>NC_088246.1:31739153-32354987 GCF_036013445.1 Caloenas nicobarica | reverse complement strand
AAATGTAGACATCTATGGTAACTTAACCAGACCAGAAAACAATAAAACTTTGATTTTGAATGTCATTTAACCCTTTCACTGATGACTGACCCCACTGTGTGTCTTGTAACAGCAACAGCTCTTAACACCACATCTGTTCACCAGTGTTCAAGCTTACCAGTTCTTTGAAGAAAACTGTTTCCCAAATCACTTAAAATTAAAGACATTATTATTTCAACACTTCTAAGAAACAGATACATTCAGAATAAGGAAGAACGGTAGTGGAATTATGCTATTTTACTCACTGACTGCCTCTTAATCAGTGATTTTGGAATTTAAAAAAAAAAAGAAAGAAAGAAAAGAGACTAGAAACAGAAAAAATCTTCCTGTAAAGTCTCAATAGACAATCTCACCCCAGCTCCCAAAATTTGCCCATTTACAAAATACCTAGTTACTGTAGGCCAGTCTCATATATATCTTAAACTGTAAATGAGGGGAAGCTTCCTCTGCATTGTCCAAGAGTAGATATAAAAAGCAACAGAATTTGAGAGGAAATTACTAAATCTTCTTATTCTCAGTGCCCAATCTGTCTGCTTGTATGTGTGTGATAACATAAAATGTGTTCATAAACATCTTGTGTTTAACTCGTGCATCTGACTTAGACTATTTTATATGTTAATTTAAATATTCCAATATTGCTTACCAGATTTTTTTTTAATTTAGCAGATATAAAATGAATAAAACAGGAACAATGTAATGAAGATCACAGTTTTCACGTAATTCTTGCTCAGAATACCTCACGTTGTAAACATCCGTCTGGTTTAGGGTAGTGGATCTATTTTAAGCAGAACTCCTAATTAATAGAGCAAGAAAGGTCTGTTAGAGAGGGTAAGGGAAATAGCAGAAGGAAAGCTGCATCGAAAGTAGACTTTAATGTTAAAAATTCTATGCTTGGTGTAATAAAGGATGCAGACACCGAAAAGTATGGCAGTGGAAGTATTCTTTGAAAGGATGAATGGGTACCTTTGACATCTACCTGTTAAACGACCCTGTAGCTAAAGCTTACAAACAGGATCTAAGAGCTGAAGTAAATCACATCTTCTGTCTGAGTGAAAGTTTTCAAAACCATATATCAGGACAGCAACTTTACAAAGAGATTATGGAATATTCTCGGTGAGGGAATTTTCCAGTTCTCTTGTTTTATGCTCTGATAATGTCAGGAAAGGATTGCTGTTTCACAGGGATAGAAGAACAGCAAAAGCACTGAAGTGCTGAATATTACTTTTTGATCCCTTTTATATAGCTGCATATACATTTTGTAAGGTGAGACATTCAATGTGCATAGAGTCTTTGTTTCCAGGACTGTGTTTCAGGAACGGGAATCTTTGAATCAAATACCCTGAACACTGGACTGAAAACTGAATATTTCCTTCCAATGCTCTTCATTAGAATATTTGATCATGTGCACTAAGAATGTCACTTTTCAGGCTAGCATGAGTGTAAACTGTGATTTCACTTTACCTTAATGTGCTGGCCTAAACACTTCTGAAGTTACTGAGCAGCCTTTTTGTAAGAGGTAGAAGATACAGATCTGGTATTCCTCAAGTTGAGGAAAAATTTTAACTTTTCCTCTTACTTCTTAGGGAAACATTCTAAACTAATAGTAGGCATCATCATCACTATTTTCTGTGAAGTCTGGTCCTGCTAAAGAAGGGGGTCTGGGAAATTATTCTTCTCAGGAATCTTATACAGAAAAATCTCTCTATATAATTAATATTTGGAGAAATTAGACAAAGCACTCTTCAAAACACAGCAAAATTGGATTTTGAGTGCCTGAAGAACATTAAAATTAAAGGGTAAAGGATTTGTGGATTTAGAGGCAAGTTTATCAGGAAGGTTCTAGATCGCCATCTTGGCTATAGGTCTTGAAACTCTATCATGCCTCCTTTAAAAAATTAAGTCCTTTTCTTCTTAGATACATCCCTCGGTAACTGTACAAACTTCCTAAGATGGCTTTGCACTCCCTTTTCCCTGTCTTTGCTCACTCTATCAGTAGAGGAGTCCGTTGACCCAAGAAACCTTTGGTCCTAAGGCAATAGCTGTATAAAGACACACTTCCAGTAGACAAGTCAGCTGCATTAATTTGTTTTGTCAGAAAGTTGCTCTTTGTCTTAATTATATAAATTGGCTCAGAACAGAGCAGTAAGGGAGTGGGCACTAGAAATGCCAGGGAATATCACATAGTTCCTTTCTCATGCATGGCTTCAAAGATCCACTTTGTCCTGCTTAATATTGTTTTCCTTCCTGGCCCCTTAAAGTGAAACTGTCCAGATCAAAAGCATTATTCTTGGACCGATGCCTGTGAATATTGTTGGTAATTGCTCCAATTAATAGGAACTTTCTAAGTATTATTTCCATTGAATAAATTGCCATCACTATCTCTGTTTTACAAAGGGAAATTTCTTTCACTGGTATCTGGATTCTTGCTCACCTCATGCTGCAGTTTCGGATATTGTTGCTGGACAGAGGCCTGAGCATGGGGTGCACCGAGGGCCAAAAAAAAAAAAAAAAATCACTCTAGAAATCTATGGAAAGTGAAATTGAGTTTGTGAAGTTTTGTTTTCACAGACTTGACAAAAGTGCAGCTGGGTCGGCCAGGGGAGAGAGAGAGCTGTGCTGAACTCCTGATGTGATGCCCATCTGCGACACGAAGAACGAGACAGCTCACGTGAAAGTTCCAGTCCACATTGCAAGATGTATTAACAGCTGATTTCCTCCTTCCCTGGTTTGTTCAAAATGGCTGTATAACTCAAGACAACATCAGCCTTTTTGGCTGACAGGGCCAGGTTTATTGCAAGGGTCACCTGGGCTAGTTTTGTCCCCACTCAGGATCTGCTGGACTTCCTGGCTACGTCTTGACTGCATAGCAGGATGCGACCTACAACTGATGGACATAAGAAAAAGCATATTCAGATCAAGATGCATAAGTGAGAGTGTTGCTCCAGGCTTTCGCTCAGGCTGTGGCTAGCTCATTTATGTTGATAAAAGCCCTGCACAGCATTGGACTTTGTTTCCACAACAGGCTGTGGAGGAAGGCAGCAGAGCCTGTGTGAATATCACTGCCAGGGTCTGGCTTTGTACTTGCCAGGAGCCCTCATCCTATGACGAGCAGTTAAGCACCAGCCTCATCCAACACCTTCTACATCTTACCACCCACATGGAGATTATGCCTTTGTTCAGGCTGAAAGGATTACAGTTTATCTCAGCCTCTGCTGTGGAGTAGATGTTGGCAAATATTGACTTTTTTTGTGTCCAGCACTACTCTTAAGAATCAAGGAGAAAATAAGTCTACATAGAAGGCTTGGGATTTTTCACATTTTATGTATGATTTTGCCATTTTACAAAAAGTGATGAGCCTATTCTCTTCTTTAAACTGATTTTAAAGTTCTTCTGGCATCAGGAAGATAGGTGCAGACCAGGTAAATGTTTATAGACATAACTGTGTCGCCTAGAGATCAGAGATCTGTGCTGGGAAATGCAAAACTACTGCTGCCATCTGAGTGAAACACCCAGTGCTTGCAGTCATCTCACTAGCAACTTCTCTAAAGACTTGGCTTCTCTGGGGAAATGGGAAAATGCAATCTCCTCCCAGGCCACAGTTATTTGACCGCTCCAGTGTCAACCACTATTATTCTGCTTTTATGTTTTTCTCCATTAGACAGCTGCTGACTCTGCCTTTATGCGAAAACCACCCTTGAAGTCACTTGACCTCTTGGTGCCTTAGTCAACACAGATGAAACACTGAATAAAACCAGGATGTTGCTAGAAATCACGTGACTCATTTGAACTGGGGAGGGAGGGCATTTTGGGGAGTTGTTTTTCTTTCTCTTTGGGTAAATAAGAATTTGGCTTATTAATTATAGGCAAAGGTGTATAGATTTTGTTTGGCAAGAATTTATTTTCACAGTCCAACAGTCATCTTTAAAGGTCAACAGTTGTATAAGAAAAAGTAGCATACATTTTTATCTGAAGCAATACCCTGTAGTTCTTGTATTCAGATACCAGGATCAATGCATGGGAAGCATTGACATATATTAATAGATTATATCTGCTTTATATATCAAGATTTAAATTTGTTTTATAATTCTATTTAGAAGTGTAACAGAATTCTTGTTACATGTAAAACAATTTAATAAATTGAAAATAAATTTTTTTCTCAGAGACAAAATACCACAACCTATACTGATGATTTTTTCACATTCATGACCCGGCAGTCTCCCCAAAGAGATGCCAGCAATTGCCTGGAGGTCATAAGCTTGTTTCCTTCCCTTTTTTATGGCCTTCTGCCAAAGCAGATTTGTTCAGACATTAAAACCAGCTCTACTTGCTGCTTCAATATACCAACAATACCTGATCATCCTGCTCTGCTAAATCATGGAGTGGATTTACTGGAGTATCATGTGAAGCAGGACTAAAGACACCATGTTGCTTTACAAGCGGGCTGAAGCCATGAAGTCAAGAATGAGGTGGCAACACAGGTGGAAGCAGTAAAGCTTGAAACCTCAAACTGGAAAAATGCACACATTGTCTATCTGAAGGACAGCGTTTAAGTATTTTTCTCATGTCTATTTGGCCGATGCCAATTAGGTTCTCCATCGTAAAGTATTACACCTTACTGAAAAAAAGAGGCATTTAAATGTTGAATCATTGTGAAGCTGTCAAATAGTGAGCAAGTCCAGAGGGCTGGCCCTTTCATTTAGATGCTTGCAATGCAGACTGAGAAGTTCTGGAGGAGCATGATAGGAATTCTAGTACAATCTCGTTGTTATGTATCTGGACACAGAATATGTCTGCTTGCAAGCAAAGATCAAAGTGGCTTTGACTGGAATGCAATGTTCTACCATTGCTCACTATTGTATTTCACTGCTAAACAGGGCATGGTCAGTTTTCCTTTCATGATTCCACACAAGCACTTTCTTTACCTTAGATGAAGGAAGCCTTTGCCTCACCACTCCTGATATTTTCACCTAGCTTTCACATTTGATTTCAAGATCAGAAAAAGTTATATTGAAACCATGAGATATTTACAGTTTCACATGACTTTTGGGACCACCAATACATTGTGAAAGGTTTGTGAGCTTTAGTGGGTGGGTTGACAGCCCTGGTCTGCACCATCTTCTGAACAGTAAAACATTGAATCAGAATGATCTCAGAATCCTAAAATGCCTCTGATGCTGTGGCTATTTTAAAATTCTGATATCCACTTATTGGGAGAAATAAACCCTGTAATAATGACAGTAAAATAAATGGCTGTACACACAGTATAAGAAAACTGCATATACTGGGTGACTTGAAGGAGCATAAAAGCAGAACAGAAGAAACAGATATGCCAGTGAATCAGAAAACAAAGGATAACAGTTAATTCTATAGGAGAGAATACTTAAGGAGTTCGAAGGTGTGTCTTGAAGTCCAAATTTTGAGGGAAAGCCTTTGCAGAAAGGGTGACATAGCACAGATATACGGTAGGGGCTGTGTTCGGTCTTGGGGTCTCCTGGTTTCTGCTCACGGAAGGTGTTGATGGTCCCACTGAGAAGGGACCTGCCCACTGTGAGGGCCGAAGGGCTGGCTTGTGGCTAGTGCATATGGCAAGTTCTCACCAGAAGCTCAGGAGTCCTGTGAAGTATTTTCATCCCTCCAAACTCCCCCAGGGAAGGTGTGACTCAAGACAGACCTGTGCCTAAAACTCCCAGTTAATCTCTATGTTAACAGGACAGATACTCTTCAAGTTAAATGTACTCACAAAGTAAATTGTATGGATAAGGCTGCTTGTTACTTACAGTGTACTCCACCAAATCCCAACTCATCTCAGTTACTGCTGCGTCCTGTTAAGTACCCTATTCATAAGGCAAATAAAGCTATATTTACCATGATCACATTTGTTTCGTAACCTCTTGCCTACTGTGAAGTACTGGGAGATCTCTGTAATTCAGAGACCTCCCCCTTGACGTACTCCAGTGATAACAGCTTTTTATTCCATCCTTTGATAAACATTATTTCACATCTGGAAGACAGTCCCATATATTTGAATATCTGTAACAGATGTTTTATATATGATTTTAAAATAGTTTTAAAGTGAAAGTTTGAAGAGTTGCTGCATATTACTTTTATTGTTCTTACTGAAAACAAATAATTTCTAAGTTTGCTTCCTCCACCATTACAGCAGTAGAAATGCACAGTGACTCCAGTTAACAGAGGTTTCCACCCATCAGAAGTCACTTTAACAGGTTTCATTGAATAGCATTGTTATTAACTGTCAGTGCAAAATCCTGATGCAGAACTACCCCCCAACCGTATGCCAGAAGCAATTCTCTCATACTCTCCTTGTAAGATATGCAAAGGATAGATATATTACACACAGGTTGTAGGCAGCCAAAGGTTATTGTTTATCAACAAATTTCATAAGTGACATAAACTCTGACAAATGATGTTACAGCAAAAAATATTTTGTATTCAGATATACACTCTCTAGGCATAAAACTTTCCGTAGACTTCATTCTCCATTGTCTTTCATTAATATTGTCTTTCACTAACTTTAAAATCTCTGTTTTCACGATTTCTCTTCAGATCTTAGTGACGCATAACAAAAATCAATGCAGCAGATGTCAGCAGGCCTTTATATATGAAAAGTCAAGGATAGGATAAGCATGGGAACAGCGGTATTATCACAGACCTATTTGGCTCTCCACAAACCACAGCTGAAACACAGCAGCCAGTGCCTCTGTTGCATCTCTTCTATGCATTTAAAAATAGTTTCAATCTCCAGTGTGCTCTGAACACAGTTTAGGTGCATGTTTTCTTAAGGAAATCCATTCTCACCCAATAGTGTAAAAGTAAAGAAAAAAGCCTCACTGTTCAGTGAGTGTTAAAAGTGGCTAAACTCTATTACCTAAACAAAAAATACGTTCTTCCTATTTGCCTGCATGTCTGTCACCAACCCCAAGTATGTCTACAGAGACTACTAGTTCATAAAGTTTCTGAATTGTTCGTTAAATTAGCCAAATGGATTCTGAACTGTATTGCTGATGGGACTGAAATAGTTATTCACAATCCAAATATTAACTTCCTCAAAAACAGTTAGAAAAAAAATTTTCATTTTGCAACCATAATAGCATGAACACATACTGGAAAGCTTATTACATTATAAATCACTGTTATAAAAGAGTTTTCTTTGGAACAGTTATAAAATAAATTGATGAAAGAAGATAAATAGAATGATTCATATGTTCATGTGAACTCTGCTAAGCTACTTATGAAGTGAATGAGAATTAGTGGTTTGTAAGCAGTCTCTGCTTTCTTAGCTATGAAGCTTTGGTGTTTGACAGAAGAGTCTGATTGAAAATGATGATCTCATCTACTGATTTACAATTGACCATTCTGTTATTAGGGATACAACAAGGCTTTCTGCTAATTAGAACTTATTTGGGCTCATTATCTAGAGACTGACATTTCCCTTAAAATGAGGGGATATGCTGGAGATATGTATGGCTCAGCTATTGTCTGGCATTCTGGTATCATTTGAGGACTGTAATTCTGAAAAATAACTGAAGACCTCATGGGCTGTGAAGAGGAGGAAACAGACAGTATAAAGGCTGGGCATTGTGCCACTGTAAATACAGAAGTGTTTGTCATCCATCACATCGCTGGTCTGGGCAATACCCAGAGTTATGCCTCCAGGCCAAACTCAAAATCAGTTTTGTGGCTCTCAGAAACAATTAACTGAATCTGGTATTTGTTTAACCCTTTATTGCTTATAGAACTTATATGAAGTGTATCCATGGATCAAGAACTCATACTGGCTGACATTCATGTAAATGTAAAGAAAGCAGGGTATAGAAAGTATTCTAATTAAAAAGCAGTAATGAAGAAAAAGATGTGTTCCTAAATGTGGGATCACAGAGAGCTAAGAAAGTAGTATCTGATCTTCAAACATTGTAAAGAACCTTCTAGAATACTTTTTTTTCTATTTTCTGCATTCATAGACTTTTGACACATTTCCAAATGTTCTGCAAAACCAGTGAAGTCAGTGAAGTTTCTTAGGTATAACAGAGATAGAAATATAACTTCTGAGCTTTGTCTTGTTTCCTGTTTTGAGAGTAAACCTAGACACCTGTAATTATAAAAAATTCCTGCTAAATAATTTGTATTTTCAAAAGTTCTTCTAATATTTGCTGACAACTCTGTGCAGTTTTGGGCCTTGCTTTCTTCTGATGCTTGAAGAGTGGTGCATACATAAGGTACAAATGTCTCTCTCGTGGCTTCCTTCTGAGCAAAACAATGATTAACCATACATTCCTTTTCCTAACTGTGTAGAATATCTTGGCAGATTTCCCATCCTCAAGTGTTTGTATGTCTCAGTGGAGGCATGCAGTCTGACAGCACCTTTTAATATTAATACAAACCTTGCCATAGCAACATGAGTGTTGCCACAAAAAGGTCACTCACGTCACTTACAGAAATAATTTGAATTACTATGGGGAAAATTCCACATTGAGCTCAGCTTCCCAAAATTGTTAAAAGTTACACAATTGTTTCAGTCCCAAACGCTGGCTTAATTTTGCATTCCCTGTCCATTTGCAAGGAAACATGGCTTCATTTTTCATTACATCTTAATAGCAAGAAGTAAGAATACACAGGACTCCAGCTTTAACTGCCAGTAATTTGTAGCACTTATGAGTGATTTATGGTGAACGCAGAGAATCACCCCCGCTTAACCAATAAGGTCTGTAAGCCCAGACCCTCAGTAGATGTTCTTTCACTTCAGAGCAGCTCTCAGGAAAGAGTCTCTGTAAGCGTGGCAAACCTCCTCCGAGTGCTCAGGGTTTGGCAAGGGGATGAGGAGTGGACTCAGCCCACAGAGCCACTGCAAGTCAGATGAAGGAATCAACTGGCTGCAATTTCCAGTACCTTAGGCTGATCTGTCTGGTATGTTGTAGGACACAGAAGAGAGAATTAATAAGAAATGGAAACTAAAATGTCCACCAACAAATCTACCACTGCAGAGCTGAGATCTGTCAGGCAAAAGGCAGTTGATATACTAAGTATATCTCACTTTCTCCTCACATAAAGGCAGAGATCTGATGTTCTCCTATGTGAGTTTGACCATCATTTTTATTCCAAGAGCAATAGTTACAGCAGCATATGAGGGCTCCAGTACATAAAAGACAGCTCACGTGATATTTTAATTTGTCTCTTCACTTTCTCTCTGTTCTATGAATCACCAGCATGAGAATTTCCACGGGAAAAATTGAAGTTTATAGGTGAAACCCTTGATCTGAAGAAAATAATGCTGAAACCCTCTGATCCCATCCTAATAACTTCTACGTGGTTCTGTGGTTCCTGAGTTCAGGCCAGAAGACAGTGAGAAATACCATGAGGAACCATCTCTGATTAGGCCACGCTGCCATCCTTCCTTCAGACCACAGTGTGACTCCACAGGCTAAGGTAAATTGTGGGACAATATTCACTGTGCCTTCACCTTAAGTTTGCCCATGTATCAGAAACAGTACTCCCAGCTCAGCTGCCCTGAGGAAACAACCCTTTTCATGCCTGTTTGAAAGAACACTAAAGAAGAAGCAGGCTTCTGTTTTCAAATGAAATGCACTATGAAATTTAACTACCTTTTTTTTTCTTTTTTTTGAAGCTTTGTAAACCCAAATACCTGCAGAAACATTTTTCTAAAGAAGCTGTGGGGTCTTCAGAGCATCTCTGCTCTGGATTGGTGCTTAAGGATGCAAAATCTCTTTGCCTTTTGAAGTCCGCTCATCATTTGTCAAGGAAAGTACTGAGAAAAATTTATAGAATGTATCTGGTACTTTGGGCAAACATGAAAAGATTTATCAGAAACAAAAGAAACCATAGATTTTACTTCTACCACGTGCTCAAGGATCACGAGAATCAAATAGCTGGAATGGGTGTGGCTGATCTGAAGCAGCATGAAAAGACAATAAAATTCATCTGTGCTAGGATCTTAAACTTCTGCTTGCTGAGTGTTTTGTATGATGACAAAAATCCTTTTCTGAAGTTGAGGAAAGGTGCTACAAGTGGCAGCTGTGAAATGATCACGTACAGAGAGTTGGTCACCATTGCTCTTGGCAGCCCCACAGAAGAGACAACTGTGAAAGCATCATTATCCATGTGAAGGTGTGGACACCCTTCTCTTTGAGGGACCTTGGATTTGAAAATCATCCCAAAGGGTTCCTCAAATATCTAAAAGAAGGTATGATCCTGGACCAGCTGAGTCTCAAATTTTTGTCCTGAAAAACAAACAGGCTAGAAAATTACTGAGCTGTGATGAAGTTGTTAAGACTGCCAATGGAAGCATACAAAAGAGTAATCTTAACAACCAACAACTTCCATGCATATATGGCAAAATGGATTTTAACCAACTAATTTAATAGATTCCAAGACGTGCTGACTTGTTAATTGTGCAGGATGGTGATGGAACAGCTCTGCGGAAGAAATCCAGATCCTCCAACAGCCTGTCAGTTGAGACTTGGATGCACAATGCCAGAGCCTGCTGGGTGCTCCCAGCGTCCACTGAGCTGGGAAACATACAGATGCTGTCCCATAAAGTACTACGGTTCTGAGGATCACAGAAAAAAAGCAAGGAAAAAAAATCAAATCTCTCTTGACTGGGGTTTAAAGAGTTTACCATAAATATGGTTGGGGACCACACATTACATGCACAGAAAAAACGAATTCTTAGATACCTGCTTATTAGGCACATGCCTTCCATGCTGAGCATCAGACAAGGCAATGGTGATATGGGATCCTCCCTTAATGTAAATGCACAAAACAGCTGGGTTATGGTCATAAAGACAGCCCTTGCGTTTACCATTTCCTAACTTCTGAATTGTGTGGCTCTTAATATTGTGGTTTTTCAAGATAGCTTGTGTGTGTAGTTTTAACATACGGCAGCCAAAGAACTCAGATGAGGAGATACAGCCTTTCTATAAACCTGCTGGGAATTTTTCTGTTCTTTGAAAAGCACAGGAGTTCTTGCCAAAGGTTAAATGGATTTTTGTTTCAGTGTAGGTTTCTCACTAGAGCAAGCGACTGAATATTTGTTCTCTTACAAATGCAACCTAGGCAAGTTTGGAGGGATTGATTAAACTCACCTTTCTGTCTATTCAGCTCAAACTCCTTGACTTATCTTTGATGCTTAAAATCTTCAGGGTCTAAATTATTTCATGTTTCTGTCTAAATCCTAATATCATCAAACATGTAAGTGTGTAACTCATGACTCATCTCTAGCATGTTGCAGAAATATGTTAGTATGCCTTCCCTCTTGATTCCTTTTAGCAGCTTGTGTGATGCTTTTGAAGCAAAACACACTAATTAAAGCCCATGTCTTCCCCTGTCCTTCATCACTGGGATGTCAAAGTCAAAAGGGCTCAAGCAGGTTGGGGATATCCACATTCAGATCTTTCCTCTGCTCGATCTGTGTGTGGGATTTAAATCCAGGTCCTCTAACCACTGCAAAGGTAGAGATGCTCAGTTCTGATATCCTCTCAGTCTCTCTTGTCCCACTGTGTAAAAAATGCTTAAATATTCATTGAGCTTTGACAGACTGTGAATATGACTATATTTAGATCCCGACCTCTGCTCATACAACTACTTATGTGTGTAAAGTGGATCATTTTCAAACAGACTAGGACTGCTCACCTTATTCTATGGTCTAAGTGTAAGGGAGCTCTCTTGGGAGGAAAGCAATTTTACTTCAAAGCCTTGCTCTAAATCAGATGTAAGGAGGACTTGAACGTAAGGATTTGATGCTTTTATTTCAGCTACAATGACAGTCTGCCTCTCGTGTTTTTTTAACAACACTTTTGCATCTACTCCTGAAAATTTTTTGTAGCTGTGAAGCATATGCTAAAGAAACCCTCTATGCCTCTACTCGATTTTGCAGATGAACCACCTTTTAGAAAAGAGCTAAATCCTGCCCGTGCCTGGGAATTTCCTGGTGGCTGGCTTAACTTGCCTCACCTGCATCTGGCTGCCTTTTCTGAGCCTCTCAGGCTTCAGATATTTAAATGCACTCTATCAGTTGCCTGGCAGTGATTTGGCTGTTGAGGATTGCTCATTTGTGTAACTGCAACTCAGTTTCCCCACACGTGCTCAGGCCAGGCAGGAGGCAGGGTGATGGCTCTAGTGGCTCTTTGGAGGTTGCAGGGCCAGCAAGGGTGACACTGTCTCCTTGGTGGGGTAGAGCAACCAGGGAGGGGAAGTGCTGGGAGCCCCAGGGTCAGAGGGGCAGAACACAGCCTCACATCAAGCAATTGTGCAAAAGCCAAGTAGAAAACATATGGAAAGAATGAAATCAGGGGGCCTTATAAAAAGACTGCATTTAAAAAAATGGAAAACATGGAAAATAACCTGAGAGGCTTAGCCTGAAGCAAAAGCTATGGGTACTGTCAGACTTCTTCTGTGCGAGTATAAACCCTTGGCCAAGATTTGAGGTATGAGGTGATTGTTACCAATACTATGGCTAACCCATATCAAATTGGTACACTTGCAATATTTCCATTTTAGAAGGCCTGATTTTAAGAGATGGAGTGAAGTTAGACTTCCAGAACTTCTTGCACTTGACAAATAAGAAAATAGTTTGCGTTCCTCAAAATCGTTATCTACATTTTTCTCTTCTGTTCCCATCCCTTCACATTCCCGTGAGAAAGTGTGTTGTCCTAGGTCATGTACCAAGTTAGAAGCTTCAGCTCACCCCAGGTGAACTTTGTCAGGGCATTACCATCCTGCTCCATTTGCTGTATTTACTGTACTCATTCCCTGTATTTGAAGGGGAGGAATATGTCTTGCCCAGTGAATCCGCTCACGACCGTGCAGCAGAGAGCCAGCAGTACACTTGTTGAACCAGCTAAGTTAGTCTCAAAATACTTTGTTGACCCATCAGTTGTGGCAGCACGTCTTGCATGTTTTAGAGTGATCACAAGAAAAACGAGACTTGGCAAAGGTAGTACACTTGAAGCTCATGGCACAGCTGCAAGCACAGTCACCGCTTGTGTCCATGAATATTTTGCTTTGCGTGCATACTACAAATATGACTGAAGATGTTTCTTTCTTTGAATACAATTATCGGTCATCCTTCAAAGCATAAAGATGTTTTGGGGTGGAGGAAATTGTAGGCATGCAATTATTTGAATTATTTTTTGTAGCTGAGCTGTTTATTTGATTTCATCTGTGCTTATATTGCACAGGCTTTTTTATTTCGCTTCCTGTTCTATGTTTGTTTTACGATGTGTAAATGTATTACAGGAAGGCTATTGTCAAGGGATAGATGAAACTAATGTTTTCTAATAAATTAAGGCTCAATAGTGGCTTACACCTAATCTTTCTGATAATCCAGCCTGGAACTTAAAAAGTTGATAACTGTACATCATCAGTGAATAAATCTAACGATGATTAATTCTCCTTAAATAAATTGTGTTTCTCTTCTATAGACAGATTTAACAATTTTGTTCATATAACCAAAAGATTAAGAGAGATTATTTATGCAAAAAAAGAGTAGTGTTTCATAAAGTACCAAACACAAATTAAACTAATGAACTTATAGAAGAACATGTGAAGAAAAAAACCCACAACACAAAAACAAAAAAACAAACCAAAAACCAATAAACATAACAACGCGAACCCCACACAAACCAACCAACTAAAAAACCCGCAAAAAAAAATCACAGATAAAACCTCAAAATCTGTTAAAATTTAAATACCTTGTTCAGGCCAAAATATATTTCCCACCCTATTCTGTAACAGCCTTGAAAAGGTATTGTCAACATTAAGCTTTCAGCTAGTGCACCTGAAATGCAGTAAATACATAGTGCTATTATCTGTACCTGTCTAAACTTGCTGTACTACTCCAGGGCTGCTCTGCACACTAGTATGCCTGATGTCTTTGCTTTGAAACAACTGGCCTGTATTGTGGGAAATAAACAAGTCTGTGGCACACCTACTTAATATTTTTTGTTATGCTTGTGTTATCAGAGAAGGAATGTACACATTGCAACCTCTCCTGTTTTCTGTTAATGTAGAGTGACTATAGAATTCTTTCTGGATTACTCTGCAATCTGCAAGAGCAAGTGAGTACAGTAGGTAAAAGGTATTACCTATCAAACCCAGTGTACTTACCATGTAAGCAGTGAGTGCTTACACTATAGCCATGCTCTGTAACTTAGTTATCTAAAACCCTGCTAAATGTTTTAAAGAGTCTCACAGTGTTCCCCACCAGTATAAAAAAAAAAATACAAAACAAAACCAGAAGCAAGCAAACAAACAAAACCAAAACCAAACCAAACAAAAAACAAAGCAAAAATCAAAAGAAAAACAAAAAAAAGATCAGCAGATGATATGTAGCAGCTGTATTCTTAGGTTCTTAGCAGGTCTGGGCACTGAAAAGCAACAAAGATAAAGGTTTATGAGACCAAACCGAATTCTTCAGTTAAAAGCAGTGTGGGCATTCTGTTACTCAGTGCAATTAAAATGAAAAATCTTACTTCAATAACATAATTGAAAACATCAGAAAAAATAAACAAGTTAGTCATCTAAAATCAGTGCAAGCCATTTTTGATGCTCAGTTTGACAGTTCCAGGAGTATGTTTCATTCTGGTCTAAATTACACTGCGCCATCTACGTTTTTACACTGTCGTGTTTTCTTCAGCTCATTAAAAATGGACATTAATAACCACTTCCCATGTTGAAAGCTGAAGCTATTTCTTCTTGCTTTCTAGCCAAATACTTACCCAGGATAGAACATTACCATATATGTTGCTGCCTCTTGGTTGAATTATTATTACCTCATTACCTTAATAATAAGAGTGTTTCTCAAAGGGCATTTAATTCATTGTAGGCTGTTCAAGGATTTCTATCAGCCACTTATTCAGCTGTCATATTTTTGCACATACACTGAGATAATTCTGATAAATTGAGCTTAATTTTCCATGTGTGGAAGACAGAAAAGAGTAGTTTAACCACAGTGGACAGACATCAGGTGTGCATGAGGGTTTGAGCTCTTGTAAAATTACTTTTTCGCTCTCCTAGGAGTTGTCAGAGCCTGTGCACTCACATTTGTAACCCTTTAGAGCCAGGACTAAATTCCTTTAGTAGTACTCAATTTCTCCATGTAAGCCAGCCTACAATTCCCCTGTGCCTGTGCAACGGTGTGCAATGAGTTCCCCCCAGGCCACCCTTTGCCCACAGAGTTCCCTGAAACATCCTTTCTTACCCTCTGTCAACCAGACAAGAAGACTTGCTCTCCCCTCTCCTAACTCCTACAGATGTGCTCTGGGACTGGCAGAAGGTTGTGTACAGGGAGCTGAAAGATGTTCAGAGAGAGGAAAAAAGAGAAAGGTTTATTATGTTGCTGGAAGCTGAAGGAGAGTTTGTTCTTTCCCAAGAAATTCCCTGTAAAGCACAGACATATTACTGAATATAATGAAAACATATATGTGTACCTTTGCAATGACATATGATGCACAAACCACCTACTATTGAACCTCCATTACAAAGAGTCTTAAGCTCAGCATCTTCCCTGAGATAACATCTG
Source organism: Caloenas nicobarica (assembly GCF_036013445.1). Lineage (NCBI taxonomy): Eukaryota > Metazoa > Chordata > Aves > Columbiformes > Columbidae > Caloenas > Caloenas nicobarica. The sequence goes on along the minus strand of NC_088246.1, from coordinate 32,339,395 downwards.
TCCTTCATTATCTTCACATTCAGGCTTCTTTCTGATGTGTTTGTGAATAGTTCTTTTTTTCTGCGATAAGCCTGACATTACAGGACTCTCACTTACATTAGAAAACAAGAGTTCTTTTTGTTGAATTACTAGGACTGAGTCTTTCAGAGTTATGTTTTTAATGAAAGTTTCCATACATAGTGGAATTTATTTGGATGGAATTATACTTCCATAAAAAACAGTAGGTCTTTATTGTTTCCATATATACCTCTTATAGTTGTTTTTTGAGCTGGTCACAGGAAAGCTGATGTCATGTAAAATTTCTATGAAGGGACCCTTCCAGATTTTTTTGGATCATTATCACAGAAACAGAAGAAAGAAAAGTGTCTGAAAGACCAGAGAAATTTTTACTAACCCACTTTTCTCATATTGAGGTACAAGGCCTAGATTAGCTGCTCCTGGCCATGCTTAGGCTCACATAAGCCACACAAAAAAATGTGAGTGTGGAGCTGTCTCTAGCCATGGTTAATTTTAGTGCTAGATTTTAATTTCACCTGTAATCTTTGCAGATGTCTACACATAAAACTTCCAGACACCTACATACTTTGAGTTCTAGGACAGTGTATAGCACTAGCAAAACAGTTACAAGTCCTATCGGCTTCCTATTCCCTTGATTAAACCAAGGATGAATTGTATCTGTAGTTTCAGTTCAGCAGTGTCAGGTACGTAGGAACACAAACTCCATGTATCTGGAGAAGATGTGAAGGTGTTAGTGTTTTTGTGATTTTCCAATGATATGAAAATAGCCGCATGAAATAATTTTGATGCTATTAAGCAAGAGTAAGAATTGTCCATAGTAACTTAGGGAGAGGGGCTGGATTAATCTCATATTACTTTAGGCATGTAATAGTTGCTGTGCATAAGCTGGCTGCCTAGGCTTCTACGTAGCTGCCACACTTCTGGGAATAAAATTGTCACAGGCACCCTTAAAAATGTACCCATACCAACTATGTTGCCACAAAGAAAGGGCGTCTGTGCTTAGGTGTATTTGAAAATCCATCCTTCCTATTGGCATCAGTGGATAGACAGCATGATTCACAACATGATGGAATAAGCGACATGAATAAGATAAGAACTGAAAGAAATTTTAAGCATCTCTTCCTCCCTATCCTTGAAACTATGCTACATATACTTCAGCAGGAGTGTGCATGGTACTTTAAAGGTATAAGAGAGCTCCCAGGGAATTTACCATCTAAGGTTATTTGTCAGTGCTGTACATGAAACCACTAAACTTGGCAGGATCCATATTCTTTTCTAATACCACAAGGGATAAAATAAGCAGCCAGGGATCCCACAGAGTGAGTAATGCTGAAGGAAGGTGTTTTATACTGTAAATCTGGCACCCTCCACTTCTGTATCTTGAAAGTCGAGATGCATCTGGGCTCAAGATGGCCTGGAGTGGAAGTGGACATCATGGTCATGTGTAAAATTCCTCTATCTCAGCTTGAGAACTTGGCTGCTCCTGAGCCGCAGGTGGTCCTCTGCTGGGGACACCCCCTCTTGCCAGGACCCCTCAGCCGAGATGGGAGAAAGGAAAGCTCCAGAATTTCCTGCTTTTTGAACTGAAGTGTCAATGACCATTATTTATTAACTGACAAAGGGGCCTTTTTTTCCCCTGTCTTTTAATTAGAAACTACAACAACTTGCTTTTCAAAGCTGAAAATACTTGAAACGATCCCAAGTAATATTCCAAAACCACTAGCCTAAAGCTGGCAGTTAGAAACCTAATGAAATCTGATTGACTGTCTGAGCCCTCCTTTCCCTACACACATACTCAGATGCACACACACGCTCCCCTTGCCCCAGCACCACAAAAGAAAAGACCCCAGACAAGGCGACCACATTCCTTTTGAACAGCCATCTACATTTGTTACGCAGCAGACAACTTGGGATCCATCCATGAGAGATTACACATACTGCTTTGAGAAGCAAAACCTCCTTCGTGAAACCTCCCAAAGCCGACTAAGAAAAGCACATTCGTTTCCCTGACTATTTTTAGTTTCATTCCAGGCTCATCACAGGGCTTTATAATTCTCTTCTGTGGGGAATATCTTCATGGTTTGAACCCCTCTTTAGCAGGGTAGATTTGCTGTGGGAAGGGGGGAAAAGCTAAACGAAGCTGGGCTGAGTTGCACCAGCTGCTCCATCACAGGCTCCCTCCTTCCCCATTTAGCATGATTGCTATTCTAGCACAGGCCTCTGCAGCACACACACACCAGCTCACAAGATGTGAGGGGGGTTTTTTTTAACGGCAGAGTTTGACAGACGGCTTGCTCCTGACGTTCAGCCAGATACAGCTGGTCAAAGCAAAGCTGCTCATTTACATCTGCCTCCCATGCACTGAATTCTGTCAGGTTTTATTTGTCATGGACAGAGTTAATTGTGAAATGCTTGATACTGAGAGAATGTGGAAGATACAACATAAAACAAGCATCTGTTCTATGAGAAAAATGAAATGCTGACACAATGCTGGCCTAAAGTTCAAGCAGTTTAAATGGCTGCACGAGCCCCATGTGTTTGAGTGCTCCAGGATTATTTAGTCTATCCGACCCAGTCATCCTCCTAGAGAGTTCCTCTGCCATAGTCCACCTACGGAAACAGCTCCTGAGCCTGTTCTTGCACCATGGTTTTGCAAGAGATGCTTGAAGATTGTGGTAGGACACAGATAAGTAAGACTATGCCAGAGGGGTATAAACAGTGATAAGGTTAGAGCTCGTGTATGGCTGAAAGGGTTTGAGGAAGAGGGACTTTTGGGTCTGGGGAGTGGACAAAAGTTGGGGATGCTGAAAATTAATCAGCTGCAAGATGGCATAGAAAAATACTTCCTAAATGTGAAGCAGAGACTTCTTGAATCTTGCTTAAGGCACGTCCCCATCACCTCAAGCCTATCTGGTATGGATGGCCTATGCTCCTTTTGCACAGGGATGCCTGTCTGCAATGTGCTTCCTTAAACCGGGATCAGATCATCTGTATGTCTTCCGGTTGTTCCTCTTCAGCAACAGCAGAATCACCGTCAACTGGTCACAGAGCCTTCCTGATATATTTGCCACCAAGCGGAATATATATATTTTAAGAGACTTTTCTGAAAGCCTTTATGGTGCTCAGAAGCCTTCACAAGGAAAATATTTCACCTCCAAAAGCAAGGAAAAAAATGTCTATAGACCTTCAGCCAATGACTGCCTCTAGGAAATGATGATTTGTAGGAATATACAAAACTGGCACTTCTCATACAGTATAAGGCCCTTTTCCAAAAGTACAATATTTATTAGAAATCATGTTTCATTTCCATTTGCACAGAGTGTTGTTATACATATGCTTTGTTATATTATGTTTGATGTCTCTGTCCATGAAAGCAAATCTCAAATGAGAAAGTTTCAAGGATAGCCATACTCTGTACAGTTGAAGTATAGTTTTTCCTATGCTAGCCTTTCTATAGGCACAGAACCATCAACATTTGCAAAATATTCACAAGACACCACACAATGCATATGCCAAGACATACACTCAAATTCTATTGATTCAAGTGAGACTTCAGCACTGCAAGTTAAACACATCCTTAAACTCTTTGAAAATGGTGCCTCAAATACTTGTTAAAGCCTACCTCTTTCATACTGAAGGGCCATAACAATTTGGAGTTAGTGATGACACCTCTGAGTACTTTGATATAAGTAGCAAACTCCTCCTTGTTGTCTGCTGCACATCTGTTTATCTCCTCACCCCAGTTGCACACCACAAGAGGCTGTGGGCTCTCTGAAGTCCTACTCATTTAGGCGGGATGCAGCAGAAATGCAGTTCTGACCCATCAGAAAGGCTAAAATCATTACGCTCTCGAGGTGGGAATTAGAAACTCTACCAGATGTGAAGAGGAAAAAATCACAGCTAATTGCAGAAAACTGCCAGCAATCCACAGCAAGATGCAGAACTATTACAGGAAGTCCCACAAATGTCAGGAACAGAAAAAATTCCTCTAGCCCATGGTGTCTTTACAGTCTTTCTCTAAACCCAACCTCTAGTCCTTTTAATGTCAAGTTAGCTACCCCTTAGCTTCTTTTCTGTGTATCCTTCTTTGCTACTTCTTTTTTTCACAATCCTTTTCCCATCATCCTCCTTACCACCAAAAATATACAAGTAAATAAATAAGCAGTGACTGTGACCTCTCTCTGACTTTGTTGTACTTTCAATAGAAACATGGTGCAGGTTGATGCTTGACCAGAATTCATTATAATTTTAATCCTCTTGAAACAAATGTTTCCCTGGTTTTGTCACCTGGAGCCTTAGGATAAATTTAGGAACAAGAATATGCTGTCTATATTTGTTCACACTGTTTGCAATATCTTTATGTCTATCTGGTGTTATTTGTATGTAGTATATTGTCCACTACTAAAAAGAGAAGGTGGAGTTTCTATGGAGTTGTAGCTATCTGTGGTAAATCATTAATTGTTCTGTGCTTCAGAAATTTGGAATTCTCTTCCATGTTCACGGAGCAAAACCTCTTCAGCAGATCAGCTTCTCTGTCTTCCTGAACAGAAAAGGCAATATTAAACCTGCCCAAAACACTAACTGATTTTTCCTTTGTCTTTGAAGTGTCATCATATGGAAGACTGTACAAACAATAAATTTCCCCATCTTTTAATGTCAGCAATTCTCCATCCTTTCTGTTCATATCAGTTCTCTCACATCAGCAGTTCCAGAATAAGAAAATCTGCTTACTCTGCCAAAAATACGTGAAATTCTGCGACATCCACAGCAGGGCAGCTTTTTCACATCAGTAAAGCACTTGACACATAGGAGGTAGAGCATGTGAAAGGTGTCACACACCAAAACTGTGTGACTGAGCACAGGGTCATGAATATTTCTATTCCATGGCATTCAGAACTCCATTCTAAATGGAACAGGTAACTAGTTTTGGACATTTTGTCAGTGTTTTCCCAAGGAACTTATGGATTTGTCTGGAAGAAGTGAACTGGATTGCCAGACTACATCAATTAGCACTTTCTGAGATCCTGTGTTGGGCTCCACATTGTGAGCGTATGCTTGTGAGTTCCTCTGAAAGATAATGGAAGGCCAGGTCTCCACTTGTCCATCTGGAAAATGTCAATATTTACACTTCCTTGTCTACACTAGAAAATCATAACACATTAATTTAGAGCACGTTAATGTAGGTGCCCAATGTGTACTGATTTCTTTGGACCCATAAATACAATTTCTTGTTTTTAAGAAATCAGAAGAAGAATTAAATAAATAAAAATGATTTAGCGTACTTTGAATTTTACCATGCTTTAATAGTAGAAGAAAGAGCTTTAAATATGTAGTTATTTATAGGACTTGAAATACCAAGTCTGAGATCAAGCAATTTAAAAGAACATAAAATTTATTTGAACCATGTTTAGCTTGTTCTTAAAAACCGAGATTTTGGCTTACAAGCTCAGATCATTTTCATGGGAAATTAATGCCTACTGCTAATAGCTGGATTCAATTTCTAAGAGATTACTCCAGAAGCAATCTTCCGATAAACAGTTATAGATCACTCGTGAATTTGACACATGGCTAAGATTTAAATTTTATGGGGTTCCCTAGTGTCTTCATTTGCATTAGTGAGAGCTAATTCCAGAATTAAGGGGCTTTGTTAGTTGCAAATTTTTGTAGGACAGAGATGATGATGATTGTTGCGTGAACAAAGTCTAGGCTTTTTGAAGAACTTAGGTGAATTAAAGACCCAGCTTGAGGTGGAATACAGACACTTAAATCTCCCAAAGCTTCTTTACATTATGGCTAAAAGGTGTTTTGTTACAGAGTTACTTCCTTCCAGAAATGTCATGCTACTACTTAAGTTTTGACCAGAGACCTCTGCTGTAGGCAGGAACATGGGAAGTGCATGACCCATAAGCAGCACTTCTTTCTGGGATGTCTAGCTGCAAACCTTTAAGAAAAATGCCAGAGTGGCAATATGAAGCATTAACCTGTACTGGGGAAAAGCTCCTTGTTTCACAACATGCTGTCTTCATAGATCATGGATATAAGCAAAACAGGCACAGCTGAGAAGATGCAGACACAAGGTAATGGTCAGTGGGTGCACATCAGCTTCTGCCATTCTAGTAACGGTGTAATTGTCTCAAACCTCAGAATATCTTACTGATGTTCTTCCCATCCACCAAGAACTGCCTCAACAAAACCTCCAAAAGAGAAAAACAGTAGTTTAAACATGAGGGAGAGTATAATAGAAAGGCCTTCAATTTTCCTTTTTCATTTGACATGCCCTTGCTGAATCCTCAAGCTTTCAGTTAAAAACATGGCACTGTGCAATCCTATATTTTGGGTATAGAGAAAAAAAAACCAAAATGTGTTCCTCATTGCTAATTTTAGCCATTTTTTAAAAATCAAGCTGTGATGTTTCTATCTTGGATGTTACTGTCTGCAACAGAGTTCTGCAGGCTAGTTTGTGATACCATTCACAGCTCTAAAACACCAATCTCCTCCAACTCTGCTGCCCGGGGCACTGGGACCTGTAAAGCCAATTAGGTATCAGTAGTTGGACTTGGTGATGGCTGGCAGTGCTCCTGGATGAACAAGATTAAAAGTACACCCTGGGTACTCAAGAAGAGCAACTGCCTGAAGTTCAAGGTAAGGCAACATTTCAATCAAACATGGTGATCTAAAGAGGAAAAATGTCTTCAGTGGGAGAGTAAGTTTGGGGATGGGAGGCAAGAGTGTGAGATGAGTCTTCCCACTGCTGCATAGTAAAATGATAATTTTTGAGGTGGACAAGCTGTGCAATGCGTTGTTTATGGCATTAGTTTTATTACTGAGGTTTAATAGGATGCTATATGCAATCTTATGGGATTATTCAGCTCACACTCCCCCATCAAAAGGGAACTTTTTTAGCTGTAACTGACAATTACAGAGCATTAACTTGGTGCTCTGGTACAGGTCACAAAGAAATTATTAATATAACATCCACCAGATGAGGGCAAGCTGAGCGCCCATCTCCACTCAGTCACAGGAGATGGTCAGAAATCCTCTGTCACATCAGTGTCATTATGGCCAAGGTGCAGATGTAGAAGTGGGAATAAATGTGACTATGAAGTTGATTCTGGTTACTTTATTTCGGCTCAGACCAGATTGCTGTACCAACCATCACAGTGTATTTTCTCTCAACAGAGATTACTAGCAGTAGCATCTTACAAACTGGTCTGTTCTATGTTACTGATTGAAAGAACTAATAGGCACCACCAATGTTTTAGACACATTTTTAGATCATGCTTGGCAAAACCGAAAATGCTTAACATACACAGTCTCACTTCAGATTATGTTTCAAATTGAACTGACACCTCTCTCTTTCCATTTACTTTAAAAACAAGTAATAAATCATTGACATGCCCCAAATGAGCAGCTGGCTAGCCCTATTATTTTTCTTGAGATGAAAAAACCCACAAAACAAAACCTAACAGTTGAAACAGAACTAGTTTAGTTGCAATACAATCGACTAAGATTTTGGCTGTAAACCCTACTTGTGGTGTACTATAGTGTTAGTAATTCTTCAACCCTGTGGATAACACAAAAATGAATATGGTTGTTATAAAGCATATACACACACACACAAAAGCCCCAAACTTTATTCATTTTGGAAGTGTTTGTGCTTATCTAACCATAATGGTTAAAACTATTTTGGCAGTGTAACAATGCATTATATAGTTTATTGCTTTTTGTTTTGGAAAATGAAAGCTGCTAAGATATTGTGGTTTGGAAGCCGTCTGCAGAATGCGTACAGTGTTTCTCATGGGCATACACTTTCACTGTATTTTTGTTTTGTCAATGCATAACAGACATCTCATGTAGTTAGACTCTTATGTACCTTTTTAAAGCCCCTTAAAAAGTGTAGATAGACTCTCAGCTGGTTTAATTTGAGTCATTCCTATGATAACAGGAGAGTTATGTATTATACCATAATAAACTTAATAAGAATGCATTACACGACCCCAGGAGCTGTTGATTTTTATGCATTATTATTACAATTTTTGATTCCTTACTTCATAGCTAAATCTGTATTCCTCTTTCCTTAAAGAGGGTTTCCTATCTATAAAAGTACATCCCTTTCTGAGATTTACTGAATAGATAATAATGAAATTCCACAATCTTTTATTAGTGTGTGTGGTCTTTGTTGCAAAGACACATACAGAAGCAGTAAATGTGGAGAGGTGAATAAAGCAAAGGAATTCATGGGGAAATGATGTGAATGGTGTGTGGTGGGGAGTGATTCTGATAGGACCGCAACAGCAACAAAACCCCTAGATTTTATAGTAATGAAGGATCACAATGTCCATGGTGCATGGGCTAGATTATTTTTTCAGGACACTGAATACACAGAGAGATATGATGAGGGATAGTGTCAGGATGGGGCTGGACCTTAACATTTATTTGGGGTTGGGAAGGCTTTTGAGTAGCTTTACACATATGGACACTGAGGCCGTCAGAGTTGTACCACAGTCCTGCTCTTCCTGGAGACCTGGAAGGTGGCCTGGGGTTACCGATGGGGTGCTGATGGATCATACACATTGTTCTCGCCACTACTTTCAGCCCTTACAGTTGTGTTCTAATTAGCTCTCATGTCTTTAAATCAAGATTTATCTTGCACTCAGTGTGCTGGGTGGTCATATGGAGACTCTTTGCCTATTTTGCTCAAAATGAATTCAAGTGTGGTGAGATTCCAGGGATTACTAGGGGGAAAATAGTGTGTTTCAATCCAAAGGTTATAGCGGAGGTGTGAACATTGTCAGGTCTTCATGACCCAGACCTCCTAATTTCCCAGCATAGTCCCAGTGATAATCCCTAACTTGGGATACATAAATTTAGTTTGAGGAAAGTTTCACTGATCCCTGTGTTTTCTCCCCTTTACAAATAAAATGATGAGCTGCCATTTAAGCCCATCTCAGTGCTTTTTTTCATTTTATCTTCTTCCAACTTGTTTATCACTATCAGTGGAACAGTAGCTTGAGCAAGAAATAACTGACAGCTTTTAAAAGGGATAAAAAAGGTCTTTGTTTGTTCACTTTGATCTCAGAAAAGAGACTGGTGAAAGTACAAGGAAATAAATTGCTAACTTATTAAAACACTTGTCAAAGAGAAGGGGCTCCCATTCTGCATAGTCTTGTGTGTGAATTGTGAGGAAGTGAGGAAATATTTTTCTAGTGGAAAAATACTATCTCCGAGATAGTCATGAGAATGAGCAGAGGCTGAGCGGTGCCCAGGTGCCAGCCTCCTCCTGCCACAGCCCTGTCTCGCAGGCAGCTTGCCTGGCTGTGCCTGGCAGCACGCTCACCCCCAAACATGCATGGGCAGGCACCCTGGATTATGTGCTGCAGGTATGTCTGGGGTCACGTCTGCAAGCACACAGTGCATGGAGAAGAGACTGGCCGTGAAGAAAGCCTGGTCCAAGTGCGGCAGAGACATGGCCAGAAATTCAGAGCTGGAGGTATTGACATTTTGAGTGAGGATACAGGTTTAAAAGACTACGACACATGGGGAATGCAGACGGATTTCAATATGTGGTTAAGTAAAGCATGTACTTAACATAATCAAGCAGCTATCACGATGACTGTACACACAGTGGTTGTTATAACACTATTCCTTTGTTATTGTCTTCTGTTACTGTAGCCATGCACTGACGTATGACAAAGATATGTGGGTGTAATAAATGTTAGGGTGTTCTCATCTATGGTATGCCTCTGAGGGGAGTAAAACAAATAAAGAAGAGATAAAAAAGGAAATGAGTCTTAGAGGGTGAAGCTATAAATCATCGTAGTGTAAAATGCCAGTCAGGTTTCTTTGGTGCTTTGACTGCAAAAATAAATAGCAATAGGAATTGGCTTGTGTGGAACACAATAGCAGGTAGGGATCACAATCGCACCTTTGCCTTCGCTGCCAAGTCTGCTCTTGCCAACACAGCTGTGCTCTGACACTACTATGAGTCTCCTTTTTTATGTTAATATAGCTCCCAGCACCCTGGCATCTGCACTGGGGCTCCCTGGCAGTGCAGGAGGGCCAGCAGATTCTTGGTGATGGGACCCAGCATGGCCAGCAGCCTGGAGAGGCACTGCCCTCGCAGCGGCACTTTCAGGCTGGTTCACCTCCTCTTTCACAAGAATGTCCTCCTTCCTGTCTTCGTCATGGTGCAGCCATGTGATTCCCCCAGATTTATACCAGACGCTGGTCTGGTATGGGGCCCACATACTCTTACAAATGGGGTGCAAACTCATTTCCAACACCTCTTCCAGAGACCACAGCCTGCCGGTCTGACTAGGAAAGATAAGCGTAGGTCTAGGCTTGGTTCCCAGATCCCAGAGATAGCCCTGGGGAAACAAAGGTGCTGCTCTTCTGCAACCCAGGCAAGCACTTTAACCCCGCGAGTGTTGCAAAAGGGTCCCTTTGCTCGTGGTAATGTTTTAAAGGAAAGTGGAAGCCATGAGTGTGTTCAGCATGCTTTGCAAATGCCTCTCTGATCATGCTCCTTCAGGGATTTAGGAGAGGAATGCCTGGTTCCCCAGCTCCCAGCTGCTCAGCCCTGTCAGAAATGGGACTGTTCTGGGAACGTGCTTGAGATGTGAACCCCACCACTGGGGAAACATTGAGGCGAAAGAGGAAAGCCTCTCTGGTGTTTAGGTGCCTGCAGGCTTCTGTGGGAACTGTGCGGTGGTATTTGGTGTTTCAGTTTTGCATTCACCACCCAAATTCTGCTCAAGACCCCTAGCTTGACTCCAGGGTTTGGTTGCATCTGACTCACTTAGAGCGCTTCAAGTGTTGCACAGAATCATCCCTCCGCTTTCCAAAATGGTCTTCACCTCTCCATTGGCTTATATTCCTTTATTTCACATGTTGCTGACTCGATTCCTTTATCTAGCCCCTAAACCTCTTCTGACTTACAGGTCTGGATCCACTGTGGCAGGTCCCAGTCCTCCCCAGCAGAACCTTGTCCAAATCTCCCTTTCCTCCCCATCTGCCTCCACAGGGCCTTTCCTAGCTCAAGCCACACACCACACCTGTGGCCGATCTGCCTCAAATTATTGCCCAAAAATCTCCCAATTTTCTCTAAGGTTGCAATCAAGATCTCTCCATGATTTCCCATTCCTGGTGGCAACTGCTGCTCTTTCCCAGAGCTGTGGAGCAAGCGCTAGTTTCCTGAGGAAAGGGTTGTTTTTACATAGCAACTGCAGATTTTTTTGGATTTTTTAAAAATTTTTATTTTTCTTATCAAGTGGTTCTTGCCTGAAAGTCTTCTCTGTGAAGGGACCGCAGGTAATGTGCAACAGTGTATTGCGTAACCTGGTGCAATCATATGTTTGTTCTGGTAAACAGTGTGCAGAACCCAGCCAGTTCCCAGATTTCATGTTTTGTCCAAATGTTTTTACAGGAAAGAATTCACATTTCACTTCCTCTGTTGTTGCAAAGGTTCAAAGCATTCATACTTGGGATATGGTTTTATTTTATTTTGAGTTTTATTTATTCTTGTTTTCCCTGAATATAGAAGCCACCATAACTAAGCTGTACCATAGTTCAAATACATGCTTAACTACAGAGTAAAACAATGAAAAGCAAATTTAAACAAAAAGTAAATGAACTCAGCACTAAACCGCAGCATATTTCCAAATGAAACCATTATTTCTCCACAGAATCATTACATTGCCTGGTTGGTGGGATAACATGAAAATTACCTCTGTGAATATTTTCCAGTAAAATGACAATGAAGACCGTATAAATATATTCATATATGTATATATGCATAACATAACATTGGCTAATATCACTTGAACTTTACTCCTCTCTATAATATCCTTGATTACACAGCTGTTACCTTTGATTTATGTCAATACAAGTGAGAGAAGGACCATGCCCTAGCACTCACAGGCAATCGTTATTAAATGTAATCTCTGTAGCAAGCATGTTTTCCATGACTTCTTTTTCTTCTCATATTGAGAGCTGTTCTTCACATTTATCTCTGTTGTGATGTTTTTTCTTCTTAAAAATGATCTCGTTGTGGGAAGGCAGATCAAACTGATTTAAACAGCTGTTGAAATTGTCGGAAGTAGAAAAAAACTTTTTTTTCTATAATTTCTAGTGTAGGCTTATACTAAACAGATAATTTTGTCCAAAAGTCATATTTCGGAATTGTTTGGAAAAAACTGTAAGCGGCACAAAAAAACCTGTAAGCAGCACAAAAAAACCCTAAACACAATTGGATAGATTTTTGGAATGCATTTTATTGCACCTGAGATTCTAAATAAAAAAGGACAATTTTCCTTCTGCGAAGAAAGGAATTCCATATAAGATAATACTTTTCTGGCTAAAATAGCATTAGACATGGGATTTATTAGTGCAGACAGATGTCAGTCATTCATCCTATTTGTTATTATTATTTTGAAACCAAATGCTCAATATAGGTTAATAGAATTCTCACAAGTCACCAAAAAAAAAAAAAAATTGTTCCAACTGGAAAAGAAAATGTTGGCAAAACATGGGACAGCTGTAGTTAACCTCACGAAGAACAATGAGTTCTTCGACAAAAAGAGGGAGTTTCAGCACTGCAGTAATTTGATATCCCCATTTAAAATGAAATAATGATCAAATAATTTGCTGTGCAGATGCATTCTCACTGCACTAATTGTGGCAGGCTGAACAAGTTCTAACAATACAAAGATTAAAAATTATCATATTTCAAGCCACAGCTAAAAAAGACTGGAAGGTTTCAGGAGATAAGTACTACAAGACAGTGTCTTTCATCTTTTCTATAGCTGGCTCGAAGAAGGCAGGTCAGCAGTAACCAAAAGTTTTTATTGTCCTCGATAAAGATCTTCTGAAGTCTGTTTTCTATGTGAAAAGAAGAAGCAGTTTCAGTTCCACAGAGCAGTAAATCTCTCACTGTCATCATGAGCTTTGCAGGCTGTCTCAGCACACTGAGAGGGAGTTCAGCATTTGGGAGTGTGCATTTACTTCTCACCCTTAGAAATATTCCCCTGGAGGACAGGTTTGGGAAAGCTTGCTCTGGGAACATCTGAAGGACAGACATTCATGTCACCCATGCTAAATTAAAATGTAAAATGGACAAATCATTTCACATAATAATTCTTTTTTATTTGACCTGTTGAGACCTGCTACAGAACTGTTGAGTATCTGTAGAGGCTGCAAGAAAACTACTGTAAGTCACGTGCTGAATGATCTTAACATGAAACTAGAGAGTGTAGGAAGACTCTTTGCTTTATCTTCACCTTCTGCACTATTTCTGTTGGTTGGTCTTCAATAAGTGAATTATATTAACACTTAGTGAGAACATTATACTACTTCTTTCTGAATTTGAACCAGTCAGGAAAAAGTTTGCATTAAATTTAGAAAGAAAGCTTTGCCTTCTTTCTTTATTAGTGTAAATGATTTTACTTTGAGTCAATATAAACCTCAGAGCTGCAGGACTTATGGTAAATGATAGGTACGTTTCTGCTTCACACGTAGGAGAAAATGGCGGAAGGGAAACCCCCTCTGAGTTATTTGTATGAATGATAGTATTTCTCTTTTACCACATTGTACAATGCTTGAGGCAGTCATGTTGAGGAGCTGATGTTCTAGTTGTAGAAGTGGCACCCTGTGTGGAATCTAAGCAGACCTACAGAAATGGTGAGAAAGAGAGGAATGGCTGGTGGCACTGCACATCACCATGCACATAAGCACAGGACTCTTGCCTGAATAAAATATAGCCTTCAACATGGTAGACTGGCTGTCTGAAACAATTTTTTTAACCTTTCCTTGAATCACTCAGCACTTTCCAGATGTTGTTCCTCCTACTGAGAGCTTCTCTGTGAGACCAGTCAGGCAATAACAGAGTTATGAGCTAAGTTTGTAAAACTGGAGCATATAGCTGATGTTGCAGACATACCTCAGGTCAGGCTCCTCCTGCCTCTTTGAGTAGTCTAGACAAATATGTAAAAGCAACTTGGGGTAAGAGAGCATTATTTTCTAACTGTCATGGAACTAATCAGTTAAATTTTTGGATGGCAGAATGGACTCAATGACTGATACTTATTTATTCACTTCTAGGTTCAGATTTTGTAAATATCTTCCCAATCAAAACCAGCCCATATTCCCTGAGATATCAGGATGCTTTCAAAGAACCACTGAAAACCCCACTGGTGGCAAGGATTGCTTATGACCCTCTGCCCTCCAATTACAGTTTGAATACGATCCTGCAGGAATTTCCCATGTGCTGAGAAAACTGAAATGTTCTAGAGCAAACTGGCAACTTGCACTCTTGCTTTTATGTCCCTGTCACATCATGTGCACTGAGGATCAAAACGAGGTGAGCATATGAAGTTAACTCTGTAACTTATACATCTCTTGCAGGTATCATGGGCAGGAGCCTTAGAGACAGATTTTTGCTTTTGCCTATGAACAGGAGGAAAAGAATATGTTGGGCAAGAGAATCTCCTTGGCTATTTTCAAAGTACATAAGATGTTTTTGGAGAGTTGGGGAAAGAATAATAATAATAATAATTCCAGATTCAGGAAATTTAATTTTTTAGAGTATGAGCAAAGCCCTAAAAGTGTTGAAAAACAAAGAGTTTTAAGAAAATAAGCCAAATGGATATATAAACATTTTTTGAAAGTTGCTACTCGTGCTACCAACAAAGATGAGAAAATCAGAGTCACTTTGCACACATGACAATGTTACTTTCTAGCCAGAAGCTGCAACTCTATGAAGACTTTTCACTCTCAGGACAAGAGCCTGAAGATGTGTTTCTATAGTGCTCAAAACAAGCTTAAGCTTGAGCAAGAATGAATAGATTATAACAAAGCTGACTAGAAGGTAATCAGAGAAATTAAAAGGTCACACATTAGAAGTGTTCATTCTGCAAATGAGCATTTTGAACTTTAATGGATTCTATTTTGGCTATAGTGTTGTGTGCAAGCTTGATTTGTAATGTTTTATGTACATGTAATGGTAGGTTAAAGTTACGTGTTTATTAAAAGAAAAGCTACAGGGCTTAGCCAATATATGATCATCCTAGATAAAAGCTGATTCATTTTGGCCCAAGGGCAGAATCACTGGAATAAATCCTACTAAGCACTAAAATCAGAGAGAATCAAAGCTACAAATCTGGCATGCAAGAGCTTTAATCTAGAAGCACTACATACATTGTATTATAGTTTGGATTTTAATGTACTCATTGCTTGAGGAAAAACCATCTGCTTTATATTATGCCTACAGTGCAGAGTACATTGATTTCATCGCATCTCTGTACAGAATAACAAAAAAATGGACTGTGAACCATTCTTCAAATAACTTCTTTAAGAATATAACAACTAGTGTAATGTTTCAAGGTATGAAAACTTAAACAAAATGAAATAGAATAACTGTAAAAATGCATTCTAGAGCATGTTTCAGAACTGTCCCAGTCATCTTCCATTTATTTTATTCTCCATCTTGACAGCTGGCTATCTTCGGCAGTCACCGAATAAATTGATTCAAAACTTTTAATTTGTTCCTATTTTAGAGATATTGTATTATATTCGGAAGACATATTGATCTTCTGCAACGTGAAAGTTACAAGCCATGTCCTGCATGTTTGGTTTTTTGTTTTTTGTTTGGGTGGTTTTTTTGTGTGTGTGTGGGTTTTTTTGTTTGTTTGGTTGGTTGGGTTTTTTTTACAATAAAGTTATTACTTAGAACATTAAGTAAAAACATAGCAGAACTTTTAGATTTTCAAGAGTAGATTAAGGCACAAAATATTTACTAGGCTTTACAAACAGCTGGATACATAAAATGTGGATTTTAGGTTCCTTTCTGGAATTTCCAGAGCAAAATTAAAAAACCAAAAGCACAGTGCTTGCAAGTGTTTTGCAAAAAAAAAAAAAGTAGATAACATGTTTTGACACAGAAGCAAATCTAATTATCTAGAACTTTCAGAAAAGACAGACTAGATGTGATGATGGGCACAATGTTACAAAAGTTACATCATTGGGCAAACATGATCTACAGCATAGAGCGACATACGTGGTTATTATGGTCACTGGCCAGCATAAATAAATTTCAAAGGATGAGGTAAAGTAGTGAAAGTAAATACAGTCAACAACACAATTTTCCACTACTTTGATGAAGAATGTGCAGTTGCTCCATGCAGTGCAAGGCAATGGTATTACAGCAGGCAACTCATCCAGAAAAATATGTCAGATTAAAGCCTGAAACTACCCTAGTAGTCAAAACAGTACTGAGCTGGGCCTAAGTGACCAGAGAGTTGCATGACATGAAGGAAAAGCCTTGAAGTCCTGTTGTTCTGTCACTGTGTGTCTGGATGATAAATACTCATTGACTGACCATGGTTAGGCCAGTAATTAGAAAATTTTCCCTAGCCGTCAGAAAAATCCGATGGTGCTTGATAACTCCGTGTGTGAGATGATATGACCAGATTCCTTTAACACTGTAGGACAAACTCTGGTAATCCAGAAGTACTCCTCGAGTGGTATTGGAGAGCCATTCTGTTTACACTAGACCAGACTGCAACATCTGAATCATCCTCCAGACTTCACTGACTGTAGGTCAAGACCTTTGCTGATTATAACAGTTGCAGTACTGACATCAAGTTCACATATAGATTTCTAAAATTAGGCGTCTTCAACTGGTGCTGACTCCCCACCCTTTCACTCTGCTGTTGTTTCTGTTGCACTTTTTCAATCGTATGAGTCAAGACAGTACTATGTTATGACCATGCAGATTAGTTGGCACAGATCATACTGATTCATCCATGAATCTGTAAATCAAAAGAAGTTTCAAACGCTCTGGAAAACGGTCTCAGATGCTGAGGTCAGCATACAAGGAATATGAAAACATTTTTTTTTTACTCAACCTTAATTAAAATAAAAGGCCTCATATTTAAGTGGGGAACTAGAGAGTAGTTACATTTTATCATAGTTTAATCTCCTGTGCTTACGTGACTCAGTGCTTCACAAGAGAGCAGCCAGGACTGCAGGTTCCTCGTTTCCATCAAGATTTAGTCATCATTATGGGGAGAGGTGAATGGCTCACTTTGGAATGAAACCTTCTCCTGCAATGGCAGTAAAAGAAAAGCAAGCAACATTTTCTGTGGGAGCCTGCTCATTCCCCCTGCTCTCACCAGAAAGATCCATGTCTAGCAGTTGTGTGGGGTTGTTCAGTGCTCAGTTCAGGGGCCATTTTTAGGTCGGTAGTACCTGCCCCTTCTCTTGCTGGATTTCATGAGGTGGCATCAACAACGTGTGCTTATACAGACTTGAAGACCAGAAATTTTAGATATAAACTTGAGCAGTTCTGACTTTAGCAATGATATGTCAGAGCTGCTCTGTGCTTACTTCTCTGCAAGAGATAAAAGAAGACAGGGGTAAGCAGCAATGAGGTGACGCCAGCAAACCTGAACACAGATAGGGCTTTTTTTTTTCCCTTTTTCCCAGTCCCTCTCACCACAACTACTCAAAATCTCCTCTTGCTCAAGTACCACAGCACTCCTGACTCAGTCCTGCTGTGCATGTCTTCATAACCACCATCTCAGGTGCCTGGCAACTCAATTTCCAGCTGGTTTTGGAAGTCCTGCTGCTGCTCCATGTGCCCTGACATTGCATGTGCTGGCCCATGACTGACTGTCTCTGGCTGAGCCTGGTTCTGTCAGAGCCTCTTCAGTCAGGAGGACCAGAGTACTTCTTGGGGTACAATAGAACGAGCTGCATTTCTCTGAATCTTACTTTGGCATATTTGCGAAGAGTTAAAAAGCAGGAAATGTCTAATAAAAAATGAACTATAGGGAACAGAACCCAAAACTAGTCTACGTTTACTTTTGCTGCTTTACAATTTATTTTTAGCGTGTGACTGAAAATGGGTTTGATGCGAAAGATGTTATACCCTACTCCTTAATTTTTTCATTTTGTGGACAATGCACACTTCTTCCCCTGCAGTAGGCAGAGGAAGTGACCATACATTTCTAGTTCCCTTTTTGGTACCTAAAAGAAGACTGCAAAACTAAATTAAACTATGCTAACACTTTGCCTAGTGTGATATTCTATATATTATTTTCTTCCTCAGCGTAAGTCAGTGGCACTCAGCAGACAGAAGAATCAAAAAAAAATAATAAATCGTGATAAACAGATTTAAATAGGACAGGGGGCTTCTGCAAAACTAATACCTGTGATGAGGAAAGACTGCTACGGTGAGTTGAGGGAATGAAAGCAAAATATTCTGCTATCATTACACTAAATATAAAGGAGGAGTCTGAGGACCTGAACCTATCTGGCATCTGTTGGGACCCAGATGTCAGAATACATTAGTGATGCTGAGAGTCTGGCACATGTGGTCAATGGCTGCATGTTTTCAAAGGACCATCATTCTGTGTGTAGGACCCCAAGGAATATTTATTGTACAAAAAAACCCTAAGTAAATTACTTTTCTGGCAACAATCATGTTGATATTTCAGGTAAATCAGACTATGTTTTAAAAAAAACCAAACCAAAACAGTAAAACCTTAATGAATGCCTCTGCATTTGGCATAAATCCAAAGAAAAATGCTATACCACTGCTTTTCAGAGAAAGTCAAGGTATTATTGATGGGTGTGGAATAATTATTATGTACTTCTTTCAAGCAAAACTTTTTCAAAGGCAATTTAAAGCATCAGGTAAATTGCATGTATTTTAAAAATAAAATACCTCTTTTATTGACAATATACACATTTGGCCAGGAGGAAATCTATAAAAGGAGCATGTTTATTGGATGAAGTGACAGGAAAGTTTTCTAAAAATCAGGACTCTACAAAATATAATATTTTTTTCTTAGTGACTCATACTGCATCTATTCCAGCAAGCTGATTTCAGTGGGAATTTGGTTTCTGTGTTTGTGTGTGTATTTATCTATTTATCTACATATATAGAGAGATGTAAGTCCAGATGTTGGTGAGGGGTAGGACTTCTCAGCCTCATTCACTTCATGGGGAACATGCAGATTCTTTGTCCACCTTCTGGAAGCTCTCTGTTCATATTTTAATTTTATTTAGAGTACAATCTTCTCTTGGATAGATAGTCTGAATGATTTAATCACTTACAACAGCTAATATGAGGACTTATATTGTGCATATGTCCCAGGCGAGCCTTTCTGTATGGTTCTCTGAGTCTTTGAGTCAGATCTGCCAGTTTGTAAAACAGTGCAGAACTGTCCACAGAATTTTTGGCCTGGTCAGCAAGCTTGTCTTTAGCCCATTACCTCATCTGCAAGCAGAAAGACTCTTCAGAATGAGAAACAGGAGATAAGAGGGGAGCAGTTATGGCAGAGCTTCTATTGGAGAATTGGATACATCATCTATGAAAAATATCTAGCACTGTTCCAGCTAGCTGATGCTACCCAGATACATGCAAAGCATATGCTTGAGGGATCACAATCAGCTTTAAAGGTCTCTGCTTCAAAAATATCTCTTCAGAAATGTTCTTCCTTCCTCTCCAGGCCAGAGACCTGGAGGAAGAAGAATTAGCATAGAAAACTGAGCTGAGTGCCAGCAGTTCCAGCAGAGCCAAAGTGCTGTGCTCACTGTATCTGGCTTTCGTGTCTGCCTACAGCAGCCTGGACCGATCGCTGCAACGCCCAGTGGTACTGGCAAACAGCCTGCACCGTGTCCCTGTAAAAGCTTTGTGGTCAAACTCCTTATCCCCTGTCACAGAGAGGGGAACAGGCAAGACGCCACCAGCAAATGATTCCAGACGTCTTTTGCGCACAGAACGCTTATAAGTAGAATGCAACCTAGCTGAGTGTGTTGGATAGTTTTATATTGAAGTCCAGACACCAGAGGCCAGAATTGATGTGCTATCATGCAGTCACATTCGGACAGAAGCACTGCATTTTCTTTGGTGAGATGAGATTGGCAGTTTTTTGCACATAAAAATGTAAGTTGCTTCTGCATTCCAGATGCTTTGGTGATATAATTAACTTTTTAAAATTACGATGTTAACCAGTTATGAGCACAAAAGGACTATGACCTGGTGATGGATTAGAAAAATAAGACGTTAATAAATTCAGTTTTGCCCTCCTAATTTCTAGGTCTGTGAGATGGTAGGTAATTCAAACTGTTTGCCTATTGATATACTAAACAAATCCACATGTTAATCATGTCAAAATGTAAAAGAGACGTAATTATTAATTATTTTTCCTCCTAGGTGTTGCTCAACAATGTGAGGATGTCCCAATGTGGCAGTGATTCCTATGTCTGGCGTAGGCACCAATCTGTTCTGGTCTACGGTCTACCAGCTGTTGCTCTGAAAGGATGTGGGATTGCATATGTAGATGCTTAGGATAGCCTATAGCTAAAATGGCACTAGATGCCTGTGTTTAGGTCCCTGGATATCTTCCAGTGTGTCAGTCATTGATGTGGGTAGGAAATTGAATTTATGAGTTCAGAATTTCAAGATTTATTTGTGTAACCAATAGCTATGTATACCCTGAATAATTAAATGGCTGATCTCGATCTATACCTTAGTCATGTTCTTGATATTCTGTAAAATACAGAATAAAGCTACATCTAGCATTACATCTGGTAACAGATCCTTCCCCTTTGCAACAGGGAAGTATTTAAAATAGTTCCTCTTCATTCCTCAGAGTTAGGAGTAAAATGGATGATGACATTATTGCTGAGCGAGAAGGAAAAGATGCATACCAGTAAGACTGTGTCAGATTGCTAATACAGCAAAGGTTTCAACTTCTCAGTGAAGGGCAGGGATTCCATTCTTCGAAACTACACAGATGCTGATGAGAGGCCGAGTGGCTGAGGAAAAAAAAAAACACAGAAAAAAAGAAAAACACAAAAGCTGATTTCTCCACCTGTAGAAAAGGTAATTTTCCAAAGGTTTTCAGAAGATGAAGTACAAAATTCTTTCTCTTGCTGCAACCTCTTCAAATAGTATTTCATCATTTACAAAAAGTATCTGCCTAATGGGTTAAGTAGTGGCAGGAATGAAATGTGGAAAGAGCCCTGATTACATTCTAATGTCATATTTTCTGTCTTCTCTGCTTTGGTGCCAAAAGAGTTGTAGCACAGATCAGAAAAGTAAGGTTAAAAAAACCCCCAACAGTCAGTGTTTTCCAAGCTTGATCCATATTCATTTTTAAAATGGGCATAAGAGCTTTTCTGTGTTTTATATGAATGACAATTGTCTCCAGCTTCAGAGGCAGTAACCATTACTGCCAGAGTGGGAGAAAAATTAGGAGAGCCAGCAGTGAAATGCAGCATCAGAGACAGCCGGACCTGGTTTAGGTGTATGAAGAGAATACAGTTATTTTCACAAATATGGTCTGTATTTTTCTGCACGGATAAGCAGAAGTGATCTCTTTCCTGAGGCATATAGTTACTAAGTATGGTAGGTCACTTCTAAACTCACCTGTCAGCTTGAAACAAGTTAGTTTTTTTACTATGTGGACTGAACTAAATCCACTGTGACTGGGCCTCCAGGTGAGGAAGAACAGTCAGGGTAAGGACACAGGCAGGAATGGAGGGGAAGACAGAAATTCAGTGGGTAAATCTATACTGTATGTCGGTTTGTTTTTCCCATGGGCCAAAAGGATTCCACAAAACATTGCAGAAATATTTAGCAGCAGCAAAAGCAGGATTTACAGGCAATTTTTTAAAGCATCTCAGGTAACTTATACTGCACTTTGTCAAGTTCCATGAGATAAAACAATACCATGAGCAAAGGAAGAGGTATGTTCAGTTGCTATGAGAACATCTTGATGATAGCTGCGAACACCCACTGCACGTGGAAATATGACACAAAGAGTCTGTCAGCTAATTTTTCTGGGTGGATTTCGAGACGAGTCACTTCCAAGGGTTTTATATGATTTTCAAAAATACATGAAACCAAAACCAAAAAGCAATTTGGCAGGCAAGCAAGAGCCCTTTAAAAACACACAGGCAAGCACCCACTCTTCGGCTGTGCACATATGTTTTTCCCATAGAATGAAAGGCCCCAGTCATGGACTAGGCAGAGTCATGAATAAAAGATGGAAGAACTCCATTAAGTCATATAGATTGTTCCCAGAGTACAAGCTAGCTCAGTGTAGGTCTGACTGCCCTACACAATGGCACCTTTAACCAACCCCCAAGGGACCATCACGGGATTTCCTATTATTTCCCCAACCTTCCTTAATATTTTGGTCTATCTTTCTTTCACAATTTTATCTAACAGCTCCCTGCTGCATCCTCTTCTGTCAGAACAGTCCTCCCTTTTGTTTTTGTCTTTATTGTTTGGGAAATGCAGACTATTACCTCTTTCAAAGTATGAAGAAAACAAATAATTCTTAGTGATGGAGAAAGAGACATTGGATAGGACATTTGACATGACTTGGCAACATAATGTTCAGCAAAACCAAACCAATATAAATCTGGCACGCATAAGGAATTTCCTCATATAAAGAAGGAGGCAACAGATTTCCCCATGTATGTATGTCTCTAATACAATGAACAATTAATTAAACTAATGTATCTTTGTCCAGCACCAACATAATGGACTGTATTCAGTTTCAGAAAAAAAGCAAAAAGCAAAACCCCAAAAGGATACCAGCTTGCTAAAATGAAAGGATTTCAGAAACACAATAATACAAATGGATTTGTGTTACGAGAGAAAAGGTTGAGGATTTTTATTGAAGAACTTGCTTTCTTTTCAAGAAAAAACAGTAGCTGCTCACCTCTGACTTTTGCTGGATCGGTCTATTTCTTTTAACTTGTTTCTTCACACCAATTGTTTTATTGCATGTTGTGTGGAAATACTAGTCCCTGAATACATAGTGTTCAACTACAAAATTATTAACGGTAACAGTCAAGAAATATTTTGTTGTCTGTCTGGGTGACCGTATCTTGAGATAACTACATAAAGAGACCAGTAGGAAGAAATGAAGAGCAGGAAAAGATTGAATGAATGAAAGGAAATCTTTCTCCCAGGAAGAGCTTGTACAGACTGACCACCCTCTTGAGCGAACAGGATTATTCACCATAGTTGCCCTAGTCAGGCAAACAAAGCTTTTATATAATGAGGAATCTTATTCTGTCAGTGAGAGGAGAGATGATGTAAGAAGTCTTTGCATCATTCTGTAATCCACTAGTAATACTTGTTTACTGATGCAGCTGATTACAGCTAATCAGGTGATGCACTTCTTCTAAAGGCTTTGCTGTGAAATAGCAATTTTGAAGGTTCCTGACTGATAAGCAGAGATTAAACAATCTGATCACAAGCTATAGAAAGCCATAGATCACAGCTTGCTTATGCAGCTCCCCAGGAAATGCTCCAGCAGAACGATGACAAGACTTTACATGAGCAGGATAATGAGCACAATATAGCTGCCATTCACAGCGCTTGACTATTTTTAGTTTCTACTGTGCCTAAAAAGCAAGCTCTGAGACATGAAAAATCAGAAGAATCAGAACAGGATACAAGGCTAAAAATGTAAGCCTAAAGATCTCTTTAACGTGATCTTAACGGCGTTGTACTGATATTCATCTGATATGAATGATTTTATTTAGGCAGACTAACAAAAAGAATCTTGAAAGCCACAGAGCCTGCACTGTGGTTACACATGAGTATGATCCCAAAAGCAGATAAGTAGCTGATTTGCTCCCAAACATGCAGGATCTCAAAACACCTTCATGGTGGGTGAGACTTTTTTAATCTCCAGCCAAGAGTTACTATTTTTTCTCCTTCTGCTACTAGGCAAAATGTGCCTGGACATTTTACCGTGCATCATAAATTAAATAACACCAAAGGGACCTTTTCTCTTTATTATAACAATCTACACCAAACCCACAGTCTGATTTTATATTGTAAATAAAAAACCATATCTGGTTTCTAATTCCAGCAAGCTGAGCAGCTAGTTGTTAATGTGGCTCTGAAAAAGCATTTCATGCACTATTTAAGAAGCTGAGTGTAGGTAATTGTAGCTGAAATTATACTACTAAAAATATAGTATGGTAAATGAAAGGTCAAATACTTGAGGGATGGAAGGAGGTCCTTCATCATTTGTTGCATGCTATTTTTGAAGTCGTGTTTCTCAAATTTTGGGTTACAACTAGAAAGTTATAAGCGGCTTCAAAGAGGTAATGGGTGGAAGAAGTACGCAGAACTTCCATTCCTTTAACGTGGGAAGTGATGAGGGAACATGAGTGGGCTGTAATACCTGGCTGGGTATGTTTATCTTAGCCAGGGAATTGCTACCTACCTCTCGCTGCTGGCAGCAGCTGTGTTCCTCCCAGGCAGAAGAACTGACTCAGGGCTGCACAAAGACTGACAGGCCAAAAAGTTGAGAAAGACTGCTCTGAGGACAGACATGAGTCAGAAGCGACCAGCAATGAGAGCACTGAACTATCGTTTTGAGTCTGGCACTGGGGCGAGGTCCCTGTTCCCGGCACGCGGGGGGCAGAGGAGGAATGGTGGTGACAAGGGGTGGCAGAGTGAGGCATGGAGAACAGAGATAATTTGCAAAGAACAGTAGCAAAGAAGCGTGGCAAAGCTACAAAGAGTGGGTAACACAAGCAACTTAGCAGACCTTCAAACTGGCTTGTGTTACCCAACAGGTTTTATCAACTGGGGGCTGCTACTTAAGTGATACTGCAAAGTGGACAAGTCTTGACCCAACAGTTGCCACATCAGAGAAGAACAAACTCTAAAATAGTTTGGTATTTGCTTTAGGCATTAGGTGTCATAAATCATCTTGTTTACCCAACTTGTTGGAGTTTTCTCCCCTCCTCCGCCAAATAACAACTGTTAAGCCATCTGTGTTTGCAAGCAGGGGAGTCAGCTCATTTTGAGCATCAAGTAATTCAGATTAGTCGTTCCAAGTTCCTGGGTGGGAGCTCGACTGGTATGTTTGTTGCGATGCTTAGCATTTGAATGCAGTCATTCCTGCTGCCAGTCAAGCCCTGGCAGAAGGGCTGTACTGGAACCATGAGGCTATTGCAAACAAGGGAGTCACCCATTTCTCCACAATTGTCTCAGACGGGTCTGGTCTGGGAGCTCACAGTCAGCTCTGGGCCCTGCAGCGTGAGCAGCACACAGCAATACAGCTCTCTCTGCAGTACTTATGAAGAGGTGAAGAGCCTTGGCAGCAATTTTTCCTCTGCATGTCCGTATAGCAACTTCAGCTGCTCCTCAGCATTGCAGCAGGAGTCTGGCTACTTGGTTCCCTGAAGAGACAAGCAACTTCTCCAGCCATGGAGTCACCATTCTTGCTATGTAGACTCCCACAGGCTATCTGAACTCCTTGTCTGCCTTTGCTGTGTGGGAGCAACCTGCCCAAGTGATCTGAACAGACATTCATGCTATACTTTGGCCCTTTCTGCAGAAGATACCCAGCTGTCATTGTTGGAAAGCAGCAGAGGCTACAAACAACATTGATAGCATCTAAATGAGAAGCTTAAATATGCCTTATTCTGTTAGTATCTGTTGGAGCAGATTCTATACAAGGTTTACATGACTCCTGAGAGTAGGTATGGAAGTGCGCCCATTAATATACAAATACCCTACTTTTAAAAGTGAGTAAAAGCACTGAAAAATGTTCCAGTGGCTCATCCACACAGATTTGAATCTTCTGCCACATATTTCACTTCTGTCCGAATTGTATCATTAGAGAGCAACTGTCATGCTGACGTCAAAGCTCTTTGAACTTCCACAAGTTTGAAGTCACAGCTGAATCAGAAATACCTGTCTCAATCTCATAGCAAGAAACATTTTAAATGCTCATTTTAGATGTTTGCAAAACGAGGAGGGAATGAAACCAACTTAATGAATGTGACTTCACACAGCTATATATGAGGCAAAAAGCATGACTTTAGAAGCATGAGGTTTATCTACAATCTTCCGAAATTCTGCTAATTAACAATAACATTCTTGTTCTGAAGTTCCCATAATTGTTGTTTTACCTAGCAATATTAAAATTGAAGTATTAAGTTAGCAAAACTTTTCTTTGCCCAAGAATTTCCTTTTATTTATTTTGTTAAGTCCTATTGATGGACTGAAAATAGACTTGAGCCATAAAGCTAAATACATAGAAGTTTCCGTGCTGATTGTAAGTCTAGGTCTGAAGTTTAACGCAGATCCTTCTTTATATTGAATGAGGTGTCACAGGCTTTTATTGCCTTTTCAAGGTTTGATTAGATGCCAGTGTAATCAAACCATCATTTGGCACACGATCATGTGCTTTCATGATCACAGGCTGCTCTGTGTGCATGCAGGTGCATGTTACACAGCAACGCTACCACCACCCACCATGGACTCACAAATGCTACACCACTTTGTGCAGTAATTTTAGGGACTTCTGCAAGCAAAAGCGTATTCTATTTTTTATAATGGTTGGCACTACTATGGAGCCCTGGCTAGCTCTTAGAGCTGTATTTAAAACTCTACTGGTAAAAAGTCATTCTCCTCTTCACTACAGTTCCATTTATAACTTGAAAGAACAATTTGCAGCTTTTGTAAAGACACGTCTCAGAGAAGCTGATGATTGTAATGATTATGCAAACTTGGAAAACATGTGCTTTAAAAACCATATATGGCAGCATGGACAGCTAAAATCAAAGGGAATAACCTCTCTGATAAGACCATCTGTAGCATATTTCAGCTACAGAGATCCTCCATCTACTGCAGATGTAAAACCAAGTAGGAAGGTCGGGCCAGGTTTGATTTTGGGTTTTCACCTTTAAACCTCCATCCAGAACTGATGACGCTTCTCCCCTCAGGAGAATGAAAAAGATGCTGGTGAAGAGCAGTGTGAGTGCCCTCATTGGTGGGCCACAGACTACGCTGTGCACCCAGTACCTCCTACTGAAGAGTCCAATTGTCTTTAGTGTGTGTCCTAGCTCTTAGACTAAAGGATACATCCCTTGCATTCTCACTCTGTTATTCAAGAACTGTTTGTTCCAAGTGGAACAGTTTAAGAGGAGAGTTTGTTTCATTTCAGGATATCCTATGAACCACTTGAGCGACTTGATTTCATTCACATCAAACTCCAAAGAAGGTAGAACATGGAGCTAACTTGTGTGTTTTGCTTGCCCATTAGTTCATTTGGACAGAAGACTTTCTGGCTGCTTTCTGTTAGACAAATTTGTTCTGTGTGTTCTGAAACCACTTACTGGTTTGGGCCTCACAGCAATGCAGGAAACACCTGGTGTGCAACTTCTCGAGGGCTTGGTAGCCAAGTAGCTCAGCATTTCCAGGATCTAAGTGGTTATGGGAGAACGAAGATGCTTGGTAGTTGAGACTCTGAAGATTTAAATTTTGCTCTTTAAAAAACTATGGATGATGATTCAGAAACTATAAAAGAATATAAATACCCACAGACATCTTCTAAGTATATAAAGGATGAGACCATCCTTTCTCTTTCTGCAGTTCCGTCTCAAAACTTCACTGATCAGTGTCACAAAGTTAACTCAATAGTTTCTAATTTAGCTCTTACTTTTATTAGCAAGGAGCAAAGTTCCTCTGGCTCATACCACCTACCAACAGATGCCCACTATTCCATGTTGAAGTCTTCATATCCAGTCAGTAAAATGCAAAAAATTTGATCAAAATTTTTTCTCTTTTCCCTTGTCATTCTGTAAATACAGGAGGAATTGTTACATTGAATATTATTATGCAGTATGAAGGCTTAGAATCTGCTGAAGTGATTAATTTCTGAATACTGCTTATACTATTAATTGCAGCCAGGCTGGATTCAAGAGGAGAGAAGAGCCTGTTGGCTTCAGCATAAATTATAAAAAAAACCACTGTAACTTTCATGTTGAGAAACCTCTCCCTTTCCCAAAGCCTGGCTACTTTGGAAATGAAACTGTATATAGCTTTGCCTAATGCTAATAACATTGCCTGCTGGACCTTGACTAGAAAGGTTGGGTTTTAAAGAAGAAGCCTCATTACCCATAGACTGAACACATATTCGATTTCACATCTTTGGTTGAATCTTTTAAAATTATGCACTTAGCTGCTAATGCATTACTGTTATGGTCCTTTTTGTCAGGAAGATCAGCTTCAAGAGATAAGAGGATTTGTAAAATGTAGGTTCACCACAAAAATCAATGCACCAGCATTTGCTTGAGAGGAATAATGGATGTTTTTCTGGACACCTGGGTCAGATTCCCTGGTAAGCAAAGAATATTGTTCAGTGGAGGTAACAGAAACGAAAGGGGGAAAAGTGAACAGCGGCCCATGCTGGAAATTATTAAATGTTCAGATTATGCAGAGCATACAATGGGTGGAATTTAATTCTTAGTTTTAGATGTCAGCTTGTATTCCAGATATCTAAAGCTGTTTGGGTCTAGTGTTAACTTATTTAGCACTAGAAGTGTCAGCTGGCAGGGAAGGATGCATAGGCAGAGGTGGAATGCAGGAAGCTAATTTTTCAACTTAATCAATGGGCAGAATAAAAATGTTCAAAGTGGAATCAGGCTCTTATTCTCAATAGTAACTTTAATCTAACTTAATAAGCCAGTTCTCAGGTGAACAAACAGTTCTCAGTTTAAGTGTGTGAGTGGGAAATGAAGTTCCTCACTAGCAAAATGCATCTCCAAAAGAGCTATTTGGGAAAGCCTCCTTCTGACAGTGTTAGGTACCACCATGGCTGTTAACTGCCATGTTGAATTAGAAGTGGAATTCCATAAATCAAAGAAAATGGCTTAGTCCAGAAGAAAGTATCTCCCTCCTTCAAACAAAACTGGACAGTGAGGTCTTACTTTTCTGGGTATAGGTCGATACATGGCTTGAAGGTATTCTTTTAACAAATGCAACAGACTACAAAAAAGGATGCCCTATGTTGCTTGTATTATTGCCTGAATATTTCCAGATGTTACTTAACAGATTTGCAGTCTTGTTGAATTACTCTTGTACCTTAGCTTGTCTTTTTCTGCTATGCAAGAAAAGTAAACAAGAGGACCTATTATACATAAAGAGTTCACAGCCTAGTGCTGAGTCTGGATAAGATGTGTGTCTTAATACATTACAAGACAATAGCGTAGTTGAAA
Source organism: Caloenas nicobarica (assembly GCF_036013445.1). Classification (NCBI taxonomy): domain Eukaryota; kingdom Metazoa; phylum Chordata; class Aves; order Columbiformes; family Columbidae; genus Caloenas; species Caloenas nicobarica. The sequence goes on along the minus strand of NC_088246.1, from coordinate 32,310,325 downwards.
CCAATTAATTTCTTGTCCAGCAACATCACTAAACCAAAGAACTATTGTAAGTTTGGTAAACTGCACAGGGGCTTACAGTGAAATATTTGATGTAGCAGTACAACTGATTTTAAAATATTATCATGCAAAACCAATACAGCACACAGGAATCAGTCATTAGAAATAAACTAAAAATTGTTTTCTTAACTTAAAATCACTACTTATGAAATAGCAACAAACAGTAAATAGGTTACCAATGGCCAGCTACAAATCTCAAAACAGAAAATGCTTATTTTTAGCAGAATCTATGCAGAAATCTATTCCTGCCTCAGTACTGTTGAACTGTGAATTTACTATCACTAAGCAATGAATACAGAAGCCTTCCAACTGCTACTTGGGGCTTACTATTTACAAAGTTTATAAATAAATGCAGTTTCATGCAAGTATAAAATACGAATTCCACGGACAAACACACACAATTTTTCACCATTCTACATTATATACATTGTATTTGCATCTAATATTCAGAGAAGTGCAAAGTCCATAGTGACGTAAATAACAATAATTTTGTAAACTATCAGATGACGAGCTCTCAAAAGATATTAGTAACTATATGATAACGTATCTTTTTGTATACTGCTGAAATCAAACATTTTTGCAGTAAAAGAATATACATTTTAGCTACATTCAAGTGATTATTTTATTACCATATATTATGTCTTACAAACTTTACTGGAGATGAGCAAGAGCGCTACAAAACCATACCTGAACACAAGAGGTGTATTGCATGGTATGTACAGGCATAGCAAAGGAGAGATAAGAACTGGAAAGAAAAACAAGCTAAGAAAACTTGTACAAAAATGGATAGTAATACTGACTAACACTGGATTATAATCTTAATTATAACAGACCTGAAGGGCTAACAGCGATCCAATTTAGAAACACCTGTGCACTGTAGGTACAGTTTGGTGCAGATCAAGAATGCACTAATACAGTCAAAGTTGTATGCGTAATATAATGCACAAAATACGCTGATATGCATATAAACAACTAACTTGTTTACAGTAAGTAGGGCAGTACAACTGTAGTACTGCATCCTTGGCACTTAGTGATAGGACAACATGTATTTGGTTTAACTAAATTCATAAACAGGATATATACTGGTTTGTAAGATGTAAAACATACATTATCCCTTTGAACCTTCTGGTTTTACAGCATTTTTCTGTTTTTCAAGTTCAAATGCAAATACGATACACTAGCTGGATATGGAAGACGTTTCAGATATTGGCTTAAAACAAGACTTCAATTAAAAAAAAAAAAGACAGAATCACAAATTAATTCAAATGAAACTAATTAAACCTGTTACCGATATCTTGTGGTGAAAACAAAATCTGAAACGTTAAAAAAAAAAAAAAAAAAAAGCAACATCGTAATACAACCCACAATGTCTTTATGGGCTTTTCCTGAATTATAATTTATTCCTTAATGTCCCTTTCATATATGGTAATTTCACTTAAAAGAACTGTCAAAGTTATTAACCTGAAAAGCTGTAACTGAATTAGAAGTTTGGCCTAGCATATCATATCACACAGAATAGAAGAAAATACGATCTTGAAAGAAAGGATGTTTCAGCAACGAAAGGATTTAAATTTTAAGTGATTGTCCTTGTATTAAACAATATTAACAACCATCTGGAGGGAGCCAATTTACTTTTGCCTGTTTTAAACAAACTGGCTAAATTGCCATTTTATATTATATATAACAAATGTAATAAAATTGTTCTTAACATGTAACGATGTAACACTATAAAATTAACTTGTTTAAAATATTTTACAAAGACATTTTATTATATATGAACTATACAACACACAAGAGTATGAAATACTTTGAACATATACACATTTCTGTATTTTTCATGTAGATTATTATTTTGCAGCAAATATTGGTGTCTGCAATTCTAACAATCCTCTCAGATAAAAACAAAACAAAACCCCAGAATGTTTTTGTGGATGTGGGTTGTTTTTTGGTGTTTTTTTTTTCTTTTTTTCTTTTTGTATGTTTGTTTGTCTTTAGTTTTTTTTTTTTTTCCTGAAAATAAAACCTATTACAAGGAGAATTCCTCTAAATGACTGTTTTCTTTCCCCAATTTCATATTTTGCACAAGGCTTTTCAAATGGATCAACATGCATAAAAAGAATAACCTCTCTGTACTTTGCAGTGCAATTTGCTAGGGATAAAGTTTGAACCACAACTGACCCTTTCCCCACTATGAACATTGAAAACTGCAGTCAAGGTAAATGCTAATACCAATTGCTATTGAGACTCCTTTCCCCCTTATTTAAAATGTAATCCTTTTCAATATCCATTTTAATGAAAGTACTTGCATAGAGCAGCCTTGTATTATTTCTAAAGAACATTATGACCATTTTAACACAAGATAAGGCACAGGTTTTTAAACATTAATAATCAAAAACTAATCCTGAGGATCTGCTCCTTTCCCTCAGCAAAATCTGCTTTTTTAATATACCCTGTATTACCTGAAGAAAGCAGAAAACCAGCATAGAATAAACCAGAACTCTAAAACTGAACTAAATTCAGAACATTAATAACTCCTGATAACAAATCCGCAGATAAAGAATTAAGTCATACTTTAAACAGATTATCTTCAGGTGAACAAAAAAAGATACAGCCGGTAGCACTGTAGATGTTAGATAAAAGTTCGCATAATATGGATGACATTTATATAGTGAGTTTTGCTAAAATAAGCTCCCATCAGAAACAAGGTAGCTAAATTGTGAGGCACTTAAGGTTGACAAGAAAAGGAGGAATGCAAGGGGTCTGTTTCATAGAAAACCTGAAGTTGCATATCATATCCTTGTATTAAGCTTTCTATTAAAGTGCTAGAAATGGAGACTTAAAACAAAAGGATTTAAATATAAAATAAGTGATTAAAGAGCTTAGTATGCATTAAAATTAAGTGCTTTTGATTCTCATGAATTCAGAGCTTTTTACTAGATTTTTTAAAAATAAAGTCTGGAAATAATCCACGTGTGAAAACATCTTCCTTGTGCCATTGATGCTATTTGTAAAGTGCCCAATTATTTTCTAAATAACAAAACCATTTGCCTTATCTTATGTTGTATAGCATGACATAGTCCGTAGTGCATATGTAATCCATACTGCAATGACAGAGTCAATCTGATGGAAAACACCACATGCACACACTTTTAGTCAGAAGTTTTAGTTCCACCTGTCACTCTAAAAAGCCAGGTCTTGGATTACATATCTACCAGTATATAGTGCAACCAACCTCATATTCTCAAAATGTAATTTAGCTGTTAAAGTCCGATGCTCAAAGACAGTCTTAGCAAGCTTTTCCTCAGAGCAGCCTGACGCCCAGACAAAATCACAGATGGAGCTCTAGATCTGAATCACATAAATCCACTAGATGCCAAATCTGAGAAGGATCTGGGTTCTGTCGGATGATGCAGAGGCTGAAGATGTGTAGCAGTCTGTGCATTACTGATCACATCTAACTGAGAGGGATATGCTTCATTTACGTTTCCTCCATTGAAACCATTTTGGAACTGGGAGGAAAAAAGATAATAGAAATGGTTAGTATATGAAAACAAGTTATTTATAAGTTTTAAAAAATCCTCCTAAAGACACAGATTGGAAGAAATCGTCTTCAAATATAATGAATAGCTTTAAAACTTTTTTTTTTTAAATGATGAATGATGAGAAGTTAATTTGTATTAAAGTAGGGCCTGAATCAATATCGAAACTTCCCCACGTTGAAGTCGGCAGGAGTGCTACTTCTGGCTAAGTAAAGACACATCGCTATTATCTGAGGCGTAATATAGTTTCCATTCATAGAAAGTACAGTCTGACTGAGGGCTCCTGATTTCCACATCCAGCTGTTACATTTTAAAAGCAACCTATTTACATATTTTCATGTCTGCAATGCAATCCAGAATGTACAGCTCTTCCAGGAATGCACATGCGGTTCTACTCGTAAGCTGAAGAATCCTGCAATCAGTCCACAGGCCAAGCTGTCACAGGGTGGGCTTTTTTAACAAATCGTCTTCATATTGACAATGCCAAGTAAGAGCAATGAATGGCTTTCATCAGTCTCGACATAATTGTTCATAGGATTATTTTAACCATCTGATGTAATGCTTCCTGTCATGCTATGGAAAAGTCACTTTATCTACAAAATACTCCATTCAGTCATGCAAAGAAAATACAACAAAATATTTTTAAACATTTCCATCATCTCTTTGGGAGTAGCTTATGTCATAAGTACTCGCTCATTCAAAGTTTGTCCTAGAAAACATGTATTATACATTCATTCATCTATCAAAATACGCTGGGTTTTGGAAACTTTTCTTTTCCTTCTATGCAAACATTGAAATTTGACTACCTGTGCACAGTTCTTCTAAGTTTTTAACAAGTCTACAGCCATGTGAGTTATGCCTTTAATCAAAGCTGCCATACTTTCAAAGACAGCTATAACAACATAAGCTAGGATTACTTCTGACAGAAGTAGATAATTTCAGTATTCTCCCTGAACAAGAACAGCAAGCTCATTAAAATTTCTAAGAAAGTTCCCAACACAGAATCTAGTAATTAGCAAGGTCTCTCCTTACCGACTTTAAACAAGCAATCAAATTACTTGAGGCCTTTCTGCCCTTCTCCATCACTGAAAGTGTTTTTAGACTGCATTGGTTATGGTCCTACTGCAATTACAAGTTAGGCAGAAGGTCAAAGTGGGTGAACACAATAGACTCTTCTGGCTTTCTAATCCCCTAGTCTATTCACATAGAAATCAACCGGAGTTAGAATGCTGAGGAAAGGATAGCAATCGCGGCTTGTGCAGCAACATCTGCCCTCTCTCCAGACTCCAGCCCCAGATAGAGATGTCCCTGTGCTAAATCCAGCCACAAAGACTGCCCTGCTTTGGTTTGGCTGTGTGAACATGGGCTCAGACAGTAGTGTCCTATCTAATTAGTTGCGTCATTACTAAAGTTCGCAATTAGCAATAAAATCCAACCTTAAGTTTATTATCATAAGCAGTGATACATTCTCCCTATTTATAACAAGGAAATGCATATTATTTGCCATCATGGCTTTGGTACAGGTGATATTTTACAAGATTACTTCAAGTGCAGCAGATATATTGCTGACTTACTAGTTCCAATGGGTTCACATATTTTAAAGTTCTTATTTCCTCTGATACAAGACCAAATACAATCTCTGTAATACAAGCATACATAAATATTGGATTATCTTTCTCTGGAGCAATGACATTCCTAGGTCAAAAAAAAAAAAAAGTTTCTACATCAAAACATTTCCCAATATAACAACTTTGGTTTATAGAGCCTCACTTCGCTGTCGATCTATGAAAATGTTAATTGGTAGATGTAACTAGAGGTCAAAACTGAGTACAGTCTGACAAAAGAGATGTTGGTTCGTTTCATGTGAACACTATATAGCAATACAGGCTGCAAAAGTCAATGCTATTTGGCTCACGAACAAGAAGTCTCTTCCCATCCCCGCTGCAGCCAGTTGGCATACATAGTTTTGGACCCGCAAGGACTTGGAAACAGCTACTGGCTATCTACGATCACTCTTTTACGAAAGGGGTTGGGGGAATAATCCTTCCTTATCTCATCAAGAAGCGTGCTCCTCTTTTAAGCTCATTTGGACAAATGTTCAGCAGATCTCTCCAGAGGTAAGCAGGAGCCAACATGCACAAGGGTAACATCAGTTCCAGACCAGGCTTCCGCTTAACCAAATGCAGTCCAGATCCACACAGCATCAGTACACCATGGCAAGAAGGGCTGAATTTGCCTCTCGATGACTTAAGGATAACTTTTAACCAAGTGGCCTTTGTTCATTTTTTATGACAAACAAGCTAAAGGCAATATTTTTATTGCAGCACAGTGTTCTAGTAAATATCGAGCAATAGACTTATTCATTTATTGCATTCAGAGATGCTTAGTCATTAGAATTTCACAGGTAGATAAGAAAAAGTGACCAAGAAAATAACAGAAAAGGGGCATAACAAAAATGACTAAGGCAGCATAACAACAAAATAATCTACAAAATAAATGTATTTGAAACCAATAATTCAAAAGGATGGGAATTGCTTATGCGCTAGGTTTTCAAAACTGATGTACCACACCAGTATAGCTTTTGTGAAAAGAACAATTTTATGTTGCTATAGGGATGAACTTGGATGACCCAGGAACTGTTTTGCAAACCTGTTATCAAGTACTACAAAGGACCCGTAACACTGAGCATAGCCAGGCAACATGCAGCCAAGCACTGTGCCAACTTGCACACTGCAGGTTGCCTAAGTCACTTCGTGCTACTTCGCCCCTTGGGCACTCGGGCAAAAGCTATTTATCTTGCTGGACTGGGCTATATTTTAGCTAAATTTCTGTAATTCTGCAATTATATTTTTTCCATTAGTGAAATAGTTTTAAAAATGATATGTTTTGTACTTGTATTAAGCATACTGAAAAACGGGGTATGTTCTACTTGCATTCCTCACCTCTGCCTTGTGTAGTTTAAATGCCAATTAATACTTTAATTCTGTAAATGCTTATGCATGTGCATAAGCATTTGTAGGATCAGTACTTTAGAGCATTGAGGTAAAAGAAAAATAAAAAGAATTGTGGCTCTGTACTTGAGCAGCATTAGCAGAAATAAATGTTACAATTTAAAGTATTTCAACAGAGGTTATTCAGAATCAGGAACTGCTGTAGTAGTTGAATTGCTTTATTTCTAAGTTAATTTTACCTAGGAAGAACTGTGCTTAAAACTGTAGTCTGTGCTACAACCAGGCTCCTCTCTTCTATGGTTTTTATTGTGCATTCTCCTTAGCACAATGTGAAAAAGGTTCACCTTATCTACTATTGATACATTTTTTCCTGCTCTTTTGTCTTCAGCAGTGTCCACGACAAGCAGACAATTTAGACATCAGCTTGAAGAGCAAGCTGTCTTTCTCTTATGGTAATATATAAAAATACTTTTGAAAGTATCATCATGTGTAGAAATGCAATAGTTCAAAAGATTTCATGCTATTTATGTGATATTATAATCTGACACTTTAAGTAATCCTAAAATCATTGACGAATCTGAGTAGCCAGAGAACACTAACGTTTTAAAAAGAAGATATTTTTCTGGATCCTTACAACATATTACATGAAAATGAACATGCCAGACAATATTACTGACATCATTCCACACCTCTAAAAAAGGTATATAGGCAAATTCCAAGCTTCTGACTGATCTCCTTCTCCTTTGCTCCTACTGGGAAAATTACTGGTTGGTACAACAGACTAGTTTCAGTCATTCATTCTTGCTTTATTACTACCAAAGAGAGCTACCAGGGTGTGGATACGTTTACATAAAAACTCGACCAAATGCAACTCTATTCTAACGAACAAAGAAAACAAGGACATTCACACTCTGCTAACCCATCAGTTCCAAACTCAGTGATTCAATTATGAAAAACTCTGCATCCCTGTAGCCATCCAAAACAATAAAAACATGGTTCAAAATGCAACAATACAACAATGCTGTTTACCTTACCTTGTTCAACAACGTTTGTTGACTTGCTGTCATAGGATCATACTGCATTTGATCCACGCAGCTGGGCTGTGCTTCTTGCATGCACTGGTACATAGAGACAGCGCCCGCGTAGCATGTTTGAGGGGTCAGCATAACTGACTCAGAGTTCATCTCACACTCATGATTTTCAGGGACTTGCTGCAAACAACTGAGAAAATCCTCCAAGTTGGAAGGAGCAGAATAGGTTGATCTGTCAAAACCTGCTACAGGGAAATCCATTTGAGCAAAATTAGAAAGCTGGGGCACCATCGCTGTGGGCTGCTTGTAAGGAAGAAACTCTTGCCTACACGCATAAGGGGAAGTGTTTACTTCTGATTTGTAAGAGAACTCGGAGGTAGTGCCATGCATGCCAGGGAATACATATTGCTGGGGCTGCTGCTGCGAGCAGCTAAGAGGCATGCTGGTGCCAGAGCTCCAGTTTGTGAACATCCCATTGACTTGCATGTGTTTCATCTTTTGGCAGAGCTGCTGCTGCTGTTGCTGTTGCTGCTCCACGAGGTGTTTCTGGTGCTGATGAAGTTGATGTGGATCCAACTCTTGCTGTACCAAGCAACCTTCATTCTGGACCAGGGGCTGCTGCTGGTTACAGCCTGAATATAGGAAGTCAGATTTATTTAAGGAATCCTGAACATAAGTCAGGATTTCATCAGTTATGTCAATGTCCCCAATATCATCCATACCAGACAATTCAGTTTTAAAAAACTCCTCATCCTGTTGAATACACTTTAGATCTTCAAAGTCAATGCCCAGACTTTTCATGATGCTGTACAAATCACTAGTTTTGTTATCTTGAAAGAGTGCTGCACTGTCTTCAGGAAGTGGAATAGTACTGTCCTGAGAACACTGCATTAGCTCCTGTTTGAGAACATTGTGATTTCCAGCAGGGAGGAGATTACCCGTCCAGCCGCTGCTGACACCACCACCCAGTTCATCCCTGCTGTCTGCAAAGAAATTCCGCTCAAATGAAAGTTTCTGTGATGCAGGAGGGCAGAGGTATACAGACTCGTCTTGCCTTAACATGGCACCTAGGAGGGAGTTTGGATCCACAGAATCATTGTGTAGCGTTGCTTTGGTTCCTTTTCCCGTCGTGCTTTTATTCTTCATCTGAGAGGGATCCGTAAGGCTTGACACAGGGAAAGACACCTCATACAACACAGCCTCACCAGTGGCAAACATGAAAGGCAACTTCATGTTACGCTTCCGTAGATGTTCTGCCCCTTCTTCATCTCTGAAAATAAACCAGATACATAGCATAACACTGCAGGGCGAAACAGTTTCTGCAATCTTTTGTTTCCCTGGAATTAATATTTTTAAAAAAAGAACTATTCCATTTGTAGGCATTTTTCAAATTCCTAGCTATTCTAGCTCAACTTGGCTGAGTTAAACCAAGAGGCAGATTATGAAATAAGGAGCTTATGACCATAATACCACCTTACATATTATATTTGTAATTAAATCTAGATAGCATACACCATTTTCTGTGCATTAGGAGCTAAAATGAAAATAAGTGGGCTTTGTTCCATGCATTATGTTTTTCTTGCCACAGCAAATAAATGAATACTTCAATAATGAAGTACCTCTTTTTCTCCATTTTACAGACTCTTTAGCAGAAATTATTTAATCAGTATAATAATGCTGAATTCCATATTACATAGCATTTGGTTCAGCACATTAAAGGACTTAATTTCTTTATGTTATCTGTTGTTTCTTCTGCACAACTGCAGTTGGATTTCTTATTTTTTTCTAACATGGATACTGAATTAAAAAGAAGTTGGGTGGAATAACTTGGTGCTTATACCACTGCTCTTAATTTTATAGGAAATCAAAATGTCTAAAGTTTTACACATAAAGGACTATGCCACGTAAGTATTGAAATATCAAAATTATTTTCAATGTTTGTTAGCAAATTGAAAGAGGTTTTCTTTTTGGAGTTCAGGATTTAAAGGGGGCTCATTTAAAGAATTCCTTTATGACTACAGACAAGGTCAAAAGTTTTTGGTTTTTGAAGTAGACTGCTTTATGCAATGATGACTTACGTAAGAGGTCTTTGTGTGGCAATGATGTAATCTGGTCTTCCATTTTTGTAGACAAGACGCGCGTTTGCCTGTACCCAGGCCCATCGATTTTCTTTGGTTAGAAGCCTAAATACAGTCATTCCACTCTCACCTGTCTTCATCACTAGAGTAAAAGCATAAGCATACCGTTTACTGTCCAGCGAGTAAAAATAGGAAAAATCTTGCATGTCATGAAAATAATCCCATTTGTAAAGCAATTTTATAAATCTCGTGTCCTCAGCCACTCATTTCTGTGTGGCACTAATGTATTCCTAGTGAAACAGGATGATCAATCACTTTAAGATGTCTGCTTTAATTTACTGGCAAAATAAAAGCCAAAGCTGCAAGCAATTGTAAGATATCCACTACAGATTTGCAACATCCTGTATGGATCTTCAACCATTATTTCTGCAATAATGGAAAATGGAAATTAATAAATACTAGAACATGAAAATGACAAAATCCTAAGTCCTTTTTACAAGTGAAAAGTGACTGTTATTTAAAAAAATCAGAAAACACATTAGCTCTGAATCCAATTCTTTCACAGTTTGACTGGCTAATGCAGAGGTACTTCAAAATCAACTAGTTTTCACTCCCACTATCACTTCACTAGCAATGCTTGTTAAACAAAATGCATTTTCATTGTACATTACTGAAAACACTGCATTACTAGACAGAAAAATTAAATTAAAAAAAAAAATTTTAGGAAAGTTTAAGAAATCTAACCAAAAATAATCTTTGCTAAAAGACTTATTTTTTTATCTTGGCATCAGAAATGGGACAAAACCAGTTTTAAGACTAAGTTCCAAACCACATTTCACCCATTCTATTCTGGAAATATTTTCTTTTTTATACCTTACCAAACAAACGAAACCACTGATAGGCAACAGTGACTGAGCTATACCTGAAACGGAAAATCTCTGTAATATAGGTTGAGAACTAACCTACCACGGGGCGTTATTTAACTGTACATAAGGGGACAAATGAAAAAAACCAGTTTTTCAGGAGAAGTCAGCAGAAAACAAGTGCCAAAATATCATGAAGATGTTCTTCTAACTTCCAAAGACAAGCACTATAGCTAACAAAAAATTAAAGTCATCCACTAAGTAGTTACATATCAGATAGCTGATACTTACTTCCATAGCTTTAAATGTTATGCTTCTCTCCTTAAGTTGTTACTTAAACCAAATCAAGCTGCCAAGAATTAAAACCAGAAATGTGTAGGACACTCACATCCTAAATCAGAGTTTAATTTCTGTTAAATATCTTACACTGATATCAAAAGAAATTGCTTTATTTAATTTCCTATCTTTGAAATAGTCCCTTAACCCAAAGGAAGTTGTTGAAATAGCAGAAGTTGGGTTGAGTACAGAAGGAAATGAAAAGAGCAAGAAGTGACAGAAATTGGAATATATAACCTAAAAGGGTCTAGATAGGAATATTAATTTTTCTTCATCCAGTATAAGTTCCTCTATGGAGGGAAAGATCACATGAAATTGTGTTATTTTTGTTAATGACCACCTTTTTTATTTAAAAATTTTAAAAAGAGTACTTCACAGTATTTTTTTTCAGTATTCTTATAATCCATGCTTTGATTTTACAGCCTTTCTTAGGGAAAAAAAGCTTACTTCGGACATGATTTTCGGCACAATAAAGCATATCAGCTGCATGAATGAACTGGTATCCTGTTCCTCTCATACACAGCTCTGCTTCAGTGTATCCCAGGACAATCTTTCCTCTGGAAGGTAAAACCAAAGAATTGCAACACTGCTGATGAATCAACTCACAGAACAAATGCCAAGCAAGTTAATTATGGCTAGAACATTTCAGACGTCAATGCTAACTATATTTCATTGCAATATCAATTGTATGCAGCAGCCTGACACACAGTTAATAAATCAAAGTTTTTACTAGTCCCCCAAGTTGCCTTCAGTGACTAGGAACAGGTTCACAAAATTATTAGATGGTTAAAACAAGAGTATGTCTACAGTTCAGCTGGACTCTTAATTCCATACTTTTGAACGTACCCACTTATAGCAGGCAGCTCCCGTTTGTTGCCATGAAAGACATTTTGCTTAGCCCTGTTTCACAGCATTTACCTATAGGTGCTTACATGTAAAATTCAGTAGGGGCTTAACTTTAGTTATCTAGAACTTCTTGCCCAAATTAGTATTTTTAGTAGCTTGAACTTCAAAACAGGGCGTATCTCAGAACTACATCACTTTTGCTGTTGAGTTGTTTGGGACAGCTGCGTTTGCATTTAAGCTTTCTAAGAAACACTTCAGAGGAGTACAGGCAACAGAGTCATGTTCAAGCCTGGAAGCTAACATTAGAGTACTTTACTAGAGGTCAGGTAGATTAAGAACTTAACACATTTGTGTAGGCACTCTGAGACACATGACAGAATGAAGCAGTCAAAAAAAGAGACTGAAAAATGGATTTGGAACAAAGAAATGGAGATCCAAAGATGAGGGGTAGGGGTGAGAGGGTAGGGGAAGAGGAAAAAGTAGGGATGGGGAACAATACATGCAAAAGTGTAAAATGTGACAAAAATTGAAGACTTCAAGTGAAGCACAATGAAAAAAATCACAGTGAGGAAAAAAAGCCTGCATTAACATTCTGTTAACTTTTAGTTCCATCAGTTCATAGCAAAACATTTTGATTTATCAGTAGGCAGAATACTAAGTAATTTGACTCTACATTATTCTGTAAGCAGGCATGGAAATCCATATGAGAGATTCTACTGAAAATTAGTCTGAAAGCTGAACGCATTATCAGTCAAAAATAGGATGGAGTAGAGAAGGAAAGAAGGAGGCCAAAAGCTTTTAATTTAATAAAGAAGCATCTTTATGGGCTTCTTGCCATGTTGATGCATAGTTATGTTATGTTGATATAGTAATGCAATAATGTTTCCAGTTTTTATATAGAAAAAAGAAGTTTGGAAATGGGTAAAAGTTATTCTATAAAAAAGGATCTCATTTGTTTATTTTGAAGTAAATAACATTTTGATTACATTTTATATCTACTTGAACTCAAGGAGAAAATAAGCATGTAGAACAAAATGAAACACTTGTTCTATCAGTTCAGAAACCAAATTCCAAACAGATTGAAATACCAAACTTTTCTTCTTCCCTAATTCATTAGTATTCTGTCTTCTGGAACTTCTGTTTTGTGTGATTCTGGTGAGTTTTGTTTGTTTGTGTTTTTAATGATTGAGACTCAGAAAGCAATATGCTCTTTCAAGGAAGTATTAATAATAAATACATTAATAATTATGACAATTTCATTTCTCTTTCCTTACTAGCAGGGCTGAAGAGAAAAATCTTAACAGTTTCTACACGATCATGGGTGTTGATTGAAATGACAACCAGCTTCATATTTCAAAGTCATACTTGAAACCTATCTCAACAGTAAATGAGTATTATGCAAAAGAATTTACACCTACTTTGCATCACAGCCAGTAGGTGTGAAATCCAGTTTGTGTTTAGTTCTGAAGATGAAGTTTTTGGTTCGTATCTCAAGGATAGATGGTGGCTGCAAGGGAGTTGCTACGGCAAATAGAGCGAGCTGAGGAGACAAAGTAGCACCATCCTTCCCTTTCTTGTTTTGTCCATGGAGAAACTTTAATCGTCCTTGAAAATTCATAGCCTTAGGATAAGGAAAAAAGGAAATGGTTTATGTTGGAAATATTTAAGAGTCACATACTTCTGTTAGGATGTAAAACATCTTTTAAACTTTAAGACCCATCAGACTCAAGCTTTGTACTATGGAATACATGGAAGTTAGCTAACAAGTACAGAATACTGTTACTGCACCCCCGAGCATGCCATTTAGAGCTCTACTAATAAACTCACTAGAAAAATAACTGGAAAGTTGTTTTGTCAAAAAAACCCCAAACATATAATAGCAAATGCCAACTGGATCTTCTAGTATTCCAATGAACATGGTATTCTACATACGAGTACAATAACATTATTTCTCTCGCATTTCTCTCAGTCATTTGTATAAAGTATGTAAATGTGTACCACTGCAAAATCTCTTATAAACAATTCTATTTGTGAGAAGTCAGAGAGCAATAAACTCATATTATTTCTTTTAAAATCTACAGTGTTGACAAACAAAACGTTTATTAAAAAGAACAAGTACAGACTTTCCCAAGTAAGGGAAAACCATAGTTCTGTTAGTTATTATAACTTATTGCATTTCAAGATATCCAACAGGAAATAATATTTGTACAGCTTTTTTATCTACAAATCACACAGTACTTTGCAAAAGCAGATGCTTATTCATATTTCACAGAGGAAACTAAGCCATGAGAAAGGAGGGAACTTGCACCTGGTTGTAACAACATGTTGTAGGGGAACCCAGCAATACAATCTTTACTCGTCATTTAGCATCACTAACTGAAACATGCTGGTTCAAGCAGCTCAAATATATACAGAGACTTGACAAATAAAGTAAATTGCTGTATGTATAATACAGATTTCCAATTTGCAAGCATGTGCGGAATTTTTCACATAACTCCATACTCACCAGGAACCCAGATGAATTATCCAGGAGGCATCGCAACCTGCAGACAAAATTCCTTTCCATAAAGGAAGAATTCTCTGGAGGAAGTTGGTCTGGGTTATAATAGGTATCTGGCTGTGAAAAGCCATTATCTCCTACAGGAAAAGATTATTTATAAGGATTATTTTTAGAAGAACACCTATTTGAAGGCTATCTATAACAAATCACCTTCCGTCTCATAAACAAAGCGTTAGGTCATGACCTGAGCAAGAACAATGTAAACTGGAAACATCCTCGGAACCTATACTGATTACAATGCGAGGTTAAGTATCAGTTCTTCTGATAGAATTTTGTCTTACAGGCTATGGTACTTGAAAACTGCATGCTTTTTTTTTTTTTGCTAAATTCATTCATTATGTTTGTCATCAACCTAAATTTTGAATCAGTTGCAGAGAACAGAGCTCTCAGCAGAGAGCACATCCACATTTCAGCAAGGGCAGGATCTGCAAAAGTGAAGTAGGCACTCAGGCAGAGTAACTATAGGAGCTGAGTATACAGAAGATCAGTTGATGGTCTCAAACTGTGAAACTTTTACTTTCCAGACAGCCAGGTGAAAGGTGTTGGTAGCAATAAATAAAACTAAGCATCTTTAGAGAACCACCACAATGCGAGCACTTTCTCTAACAGATGCAAAAAAAGCTACTCAATAGCAAAAGTATCCCCGTGCTGATCAAGAAAACACTATAGTTACCTCTTCAAAGGAACACAAAGCACTTATTTAAAATTGAAAAAAGACTCAAAACCATGGCTGACAACTAAGACAACAACATGATACTCTTCTCCCACTTCAGGACAAGCATTTGCTGCTAAGTGGCATTCAGAAAATAGACTTAATAGACTTAAACATTTGGAATATAAAGTAAAAACAGAGGGTAAATCAATAAACTTCTGATAGAATACATATGTTCTGCATGAGGCTACATATACAGACATACCAGAGCATGGCTACTCTCAACAAATTTAGCAAAGTGATCTTCTTTGTAATACATATAAAAAACCACAAACTGGTCATTCTCTAGGAATTCATACATGCAGAAAATTAAGAAAAACAATTAAAAATGCTATTTTGGAGTGCTAAATACTCTGTAATTTAAAAACCAGTCCATGTACTCCGAGAGAACTGATTGCCATGTATGGACAAAAGAAGAATACAGATTTTAAGAAAGAATCCATATTGACCTTCCAGGCTTGGAGATGAAGTCAGGGAGAGCATGTCACTTAATCACATACCACATTATATTCTCTGGAACATAATCCTGTCTCTTGGACAGCTGGAAAAACTTAGAGATAGCCTAGGTGGTTTGTACAATGGCGAATCAAACCCAAAGGAAAACAAATCATGACCAAAACTCAGCTCTGTTAATTCAAGAGACTGAACTGGAATCAAATAAGATTGCTGATGGCTCGCCAAGAGACCTTGTGACCTAAGGCCATACAAATGCAACAAGAATGCTGAATTATCCAGCTTTTCAGATAAAATCAGGAGACCCCCTTTTTTTTTTTTAAAAAAAAAAGAACTATGCAAGGTTAAATTTTGCTGAACAAACTTCAAGGTATAGAGAAAAAGGGCCCTATCTGACAGTATGTAATAAAAGGGATAATCTGAAATTACAGCCCTCTGCAGAACTGTGTATTGGCCCAACTTACCATTACAAGCTGATCTCACAGGTACAGAAACTCAGACACTTGTAGTCCAAGATAGCTACCACCTAACACTGATATTAGAAAATAACAAATTCCCACACTTGTCATGTGGATGGTTCTCAGACAAAAGCAAATTTACTTCCTTACTTCCTACTACTGCAGATTATTGGTTTTTAATTGCCTAGTTGCTGGTGAGAATTTTCAACACTTCTGAGGCAGTGCTTCTCCAAGAGGTGCTGAAACAGACTAGACACTCTCTGAAGAAGCAATGACTATGAAGAAAGAAACAGCTTATAAATCCCAACTCATCTTTCAAAAATGCCAACTCTGACATCCTTGAGAATCCCTGCAGACAAATTACTCGAGGTCTCCTCAAAATGGTTAATACACTACATATATCAACATCCATGTTTCACAAGCATCAGCACCAAGAAAGCCACTAAAATACTAGTTTTTTTCTCTCCGAGCAATTGCAATATTTATGTTCCTTTACTATTACTGCAGCTTCATTCCTGCAAGACCAACTACTACTGAGAAAGGTGCCAGCTAGTGAGGCTGAAAGAAAGTTGGTATCAACAGTCAGCTACTGTTAGAAGAGCTGACTGGAAGAGCTGCTGGCCAGGCAGGAGCATACTAAGAGCACTGAGTAGTTTAGGGTGTCTTGAAGGCCCTGTGTATGTTCAGCCAATTCTTTCATGGAGATAAATGAGATTATGGGCAATCTTCTTGGACAGGATGTAGGGAAAGACTTTAATCATCAGTAGCAGGCTCCTCGAAGGGCTCTGATTAAGTCCTCCAATTCAGATAAATATTCTGGCTGAGGAGCGTCTACTGAGTGTAGCTCTAGTATCCACTAAGGCAGGGGTGTCAAACTCGTTTTCATCCGGAGTAGTTACATTTATACAGTCCTAAAATTACATTCAGCCCTTCGATGGCAATCGCAAGGCTGATGTGTCCCGCAGTGAAAATGAGTTTGACACCCCTGCATTAAACAGTGCAAGACTTTCTGCTGGTATCCTTGGCACTGGCGGGCATGTCCTTCAACATTTCTGCCACAGGAGCACCTCAGTGTTATTTCCTTTGGTAAATACAGAGCTGTAATTTAAATGCAGGTATCTTACCTGGGTTCTCTCAAGTGTCTGACAACTTCCCTAGTAAAACGCGCAGTTCACAAGAGTGAACAGGGCTGTGGTGGAAGAAGCAACACAGTCTGTAGCTCATGAGACGAGCAGAATAGACCTCAGAACAAGAGGGAATAGGCTTCAAGCCCAAGCCTTCTACATTTGTGAAATGAATACTGTTGTACTTTCCCAGGCAGACAGGACGCAGAGAGGTTTTAGAGCCAGGATCTTGGAGGAGTGACTCACTGTGAGAAGGCAGAGTCTTACAGAGCATCTGCAATCCCTCGAGTAAAATCACCAGTTAACACTACAGGGGGTATAACACAAATCCCTGATGAAGTTCACGCTGGAGATCATCGACATCATGCAGTAATGTGCAGAACATGCTGTGCATTGTTTTTTTTCCTCTTTAAGCTCAAGACCATATATGGCTGTGTAGCAAGCAAACTTTAAAAGACAACCCAAAGTTGAGGGTGCAAAACAGACTGAAAAATCAGAATTTTGCCGATTTCTCTGGGAACATGGCAGGGCTGGGAGGAGTGTTGGGGATGCACAGTAAACAGCTGAGGAGACCAGTGGTCCAGAAGCATACCAGAGTATTGAGTTAGAAACAACCAGTCCAGGCAGAGGCAGAATTAGTTCCCAGATCAGGTTGGAATCTGTGCTTAAGCCTGAGAACAATTATAATATATCTATAAATATCTACATAATGCTAGCTGGATGTATTAAAAAGGAAATGGATTAAATTAGCAAAAATGTGGAGAATCCTTAGGATCATATCATTATCCTTTGTTATAAAGCTGAATTCAGTTTAAAAAGCCTCAACATCCAAACATTTTATGCTACTTGAGGCCCCAAAATAATTAGCAGTTTCTAGTAAGCTAGGAACACAAGGTACAAAAAAACCCCAAGTGTTAGTAATCCTGCTCAGTACTTCCATTACTCAGTCAAATCTGATGCCAAATCAACCTGGCATCGTACTTTTCAAACACAACCTTTTGTAAATTCAGATGCACTTGCTTGAGCACTACGGAATGCCATGTCACTCTGAAGCAAACACTAAGCCACCACATAAAAACCTGGTTTCTGAGTGCCAGCAGCTGTTTGCTATACCAAATTGTAATATTAACTAGTTCTGTAGCATGTTTTCAACTGGACTGTGTAGATCAGGGACGTCAAACTCATTTTCTCTGGGGGCCACATCAGCCTCACAGTTGCCTTCAAAGGGCTGAATGTAGTTTTAAGACTGTATAAATGTCAAAGTAGTTACAATTTGAGTTTTAAATCAAATTCCTTTATGAATGATAATTAAAAAATAATATGGACTTTTTCTGGGTTAAAAAATTATCTATAACCAAGTAACTTTGAGTAACATAGAGCTTTACCTACATATTTAAATTACTGTTGTGCAAAACGGAGCACTACAGTTGTCTCAACAGGTTTATCATTATTATCGGGCAGGCATTCACTTCCCATATTACACATAACTATCTGTACCAACATATCCCTCTTCCGATACGTAAGCAGTGTGTTTCTCAATATAGCAGGTCACTTGAATATCAGTCAGTAACATGTGACAATCTGATGCTCTAACAAGCATACCATTTGGTCTTAAAGGCTCGTCTATTTAATCTTTTATTCCTCTTCCCCTTTTATTCCCAAGAGAAGTACTGGTCTATGTGGAAGCTTTAACACAACAGTAACAGATGCGGAAGACATCATGGATCTCAACAGCCATAACATCTTCTACAACCAGGAATGCAACTGTAACTAACGTATTCTTAATCATCGAATGGATCTACCAGCCTGAAGAGTTTAAAGAAGCTGTCACACGCAATTACCTGCTGGCCCTCCTAAGCTAATAAATTTGGTGTCATGATTTGTAGCCAGGAGTAGCAGATGTAAAAGAGATCATTACTTCAGCAGAGAAATCACTTTCTCACTCAAACAGTGATTAAAGACAAGCTGTACAACTGAGGGCAAACACAGAAAAATCAAACTTCCTTGTTTCTTACGTCCCCAAAAGCAATTGTCTACTTTTCACTGCCCTGTTCACAACACAAACATGCAGGATTACCTGCTTTGCTACTTGCCGCAGGACTAGTTATCAGACATGCAAGACTCTACATTAAAATCTCACAATTTAAAGCAAAATTAGTATTTTAATGGTGCTGGGATATGAATATCAGCGCTTATTTAAAGTGAAGAAAACCCCAGTAATTCCCACTGTTAACCAAACATATCCATAAAATTCAATTAAGTTTAAGAGATATTATTCTTTCCTTTTTTTCATGCAAAATAATCTAAACTTTTTTACATACACAAATTAAAAAACCCCCTTAACTAATCAGACAGGCAAACACATAAATTGGCTGCATTCTCACCCTGTATGCTTGGTCCAGAATCTGCAGACTGGGCAGGATTTAATGCCCAGTGTAGCTGTCGTTGGAACTCAGGTCTGTCTTCGGTGTGAATCAATTCAAATACACTCTGGTGTATAATATCAGACTACGTACAAAAAGGAAAAAGGCAGGAAAGAAAGAGAATAAGAAACTTATATGATAATGTAAGTTATCTGGTTGACAACACTGCTACGGACATAGCAAAATCCGTTTTGCTCAAGGATAAAAACATACATTTGCATGCATGTGGGAAAGCTTCATGAAACAATTTTTAATAACACAGAGCAGAATTCAGACACACCCATGACTGCAAACATGAGAAATAATAATTAAAAAATATTACCTTAGAAAAAAAAAAATAACATTATGTCAAGTATTTCTTTACCTGCTTTTAGTTAAGCCACCTTTAAACTGTTATGCTTAGGTTTTGTTTAAATAATTCAATTTTACATACTGGTAAATTAAGTACTAGCCAGCTGGTACTTGGGCCTGACCCATTCTAGGTCTAGAGCTGAGCCTGACTACTGCTGTAAAAGGGAACAAAAATTGTTTCTATAAATATATCAGTGACAAAAGGAGGGCTAAGGAGAATCTCCACCCTCTGGTGGATGTTGGGGGAAACATAGTGACAAAGGATGAGAAAAAGGCTGAGGTACTAAATGCCTCTTTGCCTCAGTCTTTGACAGTAAGACCAGTTTTGCTTCAGGTACCCAGCCCCTTGAGCTGGAAGACAGGGATGGGGAGCAGAATGAAGCCCCAGTAATCCAAGGGGAAATGGTCAGCAACTTGCTACACCACTTACACACACCTAGGTCTTAGGGCCAGATGGGATCCACCCAGTGGTACTGAGGGAGCTGATGGAGGTGATCACCAAGCCACTTTCAATTATTTATCGGCAATCACGGCTAACCTGGGAGGTCCCAGCTGACTGATAGATGGGCATTACATTTGCCAACTACAAGAAGGGTTGGAAGGAGGATCCGGGGAACTACAGACCTGTCAGTCTGACTTTGGTGCCGGGGAACGTCATGGAACAGATCATCCTGAATGCCATCATGCAGCACATACAAGACAACCAAGCGATCAGTCCCAGTCAGCATGGCTTTATGAAAGGCAGGTCCTACTTGACCAACCTGATCTTCTTCTATGACAAGGTGACCCACTTAGTGGATGAGGGAAAGGCTGTGGATGTTATGTACTTGGACTTTAGTAGAGCCTTTGACACTGTTTTCGACAGCATTCTCCTGGAGAGGCTGGCAGCTCATGGCCTGACTCTGCGATAGATAAAAAACTGGCTGGATGGCTGAGCCCAAAGAGTTGTGGTGAATGAATAGAAATTCAGTTGGTGGCCAGACAAGAATGGTTTTCCCCAGGGCCTAGTATTGGGGCCAGTTCTGTTTAATCTCTTTATCAATGATCTGGACGAGGGGACCAAGTGCACTCTCAGTAGTTTTGCAAACGACACCAAGTCTAGTGGGAGTGTTGATCTGCTGGAGGGTAGGAAGGCTCTACAGAAGGATGTGGACTGGCTGGATTGATGGCTGAAGCCAACTGTATGAGGTTCAACAAGGCCAAGTGACAGGTCCTGCACTTGGGTCACAACAACCCCAGGCAGCGCTACAGGCTCAGGGAAGAGTGGCTGGAAAGCTGCCTGTCAGAAAAGGACCTGGGGGTTTTGGTTGACAGGTGACTGGACATGAGCCAGCAGTGTGCCCAGGTGGCCAAAAAAGCCAACAGCATCCTAGCGTGGCTCAATGATAGTGTGGCCAGCAGGACCAGGGAAGTAAGGGGACTGGGATTGTTTAGCCTGGAGAAAAGGAGGCTGAGGGGAGACCTTATCACTGTCTACAACTACCTGAAAGGAGGTTGTAGCATGGAGGGTGTTGGTCTCTTCTTCCAAGTAGTAAGTGATAGGACAAGAGGAAATGGCCTCAAGTTGTGCCAGAGAAGGTTTAGATTGGATATTAGGAAATATTCCTTCACGGAAAGGGTTGTGAAGCACTGGAACGGGCTGCTCAGGGAAGTGGTTGAGTCACCATCCCTGGAGATGTTTAAAAGATGTATAAATGAGGTTCTTAGGGACATGATTTAGTGCTAGATTTAAGCTACGGTTGGACTCGATGATCTTAAGGGTCTCTTTCAACCTAAATGATTCTATGATGATTCTCTTATATCACCACCAATTGCATGGCTAGGAATGTGATCTAAATCGCAAAGCTACAACAGCCAGGATCAGTGGCTGAAAGAAATTAAGGGGAAAAAGCCAACCCAAGATATTCAAGAAAAGCCCCAGTCAATGGAGAGGAAGTAAATTGTGTGTTTTCTACATGGATTGAAAACTCGGCCATTACAGAAATAGAAAATATTTGAAATAAAATATAGATCTACAGTAATTAAGAGGAGCTGGCAAGAGCAGAAGCCTGGCTCAGATTTTAGTTTGGTGAACTTCATAAAAGAATCAGTATTTTCCAAAATAAATTGTAGAAATGCTAATTTTTGGAACTTCAAGACTTTAAGTCACTATCATGCACTCAATTTATTGGTATTACTATACAAATTGTATGCCAAATTTGTTTTCCAATCTTTTTTTTTTTTTTTTTTTCCCCAACACTGAAAGAATCTGTGACCCCAGGAATAATTATATTTTGTTTGGAACATTTTCTTTTATGCGAACATTCCCCAATCTCTTATCAGTTAGCTAAAATTGCAGACCAAGCAGAGTTTCTCCGTGTTTTTAGACAGCAACTGAATCTATCATCGTCCAGTACACAAACATACAAACTGATAACAATCACTCAGCTTCTATCATCTTAACTAATCCCAGGAGTTCTCTAAGGAAGGGCAACATGTGCTCACTGGGTCTTGGTCTTTACTACCTTGGTACCTGGCTTGCAAGCCCAAGGAAGTTAGCCATACATGATCTGCTCCATAAACTGTAAATAGCAAATGCTGGTTTTGAAATAAATAAGTAAATAAAGTAAATACAAGCAAGAGAACAGTAAAATTCTAAAAATATTAAAATCATCCAGTTGATACTTAAAACTTCAAGGCATATGGAGTTAGTTTTGTATGAAAGGTTTCTATTAAAAGAATTACCTTCCCCTTGAATTATGTCTCACTCAGCATCATAAACTGGGTAACACCACAGTATAAATTTCAAACAGTTGTTCCAGTAAAGACTAATTAAGTGTGAAAATTTCCTATCTTGCCTAACTCAACTTTGGAAATTATATTCCTGTTGTGCTTGGCCTGAGGACCCGTTTCATCCATGTAAGCTGACAGAAAAAGTAACATGGTTTCAAAATAATCCAACCCAAAATACCCAACCGAGATTTTTATTTCACAAACTATCAGATTCTAAATATGTACACGGATGCCCTCCAAAATTAAGTAAAACCGCTGAAAGAAAAATAGAAGAAAAAAAAATAGACTTACTTGTTGGAACCCCAAGTAGTCTTGGATAGTGGAAGAGACGTAAAAAACCAGAGCATCGGCTGTAACAACTAATACAAAACCATTTAATGCCTGGGGAGGAAATACACCAATCTGTCAGCTTCAGAGACAAAATTCCAGATAATTATTGTGGCTGTAAGTCTACCTATACCCTATTTTCCCAATAAAATGTGAAGTATGCAAAAACATATTATCTAACAGCACAAACAGAAAGATTCTTCACTGCCTCTTTCTACAGTACACATGACGCAACAGAAAAAACTGCATCTAATGAAAAAAAAAGTTCTTTTTGAAAATTCAGGGGAGAAGACAAAGCCTACTGACGGCTTTTAATTACTCTTGATTGTAGGAGATGAGGGACAGCAGTATGAACAACTATAGTTTCATCTAAAATCAACCATAGTTCACAATGCTCATGTGGTTCGAGCCTTCGGTCCAGCCAGGTGCCCACAGCATGAATGGGAGCCATGTCACAAACCCATTCCCAAAATCTGTTCTATTCATAGTGCAGATGGGCCCAAGTGGACAGGAAATCAAGCGATCGAGATCCCCCACATAGTCCAAGAAAACATTTTATAGCTTACTTAAAATAGAAAACCTCTGCACAAGCAGACTGTTGCAAGTAAACAATGTTTTTGAAGAGATTTCCCCCTTCGTGAAGCAGCAGACTAAGCGGCTCCTTACTCCAAGTCACGCAAAGGGCATTTATCTGAACTCCAAATCAATATGGTTCACGGCAATTGTTGTGATAGCAAACAGTACATTTGTGACTTGGCAGCTCATCTGAAAGGTGCTGATTTACTTCTATGGATACCAGTCAAGATTTAACAAAAGGTTGTCTCAAGGGACTGGATTAAGTATATTGTGCCACTTAATTTCCTCAGCTGCATTCAAAGTCAAATTTGGCCAGCATACTCAAAACACATTTTTTAAAACTCTTTATTATGCAAAATTATTGTAACATAGAAAATGTAAAGTAAGTGAAGGATAACCTATATCTTACTGTATCAACATACGAATATATTTTTATTATAAACTAGCATAATTCTTCCACAAACATTAACTCCCATATCCCCACACTATGGTAACCACCATAACTGCTTTTCCATATTTTGCAGAGAAATGGTTTTACTATTTCTTGTTCTTTTACATGGTCTAATTAAATCAAGTTAAATATCTGATTAAATGGCTTGTCTTTAAATGGTGTGAACTACTCCTTTTGAATGCATAGACATTTAATCTGTTCTCACAAACAGTTGTGAGATCTGTAAAAATTCTTTATATAAGCTGAATACAGTATGAGCTGAAAAAAATGTAATAATAATCTGAAATTAAGTAGCTCAGGCTATCCAAGAGAGTAGTTACATAGAATCCTTGGTTTTGATGAAGTTCAAAGTAATTCCAAGCGAGCAGAACACCACAACAGCAGGTGCTTGTGTCCTCTGCTGACCTGTTCTGCAGGGCATTTCACCTCAAGTGGTTGATATAAAAAAATCTGCAAGCAGCACAGTATCTAATTCTGGCCCACACATTAAAATTGGTTATTCTGCTCTGTTTCATACAAAGCTATGTACAGCTCCTGTACCTGGAATTCAATCACATTTTACAGTGGCTGCAATATGTAGTTCATCTTGAAACAGGATTGTTACTGCTGATACCAGATGCCTTCTGTAAGCCAAAAATTCTGTAAAATGTAAGTTGTTTGCCCCAAAATCTAATGCAACGAATTACTAGAAGTTCCTTAAAACATGCAGGTATCCAGGATATATGAATAAATGGGAGATCGGTTCTGATGGGGGTTTCGGCAAAATGCAACCCTTATCTTTAAAAGCATAATGAAATTTCTCAGTGCGCTTATTATTCTGGTACATTGGAGATAATATTTGTCCCACAAAAATACTGTCAATACTCCTAATACAAGGCAATTACAAAACTGTTCATTACTGGTGAGAATGAAGATGTTTTAAAAATTTCTAAGACCTCATAATTTGACTTGCACTTTGTATCAAAGTCATAATAAAATCTATTTTGTTAAACTAATTAAAACAGTGGAATACTTATGTTAGTCATTCCTTGAGTTTAATGTGGACCTAGTATATCGTTATATTTCATATGCTTTGACACTCTGGGACATCAAAACAGACTATAAAAAAGACTATATGATTTTAAAAAGCTCTGTTTTTCATTACTTTCCTTTAGTTCACGTTGCTAAAATTATTGAAAGTATTTTAAAATTTTTTCTGAACCTACACTATGAACTCTGAGTTCTTTCAAACCACTGAGAAAGCAAGATATTCCAGAAAGCCCAAGGCCTTTTAAAGAGAATTTTTTTTTTTTAGGTGACTACTCACCAAATTTACAATTGATGACTAACCTATCTGACCTTTATGAAGATAATTTCTTTATATTAATTTCTTTATTAACACTAGATGCAAAGAGACAGGAAAAAAACAACTCTAAAAAATGACTCAGAAAAAGTGAAGAGGACCCTGTAGTCTAACACCTGCTCTTTCAAATCACTACCACCACTGGAGAAAATTGCAGGAGCTGTATAATATTAACCTAAAGCAAATAAGAACACAACTTGACAATAAGAAAACTTACTTTTTCAATCTCACCAGTGAATAACTGGTATGTTAAATACAATAGAATCCCTTTTTCTTTTTTAAATGTAAATCTTTGTATAATACATTGTCCTGGTTTCAGCTGGGATAAAGTTAATTTTATTTCTAGTAGCTAGTATAGTGCTGCATTATGGATTTAGTATGAGAATAATATTGATAACACACTGATGTTTTAGTGGTTGTTATGCAGTGCTTCCCATGCTCTGGCAGTGAGGAGGTGCACAAGAAGCTGGGAGGGGGCACAGCTGACCCAAACTGGCCAAAGGCATATTCCACACCATATGACATCATGCTCAGTATATAAAGCTGGGGGAAGAAGCAGCGACAGGGGGATGTTCAGAGCGATGGCGTTTGTCTTCTCAAGTAACCGTTACATGTGATGGAGCCCTGGTCTCCTGGAGGTGGCTGAACACCTGCCTGCCCATGGAATGTAGTGAAGGAATTCCTTGTTTTGCTTTGCTTGCATATGTGGCTTTTGCTTTACTTATTAAAATGCCTTTTTCTCAACATGTGAGTTTTCTCACTTTTACCCTTCCAGTTCTCTCCCCCATCCCACCAGGAGTCAAGGGGTGGGCAGGTGGCTGTGTGGTGCTTGGTTGCTGGCTGGGGTTAAACCACAACATATATCCACTGCAAAACACACCTGCAATAAGAGTTCTCCTTCCAGGATCTGCATCCCTTCTCCACATTTTGCTGTTCTACAGTTTTCCTGAACGCCGTTTCTTTCTGGTCTTGTCGAGTTAGAAGATTTTAATGCAACTAGAAAAAAAAAAAAAAAAAAAGAAAAAAGTTGAGTGATCTTTGAATCTTTGAAAGGATCACTAGAAATTTATGCGATGCACTATTTTTTGTGAGAAAAAAATATATTTTAAAAACGTTTATAAAGTCAATCTAACGAAAGATTTCTGTTTCAGTGTCGGACTTTTTCCTTACCTTTAGATATAACCCCTCAAACCTGTCATTCATCTCCTTTCTAAACTATAATACTTCAACAACAGAATAAGTATTATTGAAATCAATCCAAATCTCATTAGTTTATTGCTTTTTTTTTTCTTCTCTTTCTTTTTATTATAAGGCTCAATTTTAGTGAGGACTTAAAGGACTTTTTATTTTCTTTCATTCAATTACCTCCTTAACCTGATAACAACTCTGTTTTAAGGTATGACAACACTTGTACTTACTCTTATCCCATTTTATTTCAGGCATCAAACTATGGTACTTCAGATATAAGCCTGCTCTAGACCTAAAGTGCCCTTCAGAGAAAGGAAGGAAAGAAACAGGAACCCTAAACACATATTACGCATTAAAGAAAAACGAAAAAAAGCATTTCAAACAAAAAAGCTTTTCTTTCTGCCATAGTTAAATTTTAACCATTTCGACAATTAAGCAAACTTGCCAAATTCAGATAAAATACTATAACAATGAATCATCATTATTCAGTTCACAAATACATCCAATTGAAATTAAAAAAATACTCAGTGAAAAAGGGATGAAGAATCAGACCAAATTGCTACAAAGTACCTGAAAGACATACAACCTCCCATCTCTGCACCATGTCTTCCTATAAATAGGATGCTATCAAGTAAAACTAGATACTCAAAGATTGTCCATAACTCAGAATTTATCTACTTTCCACATAGTTCTAAAAAGAAAAAATCTCAAAATCTGAAATTAGTCCGAGTACATCTGTAGTGTCTAAATAGCCTAAAATTACTTGATTAATTTTACCTTAAACCTTTACAATAAAGCTAAACAACACTCCCACCCCCATCCAACCCCAAACTTTCTAAACTGCAAAGCAAGGGAAATTTATAAAAGCAACTGCACTTCTGTAAAATGCAAACAACAAAAGTTTATGTCATGAGATATTCACCCTAAATTCCCAAGGATTTTTCAACCTGCTGAAAACCTTCATTTCTCATCTGCTCAGAACTTTAGCCAGCAGTCCTGAAGAACTCCTGTTCACTTACTTTTCAACTACTTTAAATGATATTTTACACTAAGTGTATTAACTGAAAGATAAATCAGGCTTTTCAGGTTTTTTTAGGCTATCACTGTAGCTAACAACTTTCAAGCCAGACAGTTTTCATTAAAATATCCCCTCAAAGGCACCGCAGAGGAAAAACATGTTCTAGAAAGACACTAACTGGTTAATCAGTCAGGAATTTATCTGAGGGTTTGCTTTGAAATTAAAACCTTAATGCTCTTCTTCCTACCAGATAGCCAAAAAGTCCTGTTGTATTCCACACACAGTTGCAATAGCAAATTAATTTTAAATTCAAGTGAGTGGAAGATGTAGCAATATTTTTTTCCTCAGCATTATTTTAAAAGGAGAACTAGAATATTCACTAAAACCCTCTGAAGTCCACTGGCAGTAGAAGAAAACTTATTATCCTTTTAAATTATATTGTATGATTATTGAGAAAGTCCATAGTCAGCTTCAGAAGTTGCAAGTGAAGATACCTAATCACACTTTTTAAAAAAAATTTTCTTTTATAATGTGCAAATAATAAATGAGGGGGGGGAATTACAGGTGGTTGACTAGTAAATGATGTTCTGCTCTACATATTAACAGATTAACAGATCTCCAGAGCTCAAACACAGCCTATACACTGGTATGGTTATATTCCTCCTAACTTTCAAAGCGTGCGTATAGGTACATGTGAAGTTACATATTTTGCTGAGCCTACTCATTTCGCAGAAATCAGAACATGGATGAAATCAAGTTGTTGTAACCTGAGACAGATGGAAAACTGCAGACAATCTGGGGTAAAAAAAAATGGAAGATACACTGGAAATTATTGAGGGTGTAAAACTCCGGAGGGGTGTGTGTGGGGAACCACAACACACCACACACACAAAAAATAGATTTACCTTGTTCTGACAGACAAATTAGAGGCCTTCTACAAGCCACCCAGTCACTGGACTTTTTCCTTCACCACCCACAGGCAAGGCAAAGAGGTTGCAATACAGGAGACTTCACATTCTGAGAGTTTGGAGATGCATCACTAAGCGACAGCTCTAAAACACCCACGCACTTTTAAAGACTAAGTAAGAAAAAGGTTAACTGTTCCATCTACAGAAAGGAAATTTTTTATCATCCCTCTTTTCAGCTAATAAAGTGGCATCAAATCTGAAGTGCAGGATGTTGCTTAGGTAGGTGTGGTCTTCCCTTGATTTCATAAAATCTGAATTCCATGCATTAAATAAAAACTAGATTCTGTTTAACTGGTACTAGAAAAACACAATTTCGCAAAAATCAAAAGTCAAATCAGTTAGAAGCACATAAATGCAACAACAAAATGGGTTTCTTCTTAGGTGGAAGTGATAAAAATATAAATGATAATGTGGAAAAACAACAGGAAAGATGATCAAATATTTCTATTTAATACTTCTGAGAATAACAAGTGAAATATTCAAAGTTCACAATGAAGGTCTTTTCAGTACAACAGAGCTAAGCAGAAGTGACTGAATATGGATTGTTTAGATGAACAAGACTTGATAAATTTTAGTCAAGATTTTAAAAACATCTTGTTGAATTCCCTACTGGGGAAACAACAAAACTGATGAAAAAGAACTTTGAATATTAAATATTTAAAAGACGACAGTATTAAAAATAAAAATAAAAACCAGTATTCAAACTAGGTATAAACTTCTATTAAAAAAAATATAAATACAACTTGTAAAGTTTACGATGCTAATATAATTAAGGTATGGTAATTACCAGCCCTGTGTGATTAAACTTCTTTATCAATACTCTTCAAGCAAACTTTGATAAAAACATTGACAAAAATTGCTAGTAAGATTTTAGGTTGACACAAACACACTGAGAGTAACAAACAGAGACAACACAGGTCCCTGACACTGAGCAACCCCGGCTAGCTGGATGCAAACTTGCAACGTGTGATTCAGCACAGTCGAATTGAAAGGTACCAGATCCCAGAAAATGCTGGCCTTCCAGTATGGGAGGGCCTTCTTGTAAAGCAGTAATTCTGAAGAGACTTAGTCACAGTGCACAATGCCATAGCTTCAGAAATACCAGCTAGAGATATAGTAACAGATGATGATAAAGAGAACTAAAGCTCATAAGGGTAATTCATCCAAAGGTAATATTACAGTAAACTTAAAATCACAGAATCATTTTGGTTGAAAAGACCTTTAAGATCATAGAGTCCAACCATTAACCTAGCACTGCCAAGTCCATCTCTAAAACAGGAGCCTAAGCACCTCATCTACACGTCTTTTAAACACCTCCAGGGATGGTGACTCAACCACTTCCCTGGGCAGCCTGTTCCAATGCCTGACAACCACTTCGGTGAACAGATTTTTTCCTAATACCCAATCTAAACCTTCCCAGCACAACTTGAGGCCATTTCCTCTTGTCCTATCATTTGCTACTTGGCAGAAGAGACCAACACCCTCCATACAACAAACTCCTTTCAGGTAGTTGCAGACAGCGATCAGGTCTCCCCTCAGCCTCCTTTTCTCCAGGCTGAACAGCCCCAGTTCCCTCAACCGCTCCTCATCAGACTTGTGCTCCAGGCCCCTCGCCAGCTTCACCTAGTTTAAAATCAGCCAGGTATTCTGCTACATCTCATAGTCTGTGTTACGTATGTAGTCAGATCAAATAATCCCAATAGTCCATTGCTTTACAATCTTTGAATCTCTGAATTAAGTACGACATGTTTCATCCTAGCCTCTCTTAATTTTTAGCCACAGGAAATTGAAACATGAATACTACCGTAAAAAGAAAAAAGATCTCTATATTTACTCTAAAAGGCATGAAAGATACAATCAAAGTACTTCTCAGAATTTTCCATAATGTTAACCCAATAACAAATAAAGCACAATTGTTTATACCTGCAATAAAAAAAAAAAAAAAAATCTGCTACACAATTTTAGCAAGAGGGCTAAATTGTAAGCACATGCTTTCTAAGTAGGTTAATGATTGTCACTTAATCCTGTGTTCAGCAAGAAGCATCATTTCTATTTCCCAGACTTTCCTGATTTGAAGTAAAAGCTAAATCCCAAAGACAACAAAACTAGATAGTGACCTTTAATAGATTGTCTAAACACAGAACAACATTATATTTTCTCGTACATTTGTTTTACAGTTGTGAAATGCTTTAGCACCCAAACCAGGAAATGTAAAAGATAATCAGTTTTACATTACATCTACAAAGACAAATTAAATAACAACAGTAACATCAGAGTTTACCAGCTCCTCATCTCTGCTTCCAGCTGTTACAGTCAGGTGATGAGACATTCGCACAGAGATGCAGTGTACTTTATTAGACTAACAATATATCTGAGAAACAAAAAGTGTTTGACATAAAACTACTTCTTCAGGTTTGGAACAGAATTCAAACAACTGAGTTCTGCCAAAAGCCATCTTTTACTTCAAAACCACTTAAGTATTCATTGAAAAATTGTTTTCAATACCTAAGGAGAGCAGGTACTAAGCAGTCTTTCTTCTTTCCAGGGCATAGCATTCAGTATGAAAAAGTACTTAGGGATATATCCTAAACTGCATGAGTTATAAGCAGCATGCTGAATCAACTGACAATACATGACAGACGAATTTCGTGAACTATTTGTTGAGATATTCAGAAATCATTCTCTTTGTTATGGTGCAGAAAATTAGTATGCTTTGCAGTTGCTGGAGTTGTAGGAATAACAACTGGCCTCAATATTAGACCTATCACTTTCCACATTTAATGGGAGAAAATTCTCTGATTCTTCCTTTCTTCAAAGGAACTAAGACACATTCAACAA
The DNA here is from genome assembly GCF_036013445.1 of Caloenas nicobarica. Lineage (NCBI taxonomy): Eukaryota > Metazoa > Chordata > Aves > Columbiformes > Columbidae > Caloenas > Caloenas nicobarica. Next base: position 32,279,063 of record NC_088246.1, on the reverse strand, counting down.
CTATGATTACTCAGTGGATCCAGTCAGAAACAAAACCCTCAAGTCTCTCCCTCAGTACCTGTAAGCTTATAGATTTTATGTAATGCAATAATCTTAACTCCTAACAATAGGATCATAGCAAAGAATATGAGCAAAATTATTTCTTAAAAGTTAAAGATTCTATCCACCATCTCATTTAATCTCCATGTTGTCCTCCAAGAGAGGCCCTAGACCTGGATGGAAAAGGCCTCGCCCTCAAACACTTTCTATTTGGTAGATATGCTCCTCCAAACTGCAATCCACAACAACTGGTGTCCCCTTTCCTTCCAGGCTGTCACTCCTGTTCTCAGCAAGAACCTTTGCCATCGCTTCCTCACTTGAGAGCCAGCAGCTTTGAAGTCCCAGCCCCACTATTTCATTCAGTTCAGACTGCAAAATCAATGACCTGTAGCTACAGAGGACCTTCAGCAGAAGTCCTGTAAACAGTGATTCCTTACTCTGCTTACCAGAAGTTACAACACGAGAGAACAACAAAATTGTCACAGAGCAAGTGAAAATACCCTCTAGTGACATACTTGAGAGGGCACTACGTGTACTACATGTTGCAGAGTTAATAAAGTAACTGGAGATGCAGAGAATTCAGCATAAGGTGAATGTCAGAAAATGTTTAGCCAACTTTGTGATGGGCATTCATATAGAACCCTGATTTAACACACAAATACTTGTCTACTATTACTTTAAGAAAATAATATTGGCAATTAAACTTCTTAAAGTAATATAAAGAGGCATTCAAAAACCGTTCTAGTTCTCCTTTCCATGAAAGGAGTGACACACCTACAATGTTTGGACAAATCTTCAAAAGGAATATCAGTAAAAATGAAATATAATAAAACTGCCTTTAGTCTCTACGTGACTACCATCTTATGGAATATTTGGTTGCCTGGCCATAGAACAAGAGATGAGTATCCCTAACAGTGTATATCAGGACACTGACAATACTCAGCCGAACCAAGTTCTACTATAGCATTTTCTGCAAATCTAGGAACTACTTAATTTGAAAAAAGTGCATTTTTGCAAAGCATCAGAGTGAACAATATAAAGAAGAAGAAGAAAAAAAAAAGGGTAGTATTTTCTGTGTTGAGGGAACAAAGAACTCTTTCTAACACAGAAGAAGAAAATATACCATATTTGTTGGTGCTCAGCTGTGGAGGCTAGAGAGACTATTCTCAACTGAAACCTGAGCATTTCCACACCAAATGTCTCTTATTATTACTAAATGAGTGAAGAAATGTATGATTAAAGACTTTCCATATCAAAATTCACCTAAATCAGCCATATGTTATAAGAGTGCTGAACACAAACCGATGCAGTGATTGCTGGCTGAAAAGCTTCATGGAAACCACACCTAGATACTCTGCAGTTAAAACCTTTTCTCCTTCTTACCTTTTCTTCCCCAGATAAAAAGCATAGCAAAAAGTTTTTGAGAAGCCAGGATAGCCCACCACAGGGAGGTGCAGATAAAGGAATATCAAGATACTAAATTTTAACTGAGCCTTTTAAAATCATATTGAGATGCAACACAGTACTTAAATCAAGCTAGAGATAAATTCTGCTTTTAGGTGAATGATCTGTTCAAGTCTAAAACTGTATTGAAGTAAAACTTGTCTAATACCACAAGTTTATCATTAGCACATCAGTCATGCAGCCCTGGAATTTAATCTTAAAGAGCTTCCCAGAACTGCTTTATATCCAATTTTGGCACAGTTCCCACAATTCAGCCAAACAGGTCAAAGTTTGCAGTCAGAGCCAATTTAGACTGTTTCATAACCTCTTCAGTAGAATTGTAAATTCAACTAGTCTGTTCTAGATTACTTTAAAAAACAACTGTTCTCATGAGGGGGGTGGTCTTACTCACTTCAGCAACAAATGCCAACCTCCAACATGAGGTTTACCAGCCAAAACAAGACAAGAAGGGCATTACTGAAAAAACAGAGTTTAATATTAAACTCTTGCCTAAATCATTAACATACGCTAAACTGTTTACACTGGCAAAAGATCCACTTTAAGTGGGAGAAAATACTATATGTGTCCATGCACCTATGTGCAACTGTAGCTATCTCAATTACTTAAGAGCATATGGAAAATTTTTTATCCACTATCTCTTAGACTGTAAAGGGAAAAGTGTTTATGAAAGTTAAATAACACAAATAAAAAAATGCAATCAATTTTTTTAGAAAGAAAAAACATTCATCGATTGCATATTTTGTACATAGCCGCACTTCTACTAGATAGCAGAAACTGTACATTTCATTAATAAAACTAATCTAAGGATTGCTCTGTACTTAGAGCCACAGGAGAAAACAAATTGAGAATTATGATATTTATGTCACTAATGTTTTAGTTATGTTACACAAAGAGATAAGATAGACTTCCATGTATGCTGCATGTGCAAGTAAAATATGTTATATGCAGGGGAAAAGAGAGTTGTCGCTATATCTTGCATGCTTAAGTTTTGCATTTCCTATCCTTTCATTTATGAATTCTGAATATTTTTTGAGATAGCTTAATATTGTTTATTTATATCCTATAAACAGCTGAGAAGATGTTTACACCCAATTACTAAAACAAAGAAAAGGCAATGTAGGGGGGTCACAATTTAGCTTTGTTTACAGAAATTCTGATAACAGACAAATTTATAATTATTCCACTTATTCAGCAAAATTTTGTCATTTATTTGGTCAGCTGGCTCTTGCTCTCATGCACCGTTTCCACATTATCAGATTTTTGACACATACTTGGTTTTTAATATTCAAGAGTTATGCATTTTCATTTTCTAATGCCAGTATACTGACCTCCAATTTTTCTGCCACCTAGTGACAATTAAATCGGAAAGTTGTGATATGCATCGGCATTTTTATTTCTTACATGTCTGAAGAGGAAACGCTTTAAGGGCAGTCTTCCTTGTAAGCTGTATTACAATTCACAACACAGCTTGTAAATTACAGTAAACTTTGGATGGATGGATGCATAACAACATGCAATTTCCATTAGTATAAAAACACCAACGTAAAAAATATATCACTATTCTGATACAGTCCAGAGTAATATATGCAGAAAACAATTTACGAAGCCGGTCATGGAAGCTGAATAACTGAATTTTGTTATTATAAGCAGAGAGAGCACAAGATTGTCCAGCTGTGACATGTTTGAGGCACAAGAAATTTTCTTTATGAGAGGAAGAAACGTAGGATTTGCCCTCCAGTGCTTGGGCTAGAGAGAAAAATGAAAAAGGAAATTTTCAGCTCTAAAAGTGGATGATTCTGAGGATTAAAAGTGCCTGAACACAAAATGTTTTAATAGAAACCTATCTGGAACCTTTAGAGCCTGCCACCAAAGCAGCTACTAAAATAAAGCCATATTCATTTGCAAGACTAAAGAGAACCATTTGTACTTTTGACATAATCAAGCTAGAGAACTTCTAATGTTAAGAACCATCCTTGAATGTTTCACAGACCATGGATGAAAACAGACTTACAAACCAAAAATAAACCAGTAAATATTTTGTCAGCATTGGACTGAAATTACTCAAGGTACAGCTCCAGAGCCTCCCAAGGGCCCGCTGTACTTACACTTCAGACATGTCTTCATACATATTTTACACTCAACAACAGAAAAGCGCAGAAGCAGTACAGCTTACTTGAACTGCTGCAGGAGACTAAAATATTCTCTTCATTACAATCAATATATAACCAACACACATGAAGAATAAAAACAGTACACAACATTTTTTTCAGCGCCAAGTACCAGAGTTTTTGAATGTGTGGTATTTCAGATTCACCTAACAAAACCCATCTAATTTTAAAATGACCCTGGGTTTCCCCTACTATACAAAAAAGGTCGAAAGTGCAAAATATTATTTTCCATTTATCTATGATCAAATACTAAGCTTGAATAATTTAGCACAAAAGCTATTTTTGGCATAAGGAAGTCTGTTGCTTGCCCTTTCAAAACTGACACATCTGTGAGCTCAGACCAGTGCTACTTGGTTTCCAGCTCTATGGCAAGGATACATTTCCAATGTTCAGAGTTATAAATCATAAGATGGACAAAAACTTGGCAGGAGTACCACCTTTTCTTTCTCCTATCTAAACTTCAATCAAATTTCACTGTCCAAGGCTCAAAGGGAGCCATGAATTTTCCAGAAATTACATTTCTGGATCACAAGATTATTTACAAGAGAATAAATGAGCTTACTGTTCTACTGTTAAAAAAAAAAAAAAAAATCTAATATTGCTGCCTGGTAAAATTTATCAACACTAACAACAAACAAAATCAGAAAAACCTTTCAAAATGTTTCAAAACCCTTCTGTACACCTTTTGTTGATAAACCAGTTTAGCCTGGAATATTGTAACACATTTTCATTTCCCTTTCTTCAGTCTGGTTGTGATATGATATACTTTGACCCAGTATGCATTTGAATATGTATCTTCCATAGAAGATTTTTATTTAAATTTGTCATTTTTGTCATTTAAATATTTTTACTAAATGATGTATCTGCAAAAATTCACACAAATGCATATCAGGAACTTTTAAAAGTGTCTTAAAGTTAGACAAAGGTGAACCAACAAGTCAGTAATTTACTTGTTTTACTGCATGTGAAGTTATGTGTTTACTGAACTGCAATTTCAATAATAAAACTAGGAGATGTACTTTAATAGTTTGTCCTACTGACAATCCATTGTTCTGCTAAGTGCATAACTACATGGGTAAATACTAAACAGGACGAACAAAACCATAAACCCTTACTTTCTAGCACCTGAAATATGGGAAAGCCTCTATGAAAAAGCTCCAGCTCTCCCTGGAATTATTTTTATACCAGCAGAAAGCCTCTTAGAAGAAATGAACCTTAACCCCGCTCTCCTACGGAAAGCTGAATAGGTAACGGCAGGTAACCAGGACAGGAATTAGATCTTGCCTAATGAGTTTATTTATGATGGGCTAAATGTATAGCAACTTCCTGAGCCAGAATTTGGAGAAGACACTAGTTTTCCACTGTTACTTTGGAAAAATGTCATAACCATCAGAGTTAAATATCCTAAAAGAGTGATGGTTTAACTGCAACGGTCTCCAAAACTGACAGTTGTCTTTCTGCAGGGCTTCACTCATGGCAGCATTTTAAGACAGCAGAACTACGTATGCCAAAATGAGAAAGGCAACAGTACAGCACCTGTGGCCTAGGTATATCTTTCACATGGTAACAGACACTTATATTTTTTAAATGAATATAGGTTATAAACTACACTACAGCATATACTAGGGCAGCGTGTGGGAAGAAAGAGGCTGAAGACAAGGAGGAAATTAGCCAAAATATGCACAAAAGTTGAGAGGATGGATGGTTTTGTGGTTCTGACACCGTCTTCCTGTGCAATGCGGTGGAAATCATAGAGGCACCAAACACTTCATTTCCTTAACTGTGAAACCGGAATAGGAACCTTTAACTCCAGCAGCATGGCAAGGATAAACCCAGTAAAGGTTTTAAAAGGTCAGATACTCTAATTGGGAGATATTTTAGTGCCTTGTATGAAAATCATATTAGATAACACATAGTTTGAAGCTTTGCATGGTATTTCAATATCATCTTTCCTGACAACTTTGGGTTGTTACACTGAATCGGTACAGTTCGTGAATTAAAGATCTCAGAATTGTTATAGCCTAAATACAATAAAGTAAAAATGTCAGTAGCTTTCTACACAGAGTGTAGAAAAAGGAGGAAAAAGGTCAGACTGGACTTCATCCACATTGTGGTCAGGAGCTCGCGCAGGACAGAAGCCTGTCTTCTTCATCAAGCATCAGAAAGCAGAAGAATTAGATACCTTAGGTGGTTAGGGGTTAGACTGTGACACAGTGGAAAACTATTTTATTCATTACGATCCTATGGAGAAGGAAAGGAGAAAGAGGTCAGGAAGGCTGTGAAGAAGGGGAACTGCAGCAAACCTGCTAAACTCTGGAGGGAGAGAACTCCTGTCACCTGCTGCATTTTCACAGAAGGCCTGTCCATCCATGAGTTCTCATAGCAGCTTTTTGCCTTAAAAATATTTGAACACATTTTATGTTTTCAAGAGTCAAAATTTAATCTAGAATTTTGCATATTATTTAAATAATCAGTCTAGTTAAGGCTTTACTCCCAACAGTTCTAAACACAGAAATGACACATCCCTTTCATAGCATGTTTTTCAGTAAACAAAAATTACATACATTCTCTCAGTATTTTCAATACTTCCATTCCAAATGTAAACAATACTTAACTTCGTAACAACAAATTATTACTAATAAATTGACTCATGAATCAAGATAGAAATTACTGTTAATAAACTGCCTCAGAAATCAAGATAGGTAGTCAAACGGTATTCATTAAGCATCACCACTTAATTCACTCACTGATATGCATAAACAAAGCAAGCTCCTGCCTTGAGAAGATTGCCCTGGAGGGCAACCACACCAAAACAAAAGATAAGCAATAGTATCCCAGACTTCTAATACCAGATTTCAGTTTCTTGTTGTAGTTTCACTCTTCATAAGAACTATGTGACTTGTGTGGACATGCTGAGGTTTTGGTTTTTTTTTGGTTGGGGAGAGGAGAGGATAGAGTGTTTTGAGCGTTTGGGTTTGTTTGTTGTTTTGTTTTTATTGTGGGGTGTGTGTTTGTTTGTTTTCAAACTACTTAGAAATACGAGTTCTTGTGAGAATCTGACAAAGGGACCTCTTGAGTTGTGACACTGTTTGGCCATGGACCTGATAAGGTACCCAGTGATGTATTGCTACTGTATTTTTATCTCCAGAGCTGCAAATTCTATGTCACAATGTATGATAAAAGGGATTTGCATCTATTTCCACATAACTTTGTTCCACAGTTTTACAGAAAATACGAGACTTTGTTAGATGCACAGAAAGAACACACAGTTTCCCTGACTCTTCATTTCACACGCATTCCTTTCTTGTTTGGAAATTCCATATATTTTTATTTCTAAAGAAACTTCAACATTTCAAAGTGTGTACAAAATTAATTACCATTTTCTCCCAAAATTCTTTTTGAAGCATATTCAACCTTCACTGCCACTGAAATGCCATTAGAAAGTTAAGGTGGAAGGTGCAATGTCTTAAAGGAGACAAAGCAGCATTGTCAGCCAGTAACTGCTGTAGGAATTCCATACCATGAAGGACCTCCTAGCAATCATGTCTCCACAGTAAATATCAAGCTGAATCTTAAGAACACTTAGCCTCTCCTCTTTTTGTATGAGATTCTAATAGGGCTTATTTTGCTATTAGAAACCTTCAAATCTCCCATGTGCAATTTTTCATGTCCATTCCTACATGTTCCTGTGACAACACTGCCCATTAACTTCAGCAGCTCTTCTCCCTTCTCAGTGCTACCCTGTCTAATATATTCATAGACAGCAATCCTAACTCCTAGCCTTCATTTTTGCCACACTAAACATGACAAACACAGAGTCATCTGCTGTAACAGACACCCTCCAGGCCTTCTCTGTGCCTGCTCCAATTATATCCATAAGACTCTAACTTGATTTTACAAACTGAACATCTCTCCTTCTCAGATCTTCTAGAGAATCTCAGTTGTTTTAAACTGATTTTGATAAATGGAGTAACCATACGGTATGGGAAAAGACCATCCAGTACTGTCTCCAAGACTGCTTCAGGAGCCTCCACCTAAATCTTCAGAAGGAAGAAATAAAAAGACTAGTCCAACTCGATGAGCAATCCTCTCCCATCGCTGCACTTAAGCCCCACCAGAAAAGCTGAAACAAGAACAACTACAAGTTATAAAATTACTTTTCGTCCGTATTTATTAACTGTAACTACTGAAGTGAGAAAACATTTTAACATTTTAGTAGGCAGTTTGAAAATGGTTATTGTCTGGCTCTCAGACTCCTGAAAACAGTTACACAATAGGAAATACTGTTTTAACATGAACAATTGCAATAGAGGTTCATGTGACTATAGGTCAGAGTACTGTACAACTCCAGAGGACCAGATCCATATAAAGAACCTGATACCTGAAATTTGGATTTCTATACCCAATATACTATTTAGAAACTTCACAATCTAAGTAACAGTTACTTCAGTTTCCTGAGTTTCACTGTAAATGCCACCATGTATAGCCAACATACTTCCCTTGGGATGGGAAAGAATGGCTTGGTACCCATTTTTATGGCACCAGGGTATGATAAACCCAGGTTCCAACCCCTGTTCTGCTACAGGTGCTTCCCATCCATTCCTTTCACTGCAGAAGTCAGTTATAAAGCTAGAGTACAGGCAATACCCACTCATCCGCTTGAAAAGTTTCTATCACATAGAAAAGAATTTAAAAGTTCCCCAAACCTAGAAGTTAAAATCAGAAAGCAGTTTCCCAGCTGGGGCACTGACCACAGAGAACAAGGTATCAGTTCCTGATCCACTCCACACTAAAAGGGCCATTCAGCTCTTCCATGGGATGGCTGCTTCATGGGTGATGCACAACCTAGTCCAGAAAACTCAGTTTTGAAAGGACTTCAGATCAAGTAGGTTAATTAAGAGAAATCAGAAGTAATTTAAAAGGGAGCATACTGAATTAATCTTGACAGCACATTTAATACAATGTAAAAAGTTTTATTTATAGATAACACTACAACATCGGTAAGGATATCTGCCCACAGAGTGGACATTGTAATGGAGAATTGGCATTCACTGATTTTGGCCGCCACATAGAAAAGAAAAACAGAAACATAGAGCCAACATTTGATGGCAGCTTGCTTTATAATGAATGTAAAAACATGCCTCCATTTGCTTGTGAACACCTGCATGATATTAAACTTGTTTTTACAATTACATAGATTGTTCAGGATCTTACCAAGATAAACGTTCTTGGTTTCTTTACTTCAAAATTTCAGTTAGAAGTTTGTGCCATGCCTTTATCAAGTATATTCAGCCTCATATTAGAGTAAGCACAAATCAACTCATATTTTAATGGTGCCATCTGTCATATACTTTTTGTAATCTTCTGCCAATATAGCAGAAGATCAAATGAAATAAAAATCTAAACATGAGGTTTCACTTACCCTGCCACAAGAAATAATGTTCAAGGTGGCAAAGACAGATCTGTTTGATAATGATGTATTTTCTGCTAAATTGTTCCATATGCTTAGAATGTTTGGGATTTAGTCAGGGAGAAAAGCAAAAGCACTTCTGGTAGTTGCATAGTTCCTCCCCAAAATGTGTGTCAAGTCACCTTTGCACAACTGATTCTTAAGTAAAAAGACTTACATTAACTATGATTCTCAGGTAAAAAGATTTATATTAACTATTTCTGTTCACTATGTTCACAAAAAAAAAATCCAGAAATATAATTCCAGAAATACATGCACTTAGCTTAACTTAAAATATGAGAGAAACTTGTGCAAAAATGCTTTGAAGTACTCTATTACCAATCTCACTGAAATTACTCCATCCGCTTTGCTAGGCCTTTGGAATTAGTAACATTTATAAATATATTCCTTTGACAACTGTCATAAATGACAAGATATATTTACATAGAAAAAAAACCAGCACAGTTGCAACTATTCACCATCTGTGTTTATAGGTTTTGCTCCCATAGGCATAATTTAAGACATTTGCTTGAGTTCTAAAATTAATCCATCTAATTAAAGATTAGCTTTGATAAAACAGAGTAACTATGATTAGTTTTAATATGTTAGTGAGGGAAACACATAAAGGACAGATGAGACAACACTGAGCTCTCCCCAGGATTCAGACATTGACTTATTGGTAGGAATCCCCCTTCCTTCCCACAACCCAGGCCTTTGTGTGGGAGGATTCCGAACTCATCAAGGCTGTTTTAATCAGCAGTTTTAAGAGTTTGATAGCACTTACATACAAACAAATTTTGCATATAGTTTATTAATTCTGCAGTTCAGTTTCAGATATCTGCATTCCAAATCAGTTTTAAGTTTAATGATTCTTATTCTTATAGAAAAACACAAGTAATAACATAGAAACAAATGTGACGGCTAAAAGAATGGAAGGGTTTGATTTGTGAAGGTAAGACAGCCAAACAGCTCCCAGCTTGCTTTCCCACCTGGAAGTGGCCATTACTAGTTCTCCAACTTGGGTAGCTTTAGCAGGGGACATATTTGCCTTTAAGCTATGACAGTTCACAGTGCATGGTGATCAAGTAAAACAAAACCAACAGCACTTCCTCAAGATGGTGAGTAGTAGACCGCTATGACTTAACACTCACAGCCACCCAGCTTCAGCCATTGCTACAGAGCTCAACTGCTAATGCGAGCCAGAAGCCTGAATACAGTTAATAGAACATATTTAGTAACATCAGCTGCAGCTTCCCAATTTCGTAAGCCCCGTTTGCATGCATTTAATAATAGTTGCAAATGTGATGGCCAAATATTAAATGTCACTGAATCTAACATTACATTTATCAAAGAGAACAGAAGACAACCACCACTCTCTTCCCCTTACAAATGTTAATAGTCCATAAACAGCTCTTTTAACTCTCTCCAACCCAAACATACTCAATTAAAACAACTAGGCTGTTAGTAATTTATGTTATTTTACCAATTTAGGAAAAGGGAAGTGAGCTTTTACTGTCTCCAGTTTTGTGGCACATACGTCTATCAACTACTCAGAAAAAAAAAAAAAATAAAATCACTCTGCTAAAAGCATAACTTCTGACTGGTCTCACAGGTATGTTTATACACAAAAGTTCATGTGCAAAAGGGAATTAAAAAGGCACATTACTGGTGACGACTATACTAATGTGTGAGCAATTTGTACAAAGCTAAAGCAGCAGGTGGGAAGAACCCCCAAGATGGAACCAATCTTGGTCAGTCTCATAGAAGACAGGCATGAAATTGCCAGGCATTCCTTCTTCAGGACAGCCTGGCTTTCTAGGGCAGGCAAAAAGTTATATTGCTATGAACCTTCCTAGCCTACTTCTAGCTTTAGCAACAAAAGAAGTTATTAAAAAAGCAGTGCCTATAGTATCAGATTTGTTTTCCTCCTCTTCATGCATAGAAGGTTGTGAAAACTACCAATACTGCCCTCCTCAAACATGACTAGCATAATTTAAGGGTGAATTATAAATAAACTATATGGAGCTCAGCTAATTATTTCTTAAGAAAGGAACTATGGGTGTCTAGTCTAGTTAGTACTGTAGTAATTTACAACTTTCTACTTTTATGTACCAAATGGCATTTCCATTCTTAGATCCTAGTGCCAAAAAAAAAAAATCTACTATTTCATTCAAAACATTTAGCAGTATTACACTGACTAAGTATACATAAATATATAGCTGCCAGCTTTGCAGAATAAATTCAAGTGACAAAATACTTGACATCCAACCTGTTCCCTGGAAGCAACTTACTCTGCAAGCAAAACAGCAAACGATTCCACTATAAATGATTACTCCTGCTTAGAATACTAAAAAACAAATTTGGGTATCACAGCTGATCACAACTTTCACTGCTGCATGACATAAAAATACAAAAATAATCAGCTTTTATAAAATTATTTATTATTTGCATCTCTTAGCTCCTTTTATCTTATGTATGAATACAGAGCCTTTAAGTGGGGTGACAATTCATCTTTAAATTCAATCTGAGAAACACGTGGTCCATTACCACATTCAGAAATAACACAGCAACATTTATCTTCAGAGAAGTACATAGAAAAGATGAAGCTGTAGCAATGTTATATTCGAACTTACTGTATTTGCTAACAATATACCAGGTTGAGATTAGTTTTTGAGTTACCAGAAATTACACAAATGTAAATCTGTTAAGGCTATTATCAACGTCTTGAGAGGAAAAGAGTTCTGTTTGTGGTCTTAATATCAATCTATATTTAGTAAATAACCCATAATAACAGTTCATTATTTCCTTAGTTGATTTTTGACATAAAGTAGCTTTTAGTGATTATTTTTAGTGCTTTGGTTCCTACTGTTTGTAATGGTGCAATCACAAATAAAAATATAAAGATATTAAAATACAGAACTGATTCCTCACATTTCTCAGAGATGCTGCCAAATGAGCTACACCCTCTGTTAAGCATTAAGTTTCTAACTAAGGGAGATTTAATCCTCAGAAGTATGCCTATGAGCATTTAGTGGTATGATTTGCATTTTAAAAGTCCCTCGAATGTGGAGTTCAAATTCTTGATGCTAAGAAGGGTCCTAATAGCACCTACTACGTTCTTCCATCAGAAGAGGTGTAAAGTCAGATAAACACCTATATAAAGGCAAGAATTCCCTCCAGGGAAAGATCGTGAAGCCCTAGGAAGATGCCTGTAAGAATTATGTAGCTGTACAGACAGTGCCAACATGAAACCTTGAGTCAGAAAATCTGAAAGTCTCTGAAATATAGCTGTGCTGTACCTTCCTAAAAAAAAAAAAAAACACCAAAAACACCACCCCCCCTAAAAAAAAAAAAAAACAAACCAAAAAAACCACCCCCCCCAAAAAAAAAAACCACCAAACCAAAAAAAACCCAACCAACCAACAAAAATTCCTCCAAAAGTTTCTTATACCTTCCATTTAATTTAATATGGCTCTAATATGGCTGTGGGTATGGGGTTGGCTAATGCAGCCAAAGAATCTTCAGAATACTTGGAAGATACGTTAAGTATGGAAATATTTATATACAGCGTAAATTCCTAGGTTTTATTTTCATCCTGAAAGGAATGCAAACCACTTTACAAAAGAGGGCAACTGTAGGCTTGGGGGCCATTACCAAATGAGAAGGGAGACAGATATTTTCCCATCCAATTTCACACAGATAAGATCCCACAAAGTTTCAAGCAGCACATGACTTCGAACAGCACTGAAAGATTCTGCAAAGGCCATTTTCTCTGATGCAGGTTTGAAGCTGAAGTGTTTTCTCAACAGTTATAGCCATCTAGTAGCATATTATTTGAACCTGCCCCCTTCCACCTGATAACGCCTTCCCTGCTTGTTCATTTGTCTCTTAATCAGACAAGTCTTCTCCAAGAGATTATAACTTACATATTGGCTTCCTGGAAGAGAAGAGGCAAAAATGAACACGGCTATATTCCTTCCTAGGACACTTAGGAGCTTAACCTGGGAAAATAAGGTGAAGGGCTAAAAATGAGGGAGAGTCTTAGCTGCGTATCACCACGTTAGTCACTCACAGTCAGGTATAAGATCTCAGTCAGAGAAAGGCACAAAAAGACATCGGATCACCCCTCCCCACTCCTGCACTTCAGATAGCATCTCTCTCCATTAAATGACAGAATCAAAACTATATGTAAAATGGAATAGCCCTCCCAAAAACATGTCTTTGTATATAGAGGTAGCGACTTGTTTGAGCCATGCTGTTCCAGAGGTGAGATGCATTTCGCAATGCGAGCTGCTCCTCAGCACAGCTACTTGAACTGATGAACAGAAACGTAAGTACATGGTAGGACCAGAAACACATCTCCTTTGCACTAGACAAACAAACTGCAAGGGATGTTGCAGGTGACATAAAATGACAGCAAAGTAATTTGAAGTTAGGAAGTGTGGAATAGGAACACTTGCTAAGGTTCCTCTCAAACACAGCCATGTTTCCCCATTTTGAAACCATTCCCCAAGGTTTTTATCACATTCCTCTTAAGGTCCAATTCAGACAGTCAAATCCTGCAAGAAAAAAAGCTTATAATATTCATCCAGTGTTCTTGCACGCATAGCAGGTAGAGGCTGATATCACATTATTTTTAAATGTTTGCTTGCTCAGGCACGTCCGCTTCTGTCATTAGTACCTTCCAATACTTTCTCAAGTTAGAGGAGGCAGTGTAAGGCTCAGTACATTTGTTATATTATTAGTAATCCAACTTTTTGCTCAAATTATCGTTTCCTATACAGCTTATAATAGTTATTACAATATTCCACCATTTCAACTTTTTCCAGGCTTCCTTATTGCTTAGTGTAAAATGTTGTTCTTTATTAGTCTAACTATGCTTTTAAACTTCTCATTTGTATACACAGATTTTATAGCTTTCTCTCTTTTACCAGGTGTCTGTTTTATTTAATTATTTGGCCAAGCATCCTAATGATTTTGTAGAAGTGTCCCCTGCTTTTATCCAGTCTTGGCTCCATTTTTTTTTTTTTTCAGTATACATTTTACTAGAAAAGCATTTGCTGAAGAGGTCAGAAATTCAATAACTGATCCATTTCATGCATTCAACACTTCTTGAAATTTTGTCCTAACTTTTGATTCTGAGCATACCCTAAATGACATTCTGTGATCAGGCAGCTCAAATTCATTTGGTGAAGGGTGACCTGCTTGCACACACAGGCCCACTCTCACAAATATTAGTTTTTTTCTTTACAATCAAGGTCTTTTACTGTTTACAACAGTTAACCTTTATTTAGCCTGTACAGCAAAATGAGATCAGGGAGTCTTTTTAAGCCTATTTCCCACTACTGTGACCACTTTCAATTAAGCAAGCAGAAGTTATGTCTGAGCAGAAAACCACCTTGCACAACATAGTACTCAAAAGTCCAGCCAATTAGCTACATTTAAAAAAAAATCATTTTCTCAGTGTTTCTTTCTGCATCACTAATGCAAAAATATTACAACAACAACAGAAACACCATAACTTGTAATGAACTGAAACTGCATAGTAACCTTTTCTTCTGGTATGGCTTGATAGAAAAAAATGCCTATTTTGCTCTTGGATTCTGAAGTGAGTTAAATATTTAAGTGCTGGTTTAAAAACATTTTCAAAATATATGAATGCAGTCAGAAAGTCTGTTGATAGTGTTCTGCTGAACTTTATCTAATTCAGCTCAAATATACAAATCGCATAATGTCAGAGGCTTATCCTCAAAAATTTATTGATAGATTTTTGAGGTACCAGAAATGTTACGGGTCTGAAAAAATGAAAACATTCTAGTGCTAGATCCATTACAATGGATAGCTAGCATAAACATCAACAGTTTAATACGTGAGCTCTTACTGCCTATTTTCTCCTCCCACACCAACAAATCCACAAACTGTTGGCTAAATCCCGCTCCTGAAATCACAGCTGCTACCGTCTATAAAATTTACTGCTACCTAACAGTAAAGTTGTATTAGCAGCTAAAGAAAAATCATGACCAGAAGTTATTAATTTTTTTCCACATCTGTAGTACTAATTCCATTTTCAATACCTTGCATAATATTCTAGTCCTCCATGCAAGACGCCAGAACAGTTTATCACAGCAGATGATGTTAATCAACCCTGCTAGCTTATATCAAAAATGTCTGCTGCATGCTTAGAGCAAAATGCTTTGTGGAATGTAAGTTGCAGAGTAACTGAATTTTCTCTACAATATCAGACCCATGTAGAGCTATGACATGCTTAAACATGGCTTAAGTTATGACATTGGAAAAACACACTTCCTGATTTTAAAAGCAATTTAAAGAATAAATACATTATATTTTACAAGATTCACCTAACTTATATAAGAAAAATGTATTAAAACAGTTTTAAAACATTCACATAACCCAAGAACTTGAAGTTTAATCAGATTGTGTATGAAATTTTCCTCAACTTTCATAGGATACCTTCTTTTTACCCATTGCCAAAATGCAGCTCAGCAAGCCCTGAACTGTTTGTTGAAGCAGACTGGTGTTTCTCTTAAGACCGTTAAAAGACTAAAATAAATAAAATTTAAAAATCTCCTCTTAAAGATGTGGAAAGATGTTATACACCATCGAATCGCTTGCAACATGGATTAAAAACAACTTCTTCTACAAAGGACAGCTGAACTCTGTATTTTTATATGTTCTTATCCTTTTTAATGTTGCTTTTTAAATAAAAAAGAGTAACAGCATTATCAAGTGTTAAATGTTAAGTGTTTATGCAGTAGTCTCCCTTAAATGGGGGACATATCTTCAGTTGCCACAAAGTGGTACTTAACACAGTGCTATGTTTTCTTAAGTAGAAGGAAAAACCAACAAGCAAGTTGTATATTTTTTTCTTAAGTGACTGAGTGATGCTGAACTTGTTTCACAGCACGCTAATAAATCACTCCAGAAACACCATACTAAGTAAACATGTGCCTACCTCCAAAAATGAGAGTTCAGTCATTGTATTTGAAAGACTTAAATCTTTGTGTGAACAAAGACTTGCACTACCTAACATAGATATTCCCAAATTGTGCTATGTAGGACACTTCAAAGCTATTTTATGTGTAGGCTTCAGGAGCCACTGCTCCTGAGTTGAGGGGAAAAAGCAAAGAAGGAAGAGAGGAAGAAGAGGAAATAAAGAAAAAAAATTAAAGAATCAGAAGCTGTTGCAACCACTAAGCAATAAAAGCTCATTCCCTTAAACCCTACAAGCATCTCTGTGCTTCTTGCTCAGAATATCTCCATCAGTCTCTCAGAATGGAAGAACTTAAAAGGGAGATAGAACGAGAGTTATACAGGAGCTGAAAGGCAAGCAGCCATTTTTGAGGAGCAGGAAGAATACAGAAGTTTACAGTACCATGAAGTGCAGGATCAGGAAGAACTTATTATTCCTGGTCTGAGAAGGGTCAATGGTATCTATTAATATATGCTTTTTGGGAATTTCTGAGCTTCTAATACATCAGTGGTAATTCTCCTCAACTTAGAGAATCACAGAATTGTTGGGTTGGAAGGGACCTATGGAGATCATCTAGTCCAACTCCCCTGCTAAAGCACGTTCACCTAGAACAGGTTGCACAGGATCACAGCCTGGCAGGTTTTGAACGTCTCCAGAGAAGGAGACTCCACAATCTCTCTGTGCAGCCTGTTCCAGTGCTCTGTCACCCTCGAAGTAAAAAAGTTTCTCTTATATTCAGATGGAACTTTGTTTCAGTCTGTGCCCTTTAACCTGCTGTTGGGCACCACTGAAAAGGGTCTGGCCCCATCCTCTTGACACCTACCCTTAAGATGTTTATAAGCATTGATAAGATCCCCTCTCAATCTTCTCCATGTCCCCTTGTCATCTTTGTTGCTCTCCACTGGACTCTCACCAATTGTTCCTTGTCTTTACTGAACTGGAGAGCCCAGAACTGGACACAGTACTCCAGAAGTGGCCTCACCAAGGCAGAACAGAAGGTGAAGATAACCTCCTGGCTGGTCACACCCTTCCTAATGCACCCCAGGATACCATTGACCTTCTTGGCCACAAGGGCACAGTGCTGACTCATGGTTAACTCGTCCACCAGAACTCCCAAGTCCTCCTCTGCAGTGCTGCTTTCCAGCAGGTCAATCCCCAACCTGTACAGGTGCCTGGGGTTATTTCTCCCCAGGTGCAGGACCCTACACTTGCCTTTGTTGAACTTCATTAGGTTCCACTCCACCCAACTCTCCAGCCTGTCCAGGTCTCACTGGATGGCAGCACAGCCTTCTGGCATATCAGCCACTCCTCCCAGTTTTGTGTCATCAGCAAACTTGCTGGAGTTCAGAAAAAACAACCCTGAAGAATGACTGTACATGACATAACTATAACCCAGCAGAAGAGGAATTAGTGTACAGTGCTTTTATAGCTAGCCAGTTGTACCTAGTCACCTTATGCCAGAAGCTTAGTAATAGTTCAGGACTTCATTATTTGTTTTTTTAAAAACACACATACAGAATAAAACTTGACTTTTGCTTCTATTATTTACTTTAAAACAGAAAAGTAAATATCAGGAAACATGCAGTTGTTCAAATTTATCAACTCTCACTTGGGTTTTGAAGCTTAACAACCACATACCAAACCATATACTGCTTGTGGTTTCATTTCAAGGCTTAGAGGCAATGAACTCTTGTTCCATAACTATCACAGAGATGACAGTCACCTGCTGAACCACCAAAACCATACCCTGGCACACCCACCTCTCTTCCAAGGTATCTCCCATTCAGTTGCTTGTCTGGGTACCTCTTGTCTGCTTCTACAGAAAAAGTCAGCGAGAGGTGCACACTTGTAAGTTGTAACTTACCTATATCATACTGCTTCAGGCATAAAAAGGAGAGAAAAAAAGCATGCTACTTTTTTTGAGGTGAGAGATGAAAAGTCAAAAAAGAACATGAAGAGATTGACCTCCTTGCGGAATGAGGCCTATGGGAAGCTGAGTCTAGATGCACAGAGGCACTTACCTATCATATTTTTGGTTTTTTGAACCTTTGGTTCCTAAAACAGAGTTTTCTTTTCTTATAACTTATCAGAAATTACATATTGTTTAAAAATCATCATCCATTTGTTATGCTTTCAATTTGTAGAAACAACAAGTTAATATCAAGTACCACAGGAATTGAACCACTGATTAAGTGACAATGGAGCCTGATGGAGGAGCCAGAATATTTGACCAGCCAGGCCACAGACTTGCTCCAGTAAATTCATACTTTATGTAATCAGTCAGAATTTGTCTTGAGGGGCCAAATATATCTGTCTTTTGGTGCATTAGAACATTATATGATGCCATGCATAAAGTGTGCAGTACTAAGCAATTAAAAGGCACATGGGTTGAATTTCAAGAAGCACTTATTCAGTGGAAAAAAAATGAGCATCTCTTTGTTCAATTAAAAACAGAGTTTAGTACGCATCACTGAAGGCGACTAATTCCTATTTCTGTTTCCCCTTTAATGTTAACAGCTGGCAAACAGCAAACCTACATTTTCTTAAGGCAGTTTCAGATCGCTCTGTTCTGGCTCTTACAGTTCACTTCAATCAAGTTTCTAGAATAACCATGGTAAGTTTTATTATTAACGTAATGCCTTGTTAAAACATAGAGCTTGGACAGTCCATCACTGCACTGAGGTGAAGGAACATCTGGGAAGCTTTTCCCAGGAAGCATCAATACATAGAATCACAGAATCATTTAGGGTGGAAAAGACCTTTAAGATCATCAACTCCAACTGTCAACCTAGCACTGCCAGGTTCACCACTAAACCATGTCATCAAGCCCCACATCTACACATCTTTTAAACACCTCCAGGGATGGTGACTCAACCACTTCCCTGGGCAGCCTGTTCCAATGCCTGACAACCCTTTCAGTGAATAATTTTTTCCTAATATCCAACCTAAACCTCCCCTGGCACAACTTGAGGCCATTTCCTCTTGTCCTTGGAAGAAGAGACCAACAGCCTCCATGCTCTAACCTCCTTTCAGGTAGTTGTAGACAGCGATAAGGTCTCCCCTCAGCCTCCTTTTCTCCAGTTCCCTCAGCTGCTCCTCATAGAACTTGTCCTTTTTGCCAGGTAGTTTTCCCAGTCACTCTTTCTGAAGTCTGACGTGTTGCATGGGGTTGTCATGACTCAAGGGCAGGACCCGGCACTTGGCGTTGTTGAACCTCGTACGATTGGCCTCAGCCCATCAATCTAGCTGGTCTAGATGCTTTTGTATGGCCGTCCTACCCTCCAGCAGATCAACACTCCCACCCAACTTGGTCTCATCTACAAACTTGCTGAGGATGCACTCAATCCCCTCATCTACATCATTGATAAAGGTATTAACCAATTTCAGAAGTGCTCTTCAGAGTTTCACATGATGTTTATTTCTTTTACTTTTTTTCAGATTCTCTTAAAAAGAAATTATAAATTAATCCATTACAGCAACCGAGCTCTGGTAAGTAGAATTAACTTCTGGCTACCTAGCCAGTTTTCCAAATGATTCACAAAGCAATCATTCTTTAACTACTTAGTGCTCTACCAAAGCATGTATGGAGCAGAAACTGTTTTAACAGAGCTAAAAGTTTTTGTTTACTCAGTAAAAATAAACAGTGTTATAACCTAGAACTGTAAACATCTACGGAGCTTAGTCATACAGGCAAGTCTTACTTCCTTATCAGAAAACAGATAAAGTTAAACAGGAAAAGTCAAGGTATTTCTCCCATCAACAAGCACACACAGGAGGAAAACTGCTGAGTCATGAAGGCAGACACAGCATTAAAAGCTACTCCAGTATTAATACATTATTTGTACACATTTTTAAAGTATATTCATACTGAAGTCTTAAATTACCAGGACATTTTTAAGGTCATAGTCAAGCAAACTCTGGTTGTACAAATTCAAATGGATGAATCACAAAGCCCATGGAAGACAGATGTTAAGATCCTGGTGCTACCTCTAATTATATTTCTCCAGTCAAATCGTCTTTGGAGGAGGGATCAACAGTTGATGTGGTTTGTACAGCAAAAACAAAGTCCCAAATTTCATTATCTTTAGATGCTACAGTATAGTATGAAAAACTTAAACAAATACTACAAGATTCGGAACACACAGTGTCACAGAACCAGCAGTACTTTCCAAAGCCAGGCTTTTTATCTTGTTGCCTGTTGTGGGTTTGAATTTCATACTAACCCTAACAATGTAAAACTCTAGCACACTTACATGGTTAGCATACAATAAATTATATTTTAGGCTCTGTTTTTGCAAACAAGAGACTATTTACTACAACAGGTATCCAGAGCAAAGCCCAGAACAGTATGCTTAAAACTAATCTTGCTAGTAACAAGGGCTATAGAGCAAAGACAAATGCTCTGCATACTGGGACAGGGCTTTCAAGAAATTTTACAACAGCTTTGTGGAACATAAGAGGCTCCTACACTGACGTTCCATATGCCTTTGATTAAATAATACATATAGGGGAGACAAGAAGAGATAACCTTTTATTTCTCTTCCTTGCAAATGTAGTTCTAACAATGATTAACATTAATCACTGAAATATTAATACTAGTGCAACAGGAAAAGATAATATGAAGAATACATTAATTATCCATATTTGTACCTGGTTTCTCTTCTTTATCCTGCAAATATATTGACATATTAAGCTTTTACTTTGTGATATAAACAGAATTTTCAAGTTTAGAATGTTCAGTTTGAGGTATATTAAATGTCAATTGTATCAGTCCATGGGGTACAGGGTTGCTTAGCTGCATGATGTACCTAGAAACACAGCACTCCTAGAAATAAAATGTTTCTGAGCATGCTAAGAATGAGCATCTGACAATGAAAACATACACAATTTGAGATTGAGGATGATGTCACAGCTACATGGCTCTAATTACCATTTTTGAGGATCAGAATTTAGAACTTCAAAGCCTAAATCCCTACTTACATTCTGTAATGTAAAAATATAGGCTAAAATAGCCTGTAGCAGAACAGCCGCAAATGCTCAGTACGATTCTCAGGGGATTAGGGGTGGAGGGGAAAACGTTTAGGGAAAAAAAATAATAAAGACAAGCACAGCAGTGTGGAAGAGCAAGCAAGGATTAGGAAATAACTTGAACAGCACAATAGTCTGATATTGAAATAACATGCAATTCCAAGGTTCATATTTTGTAATAATTTTGAATTGGGGCCAGTGAGGAAGACAGTACAAAAGGAGACAGTTAATTTGTTGGGGTTTTCTTTTTCATTTTTTTTCCCCCTCCCGTTCTCAGATAATATTCAAGGCAGCTCATTCAAAAATGTTAAAAAGAGAGATGTGGAGTATGCTACATTTAACTTCTTCCCATGAAATTCAGATGTTGTTCTACAAAAGCCACAAATAATCTCCTTCAAACTATGGGGTGTTTTCCACCTTAGGAAAACAAAAATGGCTCAGCACAGAGTAATGAATCAAACAAGGCCAGCCAAGCCTACCAGAAGCTGCTGGCAACAGTAAACTCCGACATGGCATCAACATAAACACCTGAAAAGTGGTAAGCGCAGCCCAACTCCGCAGCTCTAACCAGGAGGGCTTCGGCTTTTCCTGAGGTGGCAGCAAGAGGAGCAGTGAAAGAGGGTGACATGAAAGGGAAGTCCCACTTCCAAAAAAATACATGAGGAAAGCTGCATGAGACAAGGAAGGCAGATAAATATAGCAACAGCCTGAAATTAAAGCAAGTCAGGCCAGATCTGCAGTATTATCCTGGCCTTAATGGGTTGAGTTTTGTACTTTGTTTCAGACCAGCACCCAACACTCAGCAGAAAGGCTACCTATGTCCACTGGACCGTAGATACGTTGCAGCCCTTCTCAATGTGACAGAATATACTCCCCAGAGCAGGAACCACGCGCAGTCTGTTCTCTGTAATACACAGTACGATAGAACATCGGGCATCACAAGAAAAATACACTATATCAAAGAACATATTTATGTGATGACAATGGGTGCATTGCAAATTTAAGCTATGTTATGCCAAAGAATGCGTGTTAATTATATTACAAAGCAAAATTAGGCAATACAAACTCACTGGAAAAAATTCTTAATTATTTTGTTATTGCTGTGCTTGCCAGAATCACTTGCATACAACATAAGAAACCAATTCTAAAGTAATTTTGAGCAGAAACTTTCCTCTGTGATTGAAGAATACTGTCTAATAAGCAAGAGGGAAAAAAACACATACTTTAAACCACAGGAATTCTTAGTGAAATGGATGAAAGGATAATTAATAAGCAACATGCTAAATTTTGTTTCTAATGTATTGATACACACACAGCACAGCTACTTCATTCTAGATTCTGCAAACCTCTCCTTAATTCTCATTATACCTTTAAAAAGAAAAATCATGCACCCAACACTGAAAAAAGTGATCAATCACATGAACTCTACTTTAATCCCTTTTAATCTAACCGCTTCAACAAAGCCCTGAAGACTCATTATAAATATTCTTCCTTACAGCAAAGTATTTAAATTACTATCAATTCATCATATAAGGACCAAAGCTAGAGGCAAAAGAGCTTTTTCTTTTTAGCAGGCACAGGGAGCACAGGCTATGCCTAAATGATTGTCCAGTTGTGCTCCAGATGCTGAACTCACACTAACCTGCACCCAAACAAAGAACTGTTGTCCCATACTCCACTTCACATTTTTCACCGCTGAACGCACACATGCATGGGCACTCAGCATCAAAACGGAGTAAAATAATACTAGGACAACATATAAAGTCTTTCTTTACTGTTAGCAGCCAGTTGCCTGATTTATTCTAGTCTATCAAAAACACAAAGTTTGCCTTAAGCCACCTTCAGAAAGTATCTTACACCCACAAATTAAATACTCCAGCAGTGATTTAAGTAAACCTGCTTGACTTTGAGGACTGCTAAGCCACTTCAGTACAGGCAGGTAGCACCGCACAGCTGAGAAGCAACTTCACCTTTGAGTCGCCATGCAAGAACTTTGACTTTTTATAAAGAAACAGACTTGAGAGACATTATTTTAAGCCACTACTGAAATTTCTTGATTACAGAACTGTAAGGTCAAATTCACACACACAACAGCATGCTGGTCTGCTTGACATGGGGATACAGAAAGCCTTTTAACACCATGTGGACTTGAGACTAACCTGACCACAGAGACAGCTACAGCGTCATTGAACTGGTGTGTCTAAAGGGGTGAAAATACAGAAGGATCACTTAGCAGTAGCCATCAAATAACTTCACTAACAACAGACTACAACAACTGCTTAACAAAATACAATGAGTTTCCAACAGAGGAAAGGAAGATGGTTAAATGTTCTGGAAGAAAAGAAAGCATACCATATTTCAGGTTGTAGGAAATAGGTAAGCGTGCAGAAGTCTACTGCATTTTAGCCAACACTATGGAAAAACTCATCTGGCTTTAGCTCTGAAGAGAATCCTGTACCATTTTAATGTCTGGGAGCAGGAGAGGTGTCTTTTATTTATATACACTTTGCTTTTAAACCTTGTAGACATCTAAGTGATGTATGCTTATTCAAATTGATGTAACTTCTTGAGATGTCTTTCACAAAACAGTTCTTTTTTCTCCAGACTTCCCGCCTTCAAAAACCAGACATCCACTCTGGATTATTTAAACTTGGAAAAATGCAAGTGTTTTCTTTGAAAAAATATCCATTGTTACAGCAAAAACTCGGGCTTCCTTTCAAGCAAGATCATATGATTACACGTTTATATTTTACTTTCCGCAGGAATTTACACACCCCCCATTTGCATCCTGTTATTCATTTAGCGTTTCCCTTTACTTCGGCATGCTGCGTTAATAAAGTGGACCTGTTGGCTCAGCCTAGGCACCCAAGGTGACAATCAGTGCTCACTCTTGCATTTGTCAGACTTATTCTATAGGGCTTTCCTCATATATTTAACCACATAAAACATTCCTTCAAAAACGAGGAGCACTTTATAGAGGAGCACTTTATGTGAGGAGCACTGTATAGACAGACCATGAAAACTCTAACCTAGTGGGGGCTTTTTGTGTTTTTGTTTGTTTGTTTTGTTGTTGTTAATTCTGTACTTGAAAGCAGTTATTTCTCTTTTGGAAGCTAATTTTTAACTGAAATATACCATGTTATTTAAGTACATTAAAAGAGTATAAAAGATCTTATTTTCAATAGTGGATCTGTCACAGTCACAGACTGGTTATTCTTGTTTATCTTCACTTTAGATGATAGCCTTTAAAGACCTTCAGATAGATACTGATTACTAACCTGATTTGTAGTCCTACAGTTCAAAGGCCTGTAAAGAAGTAGCAAGAAGCCTTTCTTCTGCTAATAAAGGTTGAGATGGCCTATATTTACATGGTTCAAAATGCCTCCAGTTATTTATCTTTTAACATTTACCAGGCTTTTAAATTTTACTTTATGGAGACCACAGGAAAAATATTCTGCTGTAACACACCTAGTATACGCACTCGCTTGTTGTTTTGAAAGTCCTTTGCTACTAAGCAAATCAAAATTCTGCTACTTAATTCATTATAACACAATTAAATACACTGTATTCTACAGCTGTGGTCCAGTACAGTAACATTAGCTGCATACATCTGGCTGATGTGGATACCATCCTAATTGTATGGTACTGAGTCAAAAACACAGGTTAAGTTCGCTTCAACTCTGGATCCACGATAGTTAAACTGCAGCCTAAAATGCACGTACAACTTCTCTGCCATTAACACACATCTAATTCATCACTGCTGTAAATGGTTGAAAGCTACCTTCATGTTCAATTTAGAAACAAGCTATTCTGGCTGTTGCATGGTCTTTATAGGAAAAAAAATTCATGGCTTTAGCTAGAGAGAAATCATAGGCTTAAACCCCTTTATTCCAGGACCTTTGAGTGCAAATTGTCAGCGGGGGTGGGGGCGGGAATAAATAAATCACAACCCACCCCACAACAAAAATCAAGCATGTCCATTGCATAAGAAACCAAGATTTGATATTAATACTCCATACATCATTTATTTTAAAAAAATATTTTTAAAAAAATTAAAAAAAATCATTGAGACTGGAACTTCCTTTTCAATTCACAAAAACAGCACAGACAAGCCAAACCATTTGTTTTACGGTAATCAACCCGAGATAACATGTCACAAAGACTCTGATGAAACTGATATGCCAAGAGAACACTTTCAAATGAAAATATTTGCTCCCGTGAAATGAAAAAACTATGCTAAAAATATTTGACCAAACTCCAGCCTTCAGTAGGTCCCATACTAAGAATTGTCCTGAACAGGACAATCAGAAATCAAGACACTTGCACAGAAATCAAGACACTTGCATATGTTCTTCAAGTAATAAAACATGGGTGTGCTGGTTTGACTGAAAATTAGTTAATTTACTTCATGCAGTTAGAAATCTTTCTTTTTCACAGCTAGCACGGTCATTATTTGGACTTAGTTTGAGAACAAGAGATAACACAGAGTTAATGTTTTTAATTGCCCTGGTCTGAGAGCCAAGGACACTCTGAGTGCTCTGCCCACAGGTGTGAGGCATCCAGGAAGGGGGGCATGGATGGGGCAGAGCTTGACTGACATCCAGACTGATCAATAAGAGGATTCCATCCCACTAGTATCATGCTTCATATTTAAGGGGGGTCGGGATCTTTCGCTCTTGCTTGCTCTCTCTGGGGCGTTATCATTCTTGCTTGCTCTCGAGCGTTGCTTGCTCTTGCATTTTTTTTGCTTTTTTTTTTTTTTTTTTTTTCTTTTTCACTCTTTTTGTTGGAGCCGGGAGAGTTTGGATTGGGATGTTTAGTTCAGCCTTTTGCCGCTTTGCAGAGGCCTCTGGGCCTTTCTGCCTTTTTCCTCTGTTTTCTCTCTCTGGGACCAGCTTTGGGACCAGGTGCTGTTTCCTGGGACTGGCTGTTCAGTGTGTTCGTGAGGAATTGCCTTAAGTATCTTTTATTTCTATTTGTATATATATATTTATTAGTGATATTAGTATTTTGTTATTCTATTAAACTGTGTTTACCTCAATCCAAGTTTCTCCCTTCCATTTTTATTCTCTCCCCTATTGGGGTGGGAGGGGGAAGGGATGAATGAGCGGCTATTGTGGTTGTATTGCTAGCTTGGCTTAAACCACAACAATGGGATATAGATTTATGAGCATTACTCAACTGAAGCCACTAGACACAATAAATGAGAAGAAATATTCTGTATTCCTGCAGGAAAATGCAACACTATCTTAGGCAGTTAAGTTTCTTCAGTCCTTTCATCCATGGTATGGAGCCACCATCAAGAGGCTGAAACACTAAATCTTAAATTAATGAGGACAGGGGTTATTTTTTTGTCCAAAAAACTTAGTAAAAATAACCCAACTTGCAATTTAAGATCAACTCCATTGTAAGCAACATTCCTTATCTGCAGCTGATCAGTGTAATTCCACCTTTAGTATAATATTGTAAAACAGGCTCCCTGTTTTATTCCGGCAATTAAAAGGACTAGACACTTTCTGCCTTTGATGGCATCAAGCCAGCCATGGCACCTCACCCTACAGAACAGCTCAGATAGGGAAGGAGAGGAGTAGGACTCCTTAGCCAGCTCCGAGGTGGTGTAAGAGAACACGTGCCGCTGGCCCGATGCTGAGCGCTGCTGTATCACCGTTGCCAGGGCTGCAGTCAGTGAAAACCTGTCCACGCAACTGGAGAACCTTAGCTGTCGTCTTAATGCCTCATGCCCTGCATTAATCAGGGCTTGAACACAGGAAAGACTTTGCCTCTTTTTTTTTTTTTTTTTTTATAAGTCACCTTTGCAATAAACCATAGGTAGGGGCACAAGCAATTACTTTATATCAAAGTCAGTTTTGATGCATCATTAAGCAAAACATACAGCTAATGGGAACTCATATTACATTATTTGAACAATAATGGTTTTATGAAAGTGATTTTCAGAGGGGAAAAAAAAAAAAAAAAAAATCTCCAGTATCTTCAAAAGTCTAAGCAAAAGGCCTGGAAGACTCATTAAGGGCAATACTACTTCCAAATGTAAAATTTTGAAAGACTGGTGATTTAAGTGAAATATAAGTAGTTATATGTGGTTTTCAAGACAGGGGAAAGCTTACTTTACAGAGTCACATTGTATATACCCACACAACTGGATGCTCCATTAAAATACAGATAAATGTAACAGTTCTAAGTACTTAAACAGCTGAAATCAACATACAGCATGAAGAGAATTTTACAAGCAGTCTAAAAACAAATTCCTAGCCCTTACCATCAAAAAAACTTTTGGCTCTCAGGTAACTGACGCTCAGCCTAAGCACTGACAGCTTATCCAATTTGGCGATAACATCTTGAGGGAAGGGCAGAAGGCTCGCCAAGCGGTCCAGCTCTGCATTCAAGCGATCCCTGTGTCTCTTGGATGGATTAGACTTGACTCCTTCAGCCGGGGATGGCTTTACTCTGTGGAGAAAAACCAAAATAACAATAGAAATGTAAGTTCCTTCCCAAAATGAAGGTCAATATTTGCCAAACCTAATGTTACAAATTGTCTTTTAAACTTTAACAAGCAAAATGTTTTTTCCCAAGTGACTTTTGTTTCCCATTGGAAAAAAAATTAATCTAAAATAGTTTACATCTCCCCATCCCTAACACACACACTGTTAAATGAAGCAGTTAGAGCCACGATGGTTACTTGTTCAAGTAATGAACATTTGAAACCTTTGAGATTTAGCATTTTTTATAAAAAGCTTCCCACACTTTCAGTCAAATGTCACTTGAATTCTTCCAAACGTTCGTATTACAAAAAATTCAACAGCTTTTAGTAATTTTTGTGTACAAATGCATTTGACAGTACACTTCTCCGCTTCAGTTGCAGTTTTTCACAGGTGTCCTTAATTTTTGTCAGTGTTTGGAAGAGGCTATTGTCAACTGAATATAACAAAAGTTTCAGTAACATGCTAGACAACGAGGCATCCAAAACTGCCCTGGAAACCAAGAGATACAGCTCGATCAGTCAGTAAAGTCTTTGTAGCAAACACTATTGAGCTCATCCTCTAAGTCGCCTCTCGGCGGAAGGCATTCAATTGGAGTATGGCATGATGAAGGCATGCCTTCATACCTTACAAAGTACCATTTAAAAAGCTTTCTGTTATGAACTACTTAATAAAATTTTTATAAACTTGCTATTTTCCACTCACATTCACCCTAAGGTCCAATCCCTGATACTTGGATACTCACACCTTCCCATATATGCAGAAGTCTAGGAACAGGTTTAAGCCCCTACTCGTTTGAATTACAATTAGTCATCACCAGCCAATACTGAAACCAAATAATCTATCTGCACAAGCCATAGTAGATTTTATGATATTAAACAGTTTTGTAATTAGAGTGATTCATTCTCACTTTTCCAGTATTGCAGTTCTACTTGAGATCTGCCACAGTTATCAATTTGTGTTGCTCTCAGAGGAATGTTGATTCTGCAAGATGTATCACTCGCAAAAACATTGAGAATAAATACTTTCAGCAGTTAATTTCTTCAATGTTTCCCCAAGCTTCATCCTGAGATCAACTTTACAATGAGAAACTGCAAAAGCTCCAATAGTTATTTTTGCTACTGCTGAAAGTAAAACATACTGGAAAATAATTTCATCGTGTATTTCCAGTCAAATAAGTAGTGATAGAATGGACATTTTCACTCTCAGCTTATTTTTCCTTTGTTTCAATTACACTTCTTGTTAGTTCAAGTTCAAGACCTTCTTCTTTACAGGTATTATTTACTGAAGTGCCACTTGTCAAAAACTTGCACTTAAGTCTGGTTGCCTGTTCCCTGACACTAAAGCTCCTTACGCAGAGCCTGGAAACTTGAAGGTGCTATCATGCCAAATGTTGTTAACATATAGAAATAACAACATAGCAGCAGTAACTACTTAACCCCCGGATGGATAAAGTTAAGCTTGCTACAGGGTAAAGATTGTCTAGGATACAGTTCTAGTAGCACTTTATTCTGAAAACATTGGAAAAGTGAGGAAAACGGATGAGTTAAGAAAAATGAAAATTTTCTCTCTTGAAAAAAACATAGTTTCATCATCAACTGCAATAGATGACAAACTATTTGTTTAGATGCGTGCTTCAGTCACAAGCTCTGCAGGTCACCATACCCCCAAGTGAATATTAAACTCAAAGTAATTTAGTAAAGCTTCCTTCACATTCTCGTTATTCTGGCAGAATATTTACCTGTACAAGCCCTATGGTTAACACAACTTAACAAAATAAATTACAGTTGTATTTAAGTTCAAAAATCAGCAAACATGACAATTTACTTCATAAATATTTACTATTAAACTGCCATAAATGCAGAGATGGAATAATGAATTCCAAATTTTAATTTATAACAATCAGTGAATAGCTCACTACTATCAAATCAAACAGGTCTGCTTCTGAAAAGTAGAGGTCCCCATGAAAACCATTCAAAAACACACACATTTTTCTAACTAAATCAGCACCAAATACCAGGCTTTTCCATGTTCTCAACTGCCCTCTGCTTTGTTTAAAACTTCTATAGTCAATTTGACAAGTTAGTTGAAACAATATGCAACTGTGCAGTTATCATGTTGTTAGTTAGATCTAACTGGGTTGCTGTACTTTCTAATGATTTTTCTTTGTTACTTGTAACTAGTTTGAAGCATAAGGATTTCTAAATGTAGCAAACAACATTTCTGAATAGTCAGTCAGTGGTATTTGCAGAAAAAAAAAAATCTTACCATGTTCTCTCCCTCCAAACCAAACATTGATTTTCCCTAATTTCCCCCTTTGTCACCCAACTAAAGTCTGTTATATAAAAATGGATCCTTCAGTGATGAAGGGAATAAGGGCGGAAATGCCAGGGGCATAAGTAGCAAGCTAAACCATTTTCCATCCACTTACGTAAACCCTTGATGCTAAAGACAGCCCTAGCTGCGTTGCAGAAAATTATCTTCAAGGAAAGTTCCAAGCTATGTCAAGATTAAACCTGTGCTTGCATTTTATTTAAAAGAAAAAACAATCAAACAAAAAAACCCAACAGCTAAGGGAGGGACTGGATTTTAAGCTGATCTTTCAATTCTTGATCTTTTACCTTTCACAGGAAATTTGAATTCCCTAATCAAAGGCCAGAGGTCTCTGTACACGCAGCAACTCTGAACTGAGCTACAGTCCTTATCGTCCAACAGCTGCAAGACAAGCAAGAACTCATAATTCTTCTTTTAACAGTTCTAAAGGATTTGCCATAATAACATTACCTGACTACTATTTTCACAGGTCTGCTACAATAGACTACTTCATCAGAAGTTTTCAGTACACATGCTTCCCATGTGTGCCTTCATAGACATTAGCAACACTGAATTATTATAAGGGAAGTGGACAAGTACCTGAGTCTTAATTATGATCAAAAGGCCAAAACAAGTTTCAATATTTGCACACTAATTTGTATTTTTTAAAGATAAATTGAGCAATTGAGGAAATAAAAACAAAGCACAAATTTATTTTGTTCGTAATATGACAACAAAAACTCTGAAAAGAAGGAAAAAAATCTCAACCGAGCACTGAGAGGCATGATACCTATCGACAAGACCAAAGTGTGAAATGACGTTAGGAAATAAAAGAATGTGCAAAAAGAACACTAAAGATACAGTGACATGTTAAAAAATGAATTTTGTAAAAAAACCAAACCACTAAATAGAAGTTCATCAGAACTGTTTTATTGCTTAGAAAAAAGGACACAAGGAAGAACATACATTTCACCTAGCTAATGGATTTAATCTTTTCAGCTACCTATATTTTTCATTCCATATTTAATAGTCCATGCAATAAAATACGTTATCCTTATGGATATTATTTAATTCAATGTAGATCAGGTATATGAAATGTATCAGTTACCAGTAAGCAAGTTTTACAATAGTTGACATCCTCCAAAATTCTGTATTTGTTAGCAACCAAAAAATACTCCTAAGCATTTACTCTTTAATTTCCCACACCAAATATACAATTACTGAAAATTCAGCCAGCGATTTCTTTAGAAGCAACAGACATGACACAGACTATTGACCTCTTGGATCAAAAGTTGTTGTCAACTTATCTTGAAGGAGCAAGAGACCCTTTCCAGTGGCTCCTTCAGCAGGCAATAAAACCAGCAAAGATTTAGGCTGCTGAAGGAATAAAGTTGGTTTTACTAAAAAACCTCAATCGGCAACATGCTGCTGGTCTGATGCCGGGCAACTGTTTGTCCTCCAGTAGTAAAGAGAGTTTTAGTTTGCTCAGGTTGTTTTGGTGTATGAAGGAGAGCAGAGTGACAGAGAGAGCCAGAACAGAAACCAAAAATTAAAGTTTCACACTCAGTTTTAATATATTTCCTTACTGTTTAAGATGAAAAGTCAAGGCTATTTGGGCAAAGGGGAAAAAAAACACCAAACACCTTCCTATCTACATTTGCCTATCTGCATTTGCTGCCGATTCTTTTTCTTTTTTCTTTTGCAAGAAGCGGTGACCAAAAACCAACCAAAAAAGGCAAAAAACTTAAAAACCAGTGAATTTTAAGTAGCAGTCTACAAGTAACATACAGGTACCCCAAGACTAACAAGGTTATCATTTATACATAATACTTCTATATATGATAACAACTGCGTCTCGATTTCAAACAAGAGGTGCAAACTGCTGTTTGTAGCAGCTACTGCTTTACACAAAGGAATCTTTTAATGATTATTTTTCTTTTCTGATGAACTTCCATTCTGAAAGCTTGTTCTGGCACTTCTTGTTTGTTTGCCTTGAAAGACTATGTAAATAGTTTCATTTTTTAACTTAAAAATATCTCTGCACTGCTTTCTGAAATTACTGTCTACTTATAATTACATATCAACCAGGCAAACATTTTTCTCTGGATTACTTAATATGATAAACACACTTAAGCTAACACAGACCAAAACCGTATCATAATTTCTTATTTACTCTGCTAAAGAAACATGCCATTACATTATTTGTACCTGCATAGCATGAAACATTTAGACCTCACCACCCCGTTCCTTGTCTATTACGATTACCTAGTTATACAAAACAATTCCTATCCAATCACCTAAAAAAGCAAAACAAAGCCAATCAGAGCTAGTAGGCAGAAAAACACAAAACCTACAAGGTGGATCTACATTTACAGAATACCCTTCACCTGATGTTAGTCTACCTACAGTAAACCTCACTTCCATATAACTTGCATTTTATCCTTCCTACCACCAGTATTCAGCAGGTCACTTAATAATCACTAGAGAAAAGGAATTCAAAACTTTAAAAGAAAAAGAAGAAAGAGCAGGAGCCACTCTCTGCTCCCCCGGTTTCGGTGGGGAGTGAAACACCCCACGGACGTGCTGCCACCAGGGGGACTCGCAGCGCTCGAACGCTCAATGAGGAGGAAATTTAAAGGCTCCAAGGTTTTAAGAAAGTGATTTCTGTAGCATATTACAAGCAATTGGAGTGCACATGGTTTAGAGGGCTTTTTGGGTTTTTTTTGACAGATGACAAGATAACAAGATTAACTGCAGGAACAGTTGCCTATTAAGTTTCCCCATGATTGCTTTTCTTTTTCAGCTGTGATACTGTAATTCCTTATTGAATCAAAAAATAAAAAACAAACAAACAAACAAACAAAGTACATTTCAACACTCAGCCCTGTCAGGCAATAGCCTGAGATTCCCTCTCAAGTTTAGTCTTTTACATAGAACATAACAAAAACAGGGAGTTGCAGGGGGGAGTTTCCTAAACTGGCTTTGAGTTACCACCATGGCTTTAATGCGTTATTTGGTTTGCACCTGAAGCAAGAAGTTTTGGGTTTTGGGGGTTTTTTTGGTTTTTTTTACACTTAGTTTTATTCCATGGCAACTATGGCACTATATGAATAGCTTATTCCATTTCTATAAACCAGCTGCCTATTGCCACAGGTTACCAATTATCATGTTCCATTCAGAGTTACATACATAGCAAATAAAATATCAGAAGACCTGTCTACAGAAACATTCTATAGAACTCTACTGGGGGAGGAAATTCCAAAATAATGGTAGTGTCAAACTACAGGACAAAAACCACAACACTGGAATTGTTTACAAAGTTTAAAATCTTTATTAATGAGCAGCAAGAACATCTTCCCTCCCCCAATCAGTTACAAAAGCTTCTTGCTTCTCTCACTTTTTTTTTTGGCCTAAAGGTATGGTCTGTAATTAGTTACGTGAGAGATTGGAGCCCTCTGACCCAGTAGCAATGTTCTGTAAGGTGGGTCTAACAGAAGAAACAACCAATGAGTGCAACCAGTATGAGCAGAAAATAAACAAATACGTTCTACGTGAAAGATAAATTAATCTTACATTAAAATAATTTCTAGTAACCCAAGCAAGGTTGGTTAATAACCAGTGCCCACTTCCACTGGGTGAGCAAACTATCTAAATACAAGTATTTTTATTTTAAGAAGAAACATTTAGTTCGCCCTTTGATCCAAAAGGACAAGGTCCCTCAATAAATAAATGACTTCCATTAGTAATAAAAAAAAGCTTCGAGTTCAACTAATCAGAGAAGCTCAGCCAACTTAAATAAAAAGGAGATACATGGAGGATTACTTACGTAGATACTAAAGTAACATAAAAGAGAAAGTTTCACATCCCCTAATCAAGACTAACCAGAATTTAATAAGCCAGACATGAAGTGATCTTACCAGCAGGACAGAACACCTCACTCTTTCAGAGTCAGAACTTAAGATTTGTCTTCAGCAACTAATAGTCTACAAACACCACCAATCCATTTTTGTCTCTTCACAAAAAATCCCACTCATTTCATTCTTAAAAGACAGGTTGTACAGTGTGAATTTAATGTGGTACCTGTACATTTTTGTTTGGAAATGAATGGTCAAAAAAGCAAACACTACTGTTTTCATAATGAATGTATCTTCTAGCAAGGGATTTTTTTAAAAACTGCATTTCTAGACTTTCTGTGTTAGTTTGCAGGGTAAAAACCCAGCTACGTACATGCACTCGTTCTAACAACTCCAACTATAAAGAAAAAAGCAGTCAAGCTAATTCCCTTGCCACCAAGACAGTTGACTGCTGTAAATCTAAAGCCATAACATTCACAATAAAATTTCATTAAATATTTGTCATTCTCTCCTTTAATGGTTTTACAGTCTTGGCAGTTATTTTACATTAATAGAAACATCCCACAGAAATACAGGGGGATTTTTTGAGATTTGCATCATGGTTAGCTTATTTTTCTTGCAACTCAGTAGTTTAACTTTGCTACTTTTCATGACCTATAGATTATTGCCTTTCAGTTGAAAGTGCAAGTTCAGCATCTTCTCTAGCCTAACCAAAAAAAAAAAAAAAAAAAAAAAATCACTCTCGCGAGTGCACTCTTTCAGCAAAACATGCAAAGTCTAGGAGTCAAACCTACAGCAGGTGCGTAATGTGAAATTACTCAGGCACTAAGCTGTTCCCAGAGTTTCACAAAGATAAATTAATGAAGAAAAAGCCACCTCACGGCCAGACCCCCCCCTCCCCCCCCAAGCCTTTTGACTCCTCTACAGCACTTCGGTTTGTTTGGAGCTGAACAAATAAAAACATCTAATGTAATACTGGAGGGTTAAAGCTGGTTCACTCCTCCCGGATAGGCTAAAAATAGCCCTAAACGGTGGGAATCGGACGAGCCTTTCCCGGCTCCAGCCTCCGGCAGAGACACCCGAGCGCCCAGCAGCCGCGCGGAGCGGTGCAGCGGAGCGGTGCGGAGCGGTGCGGTGCAGCAGAGCGGAGCGGTGCAGCGCGGTGCAGCGGAGCGGTGCGGAGCGGTGCGGAGCGGTGCGGAGCGGTGCGGAGCGCAGGCGGGAGCGCGGCGGCCACCGCGGGGGGCCCGCCCGGGACGGCGCTGCACCCACCCGCGGGACACGCTCCGGTGGGGTGAGCGCAGCCACCGCTCGGGAGCCGTCACCTCAGATGCCTCCCAATCTAGGTCAGCCGGCTGCGCCGCCGGCACCGCTCCCTCCTTCCACCGCCACGACCCTCCGCGCCTCGATACTCCTTTTTTTTTAAGAAAAAAAAAAAAAAAAAAAATGGAAAAAAGCTAACACCAATAAAAATCCCGCCGGCACCTCAAGGCACCACCTCTCCCGGCTACCCCCGCCGGGCCTGCACGGCGCGGTGCGCGCAGGACGGCGAGCCGCCGGGAGCCGGTCCCCTCCCGCAGTCCCCGCCGGCCTCTCTCCCTCCCGCCCCGCGGGGCCGCTTACATTTTCTGCACAGGTTTCCGCCGCTTGCGACTGGCGTAGGTGACATTGGGGTTCATCCTGCCGCGACTTCAGCGCCCCGCGCCGCAGGCTCCGCCGTCCGGCGGCCGCTGCCCTCCTGCCCACCTCACCCCGGCTGCCGAGAGGGGTCGAGCCCCAGGCGGCCCCGCAGCGCTCGCCTCGCTCCGCCCGCGGGCCCCGGCGCTGCTGCCTGCGGCCGCCCGGAGCGCGCTCGCTCGCAGCAGCAGCGGCGGCGCCTTCCCCAGCCGGCGAGGACGGGAGGCGGAGGCGCTACGGGGCGGGGATCCCAGGTGATCGGCGGCGGGTACACCCACTCGCCGCCCCCGGAGGGCACAGGTGTGGGGGCGGTCGGGGCTTTCCGCAGCGCCGCTCGCCCCGCGTCTCCCCGCCGAGGCGACGCCGTCTCCCGGCCGGCTCTCTCTGCGGCGGCGGGCGGGTGCGCGGCGGCCTCTGCACCCCGGCGCGGCCGCCGTCTGCTGGCCGAGCGCCTGTCAGTGTGCGCGGCGCCGGGCCGCCCCGCCCCGGCCCAGCCCCGCGCCCGCTCCTCCCGCCGCCGCCGCGCTCCCCCGGCCGCGTCCCGCCCCGCCCGGCTGACAGCCGCCGCCGCCCCATCGCCGGGGAGGCCCCGCGGGGCGGAGGGAGGAGGGGGCGGCCGTGCCGCCATGTTGGGAAGGTCACGCGAGGAGAGCGAGGACCGGTGCGACAGCGGGGGGGGCGCCCGCCCGGCGTCCCGGGGGGACCGCGACAGAACGGCCCGGGATGGGGATGGGGCCGGCGGGGGAAAAGCCCCGAGCGTGGGGTGGCTGGGGAGGGGTGCGCAGGGGCCTCCCGCAGCAAAGTGAGAAGGAAGGTCAGCTCCAAGCGCCCATGTAGCCCTAGTAATAAAAAATAACCCGCGGGCGGGGGGGCGAAAAGTCTCAGCGTTCAGTCTGGAAAGAAAAATAACACTCCCTCAGTGGCACGATGACGCTACCTCTGTGTCTGACACCCCCCCACCCCAGCGCTGCCGCCTCCTCTGCTTCCTGCGTCCCCCGGGCTGAAACCGTCACGGCCGCAGATCGCCCAGCAGAGAAACCAGAAATAATAACGCGATTGCCAAAAATAGGGGTGGGAGGGAGCCCCGGGTAGGAGTGCCCGCGGCGGCAGAGGTGGAAAGGCACCACCAAGGACAAGAACAGCAGGACACCTGGGGAAGGAAAGAACTCCACTGGAGGCAAGGTTGCACTCGCTAAGCACTGAGAGGACCGACGAGGCTTACTGGACGTGGACGTGGTTCATATCTCATTGGGGGATAAATCCGTGAGTTATTACACTGACATTTTAAGCTAAACACTTATTTTAAAGGAAAGGAGCAGCCTCGCAAAAAGTAAGAGGTGCTGCCAAACAGCTGACAAATAAAACCATCCAAGAAGAGCCCCGGTGCCTTTCCGACCCGCCGCTACTTCTCCCGCCCATTTTCTTCTTCTGTTTCCCTTCTCAGCAGCAGAGCTCTTCCCCCGGAATAACCGCAATAAATTTTGTCTCAACACTCAGCTTGGGAGCCTGGGAGTCGCCCTGTGTAAACACAAGTTGTACGCGGTCAGGGCCGAGACGAGAGCCGGGAAGAGCTCTCTTCTCTCCCCTTCAAGCGCACCCGCGTCCCGGGGGATGGCCGAGCCCAGCCGCCCGAGAGCGGCCGCAGCTGCGGGCTCAGCCCCGGCCGCCGCGGTTCTGTCCCCCCGCAGCCGCCCCCCCCGGCTGCCGGCAGGCCGAGCAGTGTCCGTGGTGCTGGTGTCCGCCCGCCCGGGCTGTCAGCGCCGCGCCAGCCCGCACCTTCCCTCGCTGCTTGCTGGAGCCCCGGTTATGCAACCGCTGCTGTCCCGCTGTGCTGACGGAGGCGATAAGCGGTGGCCCAGGTATCACCGTGCGGTAACAACGCGGGATTGCGCAAAGCCCGGCCACGGCCAACCGGGGGGGCTGGAGCCGCGCCCGCCCCGCAGCACAGCGGCTTCTCCCAGAGCCGGCAGCTGCGGCGCCCTGCGGTACCGGGCGTCCCGCCGCCCGGGCCCCCTCCGCGGGCGCTCGCAGCTGGGATTAGGCAGCATAACGCGCGCTTGTTTACCAGCTTAATTGCTGGGCTTTAATTGCGTGCCAAGCTATCCCAGATTCAAGGTACGCTGAAACCACAATACGCAGATAAAATTAATTTGCCTAAACATTAACGATGCTAGTATTCCAGGAGCTGATCAAATGATATTTTGAAAAATATGTCTTCAGCAAACAAAATTTTTGAGAAAATACAGTAAAAGAACCGTGCGCCTCAGGAGGTTAGTGCCTTGCAGTCACACTCCTGCCACACTCCTGGACAAATACCTTTGCAGAGGATGTCAACTGTTCACTAACATCTGTCTCTCCTCCATCCCTTTCCCCTTCACTCTCTCTCCTCCCTTTACAAGATCTTGCCAGCACCCTGGAAAAAAGGTGAGCAGTACTGTACACTATGCCTTACTACTACCTTGCCTTCTCCAGCCCTTTTCTTCTTTTGATTTTATGATTGAAACTAGAAATCATAGAATCAGAGGATACCAAGTTTGTAGGAACCACAAGGATCGTCTGGTCCAACCTTTCTTGGCAAAGCACAGTCTAGACAAGATGGTCCAGCACAAGCATAAAAGTATCCAGTGTTGGTGAATCCACCACTTTCCTGGGGAGATTGTTCCATTGGCTGATAGAATGCATTTTCTTCGCTCCAAACCCACCCACCTGTCCAAGCAGGCACTTTCCTCCAGCCTAAACTTCCCAGTCTCTTTCAGTACCCTCCTCACCCCTAGACTCTCCCTGTTCACTGGTTTCTTCCTCCGTCAACACAAGTGTGCTGTGATCACTTCATACACAACATAAATTGCTGCTCTGCTTTCATTCTTCTCTTTACCTACACTATCTTTTAGTTGAAAACTTATATGCGTTATTTAAGGTTCCTTTTATTCTAATTTTTAGTTTGCTTCCAACTCTGTCTCTTACTTCTTTACTGAGATTGAACAAAGTCTTTAGCAACCTTTTATGCTTCACTGGACCTCAGTATCTCAACTTTTTCTTGAGCTTTTGTGCTACTTGGATCCAGTCAGAGACACCCATATCTATGCTGTCTCATCTGCCAGCTCCAAATCTACTG
Organism: Caloenas nicobarica; assembly: GCF_036013445.1. Lineage (NCBI taxonomy): Eukaryota > Metazoa > Chordata > Aves > Columbiformes > Columbidae > Caloenas > Caloenas nicobarica. The sequence continues at coordinate 32,240,468 of NC_088246.1, read as the reverse complement.
GCAACTACATGAAGAAGGAAGTAGACTTTAGCCTCCCATGATGGACTTCATCTCCCAGTTCCCTTCTGGGGCCATGGCAATGTTCATGGCACCCGTGAGGTACTTGGTAACTATTCAACTCCCTAATTTGGAAAACAGAGTAAGGAAAACCCCTGTTGCTGGGCAGAAACCACATCTGTACAGTTGCCTCCACTGCCTGCTATTGGAAATCCACTCCTATGGCTCAGGCACCTATTTAAGAACAAATACGAGATTTCAGATCTTCAGCACAGTTACCTTAAAATTTCTATATCACATTATCCACACCTTTTGCAAGTCTGTCTTTTCCTGATGTTCTTGCTGTCTCTTTGCCTAATCCATTGGCTCGGTATTTTCTTTTTTATTTGATAATTTGGGTACGGTAGAGATCTTGCTCATATTCAGTGTAAAACAAGCAAAAACTATACAACCATGATTCAGCAATCTTAGAGCCTTCTTTACAGCATAAGTTTTTTGTTGAGCTTTTCTTTTTATTATTATTTTTTAAAGTAATACTTTGTCAGGTTTAACAACATGTTTGGTCTTGCAAAAAATGACTGTGGCTGATGTCATGTGGACAATCAAAAGGATTTAATTCCTATGCAGGTCACTTTCAAGTGTATTGTACAGCTCTAACTAGTCTCTTCTCATTTATCTCTAGGCTACTACCCAAGTGACTTACTAGGTCTACACTAAAGTTCACTTCTTCCCTTAATAAATACTTTTGAACCATTAGTGATCACTTTTCTCCTCCTTGCTCAAATCCAGTATTTTTGCCTTTAGAGTCATGAATCATGATGCCATCCAATGATGAGATTTTAAGAAAAATGTGTTTGTGCATATAGTGAACTGTGCCTTTCCCTGTCCCTGACATGTATGAGGTGCCATATTAATGAACACATTCTGTTCTATCCAGTATACTTTGTGGTTATCATCCTCTAAAGCTTTCAGAGCTCTCACTTGTCAGCAGTCACATCTGCTGCCCTGACTCCAAAATGAACAATATTATTTTGCTCCACATATCCATTCTGCCTCATTTCTTCTTCTCCTGCCCCGCACAGTCCCCTCCTCAGCTCTGTCTCCTGCCCCCACACTCATTTCACAAGGTGGGGTCTGTTTGGAAGAGGGGACTTCTACTAAATAGACAAATTCCTGAGCAGGCTGGAGTTTCACAGGATCACAAGAAGACCAACAAAATCTTGTCGTTTGGAGGAATTTGTAAGAATTATAAACACTACTTGTTATCTTAGGGTCATCTCTGACTCATTTCTAGCCTTTATCCTACTATTTCTGTCCATGACCAAAATTTTACTTCCCTCAGCTTAATTCTGTGTGCTGACTTGTTCTAGCTGCCTCCAGTGCAAATAACGCAGAAGAAATCTGATTTGGTTATCTGTGATCTCCATTCTGCCTCTCTGGAGATGAGGAAAGAGGATTGTGATTTTAAAATTGTGACTTATGCAGCTCAGATTTGGGGGAATATACAGAACTATCACTGATGTGGGTGTTAATCTCTGCAGAGCATTTGTTCTGCTAAGAAAGAATATCTACGGTAACTCAGATGACTTTCTTTTCACTCAATTCAGGGAATCAATCATTTAGGGAAGTTGAGTTAGAGTCAGTGAATAGCCGATACACTGATTCTTTAGTGACTGGGAAGGTCGCACAAACATTTTACTGTGAGGAACCAGGAATATGGAGGGAAATTCTGCACCACATTTTTAAAACTTAAGCAGAAATAATTATATCTAGGAAAAAAAGAAACTCAGTAAAGGGTCTAATAATATGCCCATTTATGATGACTTTTCTTACAGAAGCTTCATTTGCAGGTACCAGTTGAACTATGTACAGTTTTAATGAGAATTATATTGACAAGAAATTTATTTTTTTCCCTGATTTTTGTATTTTTGTCAATATAGGACAGAACCAGCACACTCCTTTTTTCTTCTTCTGTCCCCACACGTGGTTCCCCACTCCCACTACCCTTGCAGGAGCTTCTGATATGCCAATGTTCAAAAATGCACCCCTTTTTTATTGAGTATTTAACTGGGGAGCATTTCCAGAAGTTGAAGCACCATATAAAGGATGAAAAATATGAAACCTACTTAATATTTGGGCAAGTAGACTATGATTCTCACACAATGGTTAGTGCTAAAAGGCCTTTGTTAATAATGGTGTTTAAAATACTTTAAATTAATTGAATTGCACTAATCCAATGAAATCTACAGTCTTCATTGTTCCAACAGGGGCCAGAAAAAAAAAAAAAAAGCCTGAGTAGGCAAAAACCACATTTAGAGTCAGTATTCAAGATTTTTCCACTTCAAGAAAATTTGAGAAATTAGTAACAATCATTTGTGAGGCAGAATCATGATTCTGCTCAGATCCTATGAGATGTGAAATGAAAAGCATGTTTCACCTGTAAGCACAGGAATAAAGGAACAATATCATTATAGAGTAAGTATAAAAATCACCACATTGCTTACTATACCCAGGTTTTCTCTCATGTACAGAAATGAGCAGAAGAGAAATTTATACAGAAACTGCCTCTGAATTCAAGAGAACTCTCTTTTTTAATCTAAAACAAAAAAATTCTGAAGAGTTACACAGGTATAGCAAGCAACTTAATTAACCTTGCCTGCTCAAAACATTCAGCAGCCCTCCCCCCACAAACTTTAAAAGTAAATTCTATTGAATGGCTGAAACAGTCTTTACATGATCATTCCCAGTGAGCTTCATGTTTTTGTCATGAGAAGTAAGGAGCCGGTCATTATTTTAATCCAATATAATCCACTCCCAATCAAGTACTGAGAGTCATAAAGTAATCAGTGGTAACAAATCATCTTTTCCCCAGGGCAAATCAGGAGGACCTGGTAGAGTCTCTTAACCAGGACACTATCAGTCAGACACCCAACCACCACTTCTTCTTTCTCCTCTCCCTCCTTGTTGAGGCAGTAAGTTTATGTTTGTTATGTCAATATGCAAAGAGTCTGCAACTACAAATCCATTTAAATAAAAATACTGTTTCTGCATACATTGTGTGGTGTTTGTTTTTCTGACAGTCAAACTATTGGGCTCAACAAATACCTTCTGTTCCCAGGATCCTTCCCTGCCACCAAAGCTCACTGGCACACAACAAATCAGACCCATACTATTATATTTTCTTAGTTTCCAAACTAAGCAGGCTGCATGCAAACTGCAAATTGCAAATGGCCACTGGCCTGAGCTAACCCCTGAACTGCACCTGGGAATGATGGGGGAACATGCCAAAATTGTGTAAAGGATGGTTCTAACCATTTAAAACTACCAATGATTGAGTTTTAATGTCCAGGAAGTTCCATGGCACTCATTCAATTTACTAGTACACATGTAACCTTAGAGTATATTTCCAATGCTTTTGGCTATGAATGAAACAAATTGCCTACAATTATTAGTATGCAGAAGCAGGAAAGTTTTGGTCACAACAGTAAATCATCATGACAATGAGTAAATGTGGGAAGCATATGATCCAGCTGTACCAACATATGATCTTGCTGCACCAAGACATTCTGTGGTGCTCTACACAGAACAAGTACAAAAAAAGCTGATCATTTTACTTCTACTTTAAAACTTTACCAAACTATATGTATTAACAGGTCTTTGTTGCTATTGGCTTATGATTGACTTACAATATTAACTAAATCTGTGCTTTGAGAGGGCCTGAAACAAGCTTAGAGTTCTGATGGCTAAGCCAGTAGGTTGCAGATTCTCTTTCTGCTCTCATTAATAAGAAATAGTATACAAAAAGTAAGACTAATGAGCAAAAAAATTATCTAAATTAGAGGTGACAATGCAGTTGCCATGCCAGAGTTTAAGTTCTGTACCAACAAACCTGAGCTAATTTTAATAAATATAGCTAGTTTCATTTAGCCTTATAAAACCTTGCCATGACTAAGACAAGCTACAGTTATTGTATCAATGGCAATGGTGTTTTCTCTCTTTTTAATGGGACTTCCTGTCAAATCCAGTAGGCATACTTAGAGAATATGAAAAAATAGCAAACAGATACACAGATGTCTGAATGCCAAAGGCCAAGGCTAAAACACAAAATCAATATAATTACACAGAGAGATTTCCATGACCATGTGTAATTCATTATAAGCAAGAGCAAACAACAAACAAGAACACCCAAACACAGTTATTTTAATACCTTCTCAAGAAATAGCCTGCTTGAGAACAAAAATGTGGTATGTGTTAGTTCCATTCAAACTATTTTCATTGACATGATAGAAAATGCAGTCGTTCATTGAGTCCAGAGTTCTCAAAAGCAGAGTGAGCTGTACCTGTGTCACATGTGACAGCTAATTGCCCTGCCCATGGTTTATGGCCTCTGTCACAAGGACACGACGGCCTCCCCAGGTAACCTGTGCAGGACTTACTCGTAGAGACTGTTTCTCAATGAGCAGCTGTAATTTTTGTAGGTTTTATGATTTAAACCTGTGACATCTTTTCCTCCCCAGAGTGACTACAACTTTCTGTCATTCCCACAACAAATTTTCTTTTATTGCAGCTGTGACTGAGAGACCTGAGGAAGTGAAGAGAGGAGAGAGGACAGTGAGTCTGGTAGGGCAGGAAAGCGGGGAAACAGCTGTCTCTGGAGAATTAAAGCCAGCAGGAATCCAGAGCGCTACCACATTGCAGAGAGCAAACAATAACACTGGATGAACGGTAACAGGAGCAGATATCTTTGCTATGAGAAACACTTGAACGCTTATTCTTCTCAGCATTCCGGGAGAACATGCGTGTATTGAAAACTTTTGATATATTGTTTGCTTTATCCTTTCTTTTTTTCCACATTTATCCTGCTAAGTGTCCTAACCAGAGTGTGTTTACATGTATCCCTAAGCAAGCCACAACTGTTGCTAGCTACATATCATCTTTATAGTCCCATTATCTCCGGTTCTCTGAATTCAGTCTGGCCCACAGAGTTACTTGTAGTATTTAACACTTGCTGGTAATGAGTCTTCTGAAAACCTTCTAATCGATGTGCCCTGCATGCAAGATAAATGTTTAGCTCCTCAGTTATAGTGACTTACCTGTTAGTTTTCACAACTAGCGATGTAGTGTCATCTTTAATGTAGGGCCTCAGATGCTGTCTGAAAAGCAAAGCTTTAACAATCTTAGCTATACAGAAGCTGTCTCTTAAATGCTTGTATATTATAGATGTACACAAAAAAACAGACCAATGTCTAGTGTGTTCTTTTTCAGTTCAGAATGTTCTTTAAATATTTTTCTGTTTACATGAATACTATCAAAGATACTGAATTAAAAACCTGTCTGGTGAAAAAGACCTGTTCTTCTGTTTCTTGTAAAGGAATTTGCCTTATTTATGATTTGTAATCTATATTATATATGTAACTTTGTAATGTCCATGGCAAATAAAATATTGAAGTGGAAAAACAGATATCATGGACATTCTTTGTAAAAAAAGATCTTTTAAAAATAAGTGTTAATTTTTAGTGTGTCTTTAATCTTCTAGAAAACAGTAGATAAAAGCAACTTCAAAACCTGCACAGAACCAGTTTCTATGACTATCAATGCTCTTAGCAATTCCAGTGATCTCAGCACTCAGAAGAGTTTTTTTCAGTGTTTCACACAAGTATTCTCACTGCATCCCTATAGCTACAATAGATTGCATCACCAAGATACCACGAAACTTTAGAAGTTTATCATTTCTCCTAAATGGTCAATGAAGCTGCTATCTAATCTATCTGCCATAAATTAAAAGCAGCTCATTTCAGAGGTATAAAATATTGCTGGGTTATTTCTGAGGGTGTATATCTGGAGCCAGTTTGCAGCTTCTTTGGTAAGCAAGGCTTACTAAAAGAGATATCCTAGAAACAGTAAGACTCCAGCAAGCATGATTTTTTTTCATCCAGGATTTCTCTTATAAGAATCCCCTGACTCTGCACTTGGTAAGTTTGGATCTGGGCTCTTTCAGGCTACAAAATTAAGAGTGAAGTTTCTCTAGTAATGAGCAGCATGACAGATGGTCCTTCAAAAATAGATGATAATCCTTTCAAGCAACATATGACAATATTTTGAAGTAGAGAGGAATTTGAAAAGAAACTAAACAATAAGCACAGAAATTGGGTGAGGTGGTCTCATACATGTTAAGGAAGAAACAAAGAGCTGCAAGTTGGTCTATCTGAGCCTTTCAGCAGACCTTCAGGCTTGGCTTGAGGTGGTCTGTGGTCTACCTAATGGCCCAAGACCAGTGTGATTTGTTTTTAAGCATGTTTCTAAAGACAGAAGAAATAATACCTGATCTTGTTGCTACCTTGACCCTGACAGAATCAGGAGTTACAGCTAAAGGTTTCTTCAGTTATTGAAGTGTCTTACTGAATGAAATGCAACTCAGTTACATTTTTTAAAATTTTTTTCTAGTAAACATTCCTATTGTCCTTACTGAAAATATAAATAGTTATAACAATATGCAGTGAATTGAGTCTATGTTTCATCCAGTTCCCTAATTCCATCATATCAGAAAATCTGGCAAATGGTCTTGTGCACGACAAGCAGTAAGATAACATCATGTTGTTCTTGGTGCAATTATGCATTTGTTATCTGCTGAAAGTAATTAAGCATCTCTATACAATCTTGAGATGTTTAATAACAAAAAAGTCTTGTGGTATTTTATTGGAGTCACAGACCTTTTAAAGTATAACTCTCTAAAACTGGTATTCATACAGTACATTCCTAGAAATGCAACCAGAATTGAACAGAAGATAAAACTGAACAAAAGAGAATAAACACAGCAGACAAGGAAATTCAGAAATAACAATAAGCCAATATTTAAAAGAGGTGGTTATTGAAGAGAAAACTGGCAATGGCTAAGGAGAAACTTGCGACCAAAAAGAAGACATTTAAAAAAATCAGAAGAGACAAAAGAGAAAATCAGAATTCCACTTGTAGCTCACAGAAGCATGGAAACTATAATTTCCTAATATTTCATTTAGGAAAGTCAAAGTAGGATCTAGTGATCAACATGTTGCTACATTGAAAATACTTTTCTTAGGGTTTTTCAAGGCAGTAGTTATGGTGGCAGAGAGCCATACAAAGAATTCTACAAATTTAACAGTGCATGTATGTCTGAGCTGCAGTATCTGTGTCATTGCCAACATCTAGGCTCTTGTAATTTCCTAGGTAGATGTTGCCTTTTATGCCCATGTTCTAGAATTAGCCAGACCAAAAAGTAAAGAAAGGGAAAGATATGGGAATAATCTTCAACTTGTTCCCATAGGGTTTTCTGGTGGCCTTTTTGTTCCACAGAACGTCTTGTGAATGTACAATAATTCTTCCTCAGTGAAGCCCTCAGGGAAGGGCATACACAGGGAAACCTCCGCCTCCCCCACTACGTAGTCCTTCTGCAGTAAACTGAAAAAGGAAAGCCTTTCTAAAAATGGAGACCTGAAAACAAATTTACTTTGAGATATTAGTCTTCCTGTAAGAACCTCTCCCCAGCCACAATTGTTTCAGCAGTCCATGTTCCAGAATGTTATGGCTAGATAATGTTTGTTCAAGATATATTGCTACCCTTGTATAAAATATTTAGGTCATTCCCATAACATTCTCAATATGTAGCAAATATGCATTTAATGGTGTCCATTGTTTAAGGCCAAAATTTGAACTATGGTCATGACAACATTTATAATGGACACAATGAGGTAGTTATCTTGATCAGGGCAGAATCTGTTAGTTACCTTGTGTGTGTTTCCCCCTTGTTTTCCTTCCCTTTGTAGCTACACAGATGGAAGAAACATAGCTCAGTGGGTTTTTTGCCCTTCATCTCAAATTTTTCTATTATAGGCAGAGCAGAATAAGGAAAACTGCCAGTTTGGGATTTTGGGCCTAAAATGTTACCATTCCTGATGGCTGAAAATGTGGTTATCTTAAAATCATGACTGCAGGTCACCTGAACTACTTTTATTAGTTGAAAATAATGTGAAGTGTAAGAATTTGTGGTATGCTTGTGCCATTCTATTCCTGCTATGGTTATTGATGCTCTGAGTTTGCTGAGTTTGTTCCTTCAGCATCTGTGCGCAGCCTACCCATAAGCAGCTGAATAGTTACTACCATAACATAATTTCACACAGATATGATTACCAACATTAAACTTGATGATGATGCTGTAGATATCTTAGGCTTGTGGTGGCTAGAAAAACCTATTGTGATCCTCTCCAAGTTTATTAAAACTGCAGTCCACAAACAGTGCAAGCTGCATGGTGTGTACATACACATATGTGTGTGTGTGTGTGTGTGTGTCTGTGTAAGTGAATGCATCAAGCTACTCTACAAAGATTTATACATTCCTAACATGCAGTCAGAAAAACAATAATTTCTAACATTAAACTGTATGCAGACGTAGAGCAGAATTTTCTACAAATGAACAAGCAGTTCTAGTTTAAGTGAAAATGTGTTGTGGGGAAGGGAAAAAGAAAGAATACAATTTTCTTTTTTTTGCCATTGAATTACAATTATTAACACTAGACATTTAATGGAGTTTCTTGGTGTTCACATGATGTAAGAACAGCCAATATTAGTAATATTTGATATACTGTACTCATTTAGTTGAGCCTTTTTCACACTGGTAATATATTTGCAGGTATCCAAACAGCAGAGATACTACATTTTCAGAAATACTTGATGAGAATGACATAATTTACATAATAAGCTTTGAACAGTATTCTAACTCACCTGTGTCTTCTTTATAAAATAAAACATTATTTTTGAGTAGCTAGGTCATTTCCATCTATAAAAAGCACAGAAATCACAGTGTTTGGTCTGGTAGTATTTCCCAATCCCTTCAATCTGTTTAGCTTAACAGATGTACAGAAGCACACAGATGGAAACAAATCAGTCCTTTTCAAGCTTGTTGTTTAAGAAAATAATCAGGACAGCAAGCCGGTGACACTATTCCTGTCTTCTCTTGTAACTGAAACTATTGCAATGGTGGTATAGGGAAAACAAACAAACAAACAAAAACAAAGAAACAGCAACAAAAAACCCCACCACAACCCCCCACCTATTAATTTCTAGAACACTGTGGCTTCCATGTGGGTTATCTAATATCCTGCCTAACTTATTCCCAGAGATCACTTCAATTTAAGAGAAGAAGTGGGTCTCCTTATCAACTCTGAGCACCATGCTGGTGGAAGCACGAGCTTCTGTTGAAATTAATGCTTCATCCAAACTGCAGGTGCTATTAGTCCCTGAGCCTGGGTGCAGGTGCTGGCTGCATCCTATGGCGGGACGAGGTGAGCTGCAATTTAATATAATTTTCTCTCTTCCTCTTCCCTCATTTCCTATACTCCAGTTTCCACTGGAAGAAGAAACACCAGTAGGAAGGAAAGTCACTGCATGCTGTGCATCAGGGTAGCTGAACTGCTGTTACAGACTGCTCCAGCCCAGTAGTCTAAATGCAATCCGGGAAGAAGTGTTACTGAATATCAAGTTAACAAAAGTGAACCAATGCTGAGTACTTTCACGATTTCATCATACTTTTCTAAGGAGTTATAGGATTAAAAACAAACACACAAACAAACAAAAAAAACCCACCAACAAACAACCCAGTGGTGCTCTTGGGTTTGCTGAGCAGCCACCTGTACTGCCAGATGTACAGAACCTCAGGCTTTTGCACCTTTCAAGTCGATATTCTGCAATGCAGTTGCTCCAACCAGCCATCAGGTAAGAGTCTCAAACATTCAGTGTGTCTCACTGAGGAATTTCAGCTGGGATTTGGACCCTGCAGGACTTTCCTTGAGGGAATTTGTCATGGCATGTTTGCACTGACAGAGGGCTTTAGAAACAGAGTAATTTATATTACTTTTTGCAAGGAAAAAAATCTTTAGGAAAAGTAATAAATAAATAAATCCTCTTTGTGACAAACAGAAGCACTGAAAATAAAACAAACAAAAAAATCACCTTATCGTTTTGAACAGATAGATATCAATGGCACATTTTTGATAGCTTCTCATTTCTTTTCACATTTCCTCCAATTTGAATGATCATTGAGATTTTTGTTTTCCTCGATCCCAGGATTACTGACTTATCTGTGTTGTATTCCTCCCAAACACTCCTATCCCAATATACACAATGCACAATCACTTTTCCCTGTAGCTTTGAAGAGGTATGGGGAGGTTGTACCAGTAGCATTATTTTACCTTTCTTTCTCAGTTTTTTACCTCTTCCTTTATTACTTTTTCTGACTCTTAGCTGTTGAACGGGCAAGCAACAATACAAAGCTGAACACACCAGTCGTTGAAAGTACCTCCATCACCCTTAATCAGAATGTGTTTTGTTTCTTCTGCAGCTGTGCATTGCACAAAGACACAGTCATGAAACCACACACAACTCTGGTTATTTTGAAGGCATGGGGAAAATAAGCAACAAGAGCAAAACAAGCAAAAAATCCAGGAGTAGAAATATACTCTTTAATTTCTTTCTTACTGAAAATAAACTGTCTTCTTCAAGAATGAATGCTCAAGGTGTCTAAATTAAATACATGGAAAGTGATATTAGATGTAATTAAAATAAATACTTTTATTTTTTAATAGTTCTTATGGCAGTTCTTACATGCAGTTTTACCTTACGTGACACTCTTTGTTTTAGTAAACAAATACAGAGGCTGAAATGAGAAGATATCAATAATACTGATTTGTAAATATGATGGAAAATTACAGGTGTGGTGTGTAAGTTAAGACCTATTCTTATAATGTAGGCTAATTTTTTATACTAGAGAGGAAAAGTAAAGTGGGAGAGAATCAGAAAATGATTGATTTGGGTTGAACTGGAAGAGCAATAATTCAGACTTGCTGGAAAAATGAACACTTCCTTGTCTCCAAGTTTCTTTTCCAAAAGAAAATTCCTTCATTTAGGCATGCGTTAAATTTTCCAAGTTTTGGAGTAAACACTTTAAAAAGCACTGCAATCTTTTTTTTTTTTTTTTTCCGATGTCATAGACTCATAGACTCATAGAACAGTTTGAGTTGGAAGGGACCTTCAAAGGTCATCTGGTCCAAACCCCCTGCAACGAGCAGGGACATCTTCAACTAGGTCAGTTTAAATAGAGTCAGGATTAGTGCTCACTGGATTTGCTGAAGTAAGTGTATCTCATACACATAGTAAATAAACTGCTTGGTTCCAGCTCTACTCAAAATGGATGCAAATTTGCTTTTTGCTACGGGTTTATACAGTACCATGCAATGGATCCAGCACAATTCAGGCTCAGATTTTGAATGGACTCTCAGGCGCACCCTCCATTTGTCACCTGTATCATTTGAAGCTATCAAGCTGAAATAAACATGCATCAGTTTATATTCTGCATAAGAATTAATAAATAATTTTGAATTAACCTGAGAAGTTGAGTCTTGAAAAGTCAGAATTAAACTGAACATCCTGTCTGAAATCTAAGAAATATTGAATACCTTGCATTCCTTAACATACCATATTACAAATGAAAATAACACAACACACAATACTGGTAATAACAAAACGAAAACCAAAACCCAGTAGCAATATATTGATGCCCAATTGCCAAATTGGTCCTGTAGAGCTATTGTAACTGGGTAGAAACCAGTAAAAAGCAGGAGAAGAGTTCCCAGATAAACATTGCTTTTAAGGAATCATTGTTCTTAAGGGCTTACGCCACAAGCAAGCGTATGGATAATAATATGAACACTAATTTAAATAACTAATAAATAGTTCCTGAACTATAAACATACTGCACAAACTCTGTCTAGACAAAGCACTAAGTCGTGCCTGTTTGCTTTCACTCCATATTTTCACCTTTGAGGGAAAAAAAAGTCAGCATTCTCTCTCAGTTCTCCCCATAGGACCTCCAGGAATCAGGTGGCAGTGACAAAGCATGGGATTTTAGGGGATGTTGCAAGGAACTTCATGGGGCAACCACAGTATGAAATCCACGTCTAACCTATCAACCACCGTAGCAAGCATTAAAAAACTTCTGTAGGAGTGAGCTAAAATTTATAAATCCATATAGCCTTAGTCTTCAGGTGAAGTTCTGACAGCTCTGAGATTTCTGCATAAATACTGCAAACAGCTCTATTATTAACAGATGTTTGTTCACCTCAGTTTATGAAGAAGGAGATTATTATTAACATCAGTGTGAATCCATGTTATACATATAGTAAAACTAGCTAGTGACAAAAAAAGTTACAAAAATGAAGAGATAGGAAGTTCCTAAAATATAGTGCTGGTATGTAATCCTCATGGAATCACAGGATGGTAGGAATGGGACAAAAAAAATTAATGTATAATAAATAAATAAAGTAATAGATATTAATAAATAAATATAGTATCATGGCAATAAAATGGAAAGAGTAGCCTGAAAACAGCACACAAACTGTTGTCAAAATCAAGTAGAACTGATCTAAAGCTTGGAGGCAATGAAGTAGAAGACAGGTTAATCTGATCATGCAGCAATCCTTATGACCCCTTTACGTTGATAGGATCACTCCTCTTAAGAGGAATTAAAACTTACGAAGGAATAAATACTCTAAATTGTGCCGAGATGAAAATGCTTATCAAATTATATTTTGCTGAAAATAGCTGTGCTGGGAAGACTGCCCATGAGACATCATCTGCCATCAGTGCATCACTACTTGCTTCTGAAGGCAAGGTGCTGATTTTGAATAACCTGCCTCTGGAGGTATCTATTGGTTAGCCCAGTGTGTTGCCTCACAGCTTCAGTAGTCCTCTCTTCTTTGGCATTTAGCAGACCACCAGGAGGAACTTAGGTTTTCCATTGGCTTCAAGTAAATATAGTGTTAACAAAATATTAACCAGCTTCCATTCATGACTGGTCTAAGTTTCCAAACCAAAATGAGTAGGCATTATTGAATTTCATATCACAATTCATACACAGACCTGGATGTTCCAAGAAAATTTTAATTAAGATGCCTATAATTTAACATTTTGAAAGAAATCCAACAAATCCAGAATTTCTGATACAGATTGTGAACACAAGATTGTGTGTTGTGTGTATAAACACTGAAATGAGGTTGGAAAGCTCTATCCATGCTTTGAATCATCTGGAAGTCAAATGACATTTTTACAAGAACAGCAAATGGACTAAACAAGAGGGAAAATAGATTTAATGAGAATAGTTAAGCAAATATTTTTTCTTTAATTACAATGTATTACAGCTAGCAATGTTCCCTTCAACCTTTTAGCTCATTACAATTGTGTCTTCCTTTGGACACAACTAATCAAATTGCCTCAGCATAATTTAATTCTTTTGGGTGTAATAAGCTTAATGCTTTATATAGCAGTGCTAAACCTAACAACCGTACAGAGTCCTGTACATGCGAAGAGTAATTTGTCATTGTATAAATCATCATGTGCAAATACCACAATTTAGACAAAGCTATAAACTACTTCAAGCAAGATTTCAAAGGTGTCAGCACATGGCATGATGCAGAACTATTTGTGCAAGAGAACTTTCCAGGCACTAAAAATATATTTACAAAGCATAGATGCATTTTCTGTCCTGTTGCAAGACTCCATAGTGGAGCACAGTATGTACTGCACTCTACACACACTAAACGCTCAGATGCTGTTTCAGAAATGTTTTACTTATAATAAGTTATCAATGACTCGAAAATAACCCCCCTCAAACTGTTCCTTATTCTCTTTCCACCTGTGAAAATTTCTCAGTAATGTTACTTTCCAAGGGGGAGATGGGAGAGGAAAGACAGCTCATAGATGCTTTTTATCGTAGTGCTGAAGGCTATGTAGCTGGCAAGCAGTATATAAAAAGACAAAGTATCAGTAGGTCTGTTTATCTTTTTTTACACCGAAGATGACTTATAAGTATATTGATAAATCTCCTGTGAAAAATCAGCCAGCCTTTAATTTAAAAGCTAGAAATATCTTACATATATAAATATATTTTTAAAAGCTTCTTTAACCATAAGGATCAATATTTGCATTAATATTGTATGGTTAAATTAGCCTTTTTATTTTGGAGTATAGCTATTATTTTTAAGATACATTCAGAATATCTCTCAAACCTGGATTTCTTTTCCTGAAAGATTTTCTTATATTTCTTTAAAATGAGAGTCCCATCTCCTAGTAAAAAAGTTCAATTCCAGTAGGACTATTTAAATTATCAATAACAAAATTTGCTGTCTGCGTTATGCTAGGTAGCCATGGTACTTCAGATTATTAGAAATGAAGGTATATTTTGTATTCCAGTGGACCTTCTGCAGGATTTGCTTTTAAAACAAACAAACAAACAAATCAACACTGCTTTCTTTGTCTTATACAATAGAAAACACCAGAGTTGTGAACAGACCTGAAAATCCTGTGTCATGATGTAATTGTATAGTTGTGTGTGTGTGTGTGAATTATTCTACAGAAAAGTGAAACCCATTTGTATGGTTTTCATGGTTATGCAACTTGCTGAACTGACATTTAAAAATACATTTGACTCATACTGCCTCTTATTTTGGGAAAAACTCCGGGAGCCTCACAGTTCACAAGGGAAGAAACCTTTGCAGACCTTTTGAGTTGACTAGACAGTGTGACCAAGTTCAACCACTTCCCATCTCCAAACAAGACACTAGTTGTCTCTCCTTTTACTGTCTTTATGGCAACTTGACACTAAATCTAACATACATGGGGAAATATTGAGCTTAAAGTTTGTTCCAGACAGAGCAGCAGAGAAATGGATCCCTCTTTGCATGAGACAGCTGGGAAGATGTTGTATGAAGGCATGAAGCAGAATCTAGTCCTAAGGCCAACGAGAAGGTGTGAGTATAATGTCATGCGTAAGGGTGTCAGCTCTCTTGAGGATTAAAGCGAAAGAAGTGAAGGCTTCCACCTCTTCTTCACAGGGAAAATTTTGCCTGTCTCACTTTAGTATCCATCATAATACTGCTGTATTTCATCTAAAGAGACTGTACTGTCAAACAAATGCTGCTCATTGTTGTAAGACTTCAGTCCTCTCAACTGTTTTTACTTCGCAAGGGAGAGCTGAAAAGAAAAAAAGAGTGGGACTATAAATAGTCATTCCTTCATTCAAGTTGATGCTTTTGCTCATTTTATTGTTTTTACCAAAACAAGGGAAACCAAGTGAAGATAGATAGATAGATAGATAGATAGATAGATAGATAGATAGATAGATAGATAGATAGATAAATGGGGAAGACTAGTGAGGTAAAGTGTTTCCTGGACTAAGTAAAACTTCTTTATTCTCAGAATTTCTTTGTCTTTTTTTTCACATAGAATCCACACACTGGCAGTGCTGACAAGTTCACTCAGTTTAGATTTACTTCCCTTTTCTCTTTAACATGATAAAAATGGTAACAACAATAACAAAGATGTTCCAGTCCATTAATTTCACGAGAAATTTAACAAATATCTATGGCTGGTGTATACAAAATAAAAAGTGAGCAATGCACTTTTACATTATATTCACAGTCTTTTCCTGACTTTGAAAATATTTCTACTATAGCTAAAGTGGTTCAAGAAGGCTTTTTTTTTTTTTCTTGGTATAGCAATATGAAACAGCTATTTAGAAAGATGGGAAAAGCTGGAAGACTGAGATCCAAACACTCTCAGGACCTATACACATTCAAATCCAGATATGAAAATCACTGTATGTCTACTGGCCCTAACCTAAACACTTGCACCGAAGAAACTGGTATAGAAAAGGAAAATTGATGACTAAGGCCTATCTGTATTTAATATTCTTTATTACAGTTTTGAGAATCTAAAATATTAACCTTTTTGCTTTTCAGGACACCCTTCTAAAGCTCTGAATGAGGAGAGTACCTCCACTCAGGAATACTGGTCAGATGTGCATTTACCTTTGGGAAAAAATTAAAGTATAAAAAACCTGAACACTCACATTTGGACTGATACTCCTTAAACAGGGATGGATTTCAGAAGACTCTCAGGAGTTTCTCCAGCAGATGCAATGTCTTTATTAATGTGTCATTTAACTTGTCTCTTTTTCCTCATTTGTGTCCAAAACAATTGTGTGTCATTAATCTCACAGGAGTGGCAGTGGGAAGACTGGACAGCTGTAACTATCCCCCTAGCATGGAGGAAGCCAGGCTCTAAAGCAGAATAGCTTTATTTGATCATGGCAGTTCGAAACAGGAAGGATTGATTACAGATTAGAGAATCCAACCCTATGCTAATGTATGGTATAGTCACCAGACAGAGGTTGTAGCAGATTAAAAAAAAAAAAAAGATATCTGAGATATTCTAAAATATATTTAGTACAGGAAGAGTATCTCCTGTAAAATTAGTTAAAATGCAGAAAGGAAAATAAATAATGTTTGTATTTGACAACATGTACTTTGATTCCTTATTTTAGGGATTATTCAACGATTTACCCGACACAGGTGTGTATATAAATCACCTATGGGGCTTTTGTGTGTGCTTTTCACTACGTAATAATTCTGGCCTTTATTTTGCGCTTCTTTGTTGTTCCTGGAACAGCGGGAGGGACAACAGGCTCCCCAGTGTCTCACTGTAATCATCACTTCTCCAGAGAAAGCATCTCCCTATAAATCAGAACTATTCACTCCACTCAGGTGCTTTCCCACAAAATCCTTCAGACGGGAGGCTTAAAGTAAGCCCTTAAAGGGATCAGATTGTGCTCCTGGGGAGTAGTTGCTTTTATGTTGTCTTCTTTCTCTGAGAAAAGGATCAGCAAAACATCTGCTGTAGGGTATGAGGTAGTTAGAAAAAGAGGCTTTTGCTAGGCCTAAAGAAGAATGAGGGAGAAGAAGAATCTTAGAAAATGGATAATCAGTATTAACATGCTGCTTGAATGCAGTTTTGTAAACTACCAAAGATACTTCTGTTGTGCCTACCATTATTGCATACAAAAAAATAATAAAATTTATCTTACAGTAAAGCAAGAAAGTCCAAATTCTAGGATTTACAGTAGTCTGAGAAACCTTAAATCTTCCTCCTTATATAATTCTTGAGAGGTCAGAATAAAAATAGAATGCTATATGACAGCATATGCTAATTTACTTGAAGGCAGTATTGTAATAAATATAGATAAATGTGGCGTAACATTACTGGTGTCTCTTCCTGCACTATAAAGCTTGTCTTCTAAACTCTTTAGTGTGTAGCATTTTACAGTGAGCCGTCCTATCTTTATACATTTATGCTCTACACGTCATAAAACTTGGGGCAGCTGTCAAACTGTCAGCCTTAAGACACCTCAGCTATGGAGAAACTCTGCAACTGTGATGTAGTTTTATGCATGTTTTCATCTTCTGAGAAAAAAATGACAAGAGGTCTAATAGGGTAGGCAAGCAAAATTAATTTCTAAGGAATATACCTACATAGTCATGTATATTTAAATAACGTCTGAAAAAATGCTAAAAGAACGTTACTTAGGATGTAAAGGCAGCTGTTGAAATGTAGCTCTCATAGAATATGAAAGTGATGCTTCAGCTCTGCAGCAAGTTCTGGCTTCCACAATGACCTGCTTCTACTCAGGTTTGGTTGGTCACCCTGGGATGTTCCATGAAAAATACATGAGAAAGAGAATATACCGAGACTTTTTCAAAAACTTTGTGACAGTGGACACTGACATCTGGGACTGTTTCCAGTAACAACTGCCCTGAGGAAAGAGCACAATCAGCTGCTATGAAGTCCAAAAATTAGAAATTAGTTTGGCATAGAAGTCAGTAATTTTGAGGAAAGGCGCCAACTGAAGAGCACTTTATGCATCTGGCATCTGGTGAATAGCTGCTCTATATGGCATGGAATGATATTGTGGGCAAAGATTTGAAACAAACTGGAAACAAGTACCTTAAAACCAAGCCTTCTGGGGACTGAGAAAGATTCTGTGTTGATAACAAAAAGGAAAATCTAAGATACAAGGTTCTTGGGGAAAGGGTGAACCACAAAAGAGGCATTGCTAGGAATGTGACTGAACACAATTAAGTATCATTTTTCAAAGCCTTAATGTGCAGATAAGCTAAAACATATCTTTGTCAGTAAAGACAACAACTGATATTAATACAGTATCAATTATATAATACGTAGAAAAAAGTATTTTTAATTTTCTAGAAATATGAATCTTAACCTGACAGTACTTAAAATGAACCATTTTTAGTGCAAGTAAGAAACATGGAACTGAGGTCTACAATATTAAAGAAGCGATAAATAATTATTTAATATAGGGATTTGTATAGTGTTAGATGAAAGAAGGCTGTGAATAAATTAATGTTCTTAAAGTCCTAATGGTATTAAGGCAGCAACATGATGCAATTTGATTAATCATTCTAATAAGAAGTTGAACATATTTTGTTTTCACTGCCATAAAAGAATCACTCTTTTCTAAATGTTTTTTATTTTGATGGAGTATCTAGTATAACGTGATGTGGACCAGC
This sequence comes from Caloenas nicobarica, assembly GCF_036013445.1. Classification (NCBI taxonomy): domain Eukaryota; kingdom Metazoa; phylum Chordata; class Aves; order Columbiformes; family Columbidae; genus Caloenas; species Caloenas nicobarica. The sequence goes on along the minus strand of NC_088246.1, from coordinate 32,222,025 downwards.
TTAAAGGCAGTCGTGTTTGTTTATTTTCCTTTCTTTGTTTATTGTGTTCCTACTGTTATTTTAAATATAAGGATCCCTGTGATGCTAAGGAGAACAGATTCAAAAGCTGTAATTAACAAACTCTAGGCACGGGCGACTCTAAATGTATACAAATACAAAAGAAGTCTTGAGCCAAATCTGAGCATGATGAGTAAATTATTCTAAGAACCATTACTTAAGTATCATCAGCAATGCCAGACTGCAAGGAACAAATTGTAAATTGAAAACATGACCTTATGTTTTCCCTAATTGCAGGCACTGAAAATGTACAGAGCCTGACCTGCTATTCATTGTGAGCTCCTGAATCTCTGTTAGAAAACCTCTGATGTGGGACACAAGCCGAGGTCCATGATTCCCTTTTGTAAATCCTGTGGCCACATTGGTCTTGGGTTTCTTCCTCCAACACACAGTACAGGCTGATGCTTGTGCAACTATGGCCCACCAAAAAAGTCTGCAAAGCTCTTTTGGCCTTTAGCAAGATCAAGTTCTCAACTCTCTTGCCTTCTAGTTCTTTATTTTAGCCTCTGATTTTAGCATTAGCCTTTTAACCAAACGATCAGTCATGTTTTCTTCATCTGGCCAGCTTCTCATGGAAAAGCCTACTACATTTGTCAGCAGGCACTGAACACTGGCACATTCTCCTGCATTTTTGTACTGAATAGGCATTAATATTAATCTCAAAAGTCCACCTATCTGGCAAAAAGAGAAGGTGGTATTTCTATTTTGTTAGACTACAAGTCAGTGGCTTCACATATACAAGAAACATAAAAATCAAAACAAAAGGCAAGTGTGGGGAGGCAGTCTTCTTCGGCCATTCTCCAAATTCACAACTTCTGCACAGGTTGAAGGGCCTCCAAGCTACCTTTGAATTGTGAACATTTACTAGTGGCAAAGAAATAAGGAATTTTGCCTCAAGACATCGCAGTGTAAAAGACAGGTCAAAGGATTCCGAGAGCAGAGCTTTTAATTCCTTTCCAGTTGTCAGATTTAGCTGGCACCAAAAACCACTGTGGTCCCTGGTGAAAGTTAAGAGGCTGTTTACACCTCACAGAGAGGAGAAACTACCCTTAGTTGATGCTTGTGAGATGTTTTCTGCAGCCAGAGTCCTTCACAGCCCAGAAATCTGGTTTATGTCCCCCAGCACCCAGGCAAGCTCCCTCTGCTGGGGACTTCATTGGTGTCTGGAGCAAGAGGTTTAGACCTCGTAGACTACAAGGTTACCTCGGTATTGAGGGAGTTCTTCTCTTGTCTCTTGACAGAGCCAGGAATCAGGAATAGCTCCCATTACTCCCAGTTTAGCCAGGACTGGCAAGAGAGAGCAGCAGAGCTCTACAATTTCCTTCTTTAAAGCTATGTTTTAAAAAAACAATGTGTTGCCAGTGTTCATAGGGAGGGCAGGGTGGTTATTATTGTTAATTTAAAATTTATACCCGAGTGGAGATATAGTGAGCAGAAAACTTTAGTCTTTTAAGGCAGATTTGTATTTGGTGCTGCCATGTTGACACTGGGGTCTGCTATACTGCAGCAAACCATTTTTGTTTTGGTGTCGGCATTTCAATTTGTCATTCTAGGTAGGCTCTAAAATGTCTCTAAAAGTGTGGCTGACACCCCTCCCACACCTTTCCCTTTTATACAACCCCTGCCATTGCACAGTGTGCATTTGCCTGGACATATTTCAAACCAAAGAAGCCTAGTAATGCTTTTAAGGGTTACTCTCCTGATCCATTCATCCACCTAATTTAGGCAGGGGTTGTACCCTTACTGTTTTGGGCAGAGTTAAATTCTCAGGCATACGAGCTCAGAAGTGAAAATTTCTGCCATTTCTTGACATTTATACCACAGAGCTGTTAAACCACTTGACAGACAAGACATTATTACGTTTGTTTATCAGATAAAACGATGGAAATCTGACCACGACTGAAAAATCGTATTTTCATTCTAATACAGAGTTCTCACTGATACAGCCACATAGAGAAACTACATCTGTTGCTTCTGAAGCTGACAAAATCTTCAATGCAATTTCTCCTCCCACCGTATCGTTCTATATTCCTGTGGTTTTTAAATCCATAGGCTCACACACCCACACAGAGCAACTAAATGAATCATTTTCTTCCACGACTTCCCCCATGTCTACCAAAAAAAAAAAATTAGCCAGACCGTTAGCAGTCATGTTTATAAAAATGAGAGACAATCAAGGAAACATGACTTCTCAAAATGTCACCAATGCCATAAGTTCCATAAAGGGCTTTGAACGAGGTCACAGTTGCATATAGGGACAGTGTAAGTTCTGCTGATCAAACTGTCAGTTCCCAATCTGAGAGAGGCTCCCGGTTAAGAGCATCTGATCACTTCCATGCAAGAGCAATCCCATTGAGGTAACAGGCACATAAGATTGTAAAGTTGAGCTCAGCCTATTAAAATGTCAGAGAGCAGGGGAAACACCCACTTCACTCCATGACTGCTTTCTTCAAGCATCTCAAACCAAAAGCATTTTTTAGTGCTGGCTAATATCAAGAAAACATATATGCTACTCCTGCAAACTGTGACAGTGTGTTCCATTTCAAGCTGTGAAAAAGAAAGAAATCCGAAGAAAAATAATTAGAGAAAATCATGGCACAACACCACTGGGGAAAGTTGTAACCAATGATGAAATAATGTCTCTTATGCTCATAGCTGAATGCATCAGTCTTTGAATACCACACTGCTTACCAAACATAATACACTTTTCTGCTTTTCAGTAGTAGGAAGCAGCCAAAGAAAAAGTCAGTCTAGGAGGAGATCAGACATCTGTTATATTAACTAACTAGCTGCGGGAATATGTTTTCACATCAGCGTTTTAAACAACCAGCAAGGATATATGAGCACTTATTTTATTCCCTGTATTCTCTAAAACCTAGAATGCAGTCTGCAGTTTAATTTTAATGATTAAGAAATGAAGTTGAGTTTTCCTGTGTGCCAGCAAGCATACTGTATGTTACCAGTATGTGTAACGTTCATTAAAAAAACTTATTTAAATATGAGTAAAATGCTATTTTCAGGCACTCTATTTTCCTCTATTCTTGTGAAAGAAGTGTGTTTTTTTCCTGTCTTGCAAACCATTAACAAGACATTGGGGAAAAAATGTATTTTATATGGTATGTGGAGGATATGCATCTGAGGTTTTGGGGGGGTGGTGTGAAGAGGAGTTGTGAAGTTTCTGTTAAACGAGTGAGGCTGCAGAAACAGGAAAAAGAGGTAGCTAAGTATGAAATTATCTAGAGTGAAGTGTATCACAAACATCGCAGCATTATCCCTCTGTACTTGACAATTGCAGTGGAGTTGCTTGGGATACCTAACAAAGTAGATGAAACGCCAGCCTTAGTGACTACTGAGGAATACTTATAAACAGTGAAATTTGTAACTGTGCTTGGAGCTAGCACACTATTTATTTTCTTCTGAGAATTCACTCGGACTAGATCATGTGAAGAATTTGAAGGGGGCCATTTAAATACAGAGATCTGCCTTTGTCTTGTTTAATCCTAGAAAATGCATAGACACTGCAGAAAGGGCTGTTTTATACAGTACTTGCTGTTATTGACTGGAACTACCACAATCTCCTGTAAATAACTCGACTCGTTATTGTCTGTGTTCAAGGCAGCAGAGAGGTATTTTACATTTAGACATGGTTAGGAAATGGTTAACCATTTGTTAGCTGGTTTTCTAATGAAGAATTTGTGGCAGAAAGGTAATTGTCTTTAAATACAAATTTTCACTTCTCCTGTCTTTCTTTTCACTTTCACTATGCAAGAAGCACATTTCTTCCTTGTTATATGCCATTTGATTAAATAATTAAACTAAATAGCTTAATAGCTATTTAACAGCTTTAATAAATACAGCCAGTAAAGGTATATAATACCAGAGAACTCTGACAGATTTTCATAAACTGTAACCACTTCAGAGAAGCAAACCTCCCACTCCCTTTACTATGACTGTCTGTACGTGGTGCTTTCCCTAATGCAGTTGAACATATCAACAAAACCACAACACTCAGTTTTCATTGGAACAAATGATAAATGATTCATTATGCTTTCTACCCTCCAATGTAATAGCCAGGTGATCCATTTATATCTGTGCCATTAAAATAAAATACCAATAATTTAGAGGAAGTCATGTGTATTCTCAAAGACTGTATATGTAGCTGGAAGAGGAAATCTATTGGTAAGAAGTATTATAGTCACACTGATAACCTGTAACAAGTTTCTAGTTTTCTCTTTGCCTGAGTAACAACCCTCTTCAGCACCACTGCAAACACGTTTCTAGCAGGATGGGTGCACTCCAGCAGTACCTCTTGACCATGGTGAAAGCTGGAGGCTCATATCTCTCTGTAAAACAGGTGTTACACAAAAAACAGAGGTACAAGCTCCTGTGTGCTGCTGGCACATTTGGTGGGTGGAAAGATAACTCATTCTTCCCTGTTCACACTTGCCTGCAGACATGACAGCTAAAAAAAAGCATTGGAGGGCTAGTTTTATCTGCAGGTCTGTCAATGGTATACTGCACCGTTTATGCACTGAAAACAGGAATGAAATGTAACCTCTTTTTTATGTGATAGCAATTGTTGGGCAAAATTTTTCTGGTAAGTCAAAATTAGGACTAAAGTAGAGAATAAAAACATTTTGAAGCTACTTCTGATCCGTCTTGCAAAGCCCTTAACTGAGAAAGTAATAGAAGCTGTTTGAGCAGCTGATGATATCAAATTCCTTGGCACACAAAAAAAGCCACAAGTTTTGTCTTTTCAAAATTCATCCTCACACAACTGCTAAAAAATGCTAGACAACAGTGTATTAATGATTTCATTATTTGTGTTTGCACTAAACACAAACATTTCGAAGTTGCTGAAGATATGCAAATATACATTGATCCAATTAAGGCAGCCTGAATTTCAAAATCCTCACAAGTTGCCTCGAAAAATACTCATTCTTTTCAGAGACACGGTTCAGTGGTGGACTTGGCAGTGTTAGGTTTACAGTTGGATTTGATGATCTTGAAGGTCTTTCCCAACCTACGTGATTCTATGATTCTATGAAAATTCTCACACCAAAACTTTGCAGACTTCCAGTTCCCTTCCACATTATGATACGCAATGGCACGGTTGTCTTGGCCACAGAGGGATTTGAGGAAACCCATCTGCATTCACCACAGTAGTGTGAACTGTAATACCGTTTCTCCAGGAAGAGAGTGTTGAGCTGTGGTACTAATTCTACTGGTTGCAAATGAAACAATTCATTTTTATGTATGTACAGAGCAAGAAAGACCTGTTTCTTTCTCTCTCTGGGTGGCACGGGTGCACTTCTAGGCATTCCGCAAGTGGTGCAAGCCTGGCCTGCTTTGAGATTGGAAATATGAGGTGGGGCTTCAATTTGGTAAGAAAGAGGCTGCATTTATTTTCTAAGAGAGCTGCCCGAGCCATCCAGTATTGAAGAGAGTAAGGTGGCTACTTGGTAGACATCATGGACCATATAACAGAAAGGCTGGGCATCTTCTGCTTCTGGAAGTTGTCATCTGTTGAGAGAGGAGGTAGAGAAGCATAGGGACACAGAAGCATGGATTTCTGGTCTAGACATATGAATTTTATTTGGAACCCTGAGAGATGCCACTAGCAATACGTAGCTCCTGTCAATGAATACTCATGTTGTAACATGTTAGACAGTTCCCACTACAGCCCAATAAGCTGCAACTGAATAAGAAAAACTCTCTTTTCTTGGGACTTAAAGCCAGATTTCCAGTTGAACAAGTGTTTCTTGGTGTTTAAGGAGCCTTTACTCCATGTGATAGAAATGATTATATTTTACAGTAGTATAATTTTGATTATATCATTTTAAGTGATAGATATAGTCTGTCCTACAACAAGAGTAATGTGTACATCTACAACCTGGAAATTATGCAAAACACACAGGTGCAAATGGAACATTAAATCTTTCTTTCTAAATAGAAAAAATGTTTGATCATACAATTAGTGGGTGATGTGCCAACTCAACTGCAACTGTATGAACAGTGTTGTCACATGTCTTGTGATGAGTCTATTCTTACTGGAGGAGGTTATAAAGAATACATATTTCATCAACAGACCACAAACTATCTACACTTCAGCAGACGTTTTCTCACAGCAGAAATCCTGGAAACAAAAGCCAGTCTTTTTAACCACAAGATATGAATCACACTGCAGTAGCATAGAAACCAAGGTTTTAATATGATGCACATTCAGAAATAACAAATAAAGAACAAAGATAGCCGTGTATCATAATAACTATAATTCTTTAGAATTTCTACAGGAAATCTTGTTTGCTCTATGAACAAATTAAATTTTGCTGTTTACTTATGAATGAGACTGATTAAATTCTCCCATCTCTGAGTAAAAGGGTTTTGAATCATTAATTATCCTTCTTCTTGCAGGTAGTTCTAGTTTATATTTAGTCTCATATTTTAAATGTCTCACTGAGTTTTATGGAAGTGAGATTCTACTTGCATTTAAATTTTAAAATAAAATACTTTGGATTTTAAAGATTTTAAAATAAAGTTCATTTTCACTTCTCGAATGTTCCATCACTTTTTGCCGTACTTTTTTTAAGATTCTTATTATTTTCTTCTTGCAGCACTACAGTTTCATCATTCCAGGACTGGGAAGTCACAATCAGTTTCTATTCTGACCATCTGGTATCTGTAGATTGAAAAATAATAATTAAAAAATTTGAGTTTCTGGGTATCTTTCCTTTCAAATAAGATTTGTTATATCCAAGCCACTAATTCTGCAAATGAATGTAACCTTGCAGGGAGGTCTCTAACCCAGAACAGCTGCATCTGCTCTGCAATACAACACAGAAAGTGACAGCAGCACCAGCATCAGCCCAGCATGGTGTGCTGGAGGGATGCTGGATGGGCCAGTGCTGTGCTGGGATGCACTGCTTTCCCAGTGTGCCCAGAGCTGGCTCCAGAGCTTTGCTATGCTGGGAATACAGCACCTCACTCCAACATTTCTCCTCTTTCTTTGCACTTGCATTGTGTTCAACAATTCCCTTTTTTTGCCTTTGCTGAAATGCTCATCCTGCTGTCCTCCAACACACAATACTTTTCTCAGTGCTAGTAGTAGTTACTCAGTATTAGCATTTTTCATTTAATCATACAGTCTGTGCTGTAATTGCGGTGTAGATGGGTGATAAGAAAGAGGAGAGAGACGCAGCACTCAAGGGAGAAGGTGCACACCCCATAGCTACAAAAGTTCACCGTGCCTTGCCTTCATGAAGGAGCTGTAACCCTGACCCACTTGTGGGTTATCATTTTACCTCCCACAGGCAGCTAAAGCCCAGCATGTCTGAACATCCTACAGATCTTGGTTTAAGGTCTGAAAAGGCAAATCAACATGTTGCAGAAAAAAAATCCAGGGAAGTAAAAAAATCCAAGTGTTGACAAATACATATTTTTTGTTCGCAATCAGGAGAGATGCATGCAAACAGTATTAATCCACCCCATCAGAATTATTAGAATAAGCTCTTTTCTGGATCTAGAGTTCAGCGTTATCACAAGTTTTGAGATTTTTGCTTGTGGAATAGAGAACAAATATTATGTTTACCCTCCTTTCCCCAGTTCTTGTTAAGTACATGTAACAATTAGGAACGACAAAATAAACATGTATGTTTTTAACAAAATCCTAATTAATATTAAAAACATTAAGTAAATACTTATATCCTTTATTGTTCTTATACCTTCAGTGCAGAAACCAAGCACATAAATAAAACTGAATGCAACAGACCTCTGCCTTCAGCTGAAGATGGGATTATAAATGTATGCAGACAGGTCAAATACGGTTGTGTTTTCACATCAGTTTCTTCTGTTTTACTTCCATATTTTTGAGAGCTTCCCTTAGGTAAGGAACACATCTGTTTATGTCTGAAAACAATAGATATGCTTAAGCTGGAATGTGGAGGAGGTTACTCTTCACAAAACAAGCACAGCACTCTCCTGGTAGGCTTGCCAGAGGGCACAACATAGCTAAGAATATGAACTGCTCCACTTACCGTCTCTATACAAACAGAACATTTTTCTCCAGACATGCTCTTGACGATACCAGGAGAATATATCTGAAGCTAACACTGGAATATTCCCATTTACTTCCTGGCACTGGGATACCCTATCCATCAAATTTACAAAAGCAGGTTACTTCTGGTGTAGTATTATTCAGATCATTACAGCGCAAACAACAACAATGATGAAAAACCCAGTGTGCCATATCAGCAATAAACTTATGCATGAACAGAGCAAAATGCTGGCCGCCCTACAGTCAGAGAGGTTTTGTGCTCATTTTAAATGAAATTAACATTTAACTTTAAATGTCTACAGTTATTCGTACAATTAAAGATGTAGTCTATTGAAATGAAATCAGGTCTGCATTAACGTGAAAAAAATGCCATTTGGCTAGGCTTTAAAGAATTGATTATGAAAAGGTTACATGTACACTACTAGTACGAGATCAGTGTTAGAGATAGTACCTTGGCAATGATATTTCCTTCAAGCTATGGTAAGAAGAGAAAAACACATTTTTAGTGCAGTCATTAAGTTAACATCTTTCATAATTAATAAAGAATCATGAGTCACTTTCTGGGAACAGCATGAAAGGAACCTCAGGACATAGTATTTAAAGAAAGAGAATTTGGGAAGTTGTGTGATATTGTGGAACTGCGTTTCTGAATAATTCAGGCAAGAGATTTCAAGCAGCTTTGGAGAGGGGATGATGACTTCTTTTAGTAAAAATGAGTCACAGAAGAAGGGATGCTGGAATCTGACAGTCAAAATGAGGCATTGTCAAATAATACAAGTAACTAGCAATGTAGTTCTGAGATATAAGCCAACCACGGGTTTCCGGCAAGTGTTTTATCAAGAAAACTTGGACTAGTTACAGCACTATAAAGCACTGAGCATTTATATTGTCTCCTGTTTTAACCAATGAAGACTTAGTGTTTTATCAGGTGATACTGGTTAGGAAATTACTACTTTAAAATTCATGTATGTTTAGATGTATATTTACATATGTTTACAGTGTTTGTTGGAGATTTCAAATAACACAGTTGTTAAGAAACCAACAGTGATGAAAATCATTCTGTTTAATTCATATGCTTATTTCAGCCGTAGCTTCAGCAAAAGGTCAGAGTTGTAGACCCCACTTCCAGGAATAGTTTTGATTTTATTCAGTGATGATCTAATACAAATGCATTCATAATTCTGGCCATGGCATTTTAGCTGTGTCCCTTAGCAGGATACTCCACCTTCTAGAGTAGGCTCTGTTCTACCTGCTTTCCTTTTTGCCCCATGACATCTCCATTCTTGGCAGCATAGATGAATCAGCTTCAACCACCAGAGAAGCATCTCACTCGGGCTACTGCTCAGCCTTGTAGTTAGGACCCAGATACGGGACCTCAGGTTCAATTCTCTCCAGTCGGAAGCATCCAGTACTACCCATTTCCTACGGCAGCATCAACCTCCGTCAGACATAACTGCACACTTGAGCATATCAAACTTCCCAGATTTTCCTGAAAGACTTTGACAGCAGCTTTCCACCCACAGGAATGCCAAAGAGGAGATCAGACTCTCTCACTCTCCAGGACAGTCACTGTGAACAAATGCTCTGAAATGCTGAAAATGTTGGGGGGTGGGAGGGGGAGAAAACCTGAAAATTCTGAAATGTTCTGCAACTTGTAGTTTAAGAATGTCTTATTCAAGGTCTGGTGGTCCCTGAAGTGGATGAAGCAAAATGAAAATTCCCAGCTCTTCTTTTGGCATCATTCAGGCAGGTTCTGCTCTGCTTTATTAAGAAATTCCTTATACAATCATGTCTGATAAGAAGACTTGTCCTGTTTGTAGCAAGGAAGAGGAACTAGATCCTATGCCATATTTTCATGCTTCTCTATTTTACTCGAGCATTACTTCCTAACATTGCTTCAAAAGAACATTGCTGCTTCTCTGGCCAAATTAGAATTCTTCCCTAAGACTTGTTCAGCCATCAGAAGGTTCATAGTAACAACAACACATTTAATAAATGGTACATTTTATTAAATAAAAACTAAGTAATTTTATAAAATAGGGGAGAAAGTTAAAGGTAAATGTAAAAGCAGACATAACTTATCATCTCATCTTCCTTTCCCATTCTGCTCTTTTAAAAGTCTTTCTTCCTGAAATTGTTATCTTTGTCTCACATTCCAACTCTGTTACACAAACATTCTTACTAAGGCTTTTTTTTTTCCTCTAGTAATCTTTTTCTACCCCTCTAGCAGAAAGACGAAAGGCAGGTAACTTCTCTTCAGAGTCTCCAGAATGATGAGAAGCAGGAGATTCTGAGCACAGAGGAAGTTCTGTGCAGACATGACTAAAGAAAACATCACAGAAATGTGTTTCTCTGTGACACAAATACTACTTGGAACAAGTCATCGATTAGGTCATATATTTAAGGTATTGTGATGAGAAAGTAACAGTCTGTATTTCATGTTAAATAGAATGTTTCCATCGAAGATAAAGAAATAGTAAAATGCTTTGTTTTACTCGGGAATAAAAACCCCAAAATAATGATCACATCTTTACAATCTTCTATAATAAAAATAACCAGTCCTCAAGGAAGCTTTGTGAGTTATTTTGTTTGAATTACCTATTTTGTAAATATAATATTCCTAATTTAGGAAGAAAATTTGAGACATTTGTCCTCAAAGAGAGAACCATTTCCTTTTGAAAGGTGAGCACAACCGCACACTGCTTTATTGAGCCTGTTAAAAAGTTTGAGGTGCAAGTTGTAGTAGACACACCTGTGCTTTTGTCTTTTGATGGAATTTCAGACCAAAGCGTGGAAATAACTGGTCAGATTACTCCTGCAGGTGAAGTAAATAGGTCCTGACATGAGCAACAGAGACAGACAAACCCAATTACTTTCAAGAATATATCGTTTTCTCTAAAATAAGTAGTCCACTTGCTTTACGTTGCTGTTGTTTTAAGACTGACTTTTCACTTGAAGAGAAGTTTTTTTCCCTGAAGGGGAAATATAAAGAATGGGAACTGATAACAAAAGACAACAAGCTTTACGAAGGTATCCAAGGGACAGAAGTGCACACTGCCTCAGGGAGGAAATGAAAAAGAGGATAAATTATTTCCAGATATTTCTTAATTGTCATCAATGACAGTTTCTCAGTAAGAGGTGACATTGTTTAAACTTAATCGCCCCCCCCAACAAACCCTCAAACCCCTCTGACTTAAGAAAAATGTTTCCAGTTCCCCTGTTGCCTTTCACATCTCAGAAGGGAACCTGAGGTATAACTCAACAGGTAGTTAAAGAGAAAATTAGCAGAAGCTAAAATTTACCATTTCACTATACAAACCAGCTTGAGACGTTCAGCCAAGCTCCTGATGAAGCCCAGGATGTTCCCTCCCACAGCTCAGCGCAGGCACTGGCCAGGCCCGTCTGCTGCCCACCTTTTTTTTTTGCCGCTGTGCTATTTCACTGCAGAGACAACCAGTCAATGCGTGTAATCCTGTTCACATTGAAGTAACTCAGATTAAAGCATGGTCTAAATAACTCTGCTTATTCTGTTTCACAGGATTGAAGGAAATGCCATTCCTTCTCTGTTTTTTTCTCTCTTTTTTTTTTTTTTTCTTAATTTTAGCGTGCCAGGCAACATAACATCTGCACAGTATAATCAGCAGGCGACTTCTCAGAGATCATCTCCACCCCTTTCTGCAGCTATTCTTCCAGCCACTTCTCCTTCTCCAGTCTCTCTTCTTACACTTTACCCTCCCACTGCTGCCAGCATGCCCTACAGTTTTTCGAAGGTTCAGTGGAGTATTGCAGTGTCGTTCAAGGGCTATATTTACTATATAAAACTAACCCTTATTAGTTATTTCCCTGATATACCCTGTGGCAGGTATGTGAAATATAGTTGCTTCAGACATCAGGGTTGATTTACTACATTCGCAGCTCTTCAAAATATAAGCACACTTCAAAAAGTGTTGGCTAAACATATTTATCTTCTTTCTTCAGTGAATAATGTTAAAAAATGAAGATAAGGCGGATGATCTCTGCTTTGTTTTATTACATAAGTCATCTCAAACAGCCTTCACCTCCCAAAAAATCAGAATCTGCTGTCATCAAACATTTAAAAGATGAGAGTGTATACTTACGAGTACGATATAATATTGACAGAACTACACCAGGTTTCTTTCCTTTATGCATGTCACAGGCTAAATGCTCTCCTACGAAGACCAGATTTGCTTCTGCTGCTGTGCTTTATTGGCATGCTGGTATAATTACACCATGTGCCTGATTCTCATCTGGTCATTAACTGGACAAAGTAAAACAGCTTCAAAATGAGGGTTTAAGGATCAGCCTGTGAAACATGTAACTCCATGGTTTCAGATGAAGAATCTTAGTTTAAAAGTTAACGTGTTGATCTGCAAGGAAAGCACAAAGCCAAAAGAAGAAAGAAATTCTTCTGCAGGTGAGTTTCTCTGTCTTATAATAATTTAAGAACATCTATTATGATACTATTCAGTAGTGCCTGAGGACCAATAAAGAATGAAGTTGTGCATCATTCTGTCTAGCAACTATACAAATAGAGACATAGGTTTCCTGTAAAGCTTATCAAGCAAATAGAAAGGGGAGACCCAAGGCAGAGGAAGTGGTAAAATAATTATATATTTTGAGCTGTGTGAAGGCAGCACTTTCATGTCAGTTTCTTTACTGACTAGAAAGGACTAAAGTAAATAAACAAAAAGAGTACGAAAGAATGTTGAAGGAAAGAGGGTAAGAATCAGTGTAAAATAAAGCTGAGGAAAAAACAGGATGGTGAAGATCCAGCCACCATGGGACAGAAGTAGTGTAGCCAAATCCAGGAATATTATAATATCTGAATGGTAAAGTAACTGATTTGGTTTTCTTGGTTATGTCTGAAATTTGGGAACTCTGCTACACATTCCTCTGTAATTCTTGCTAAAATTTCAAGTATGGAGAGGAAGGGCACCTCATACATCTCAATGGCTCCTGAGCTGAAGCCTTTTCTGTACTGAATTGCTCACTGGTGAAGCTGGGCATGGGGAATGTGCTTGCCTCCGTGGGACCCTTCTGAGTACAGGCGGTTCCAGGTATCAAAAATGTTTTTAAAAGTGATGGAGATATCAAGAACATTAAAACCAAACCAAACAAAAAAACAATCAACAAACCAACCAACCAACCAACAAATGCAAACACAGCAGACATGCTTGCTATATCTACAAACAAATTTAGAAGGTAAAGATATGACAGAACCTGAGTAAAATGAATTGCACTATTTCCTGCTGTACATAAAAGCTGTTATTTTGTTTTCTCATGCTATTTTATTTATGTTATTGTTTCAACCCAGAAGGATTCTCTGAATAAAATACTTCAATAAGAAATAGATAGCACATAGCAAACAAGCTAACACCCTGTGTATGGTTGCCTGAAAATTCATGCAGTGAGATGATCCCATACATCATAACATGCTGCTGACTCATTTCTAGTACAAGAGAAAATAATTTCCCCTCAGGGACAATAATAGCTTATCTGTTACCTCTCATCTGCAAAGAGAAAGAATAATAGCCTTGACGTTTTAGCAAATGATCTCCACCTGTGACACTGATGAAATATTGGGGCGAAGCTGGCCAGGTGAAACTGTAGAGGTTGCAAATGTAAAATAAAAACATCTGTCTGGAAAAAGCTGTATATTCAGAATTAGGACTTTGTTTGAAGAAGATAAACAAAAGGACAATGTTCAGTTATGATTTCTGTAGTGGAATATAATAAGTGAAATAACCAGAGTGTATGTTGTAGCTGAAAAAAAAAAAAAAAAAAAGAAGAGACGTCTTCTGTCTGAGTATGGTATCTATGAGAAACAAGAAGTTCCTCTTCTGAATAAGTTTCTCTTCTTAATAACTTCCTAAACTCTCAAGGTATACTTTTTATTTTGCTCCTTAACTAAGGAAGTAGAAGCCAAAAAATAAGAAAATATATTGCACAATATCACAAAGGAAGGACTATGTCTGTTTTAGACATGGATCAGATTAGCCTGTAAAAGCAGAAACTGTGTACTTGTGAAATGTAAATGTCAGTATAAGCACTTACTATATTTGAAAGCATATAAATGCTGAATATATGTATTTGGGTTTGTTCATCAGAACTTACAGAATTTTTCTCACCATTGATCCAGAGTCAGTAAAACTTTACTTTGGTACAGACTTGGGCAACTATGTGCTCCCCAACTTTGTTCAGATGGGCTACCAGCATACTGAGGTAGATGGTGCTAATCACTTCCACTAACCTGGTGCAACTTCAGCAAAAATCTTTATGGTAAATCAGCCTCGTAACTCAGAGTCTCATTTTGGTGCAGCTTTGCCATAGTTTTATTTACCTTCTCCCAGGAAAGGGGAGTCCACCACCGATGGCACTTAATTTCCTGTACAATCAATAAACAGAGGGCGACGTCTTTGGAGATCAGGAGAGGAAAACCATCCCTTTGGATGCACAGGCTATTTATGAAATCTTCTTCAGTTAATCTTAGATACGTATCTAGCTCTTCTAGTGAGGATATAAGGAACTACTGAAAAGCACCTAATGAAGCTCCAGGGTGGCTGAAGCTCATGATGTACATAATGCCATGCTGAGTAGCTGGTGGTGTACATCAGGAACCAGTAAAAGCATAGCCAGCTGGCCATAGCCACCCTTCCTTGCTCAACCTTTGAGTCAACACAACTGTGCTTATATCCAGTCATTTCAAGCACAGAGGTGTCTGGGCCTTTACCAATAGAGAATTATGAACTTCAGTTTTCCTTATGGTTATGCGGGCTTTATTCTGAAGTCTGACACTACAAAAATCAGAGTGGACAAGAACTTTGTATCAAGCCAAGCTCAGAGTGAATCTTTCTCTAATTGGACCACTAATTTCTTATGTTGTCATGTTAAGATTCGATAATTGCTACAGACAACAGGATGAACTGACGTGATGTGGATTAAATTGTGCTTTTGATTGTTCTACCTCCACATTCAGGTACTCATTTACAGGTGGGAGAAATTTTTGAAAGTTTTTGGCTTCAATTTTCAACTCTGGATCTGAAAAGAGACTTATTCACCACCATTAATGTAATAGGTATGGAAGAAAGTACTTAGTTTCAGTAAAGGTATCAAAAACCTTAAAAACATTGATTTCCAAGTTGGCAGGTTGTATGTATGATTTCATAAGACACAAAGAGAGTAATAGTTAAGAACACTGTGTCCTTGCTTTGAAAGCTTTTGCTGGAAGCAAACTTTTATGATTGAATTCAACTTAGAAAGAAAAAGAAAAAGAAAAGGAATGACCCAACAAGATCTTTCACAGATGAATGTGTTTCCGTAATTTAAAACATGCACCAGAAAAGTCAAAAGTCAAGAAAAGTAGTGGTGGTGTTGTTCCCAAGACAACAGCCTATACACTAGTGTAAACCTACTATTTATCATGCCCTGGGATGGTAGCCAGAACCAGTTTCAAATTTGTTAATTTTCTTTTAACCAGAGGTAAACATTTCACAAAGGGGTTATTGGAGCTTCAATGATAAAAAAGTTAATCAGTCTGACATGCAGCATGGTGCTTCTCTTCTAAGGAAATTTCTGTCAGTAGAAAAGCAAGCTTTAGTACGGAACATATAATGTTGTGAGTCTATAAGGCACGCTTCATTTTCATCTTAGTCATTACACTGTCACTATGTCATAGCCCTAGATAGTCCTAAAGTATTTTTCTATCAGCATCATTTGCTTATTTTAACTCAACTATTCTACAAGCTCAGGAGTGTTGGAATGTACATGAAACCCATCACAGAGGCCTGAATAGGTTATATTACTGCAATCACTTTAAATGCAATCACTTTCTCAATCATTTAAATGCAATCACTTTAAAACAGAAAATAAAACTGGAGTCAACACAGTCGGCAATAAATATCTAAATGCTGCTGTAAATATTCACAACTAGAAATGTTCAGATGGAAAACATGCAGAATAAATTTCTTCATTTGCTGTACTAAAACTTTCCCAGGCTCTTTCTGGTCCTACCTACTGAATGAGTGTAGTTTATCATACAGTACTGAACGGACAAAACCAGTGGAAGGTAAAGCTTCTGACAGGATGGATGTGGTTGCTGTCCAGTTCCAGCTGGTTTGTCAAGGCACCAGAGCCTAGACCTTCAGCTGGTCCAGGTCCTATTGAATGAACTCCCACAGGAATTAAGAATCAATGCAGAATAAAATTTATGTGTATCTTTATAGTAAATATTTTAATTTATGTAATTAAACCCATTCAAAAGTGACAGTCTGAGCTCTGGTATTGCTATTGCAACTTCTGTTTAAAACAATTTCAATGCTAATACTGTTGATAATGACTATATATGCACATCGCTAAAGCATGTGCATGTATATGCACAAACACATACACATACATACTCTAAGTAGATAATCTTGTTCCCTTTAACAGCCTGCTATTTCTTACTTTCACTTGTGGCATCATGTCTTAAGTTTAAGAGAAGTCCCAGTTGCTCAAATTAGCATATATTATCACTTTATTTTGATTGGTTATCAAAATCCACATATTTATTCACAGTAAGAGATACATTAGTTCATTTTCCAGCTCAGTGTGTTTTACAGTGTGTGCTTACAGGGTTGAGTTCTTGGAAACTTTGTTAGTGAAATCCAAACATCCCTCAACTGCGTTGAACTTAGTGGTTCTGTTGCTGGCCACTGAACATTCATACTTCTACCTTTATCCTCTCTGTTGTTCTACAAAGAACCTGGACACCTTTCAACTCTAAATGACATCAGCTGAAAGAAACAGTAAATACTAGTTGTTAAAGCTTCCTGTTTTCACAGTGTTAGGAGGTCTATTAACAGTCTAACCCTTACCACACATTTGTGAATACTATGAAGTGTTCACCTTTAGCCGTCATCTTAAAACTGTCATAATTTTAGAGTATGGAAATAAAAGCAAAAAATCAGAAGCAGAACTCTGTTAATGATTCATTGGTGATTCAGAGTGTGTCGTTTATCCTCTATTTGTTACCAAGGGAACTTGACACCCACTTCCTACCACATCATTGCTACAATCAAAACAGTGTCAAGCCACAGTATTGCTTTCCTGCTGTTCATGACTGCTAAATGCCAACTTCTTGTGAAAAAATAACTGTGTAAAATAGGTTTTCTTAATATCATCATTAAGTTCTATGGCTTAGAACTACTAGTGGCCAGCTAGAAATCACACCGGAAAAGAACGATATGATCTGCAGCTTCCAATCTGTCTTCTGCAAAAATTTTTAAACTCGTTCTGCTACGTGATTTGAACTATAGTACACTCTGAATCTTGAATTGTGTAAGGAGGTTGGTGGGTTTTTACTGAAATATTTTCTTGACTTCTGAAACCATTTCAACAAGAAATAAGCTAAAATTGGAGGTACTTGCAAGTGGTTTTCTGGTTTGTAAAAAATGTTCTGTGCCTTTTGGTTTTGTATTTTTAATGTGGGTTACCTCCAAAACAGATTAAATAATATTTTTCAATATTTTCAATGAACTTCAAACTTCCTTTACCTTATTCACTGCCAGTAAGACTGGCATTTTTGTTACCAGATGTGTCTGCTCTGAGGATAGGGAGCTGCAGTGGCACCCAATACACTTTAACGGAAATTTTTTAGTGTCAAACAGGCGATCTCCAAAGAAAGCATCTTGCTGAGGATTTTATGGCCTGATATGACAAAGGTATTTCAGACCGGCCCTTTACTTTTTGACTTCAAAATCAGTTTAGCTGAAATATTTCAACATTCTTTATAGAGTCTCCCATATACTTTAGGTTGACCTGTGGAATCACTTGGTGATCTCTTTTGCCTTCTTTAGACAGGTCTCTGTCTATCACTGCAAAAGAGAAAGAAAGGTTGAAGAAAAGCAGTTTATTAATAAACAATAAAATAAGTTTATTTTATGTACTGTAGTAACAACTTTATCATAGTTATTGCAAGGTTTCTTTTGTGGTGTGCCTATTAGAGATCCTGTTTTCACTTAGGGCTGAGCTTTGCAAATTGCTGGATAGATCTGCATTGGGAGCATTTCCTTGTCACATGCAGAAAATTGGTCTTGAAATCTCTTTTTGTATCAGCACAGAATGAATTTGAGAAAAGCACAGAAGGGGGAGAAAGCGCTACACACCCTACTGGGAAGGACACATATCCCAAACTTGGAACTCAGAAATTCTATACTGAAAATCCTAGTTTTTTAAATTCAGGGTGACCCAGAACAAAATCTTTGCTTCAAGCCAATCAGAAAAGTAATTTAAATGTGTATCTTCTACCAACAGAGTAAAACCTGCTCCCCAGCCTAGTCTATGCTCTGTGGCGTACTTTCCCTAGAAATTCTTCTTCTTCTCAGCCGTTTTTTAATTTCTCTTTGCCAAACCAAAGTGGTTTGGTTTTTACTAAGTTGTGTTTTGGCAGAAAGAAGTCTTGGCAAACCTGATTCAGTGTTAAACATAGTGGCTTTGGTCCAGCAAAGCACTTACATTCTTAACTCTAAGCAGAGACTTAGGTCTCATTGTTCCAGCTACTTGAAGTTATGTAGAGTGCTCCTTTAACATCAGGGCTGTAATAAGATAGGAACTTAATAAGAATATATTCTGAGGCAAACACTCTGCTATGGTTCAAAATACCCATGAGTAACATGTTCTAGAAATTCATTATTGTTACAGTGTTTTGGTTTAATTTGTCAAAAACAATTAGAAAATAACTGGAATAAGATTTTTTTGAACTTTCTGTTTATAGCTTGTCTTATTCCTCAAGAATGAAAAATTAAAAGTTCCTTAAGTTTCTATCAAAGCCTAGTACCTGTGGAAAGAATAATTCAGTAGAACAAGAAGTATGGAGATGGAGTATAATCCCATTTTAGGTATGTTTTCTTTTTAATACCGCATTGTACAATACCTTTTTGCAATATGGAAAGTAAATATATCTAAACATACAGGTATTTAGAAAAGGTAATTGCATTTTAATAAGAAGCTACAAACATTTGTAACTGTTAAATATATGAAAATGCGAACATGAGGGCCCTGTGAAAACCAGGGATATTTATTTCTGTTTTCCCATAACTATGTGAATAA
The DNA here is from genome assembly GCF_036013445.1 of Caloenas nicobarica. NCBI lineage: Eukaryota > Metazoa > Chordata > Aves > Columbiformes > Columbidae > Caloenas > Caloenas nicobarica. Next base: position 32,202,809 of record NC_088246.1, on the reverse strand, counting down.
AACTTGCTTTTAATCATATCTATATTTATACTTATGTATACACGTAAATGACTAGAAAGGGATTTCAACAAATGGTTTAAATGCCTACTTTTCTATTCAGTTTTTCATCTGAGAAAATATGAATCTCCTCTCTTTTTAGGAATTTAAATGCCCTGGAGATAAATATCATAATAAACCAGAATAATAAATAGTGATAGGTATATAGATGAGATAATAAGGAAGATTAGCTAGATAATAAACAAAAAAAATTCTTTTAAGCTTAACATTTGTTGTTAGACTCTCTGCAGTGTGAGAAAGAGTTTCAAGAAGATCAGGTTATATTCTTCAGGGCACAATATAGTCTCTTTCTGAGGCCAGAAAATACTTTTTTACTGGCTTTTTCACTTTAATGCATAGTTGGCTAGGTAAGGGCCAAGGACTGAAGCTGGAGTCCACTTCCAAGGTGCTGATGCAGAACTTACCCCCTCAACAACTCATCTTTCCATGGTCTACTGCACACACCAGTATAACCCTTTAACTTGTCAGGAAAATGAGGCAAAGAGAGGTTATTTGCCCAACCTCAGAGTAGATTAAAATAACCCGTCAGAAGAATGGAGAGCCAGCGGCTCTCAGCCAGCTTTTGGCTGCCACGTTGAGGACCCTGGGCCCTCTGCTAGCTGGGTGATGATAACCAGAGGAGAGCGTGTGGCACGCCAGCAACAGCCTTACGTGAAAGACCTGGAGGCAAGGTTGGAGCAGAGTCCTGTGTCTTTAGTGACTTGGAGAGAAATGCAGGGAGGAAATATAGACTTCAAAGAAGCATTACATTGCCTAACAAGCAAAAAGGAACCTAATTATAATTGCGAATGTGGCCAGCAGGGTCAGTGGTCCAGCTGGAAGCAAAGCCCTGCTTGCTTCAAGTTCCCTTGAAGCTCCCCTGTGTCAAATGTTAAGCATATTTTATACGGTAATGGTTTTTTAACACAATTTTAAGTTTGAACTAGTTGACTTGAAATAAACAATAAAACTTCTGTTGACTTCAGTGAGAACAGGACTTGACTGTAATCCAGGACCTGAGAACATTTCTTACATTAGATAAGGAATCCATTTGATCTCAGATTACTTGTGAGTTTTTCTCATTGAGTTCTTCTGAAAGGATTTGCACCCATGAAAAAAAAATATTGGGTCCAGTACTTCTAGAGGAATAAACAACACTCTTCTGAGCTGTCTCAATAATATTTTTATGCCCAGAAGGGAGGCTGAATAGCACACCCCAATTGTGAAACTTTCCTTCTGTTACCACTTGAAAGAAAGCCTTGTTGGTTTTGTTTGGGGTTTTTTTGTTTGTTTGTTTGTTTTTCTTCTTCCAATTTCCAAGCATTAAATTTTGTAAACTCAACTTAAAAATGCAAAAGAATGTATTTTTTGTAGTAAGAGCTAAGGAAAATTTTCTGAGTTAGGGACAATTTATAGATACAACATTAATGATGTGACATTTGTCTCAATGCTGTGAGCTGCTCATATTTTTAAAAGATGTTAAGCACATGAATGCTAATAAGGTGCCATCATTATCATGTAATACCCTCCTCTATAGCTAACTTTTTTTGGTGGTCGGGCTGGGTAAAGAATATTAAAATTTTGGAACATATTATTTTCTTTTCTGTAGAAATACCTGGTGCCTGCCGTCAGATGTAGCAGCCCTTCATCTGACTTTTTCCTTGAAAGAAGGGGTCTATGCTTGGGCTCTTGGCATCTTCTCAAATCCTCGTTGCCAGGAACAGTTATGTATAGGTTTTACTTATGCAGCCTTGTAAACTCAACAGCCATCTGCACCACCACTGAAAACAAAAGGGCTGAGGCCCTTCTCCATGCCAGCTTAAGTCTTCAGATGTTTGCTCCAGGAACCAGGTCAGGGATTCTGTCTGCCTGAAAAATGGTCCAGTGAAAGCAAAGACAAAACAAATCCAGCAACCTGCACTGTGGTTGGGTGAAAGTAGCTGTAGAGCTGCCGTTGTATCAGGGATTGTGTTGACTGAAATGTAGGCCAGCTTTGAAACTTTCCTAATATACTCTGGGATCTAACCTGCCACCCAGCCAGAAAACATCTCTGGCTTCAGCCTTGCACGGAGCACTGCTACAGGGACCCAAATGAAATGGATGGCTGTTCGTCTGGACTGCTGGGTGGATAGCCATCTATCTCAGCATGGAAACTTGTAATATTGTTGTTAAAGGCATTCACGTTGCTACCTGCTACTGATCTCCTATTTACAAATATCAGAAATGTTTGTCAACTTTGAAACGTTTCAGATGATTTTGAATAAACCCTTCCCCTCACCCTGCTCCATTTTCAGCCTGAGAGAAAAATAAAATAACAGCCAGGCATTTTCAAGTTTTCCCAAGCAAAAGTTATGTTGTATTGTGCATTGTTATGTAATCACAGTTGAAATTAATGTTGGGGTTTTTTTCCATGGGTTACTAAATCCATGCTTTGAACTCCAAGTGTTGGTATGCATTAAAGTCAGAAAAATATCAAAAGTTCAATGCCTGAAGGCATGTCTCCCTTTTTAGGTACTGTTCAGGTCTTGAACTTCGGAAGAAAAAAAATCTCTATTTTTTTAATACTGCTGTGATGACATCTGCAGCTGTCAGGAGATATACATCCAATAGCCCAAAAGGCATTTTGAGACGAGCTAGATTCAATTTTTAATGTGAAAAAAATAGCATTTTGTTAATTCCATTAATTCCATTTAACCTTAATACACATTCTTCTCTTCTCTTATGTTACCAAAACGACTGTCAGCACTATCTCCACCATCATTTCTGACACAGCATATGGAATCTCCTTACAGAACTGTATGGCCAGGTTGGATGTGGCTTTGGTCTAGTCTAGTGGAAGGTGTCCCTGCCCATGGCAGGGGTGTTGGAACAAACTGATCTGTAAGGTCCGTTTCAACCCAAACCCCAAACCATTCCATGATTCTATGATTCTATAATATTTATGGGCTGCTTTACTCAATGTTAGATAATAGAAAAATGTAAAAAGAAAAAAAAATCAGTAGCTATAAAACACTTAATGTTTTGATCCAATAATTCTTTTTTTTTTTCTAGAAGTGGTTGAAATCACTGCTTTTACAAAATGTACCATGTGTTGCGTACATAACCACGTATACTTTTTTCTGTATTCTGCATCTAGTCATTCTAGAAGACAGCTATACGTAGCTACTGTTTTGTTTTCAAACAATATTTTCCAAGGAAGCTTTTTTTAAAACATATTAGCCTATTTCAAGAAGAAATCTGTTGGGATTTTCTCTATTTTTTCTGCCTTTTCAATTCAAAAAAATGTTATCAGTGAATCTTCAGTTAGCACAAATGATGAGTACATGTGTTTTATACCTTATCTGAAAAAGCGGTCCTCTGAGAATGTAAAGATTCTTGCCACTGTAATACTGAGGGAGGGGGTTAAGTCACTCTTGGAGCAAAGTGCTGTTCACAGAGGGTCACTGATGAATACTTTGCAACAATTTGTTTTTTTCCTGATGTCACCCTTCTTTCCACTAAACTAATAAAATGTTTATTTGGTGGTGATACATGGTGTTCAGCATAACATAGCTAGATACTGATCAGCTGCTTTGATTGCTAACAGAATTGTCATGTGAACGTGGCTTGGCCACGTGCAGTCTCTGGTTGAATGGTTGAATGATCGGATCACGTGGCCACTAGATCTGATCAGTTCTTTCTGACTGAAACCTTTAGTTGAAAAAATGAGGCCTTGCCAGTAGTGAGATTTTTCACCAGAGAGATTTTTATATTTCCAGAAATATTTAGATTTTCTAACCTCACATTTTATTTTTTATATATTTTTAAGTACAATGTAAACTTTTATTTAGCTTTTACCAATAGGTGAAACTATGCTTTGAGTTGCAATTTACATTTCAATCATCTTTGCAAAACCCAAACATTCTTCTAATAGAGATAAAATTTATAAGTGAAATGTGCAAATAATCTTTATTTCTTAAAGTCTCAAGTAAGAATTTTATTTGGGTTAAGACAACTAGAAGTAGAGCTGTAGTCCAGCTTGAGTTGCAATAAAAGACAAAAGGGAATTTTATCACCAGCCAAGCCCAAAGAGTGACAACACTGTTTTTCTTAAATTAATGGGGCTGTATTGAATCACAAGGCGAGAACAGGGAAGGCTGTTAAGGCCTGATGCTGCTGAAGGGCTGCAAGAAAAGGTACTGTCAAATGAAAGCTTTAAGTCACCCCTTGTACAAGAAAACTTAACTAATTAGATATTTCAGCTAACTCTGTAGTCCAAATAGGTTTTCAAAGTAGTTGGTCAGAGCTCTAAAGAAATCTCACAGAAATGAGCAGGAATTTCCTTTTGACCATGGGTGTTGTTTTTGACCATCAGTGTTAGAGTTGGTTTGAACAGCACTTTACTCAAAAAATGACTTTACCCTGTCCATCATGAAGCTACAGCCACTGGGCAGCTCAGCAGCCCTAGAAATCATAACCCATTGCAGCTTCCTGATACTTTGTGTGATGTTTTCAAGAACAAGTTGAAGGCATGGAACTGCAATTGCAGTGAAATCTTTGACGCACAGTTCATTCCCAACTGACAGACCTTTTTCACTGGTGCATCCATATTATGAATGTATTCTTTTTTTCTCTTCTCATAAAACTGGCTTCCTAAAAAAAAGGTGACTGAACAAATTGTGTTGCAACGACTGACCTACATCAGGAAATATAAATAAGATCTTTTAACTTCAAAGACCTGAAGTCTTTTAAAATTGCTATGCTGAAGAAATTAGATTTATGTGTATATCATGTTCCTCAGGCTCCTAATTAAATTAGTCAATGAGAACAATATTCCTATTTCATCCAAGTGAAACTAACTTGGGTAACATTGCCCTAGTGTATAGCTGCATTTAGGTTAGGTAGTGGCTGAATATTTTTTCATGGTAACTAAATCCTTTAGCCAGCAGACATTACTGTGGGATTTAAGAAAGATTAAACTTCTAGGATCCTGCCAAAAGCAATAATTAAAGTAACTAGGATCTGCTTACATAAACAACTGTCATTTTATTTTAACTGGGACTTTTACTGGCCTTTTACTAGTGTCAAATAGAAAAGCTTCCAAGAGACTCAACTTTCCAGAGGTTCCCTTTAGTAACTATCTTTTCCGAAATGTTATTATAGAACAATACGTCATTTGCATATTCTGCTCCTGTTAAGACAAAACTATCAACTCCATAGAAATAATTACTCAATGATAAACCAAGTTTTGAACAGAAAAATCCTGACATTTCCATGGAGTAAAAGATTTTCAATGTAATAAAAAGATCAGAAACACGAGAAGGAAAACGAATAGTTATAATGACAAAGAAAATAGTCAGCTGGGGAAGAGCAAGGAAAAGCAGGAAGCCTGGCCTGTGCCTCAGCTGCCTGGGTCCTGAGCACTCAGGACACCCAACCTCTTGCCCTGTGAGTAGGTATAAGTCATCTGGTCACAGTTGCTTGTGAACTTCAGCAACCTGTGAGGTGAACACTGGTTTCTCCAGGGTGAAGCCCAGGGTACGGGCAGGTTGGGCAGCAGAAGGCTTGGTCCATGCTGGGAGAGGTGAGGTCTATCCATGAGTAGCATAGTGGACTCCCAGGAAGGGCATGCTCCATGCCCTCTTCTCCTTTTGATCTCCCTCCCATGCCACACATGCACAAACACAGCCTGGATCTGACACAAGCCAGCCCTGAAATTCCCTCAGCAGGAAAGCATGGTGGGTAGCTGGGGGAACGAATCCCAACCTTCTGTGAGCATACAGGCAGGAGAACAAGGCTCCCAAAACTCAAACTGGGTGTCCAGCCAACAGGGACACCTCAACTACTGAACAATGAGGACAGGCATGACACAAAACTCTTTATTTGGCTTTTGTGGATATTGTAGACACTCATGGTGGGCCCCTCATGCTCATTTTTCCCCAATCTGGAGCCCCAAATCATGTCTGTGACTTCCTGTATGTTGCAGTGAGCTCCTATCCAAGTGCTCCATGACCACAGCTCCCAGGTTTATGACGTTATTGGGTACTAATAGGAATTCTAGGATGTGGCCCGTGACCTGTTACTTTTAGCATGTGTTTCATTTATGTCTCTACTTTTCATTGCATTATTTTGGCAGGAAAAGAAGGAAAAATTTGTGTCAGGCTGCTGAAAATCAATTCTTAGCCACTGGCAAACCCAGCACTTATTTTACATTCTCCTTTAAGTCCTGCTTGGAGGACAATGGTTTTAACTCTATTTTCCTATCCTTAAGTAAATTAAAAACATTGTATTAAAAACAATGCCAGCAATGTTTTCCCTAATAGACAGATAGACACACAGAGTTTATTGGCATAATTAAAGGCAGACTGGTCTTTAAAAGCTAACAATTTCCACAGAGTCTGAGAGTCTGTCATTGAATTAAGAGGAAGCAGTAGATGTATTTAATGATTTCTTTGTTGAGGACCTGCCCTCAAAACTCAATGCCAAGTTCCTAGGTAAGCCTAAAAGAGTCTTAAACCTCCCTCCGACTCTCAGCATGCACATTACCCCAAACCAATTTAAATCTGACTGAGTTAGTTAAAATTCTGGCTGCTGAAAATCACACTCCAAGGAACTAGAAAAGTGAAACTAGAAAAGAAACTAGAAAAGAAATTTTAAATTAAAGAGACCACCAACTACTTTTACACAGATTATGTTCTGGCTTCTTGCCAGTTAAATTAGCAACATTTTAGATACCTACATAGCAAATGCTTTATACTCTTAGAGAGATTTACAAATGCAAAACATGCAGACCAGGGAATTCCAGATACTATTTTCTATATCTTTTTCTAGAGTTAATTACTCTTTCTTTAAAATCAATTATGTATAACATAATTGCTTATTATTGATCCCGAATGCACACAGTGGTTAGGAATATCTTCTCTCCTCCTCTAACCTGCGTCCAATCTGACACTCGCACATCCACTTGTCAGAGATGGAGAGTTGAAGGCTAGTGTCTCAACAGGGAGGATACGTGAGAACTGGGCCATATTTAAAGTTTTGTTGATTCTGGCATCCAGTGACCACATCTGTCCGTCACCAGTTCTCAGAGCTCTACAAGTATACAGAAGTGGGTAGAATAGATAAGTTTGAGAAGTGCAGGCATTTCTGTGGGCTAGGCTGACAACTCTGCAGCGTTGATATAGCATGGCATTAATGGGGCTTTCGTCTCCTTCCCTCCTTCTAGTACTTCTCTGTACCTAAAACTTCTGACTCTGCTATTCCCTTTCTTACTTGTCTATGCTTCGAAAGCTTTGTATCACTAAACTCAACGTTCAATCTTTATTTTCCATGTACACTAACCCAGACAGCTTGTGCACAGTTGACTCCTGCTATGTCTTGCTCAAATTGATCTTCTAAAAATAAAGCAACTAGGGAAAAAGAGTGATCAAAAGCAGGGTGTAGTTGGCAGGGTAGGCAATAAATTCTCAGCTGATCAGGTTTTTCTACCATATTTGTTACTGGCATAGGGGAAAGAGGATTATAAACAGGGAAGAATTTGCTGGGTTACAGCCAGAACTGTTACTGTAACAGAGAATTTGGTTGTTCCCTGGAGCATGTTTAGTTTCTCTTAGGGACAGAGGACAAATGGTGCATTTCCATAGCTCATTGCCTCCATCTTCTTTTGAAAATATTGAAAGAAATTTTTTTGAAACATGCAGACACTGCCTGTCCCTTAGGAGTGCCTTGGCAGATTTAAAGACAACTGAAAGCCCACAGGCCTTGCAAGCAAAATAAGATTTTAGAAATTAGCTTTTGGTAAATGGATTAAACCACACAATAGTGTTCATTTAGCCCTCACTAGATAGCAAAGTATGGGTAAAGTATGGGTTACTTCTTCAGTGACCAGGTTTATAGGCTATAGGTGTTAGCAGCAGTCATTAACCACCAATATTGTTGATGTGGAAACTACCTGATGGAGAGCATCTGAGCAGAAGGGAGATGAAGCACTGTTTTACAAAAGTGCCATTAACCTTCTTCAGTACTGGTCTGCACAGTTTCAAGTGTATGTTAGTACTGGGGTAGTCAACCCAGACGACTGTGGTTATGCTGCTTCTATCACACAGTTGTACAGTCATAGTGCCTCTGTGATCTCATTACTCAGCTTTCTGTACAGTTGCACTGAGGAGAAATCTTCCTTGCCAACAAGTGGAAATGACTACCATTCTATTCAAAATCTTACTCAGCAAAACCAAAAACACAGCTTGCCATCACAACATGAAGCACTGGGTAGTGGTGATCATGCCACTATAGAAATGTTAAAGGAACTTGTACAGACCAGCAAAACATCACAACTTCAGGATATAACAAATACGTCTGGAAACAAGAATCATCCAGACAAAGTCCACTGACCTGGGAACTGTGTTGCTGACAGCTCAGCCGCCTAACCCATGAAGTTCTACTCTTTCAGCCTCAGCGGGTGAACATTTACTGAAGCTGGAGGAGTCCTCCCAGGAGACTTATAGTTTGATTTTCTGGCCCCACTCGCTTTCTTATGATCAATGTAAAAATAAAAAAAGAAATTCTGGAAAGAGGAAGCACAGCAAACTTGTACAGTAACAGCCAGCCTTTGTTGGCCACTACAGTTGTCTATATGGTGGCATCATGGGGGAAAATTAAAGCTTTGTAAAGTCAAATTGCCAGTGATTTTGCAACCTGGACCCATTTTGTAGTTGCATTTGGTGGAAGGCAATCAGTCCTGAGTGTGTAAATGTACCTCAATTTCTTTTAATGTTAAAGGATGATAATACATTTATATGCTCAATGTGAGGAATATATTTTAGGATTAGGAACTCTGTTTTTGCAACAGTTTCAGGACATTTTTTAATAATTTGGGAGAATATTTTTAATGCTTACGATGTCTGGCACCATGACACTGCCAGATCTCATATTTCAAGTATTTCATGGTTGCCAAACACATGTGCAAGCTAAGGACACCAGCAGGGAATTTAAGGCTGACTTGTTCTTTTTTTTTTTAGCATTCATTTTGTGGTTTGTTTGTTTGTTTTTCTCTCTAGCTAATACCCAAGGTCCAAACATTATCATCATTAGGGTTTTTTTTTATATATTTACATTGAGTTGGAATAAGTAATATATTCTTTTAACTGCTCAGCCCAATTTCACTGGTGTAATAAGGTCCATTCTTTGTGCGCAGGAATGTACAATTTACACGAGCTACACCAGAAGTTTGCATAAATGTCATGGAAATTTATTCTTGGTTTACAAATATGTAATGTAAACACTGTTTATTTTGTACTTAAGGTACACTGAAAATTAACCCAGTCATCAGATTTGAATCGATGGAGAGGGAATGGATTGCTAACAGATAGAGCATTTGCAGGAAGATATTCATAAGGAGCAATTGGTTTAGCAAAAAGAGTAGTAGCAAAATACTCACAGAGGGCCAAGCCCAGAGTTCGTTTCCTTGTCTTAATTGGTGGGACTAACATAGGGGCCAACGGTGCCTTGAGCTTTCTTAAATGTGTACCAGCTGCAACAAAAATAAGTTTGTTTGAATGAAAACAGAGCACCAAATATTGGCCGCATCAGTTTCAGTGGGAGCTTCACCAAGGTTTTAGGCTGTAAGAACACTTCAGTTTTGGCTCTGAAGAAAGAGCTGTAGTGGGAAAAAAATGTAAGGAAAATTAAATAACAGTAAGCTGAGTATCGTGGCCTGGAAGTAATATTTAATGAAGAGGTGCAATATGAACATTATGAGGCATAGAAGGGAAAATGATGCCATTTAAATACCAAAACCTCAGGGATATACTAGCTATTAAATGAAGATGAACAGCTCTACATCTGTGCTGGACTTGAAACAAACCAGGGTTTATAGGAATCTGTTTAAAATCTCATGTTTAACTGCTGATTCACAGCTTACTCCACAACACAGACGCCTAATGAGCAGATATCTATGTTGGACAACAATATAACTGAACATATTTAAATCATCTGCTAAGAAAAATAAAATTTTATGAGAAAGGAGAGGTGCAGAGGCAGCTGAAGACCCAAATTCTGTTCTCAGTTACACATACGTAATTCCACTGATTTCAAATTTATGTACTTACATGTAAACTGAGAGCAGATGGGGGGAGAAAAACAGATTTGGTCTGAATTTGATCAGACCAAGATTTGCTGCAGCCCAAGAGGAACCTTGACAGTTGCATTTCTAAAATTTGTTTTGTGTTTCTTTCATTGAGTGAAATCTACCTGCACGTTTAAGGTACTGTGAATCAAACAGTCACTCATGAATGCTATTAATTAAATTTAGCTGCATTAAATATTACCTTAAACGCTGAGTAATTCTGGACCAAATGGACAGGCATCAAAGTGTCTCTAAAACACAGTGGATCAATTTCTGTTTTAACCTGTGCTAGCAGAAATAAAATTATTTCTCCAGATGTGCGCAGCGTATAATTGTGTACATTGTTAGAAAATACAAGTCAAGAAAGCAACGTGTTGACCCTTTATTATCAAATTCTGGGTCACAGTTTTAATCTCAAATGATACTACTACAACATTTCAATACCTATTTAGAGAAAAAAAGTGAGGATTTCATCTTGATATGTCTTCACCAATCTTGATACTAACTGTTTAGGGCAAGTGGTTTCCATTATCTTTGATAAAGTTTACGATGAGGTAAACGATATCTTTGATAGCACTGGGAGCTCAACAATTCTGTAGGAGCTGCATTTTGTAGGTTATAGCTTAAAAACATGATAGATTATACTTTCTCTGAATAAGGAAGAAGACTTCTGTGGGTGATATAGAGACTTATGTATATGCATCAGTCCTTAAATGAGAAGCAATCCACTTAGATAACATACTTTATGTATTACAGCAAAAGAGTTGACCACTGGAGTAGCAAGCCTTTGGTGTTTGTATTCCCCTATATGATCCTGTAACTATAGTGTTTATGAATGCTCACATCAGAATTCCTTTTGCAAGAAATTATTTCCTTCTGTGTAGGGGAAGTTTAGTTTTTCCTTGAAAGAATCAAGTCTTAAGTTATTTGCTCAACAACACTGACATATTTTACAACCTGAATTAATGTAAACCACATATAAACTTTATGCCTTCAGTTCACATTATGTTTTTTATTCTTAACAACTGGCAAATATCTTCAAAGAGCACAAGGTAGTTGTGGAGAGGAGTGTTCTCTGTTCTTAGTTTTAAATTATTTTGGCATGAGCCAGATGGTTTAAAATATACATATCAAAAAGATAAGACACAGAAAGATGTACATTCAATAAATTTACATCAAGTCTGGTTGTTCATTTCCTTATCCTCTCTTAACATACTGGCCAGACTAATAACCTCTCGGTAAGAAGCAAAATTATCCATTTATTAGAAAAGGAGGCTGGAAATTTAAAGGACCAACATCAGTTTTCTGTCACATTAACATTGCTGTGACAGGTTCAAACACAATTAAAGAGAAAGGGAAAAGCCCTAAACGTGTACCTAACCTTACAACCCAAATCCAAGTCAGACATGCATTTTTGGTATGCAGATCTCGGGTGCCATGTTGGACTTCCTTCCTTTTCAGCTTTTGCTGAAGATACCACATGCTCCGACACAAACTGGATTAGAGAGGTTTTTATATAAAAATATGTCATATATTATATATATATTATATAAGAATATGTCATTCAGTTTTGCCTATCACAATACAATACCATGCCCACCAGATCTTCGAATCTGATGCTTTTCCCTTTTGTACACTGCTGAGTTATGTCATTTGCTATTGATCACAACAGGAAAGAGCATGTTGAGCTGCAGAAGCCTCAGATCTGACCTACTACAGTTGCTCTCATGTTCTAATGCAACATTCATCAATACTGCCATGAACTATTCTTAAAGATAGAATAACAGCACATAACTGGCTTGTATGCATACTTCAACCTGCGGATAAGAATTAATTTATTTCTCAGTTATCCTCAGACACCACAGATCAGTTCTTTAAAGAGACCATTTTCTCACATCGTTTGTTCCATGAGAATGCTTACCACAGAGCATAGGAAATACCTCGGTGACAGGGAATAGACACCCAAAAACATCCTCAGTATTAGCGGGTTGCCAGTAAAAGAGAGAAACAATTATGCAGGGGGTTATGATTCAGAGCCACTGGCTCCATTGTAACAATGTCTCCTTTATCACTTCAACATAGATTAGAATCTCATGCCAAGAGAAATTGCCAAAAACAATCCGAAAAATATCCAAGCAGTCATTTGAGGCAACAACATTAAAGCATATTCAGAGGGTGTGTAATGCACACTTGCACCCATTTGTTGTGTTGCCTGGGACTCAGCAACCTTTGTTGAGTAATTTCAAGCCCTCCTAACTGGGATGAGGCTATTTGCCATGCTTTAGTAACTTGTAGTTCTGACCAGCTATCTTTGTTTTGGGAGAGAAAAGCATTTACTCCAATAAATGTCGTGTGATATAAGTTGAACTGTTTCTTCCTGTACTTAACAAGGTTCTGAGCATAAATTGGAAAATTTTCATCGTTGTGACAAACTCAGAGCACTGATGGGCTCAGAAGCCGCACTCTCTCAACAGTGTAGGGCTTTGGGAGTGAAAAGCCACAGACAGCATGCAAGCGCAACCATGTGAAAAATGAAAAGCTCTTTCAGCAGGGTATGTGTGTTCAGAAGAAGAAATTACATATTCCTGCACCCTTTGCATCTCCTAAGTGGAGTCTCTTGCAGAACTCACTGTATCCCCACCATTAAGAAGACATGCATGCTATTTACCGTAATTAGTCAGTCATGAGGTTTCCTCCTTATCTGTTTTTTTCAATTATTGTAATTAGCCAGTAACAATTTCTGAATACTAACTGCTTACTAATATAATAATAAATACCAGGGATAGAATTTTCATAGGAGTGTAAGGAAGTCAACTCCCATTGAGGGTTTTGTTTTTAAAGGAAAGAGTTCACACGCAATTGCTTTTATGGAGTATTACTCATTAATTAGTAGCAAACTACATGGCAGATTCTGCAATTTATGGAACTTGCTGGTAACTAAAGCACTTTTTCATCAGACTAACAGATTATTGATTTTAAGGGAGAAAATTAGTTCCGTTTTTCTTTCTCGTTAACAAAGAGTCAGATGATTGGAGAAAAAATAAAAGGATTTCTAATTGCAGTTGTAGTTTGTGTTCTGCTTTACTGAAAACTTAAGTTGAACAGGAGGATTCTTAGACTTTCCCTGGTGTCTTAAATTCCTTCCATAGGGCTTTAAATTGGTATTTCAAAGTGCTGAACACCGATGCAAAGACTGAGTCCTCATTTTCTACGGATCTGGTAGAGTAAGGCATCAAAGCTGATTCACAATCCCCTGCTAGTCCTAGGTCACCAAATACATCAAGAAAGTTTAAAGTGATTAAGTATAGGCATGTGGCTTCATTGTAGACATCCCTGAGTGTCTGACACATCAACCTGGGGCTTACAATATGACAAAAGACAACGTGGGAGACTTGCAGCCTTCAGGAAAAGATGGGATATGCTGAAGTCTAAGATGGCAACAAACACTTGTGATTAAGCCCAGTAATCTCTGAAAATTCTGTCTTCCCAAGAAGTTCAAAATGCGTGTGCAGGTTTCGTGGGTCAAATCAAATTATTCGACAACAAATATCACAATTTCTTATTATGTAGTTCTTAGTTTTGATCTAAAATGGCTTACAAGGGCTCAGATACCTCCAAGCCAATGGATTTCTGATTTCAATTAGAGTAAAATCTGTACCACTTCAAATTATATTCTGCTTCTCTTAGGCTTCAGATGGCATGTGAGAAACAGAGAATAGCCATACCTCAGCCATGCCCTTTCATCTGGTAAGAATATACTCTTCATACTCTTCATACTTGTTCAATCTTTGACACTTCCAAAGATAATCTTTTCCATGTTTCCATAAAGCTACTTATTACACAATTAATTTGTCAGTAAGCTATTTCACTTCCATTTTTAACACAAAAATAAAATGTTTTCAATAACTACCCACCTTAATTACTCTGTATAACTGTAGCCTCCTGATATAGGACAGTTCATAAAGCAATACTGCCTACAATTGTGGTTAAACAAGTGCGGATAATATGCCTTACTTCTCACTGCTTCAGAATTCTCTTCAGAACAACCTCAAGTGTTGGAAGCTAAGCCCGAAAACTAAAATTGTTTTTAAAAGCACAAGAAGTTATGTAAGTATATTCTTTTGCAAGGAGTCAATAATTAAATCAAGTAATAATCTAATAATATCTCTGTTTCAACTAAACTATCTGACGTAGGAAAAAAAATGTCTTCTTTTACCCAAGCAGCGAACAACTGCCTTGAAAAGGTGCTAGTGGGTATTTTGTAGAAATATGTATCCAAAAGTCTTATCTCTCTCCAAAGAGCCAAGCTTTTGCAAGGAACATCTGGTATGAATTTTCTGTGCCTAAATTGTGAACTGCTAACTGAAGCTGTTGATTTTTTTTTCTTCTGCCCACAGCAAAGTACTTAGTCCTAGATAATTACTGTACTGTATAAACTGCAGTCATGCTTACATACCTGCACACCCTTACATAAGCAATGCTTTTGGGACATGGCTTAAAATACATCCATGACAACTGAACTTCTGCCTCTGTTTACCGTCTGGTTGCTCCTTCGCTCATTTGAAGTTTCCCAACAAGCCTGGCCTGAAATGGAGTTTATTCCAGAGGGAAGAGTGGAAAAAAAGTTAATGATGAATAATTACATTGTTTGGAATGTGACTTCCCAAACTAATAAAGTCTTTAGAGCCAGAGGTAGCAAATATTCCAGTTTTCAGTGTCTTTACAACATCATTGAAATGATACGTAATATCGAATAATTGCTTTCAGTAAATTGGCAATGGCACCCAGTGAAACTTATATAACTGTCTGGGTTCAGAAGAATACTTGTTTGAATGCCAGTACTTTCCCACATTGTGTCAGACACTCCTTTCATAGCTGTAAAAAAAATACCCAGAGCCTTTCCCATCAAATGAAAATAAGCTGATATTCTTAATCTTTTCATTAATGCTAGATAACAGAGAGCTACACAGAAGATCAGCTGAACTTCATGTTATCTGTTGAAAGAGTCTGCTGTTCCAGTCCCAGAGTTTTAACAAGATCCATAAAGTAGAATCTGAAACAAGGAGGAGCCCAGCATGTCAAGAGTCATCTGTCGTACAATTCATTTAATGCAATCCTTTCAACAGCTATGCTGCTAAAGGCAGGCCAGCCATCTTGCATTTTAAAAGGGCTATTTTTGTAGAACAATGTTGCCCAAAGCATTTCCTGTTCTTATCGCTCCTACAGCAATATGTCTGGAGCTCATTACCAGTAGCTCCTACTTTCAATAGTCAATCTTTTGCAAAAGATGTTCATTCATGTTTTCTCCCTTTCCCTACCAATTTGCCTTGTGAATTATATGATGATATATCACTGTTGCACTGATTCACTTAGGAAAACACAGACCTATTCACATCTCAAGACAAATTGTTGGACAAAAGGCAAATTCTTAGACCACCCACTCACTGAAAATCGTCTGTACCTTGCAGCTGAAAGAATTCAAAATCTTGAAGGAGTTCATTTGCATTTTATTATTCAATGTTTGTTGAGTAAGTAATTAAGTGGTCATGTTGAGAAGTCAGACCGCATGTTTTTTTGTTTCTCTTTTATTGAAAAATATACACTAAGAACATTTGGTAGCAATTTTGTGTGCATTTCTTCTGTGCTGATGGCTCCTACGTGCTGGTTGGTTGCTATGAGCACATGGAATTATCTTGCTTAAATATAGTATCAAAAGAATAAAACAATATAAACGTAACACATTTTGGAAGCCTCAAGGATGAAACTAAACTTATGGAAAATGTCTTGGATCTGTGGATGAGGATAAATTAATGAAAGGGCCTCTGTGATGTGGTAGGAAAAGGGAGTTTATGAACCAGTATGTCTCTTTCAGGACCGTATTCTCGGAGTCTTATGGATAGGACAGGATGATCTGAAGTCCTGAAGTGGTTATGGGAAATCTAGAGCAAAATACATCAGAAAAAAATGCTTTTACTGAAGCTGCAGTTGAGCATGAGGTTCCAGCATATGCCTATCTTTAAGTACGAGGTTAGTCCCACAGAGAGAAATCCTGCCTTCACTGAAGTTACGTTTCACGTTTCTCAGAGATTCCCTAAGGTTCAAATCTCTGCTCTTATCCATTAACTTCAGAAACCCTCATAAGCTACACCCATGTCCAAGCCAGAAGACTTTGCCAGCAAGACTTTTCAACGACAATTGTCACAGAGGAGTCTTGCAAGCTGGTGGGAAGTGCATACCTGCCTCCCTACTCCTTGAGTTCGGCAGAAGGAAGTGGTATTCACACAGATTCTATGAAGCATATAACCTTGATGCCAAAATCAATGGAGAGGGACAGTTTTCTTAGTTATTTGATGAAAATTAACATCTGTGGGAGGGTCTACACGTCTCCATTGGCTTTACAGGAATCACAGACTTCTAATTCATCCAGTGACTTTGATGACTCCACCATGGCATGAGATGGCCAGCCTGCTGGCCACCACACATGCATCTCATGCTAGCTCCTGGAGGACTGATCACACCAGACCCTGTGCCACACTATTTCAGCAAGCTAAAACAGGAGCAAAACTCTTATTTTTTTGGCAATGGAGATTTTAATGAGATGAACCTAATTGCAGTGCAGAGGCTGATCGGCACAAGCAGAAATGTCCTGATCAAGAATGAAAGGTAGGGTGGCACCACAGCAGCCATTGTCAGCTTGGTCATGGAATTCAAGCCCTAAGTTAATGACTTAAATGCTAAAAAAACAAATGCAGCATTGTATTCATGTCTGATATGCAGAAACATGACATCAGCTTTTGTATATACTACTGGGGAAAAAAAATGCAGAAAAAAAATGCAGTGTAAAAAATATGACTTGTAAGACCCTAGTGTCAAAAAGACCCATCCACAGGCTTAGGTGTCTCTTTGTATTCGAAGTGACACTCCAAGGAGTATATTGTCTGGTAAGAGAAATACTGTCATCAAATCCAGAAATACCACAGAAGAACATGCAAGTTACCAGGACATATTCGTCAGTGATGATCAAAGAGTGGGTAAAAATAGCATATTTTCTAATTTTGAGAATTTAAATTATACAGTGAAGGCCTTTTAAGTGTTGCCAATAATTAAAAACAAAGGAAAAGCTCATAAACAAATGGAAGTCATGTAGGCATGAACTGTACAGTGTTCAGAAGTGACTGGTCTCCTGTGTACCAGTTACTGTAGGGTTAAGAACACAATAATTACTTCCTAAAATAATTTAACTAAATGCATGGTTTTTTCAGTAATGAGCAGGCTGTTACTGGAAGTAAGCATAAATGTACCACTATTTGTATGCATTATAAAATCTGGAGAAGTACTATATTCAGGAATTCCCCAACACTGGCTCTGCAATCTGAACCTCTGAGTCAGATTCTGACTTCTTTTGTATAAACCCAGTCAACTTAACTGAAAGACCTGATTTTTACAGGGTGGGATCGCAACAAGCCTTTATTCTCTTTAGGGTGTTTTCAAGGTAATAAAGTTGGTGTATTGTAAACCTGAAGGCTGATATACAGCCCCATGGCTGCTTCTGACCTCATCCTCACAGTGACAATCTGAACGCTAAGTGGTCTGCTGCGCCTTCAGCAAGTGTTGGCAAGAGCTTGGAAGAAAAGACAGGGAAGGCAAGAAGCTAAGATGTCTAAGTAAGCTGTTTTCCCAAGACTCTGTTACCAAAGGGTATGGTCTAAGGGCAGAGCCCTCCCTTTCCCTCCTCATCCGTCACAGCCTAACTCACTGCACCAGCCAAAAATAAATGAACCTCCTTCCTTCTTGTCAGTTCAGTTTCAACTCTGGTCAGTTCCTGGATCTACTTTAGCACGTGGCCATACACATGTTGCTGTTGGCACAAGGCGGGGAGAGGTGGAGAGGTGCAGGAGGAATTGTATTGTATGTCCTAGTTTTATTCACATTGATTTTCCTGTGTGAGCAAGTCTTGGCCTTGAATTTCCTCTCCTCCTGGCTATTGTCATTGACCCACCCAGTCACACAAGCAAGAAAAGGATTAAGTGTATGTCATCTGTGTCCACTCAAAGCAGTGGAAAAATCCATAAGTTTTATTATTAGAGAGTTATGAATATTGTATATTGCTATAGATTAATGGAGTTGGACCTTGATAAAAAAACCATTATTTTTCATGCAAACACATTAGCTTAGGACACAAGCTTTTTTGAAGCACAAAAGTCAGGATATGTGAAGAATTATGTTTTGTGCTATTCCTACCTCAACACAGAGGTTGCCAAATATCTTACAAGAAAATTATTTCTTAGCAAAAAAAGTTTGAAAAGTTTTCATGTAAGCACTACATTTTTTCAGAGCTTATTGCAAAATAAATGCTTAGCACTGGGACCACTCAAAGATTAAAAAAACAAAAGTTAAAAAACTTTCTTAATCTTAGACACTTCAAAGTAATCTGGATTTAAATTGCTATAGCCTGAAACAACTCCCCTGCTCTGAATGTGAGAGGAATTATGTCCTGCATATTCAGACATGTTACAGGACATATACATTATGAGACAGTTTTCAAACCACTGCTTTCTCTTCTTAAGGATGCATGACCTGAAATTTATGCTTTAACTTTTGCCTGAGCTACTGCTTTTTTACCTTATTTGTATCCCATACCATTAACAAATGAAGGATGCATAAAAATCTTTCAGGTTTTGAACCTCAACAAACTTTGCCGTGAATGAGACAGAAGTTCTGGATTTGTAACAGAAACCCAAATAGGGCAAATTTGGGCCTGCTTTCCACAATTTTTTATGCAGGTTTGGTTGAAAACTGATTTTCAGTCAAACTCCTGTTTCTGCTTGCTCATCACTTTCTCTGGGTTATTAATACAGTCATGAATTCACATATTTGGCTTATTATGTAAGTAATTTCTTAATGCCAGTTTGTTTTGAAAAATTTGAAACAAAACCATCAATTTAGGCATGCATTCATCTCTTGCTGCATTGCATCCCTTTTTTGTGCTATAATGTGAAAATGACTGAGACGATACTTTACATAGTATACAGAAATTACTTGTTTAATTAGTTCATATTGAGTACATTTTCCTCCCATGACCCATTTGATTAGCTTATTTAAAACTCAGTCTACAAGACCATGTGAGGTGACTAATACAGAAGGTAAACTTGCTTTTAAGAAAAACAACACACTAGGAAAGTAGAGAGGAAAAATTCCCACTGGCAGAGATCTCTTGTATTTGGAAGCTGATTTCCCCATTTCTGTTTGGGAACAGTGTTGGAAATGAGGTTCAAAGTAGCAAGACGGGTACATAATGTTAAAAAGCATAAGTTTATAAAGCGATTCTTACTGGGCTTTGCCCTTCAGTCGTGCCTCTGAGAAAACAAATTGAATTTCCTGATTTCAAATGGCAAACTCTGCTATTACATATTTTGTGATTTCAAAGAGCATCTGTCATCACACAAAGACAAATACATTTCTTGGAGAAACATCTGGTGCTTTTTTAAACAAGCCTCAGGCCAGGTCTGCGCAATGAATGAAATATGTACTATAGATAGAGTGTTATTTAGTGTTGCTTTTCATTTAATCAACTGTGTGTGGAATGTTTGTATTGCGTTAACTATGTCTAAAATATTGGCTCTCCTACCACTTTGGGCAATTGTTGCCTTAAAAAAAAATTAAAAATGTGCTTTGAGTATAACAACAAAGAGCAGTAAATCAGCTCTACTTGATGCCCTAGTTCCTTGAAGGATATCTGTGGGAAAGGCAGTAGATGTTCACCCACTGGTTTGTTTTTTTTTTTTAGAAGTCGAGTGTTTAGTCTTTCTGCTTTGCAAAAACAGCAATAATCTCTGTTCATTTGTCTGTCTGAATCTGAAATAGAGAAATGAACGTACACTCAACCCCACCCCTCAACTGAGCTAATATCAAAAATCTGTACTGTAGATCAGAAAAGAAACAGCAGGCTAATCAGCATAGCGGTACCCCTGAAGCCCCATTTCTTAGATTTTTATCGTTTTCTTGTGCATTTCTTGCTGTGATAGCATTAAACCAGCTAGCAGCAGGGTCCTCACCTTCTGATGAGGTGTCACAAGCTCATTTGTAACATTGCTCTCATGCCAAAAATAGACAAGGGGAACACAAGGATGGAAAGGAGGTGAAGTATCTCATCCAGAACATGTGGAATGACCATAATGAGAGGTTCATACCTAGGATGACACCTCCCAGTTTTCTTGAAATGAAGGGGCTGTGCTCTGGTTTTGACTCACTCTGTTGCCCCATGTTTCACGTGTTATTCAATATTGGTCCAAATATTTTCAAACACTAGTTTCTAGATGTGATGCAGGCACATCTCACTGTGTGTTTCCTTGGACTTACAATGCCCTGGAATAGCACACATTCAATGAGCAGAATTGTCCAATCTATTTACCTTGCCCTTCTTTCACTGTAGGGAAAAAGGACAGCATTTCATCTACATCCTCTGCATTCACATCCTGCTTTTAGGTGAATGGTTCAGCAGCCAAAAATGCAACTAGTACACTTATGTAAATATACAGCACACATTTGGAGGACAAGGAACGAAAATAGCAAGTACACATAAATAGATAAGTCATAAAGCACTAAAAAAACACTGAATGGCAGAATCAAGTTTAGTGTATGTCTACATTCAAAACAAAACAAAACAAAAAGGACAAACAAGACCTCAGAATGCATAAACAAATAATTGGAACTCAGATACAACGATCTACAGCTAGGCAATGCAACATCCTTCCCACTGAAGGGGGATTCCCATTTTGCAATACTGTCTCTGAATTAAGTCTTCTTAGCCAACTCTCATTCTCATTAAGGGTGACTGTCAACGAAAAAGTAATTTTGGAATGAATGAGAACTATCATGCCTAAAAGCATAAAATAATCTCAGGCTAACAGGGGCCAGTAAGAAACTTAATGAATAGGAAATTATTCCATAATAGCTCCTGTATAGTCTTACCCATATTCTTCTGAAGAAAGTGAAATGTGTTGCTCTTGGGCTGAAAACTGGACGTAGAGAATAGTGATCTAATTTGGGCAGTTCAAGAGCTTTCTTATCCTCTACAAATGGCAAAAGAACTGCAGTAGACATCAAATATTTCTTTTGAGCTAAATTCTTTGTGTGAGTGTAGCATTTTAGGAAGAAAAATATTCCTTTAGGAGGACAATGGCAGCCTGGCTAACAGTATTGTATAGCGCATACATTCAACAGGCAGCTCAAATTACAAAGAGCTTTTCCATTGTCTAAGCCAACAATCACGAAGTGTTTGTACAGATGCCAAGTTTTGCACTGACAGATTTGGGTGGGCATTAATGGCAAAGAGCTACAGTGCTTTTTAAAGTAAGTTTAGGAGCAGATGCTGAAAAGGTTTACCAACACTGATACAAGCAACTCCATTACAAATCTAATGGCCATTAGTCCAGGAATAAGTGACAACGTATCTGAAATGAAAAAATTATTCTCTGCTCTCAAAAAACATGCGAACATTTAAAGATCATAGAATTATAGAATAACTTAGGTTGGAAAGGGACCTTCAGATCGCTGAGTCCAACTGTTAACCTAACACTGCCAAGTCCACCCCACTAAACCACGTTCCCAAGCCCTGCATCTACACATCGTTTAAATACCTGCAGGGATGGTGACTCAACCGCTTCCCTGGGCAACCTGTTCTAATGCTTCACAATGCTTTTTGTGAATAAATTTTTCCTAATATCCAATCTAAACTTCCCCTGGAGCAACTTGAGGCCATTTCCTCTTGCCCTATCACTTGCTACTTGGGAGAAGAGACCAACACCCTCCATGCTACAACCTCCTTTCAGGTAGCTGTAGAGAGTGATAAGGTCTCCCCTCAGCCTCCTTTTCTTCAGGCTAAATAGCCACAGTTCCCTCAGCCACTCCTCATCAGACTTGTCCTCTAGACGCTTCACCAACTTCTTGAAGGATGCCCAGGCTTCTTGGTCTCCTTTGTCCTTCAGGGCTGCCTCCCAATGGACTCTGTCAACCAGGCTCCTAAACAGGCCACAGTCTGCCCTCAAGATGGCAAACAACAGTGGCCACAGCAGACTCCTTGCCCTAAGCACAGAGGTCCAGCTGGTGGTGTCATCCAAGCTAGTCTGCCAGCCTCCTCCCTGCCCCGTGTACACTCCCTGCTCGCATGCCCTTTTTAGGGCCATCACTAGAAAAGCTGCAGTCTTGCCCTACACTTGCTCATTGGATCCTACATGAGGCAAGCACACAGCTTGCAATGTGAAGGAGGATTCATCCTTTCAGAAAGGTCTGGTCCATATCCCCCTGAGCAAGAGGTGTCTGGTGCTTCCTCTCAGCACTGACTGGCACCATCACCCTTGTGTGCAACTTCACCCATCATACTCTGGGCAGCCCCTAGTTTCCATGATCTTTTCTTTTATGACATTCATCTTTACCCAGTAGTCTTGACATAAAATTAAACTATGATCCAAAAAATATTCCTTCTCACGCTAAATCCGCGAGCATAGATTAGTCTTATGTACTCAAGTTTGGATTCCGGTTCAGCTATAGTTCAGACAAATTCAATTATACAAATGAAATAACAAAATTACTTAATTTCCTTGATGTTGTCCCCATAATGTAAAGTTATCAAACTGAAACTAAAGGTTAAACAGGCTGAATTATTGGCCAGAATTATGCATGGCTACATCATATGAATGCAGACAAAGGCAATGGGGGGATTTAAAATTCACAGAACTACAATTATTTTGTTTTTAACTAATGTAAAGGTAAGAAACATGAGAAAGCAAAGAGAGCAAAGAAAATAACTTCATCCTGATGGTAAATAAGTGTATTAAATATCCCATAAATGTGTAGTTCTAGGCATGAAAAATGCATGTATATGGTTATGTATATGCCTGTGTTTCTCTGAACATTGAATATTGTCTGGTTTCTCTCTTATTCCCACAGATACCAGGTTACACTGAGGGACCGAGCAGATCAAACAACATCCCGAGACAGGCAGGGCAAATTGCTTTAAAACCCCTTTTTTTTTTTTTTTTCCAAACAGTTTCCTCCTGTTGTTTGTTTCCATGTATCATCAGCAAAGTATAGCTGCTGGGCTCTGATGTCCATGAGCCTCCGATAGCAGAGACCAGCAGCATCTCTTGGGTGGCTCGGTCTGGGAGGTTTGGGCTGGGTGCAGCGAGACACATGTCAGGGGATGAAGCCAGAGGCATCTTTGGAGCAGGGCTCTGAGCAGGCATCATTGCCTCCTCTGACTGCAGTGCCTGTCTGCCACCACCCTGGGGCAATTTATTAATGCTGACTTGATAATTAATTTATTTCGTCTGGTTTACCCTTGACAGGTTGCAGTATTTCTTTTGCTGCAAAAGAAAGATGACATAAAAAGATGGAAAGTAGGGAAACGGGGTAATTAGACCCTTCCTAAAGGCAAACAAGCGGGGAAAGGAGCTTCATGTGGTAAAAGCCGGCAAGTCAATGAGATGGTCTTTGGAGGAAATCTGATGTACTGCCAGAGCAGTTGGAGAATCAGAAAACTTGCAGCATGATTTTCATCAAAGAAGGAAGATGTGGGGAGATTACAGGAATCAAACTAAGATGTGGATGTTTTCTTATACTAAGGTTTGGGATCTTTTTTCAATCCCTTTAATTTCCTCATTCTTTATTACTGGCAGAGTGTGGGCTTACATAAAGTTTTTTTACAGTTCAATTACTAATATGTGGTAGGTACATCGAAAGATATTTCTTTTGTCTTTTTAACCAGAAATCGATGCCATGGAAGCATTCCCCATAATGCCTATAAATAAAAATAAGAAGTTATGGACACATTGCAACAAAACATGATTGCCACAAAAAAAAAAAAAAAAAGTATTATGGCAAGAAAATAACAAGATACACTGATAGTCATTTTACACACACTTATAAATTCAGCAACTTAAATTAAAAAAATATTATCAACCATACTTTCATCCAGGTCCAAGTCCCTATTTTGACAAAACCGTTCCACTATTAAAACTGGTCAGGGTACTGCTTTTCCTTGACAAGATTTCCATTAAAACCATTTTATCCCATAAAATGTATATCCATCAGGTCTCACTTAAAACATAATATTTCTGTCAGAAAGTGATTCTGATTTAAAAAAAAAAAACAACACAGTGTTTTTTAACATTCAATGAAAAGGAAACCTATTATTAAAAAAAAAATAATAATAACCTCACTCATTTTTCAACCGGATAAATAATCAAACAACAAATCCATCCTCTTCTAAAGTATTGAGATGTTAAGACAACATTTACATAGAATGACTTCTAAATTGAAATATAACAATCTAAGGCTAAGCAAGGGTGACAAAATACCAAGACATAACACGTAAAACTGAAATTTACATTAAATTAATCCCACACTTGAAATCTGTTGTTTGACTGTTAATTTGTTTTAGCTTGATAAGATCAACAGTTTAAAATGGATTAATATAATGGAAAGAGACATATAACATGCAGAGATGATGTTATAAAGTAAGTTAACTCTAAAAAGCAAACTATTGCTTCTTTCTTGAACATATAGTTACAGATGGAAAAACAAAAGTTTCATGGAAAATTTAAAAATGTCCTAGAAGGACAAAGGAAATGAAGGAACAAACCTCATTAATATATTAATAATTGAAGTATAGATTAGTTATAAGCATAAGCTGAAGTTCTGTTATTAGTCAAGAATTATGAAATAAAGTGTATATAATAAATTCTTGTAAGTTAAGTCAGAAAACCGTATCTGCAATACAAAACCAAATGCAAGCTTGTAGGCATTTTGCTTTATACTGTAACAGCAACACTTAACAAATACCATTTCTGTCCTTTTATTTATGCTGTTATGCAAACATCATTACCCTCATTGTAAACCTGGGGAAGTGGAGCACGGCGTGGTGGGGATGGGAAGACCAGTGAGCCAAGTTTTCCTTTCTTCAGAAAGCAGCTTGAAAAATTTTTCCTGCTAGGTTTGGCTGTGACTCCCTGTGAGTCTGGAGGCAGCCCCAGTACTGATGGAGGGGCTGCACAGGAATTTAGGAACATCCCATCCCATGCTCTATGCTGTTAGTCACTCTTGTGGTTAATTGTGCTCCTGGCCACCCACTCTCCTCCTAGGAGCTCCCTTTCAAATCAGAGAGTGCATGAGTTTGTCTGCTTACATCTCTTTTTTTTTTTTTTTCCTCTTTTTTCTCCATTCCACATCAACTTCCTTTGACCCCAGATGGTCCAGCAGCTAAATATGTCTCTTCTGCTATATGAGCACATCCCTCTGATTCTCCTTTTAGTCCATCGCTTTTACTTCTTGCAAAAGACCTAAATTCTTTTTATTTTTTTCTGAAAATGGCTCACTTTGTTGGTTATGACCTTTTGATCTGGTCATAGATTTTCAGCTCTCCCTTTTTTTTTTTTTTTTAATAGATGTAGTTGGAGGAATCATTTTTCCCAACTTCAGCCAATATTGCTAAACATTCGCATTTAAAGTCTCAATATGACTGAGGCTTTCACTTGCTTTAGCAGATATTAATACTTCGTAAAGCCCTAATCAAGTCACAGCTGTTTCTCAGTACATTGAAACAGTTCATAATTTTATTATGTCAGCCAGAACTTAACAGCCGGCAGTAGAAATCTTTGACAAAGCAACATCCATGAAATTCCAATGAAGACAGAAATAACTTACAGCACACGCAGTCTTATTTAATATATGAGACTACCGTTATTAGTTATTATGCAAAATAATTTTTCCTAGCACATAAGCATTATTAACCCATGTATCAGATAACATTTTTATAGGTAAATATGTCATGGAACTAAAAAAAATTAATTTGTAAAACTTCAGTTTTAGATGATTATTTGGAAATTTGTAAATTCTTCAGAAAAAGATCAAAACCTACCTTGTTTTTGTTCAATTAGAGCAAGTAGATCTCTTAACACACACATGTTATGGATATCAAACCATATGAGAAATCTCAGTTCTTTTTAGTTAAGACAAATTTTAGCACAAAGTTGTGGCTGAGAAACTTCTGGGTTTGTATTATTCAAAACTTAACTATGTACTTCAGTAATGAGCCAAAAAGTAAATCAAATTTCAGAACACAATCACCTCAGTACTGTAAAATGTACCAGGTACTTTCTGAGCAATAGTGTTTATACAGTACTGAGCTGGTTGTAATGTTGAAGTGTACTACATTTATCTGCTCTTCTAGTTCAAGAGTAGCAAAGGAAATACAGGTACTTCATAAAATCGGTTTCTTCTCTTAACCCCCAAAAAATGTTTTCACCAGAACAGAAGGTACCATCATGATCATCCAGCCTAGCCTCTTCCATGGCCCTGTTGTGGTGGTTTAGCTTTGCTCCTTCAGGAAATCCAGAACTGCTGGTCAGGTTAGAACTTCTTTTTTTTTCAGGAAGATGCAGGTTATAGAGTTTATTCTGAAGATCTATATAAACAAGCTCAAGGAGAAAAAGAGAAAGCAGATATTAGTTTAAAAATGTAAGTAATAGTTATAACTCCTGCAGTCTTCTTTGGGAAGCTGGACTCTGGAGGCGCTGCTGATCTGAAGAGGAGGAACAGCAAAGAGCAAACTAAAGCCTATGACAAAGTGATCATCAGCTGGTGACTGATGTTCCCATAATTTACATTGGGGAAGAATTGTTACGAAGCTTCCTGTGACTAAATGAAAAAATAAGTTTCTGTAATAGCAGACACAGCTTTGGCAGGGTATCAGATAAATAATTCTGTATTAAATCATGTATGTTTAAGGTATTTCAAGCAATGGACTTACAGCAAGATGAAGCTCTAAGCCACACGAAGCATGACACAGCAACAGTCTTGACAATGTGAGCATGTTAGCGCTTTTATCAACTGCTACTGTTATTGCAATGTGTGCTATCCTGCTATTCTATCACACAGGTTCAGGCAAGAGTTTTAGTCTTAGTAATGATAAAGATTGTGTAGTAGTACTCCAGTTTTAATGCAGACAACACCATAGACATAAGGATGGCAAGAGATTTTTTTTTCTTGCTATCCATTTGTCTGTGGTTTTGTCTGCATTAAAGCAGAAGATTGGTACACATTGCAATAACATCTCTGTCCAAGATGTTCACTAACTAACTTCCTCATATAGAGGTATACATACACATTTCCCCCACATATAGCTTCTTAACTTACACAAAATTCAACCTACAGGACCAAGTATGTTTTTGTTTAAGAAGAAGTAGATCCCTGAATCTCTGTCCTTTGCCGAGGTAATCGTTATTCCGATAAAGAAATGACTCAGTTTAGTGAGAAATTGAGGACTGCATATTCTTCTTCCTTCACCAGGTCCCAAATGCCAGTACACTCTGTTGAAATATGCATTTGTACTTTCAGCCCTCATCACTGTTGCCAAAATGATCAGTCATCTTAAAAAGTGTAATTAAAATACACAGTATCAGTCACAGAGCTGACTCATGCAAAGTGGCCCAATCCTAAAAGGTTCTAAGAGCTGCAAATAAGTGTTCAAAATCTGAGTTAGAAACAAAACCTGAAGTATATCTACCATCCAATTTCATAATCTTTCTTAATTTTGAATATAGACTTAGCTAAATTTTGGCTAATACAATTCGAATGAATTAAAGATTTCTACTTATAGATATCTCTGTGTGTATGTATATATATCTATAAAATTGTGTGTATGTGAACTAGAACTAATTTCTATTGTGTATGACATTACAGATGTAAAGATGGGAAATGTTTTCTTATGAGGGCTGTATATAAAAATATAATTGACAAAATTAGATTTTTATAAAATGTCATAGGTGTTTTAGTCACAGAACCATGCTGAAGAGGAATCATTCATATCCATTAGATGTTTCAAGGCTAAAGACTGATATCAGAATCTCATCAAGATAAATACCCAAGCAGGTTTCTTTTAACCTTGGTCAGATTCAAGATCTAAATCTTCCCAAGAAATTGCAGAGTCTGGATTTGGTCTTCTCATACTATTATTTAGCAAGATAATTGTATTGCAACTGTCGTTTTCTATGTAGGAGCATATCCTGACCAAACAAGGAAGACTGATAATAGACGGGAGTACCAGGATGCTAAAACATAACACATAGCAATTATATCTTTTATCAACACAGTTTAAAGCATGATACCTCAGAAGATTCATGTTTCACTCTAAATTTAGAAACAATGCCACTATGATCTGAAAAAATACTGTGTTCTATTTTCTTCAGAGAACCCAAGTCTCTAAATATAATGAATTAATCAATTTAAAAGGTGCCTTGTGTCAAACTGTTGACTCCAGAGTGTTGGAGATTTATGCATCACCAGGTGTGTTGTCCACACTGCAATGATGTCGTACACAGTTACCAATTCTTTCCAAGTCCCTCTACTCTTTGTCATAAGATATGGCAGTCACTTACAGGGATTTTACACAGTAACCCACTGTCCAAAGGACTTGAAAATACAAAGGAAAAGAAAGGACAGAACAATTTCAGGAAAAGTTCACATTCCTTGTTACAGTTAGCATTGAATATTAAAGATAATGTCAATGTGCAGGATCTAAAGTAAAACAATCCAGGATATGCCTTGTGTCCTGTAGCATATGCTAGACTAATGCCACAGGACAAAACTGATAAGGTCTTACAAAATGTCACTTCACGCTGAATTTTGTTTACTGTTGTTAGCAATTATGCATGTAAAAATAGGCTATTTAGACAATAACGATTTCTAAAGATGTGTCATATGTTCATGGTTAAATATGCTAAATGTCACATTAAAGTTGACATGGCTATAACTCAAGGCAAAAACACTGTCAAGCTGCCTATGACCCAGATGTGGTATATGTCATCAAACTGATTCTTTCTGTTTGACTGTAGTTTATAGTGCATAATATTGCATATCAAATGTCCTGCAAAACTGCTGCTTGACATGAGAGAATTTTTGCTCCCCTTTTGGTATTCAGTTGTAGTTGTCTTGTTACAGATGCTGGCAGACATTGAGGATACGTTTCAGTTAGTGCTAGCTTCCCTTTCATTGGGAAATACACATATATACATATATATATATATATGAGAAAAATAAAAGTAAATAAACTAGAATAAAATGAAATTACTGTGCAGTCATACTCCTCGAGGAATTCAATAGCACTACACTGTGTAACCTTACTATAGTAGGCAGACTTTCTGGAGAAGTCGTGAATGTGTGGGAAAGCTAAAATTTTTCCACTAAAGTCTTGTTAGACTGCCTGTGGATCAGCTGAAAGTACTCCTTTGATGACATTGTTCACCCCCAGGCATTGGCTTTGTCTTTTTACTGGTGGAGGGAATCAGTGCTTTTAGGACATAAGTTTAAAGAAGCTTCAGTAGCAGTTCACTCAAGAAGACTACCTCTGGAGCAAACCACTTTGAGTGGTGATTTATAATATTTTAATTATCCTTAATATATGGGTTTTTAACGCAGCTGGACCCGTGTTGCAATTGCACTGGGAATCTGTACTTACTGGCAGATAGCATACTGGGTTTTGCCAGACAGATTTCTATCACCACTTGTAATATTTTTTCCATTAAGTGGGATATTTATAAACACTGTTTCAAGCATGCATTAGCAGCATAAGCTATCACCAATTAAATCCTCTAGGAGTCATTCCATTTCATCCTAGAAAATAAGCATTTTTCATGTTTTTATTGTAACTTTAGAAATTAATTGCAAAGTAGTAAAAAAGCTTGATTTGGACTGGATAGACCCTTTGAGTAATGGTTGGTGTTACTCCCAGAGAAGACCCAAGAAGGATTTCCAATACTATGTCACAAAATGCCTTTCTGGTTTCCACAGAAAGAAGCTAATGTGATTTCTAACTAGATTCAGAACACTTAACTTCTTGTAGCAGATCAGGTCTAATTACGGTACTTCAAAGAAAGCAGAACAAAACCAGGTCTCTATCTCTTCTTATAACAGGGAGGCTCTTTCACTCATTTGGATGAAGAGCAGAGGGTATGATCTTTTTTCTGTTACTGTTGTAATGTCTCTGAAGGAGCTTTATGGGGTTTTTGCACCCTTTCATTGTTGTGTCAGGCTGAGCCACAGTCTATTCCCTCCTGTCAAGGGCTAAAACAAGACTACCAAGTGATATAACCAGCGCTCATTGAGAAATCTTTGATGGAGCCACTTGGCATCAGAAGACAACATCCCACCATTAGCATCCCCCAAACATATACAGAGGCTGACAAAAAAGGCACACTCCCACACGTATTTAGCACATTACCAAGTTTTACAACACAAAGCATGCAAGTCCAAACTTGTGAAACACATGTTTTATAATTGCCTGGCAATAAGTGTCTTATTCTGTCTTCATGCACTTTTTACATTTTCAGCGACAGTGGAAGATACAGCATCATTCTTACATTACTCTTCTTTGAAGTGCAACGCGATCCCTAGATTTAATGCCTCCATAAGGAAGGCATTGAAATAAGAAAATGATGTAAATTGTAAATCTGGAAACCGCTTTCTGACAAAATGAGCAGCACTCTAAAGTTAGGCTATTACTAATGGCTTCATATGAATTATATGGTTATAGCTGAGGTTAGGATTCGGCACTTGTGAGGCTGAAATTCATGAATAAAACTAACATTATTATTTCTGGATAGTTAAAAAGAGACCAGCTGATTTTACTTCTATATAGGTTCCCCAACTCTGCAAAAATAGTTCAGCTGACATAATTATATGATTTTTTGTATCGTGTAAAAAACAAAGAAGAAGTTAGCTGGTTTTGATAAAATAGCATCTGCCTCCTAGGGGGAAATTAAATTATAGTTGACAGCTGAGAAGTATCCACATGACAAAAAAGCAAGAATCAAAGCAAGTTACAGGATTCCAGATCTTTTCCAAAAGCATTTTTGTCTGAGTCATATCAAGCAGAGGCTGAAATCTCAGATTTTTTCTGAACACCTACTGTAACCTGTCTCCACATAGACTGCTGCAACCCATTGCTGCCCCTTCTCCCTTGAGCCAGGCATCTCTGCCTGTGTTTTAGCCAATGGGCAGCTTCTTCATCTCTTTGATTTCTGAGCATGATTGAGCTCAGACAAGCTGTGTGGGTTCAGTCCTTGGGTCCTCATTTCTCATTGTGACTTGGTGCTCCCTGTCACTTTCCCTGATGCAGGTAAAATCAACATGTCTTTGCAGGTATCTGCCAGATTTTAATCATAGTCAGCAGTATTTACAGTCATGATAGGAAAGAAGACTTGGAAGATGGAGAAGGAAATCACGGTGTAGCATTGGCAGAGAATAGAACTAATGGCCAACTACTAGTTAAGGCCAAGAAGCACCATGTACACATTCAAGTCCCATCCTTACAGTATTTGCTCAGACAGAGCATTGACAAGATATACATATATAAATATATTTATTATTTGTTGCTAGTGATGAAATCTGTCTTACTGAATTAAGCACTGCATAAAAAAAATGAAGTTCTCATAAAAAAGAGGATTATTCTGTAGATAGAAATTATAGATAGAAAGTGGTGAGGAAAACGAGAAACCAAGAAAACAAGGGACAAAGCAGAAGTGATGTGCTCAAAGGAAAACACCAATATAAGATCTGAGGGATTCCACAGGTTTTCCTTCTGTCTATTTTTTACAGGGTGCAACTGTTCAGTTCTGTAGATCTCATCTGAAATTTACTGCTATCAGTGGAATTAGACCCACTGAAGTTGGCCTTGGAAAGAGACATTTTGATTTTGGTTCTGTTGAGATCACTTCTTGTTCCATTTTCACATATTGTGTTGTGTATAAAACAAAACTGGCTGAGAGGTATTCTATAGTGTGTTATTGCTGGAAAATGCCATTTCTTCTAAATCAGCTCTTTTTATGAGAATGAACAAGCTTCAACTTGACACTAGGCTCTTGGCTGTACTATTCTTGAAGGCATTTCATGTTTTATTAATAGTAATTCATACAGACTGTGGAGAGAACACTGATTGGAGCAATTGCCTCATGTTCACCTCCCTGATCTGCTGCTGTCAGCGCTGAGGTGAATGCTCTGACTAGCCAGCAACACTGGGAAAGGCTCTCTCCATCCCTGTTCCAGAATAAACATCCTCCCACTATTTTTTTCAAAATCTTCAAAAAGTCTTAATGCTATCCCAAAGTTTGTACAACTCCTTCTATTATAGTTACACTCTCCCTCAGAGGAAAAGAAAACCAAATTGGAAAGGTGTTTTCCATGCCACCCATGCTCTCCCTTGCTGGCAGACTGCTGCCTACAACATGTTCCTCTGCAAGATTTGCTTCTATTCCTCCAAGTTCCCATTGCTTCCAACAGATAGTTGTGCGACTCAGGTTACATTCTTAGGCTTTTGAAAATCTCTGAGTGACATTTCACCTCTAAGTCCTGCTCCTTGTGTACATTTTGAGATTAATCATTTTACGTACAAAGCTGTGGTAGTACGTAAAACATCCCTAAAAATCTGAATCAGTGACTAAATGTGTATTTTCTATCCTTCAGTCACCACCACGTTAATGTAATATTCTGGTAAGGGGCTGAGCAAGCAATTTGAATTTTCAGTCATGCTCAGCACAATTTAAGCATAAATAGGGAGATGTCTATGTGATAGAAATTCCAAAAGTTTCTCCTCAAACCTTATCAGAAATAAATAAATAAATAAATAGAAATAAAAACAAAACACCCCCACGTTAAGATTACAAAAGTTAAGACATTCGAACTGAAATTCCAATAGCACTTCTTTATTGATAGTTTTCTTAAAATTGCCCAAGATTCTGCACTTGTTGAAAGACTTCCAATAGGAAGTATAAACTAGGAAAAATAATTACAGGTTTTAACATGAACTGTTGGACAGCCCTCTGCACTCTATTCATCTCGCTGCAGAACAAGGTTCTCGGCTTCCTCTGAATGCAGCTTACAAGTATTGCGAAAAGTCTAGCTCATGCCAATTTAATTTACACTTGGTTTTCAGCCTGTCCTTTCTTTCCATCAAAAGATACACATAGGGTATTTGAGGAGAACCAGCCTCTTCTGATAGCACCAGGTCACCTGTCTGGTGACCTAGTGCTTTTAAGAGATTTTACACAGAAGTTTTCATACATTGATTCTCTCTATAATATTGCAAAGATTAGATGGTGGTTTTAGGTTTGGAACCTAAACCAGAACAGCCCATTTGTTTAACTGTATGAACAGATTTTTTTCATGCTTTTTGACTAGGTATAAGAGTAAAAAACTATTAAGAGTTCAGGAATTATGGCTTGAAACACTTTGCCACTAAACAGCTCTTGTTTTACTCTGGTCTTTCTTTTACATCCATGTTTTTATGTCCTCTTAATCTTATAAACTCTGAAGGAAATGGTTTGTGGGAAAAATTTTTCTTAGCAGTGATGAGAGGCTACATAATAGAAGGCTTTTTTGAACTGCCTTGGCAGGCGGGGGAAGTAAGAGAAGCGTATGCAACTTTGCATAGTCTTAAAAAAAAAAAAAATCAGGTAATTTGAAGTAAGCTAATGTGGGTTTTGACTCTTTGATTCTGTTATATATATAAAAATAGGTCTTTATGTTGCATGTTGCTACATGTAATCTAAATGCACAGGTGTTTTACTTTTCATCTTTTTATTAAGTTTTTCCACTCTTAAAGAAATGATGTGGTACAGACCAGACAAACTGTACAAAACCCGAGTAGGAAGGCCAGTTCTTCAGAAGTGCCAGTAATTGCAGAGCAGATACCATAACATGCAAATGATTCTGTGAATTTCAGCCACTTGCCAACCCTTGAGGCCTTTCAAAGAGAAATTAGCAGCCCTTCAAACTGTAAACAAGGCTTTGTTGCTCAGATGGTAACTGAGGTTCTTTTCTTCCAATTGGTCTTGTCCAGATCTTGGTGGATAACCTCGCCAGCCCCTGTCTCCTTCAACAGGATTTCTTCCTTTTCTCAAAACACATAATAGCTGTTAGGTTGTACATCATAACAGCTTCAAGCAAGCACTGCTTGTTAATCAGAAGTTTTAGCTGGTAGTAAATACAAGTAAAAAGAAGTGTTGGTTTTGCAGTCAGGTTTTGGTAAGCAATTCAGAAATCTGCTGCACAAAAGAAAACCATGATTTCCATCTCTTCTTCCCCTCCCCAAGCTTTGTTCTAGCCATAGATTTTCAGAGGTAGAGCAGCTAACTTTTGGAGCAGAGGATGTCCTTAATTTTTTTATAACAATCTCTGTAGAGACCAGTCAGGCAGGGATTGGAGGTTGTAAATCTACCAGGAAACTTGGGTGGTGTAGAGAGCTTCCAGGAAATTTTTGAATTAGATGTTAGGAGTGTAATTTTGCTTATCAGTTCCGGAAGAAGAAATAAAGCTGAAATTGAAAACCAGAGGAATGGGAGGCATCAACCCAATGGAGTGTGATATCAGCATCTCCAGCATGGAAGACAAGGCAGCAGAGTGGAGGCAGGCTGACCTGCAGAAGCTATCATGTCTTCTGTCAGTGGTAGAGCTTCCCTTTGGACTGCCAGGCTTTTGAGCACAGCAGTCTGTATGTCATTTACTGATAAAGGGAAAGGCAAGCCCTCTGTGGAACTGGGTGTCCTTGTGTGACTTCAAGATCAGCTCTGCTAATATCTTATCAGTTTGGTGGCTATTGTGACGAACAAGAGGCACAAAAGGTGAGTGTGTGAAACAGCCTTTGGGAAACCTTGTCATTGATTCTTTGTGTGCAGAACTGAGGAGATTTCAACTCATGGCTTCAGCTCATTGTTGTCTAATAATATGCATGAGCAACTGCCACCAGTTTCCATAGCACTTTTGTGAGTTTAACTGCCTATCCCCTCCTCACTGTGCTACAGCCCTGGGCTCTGCAGTAGACAGAGTCATAAGGAAAGGCTGTCTGAATTCTGCAGCCTAACTTGAGGACTGGCATCAAAACTAATATCCATCTTTGTTATGAAATAGCTATCCAGCCATTTCCATTGAGAAATCAGCCTGTAAAACTATTTATCACATCCTGAAAGATGTCTACTGATCCCACCTTCTTCCTCCCATCTGTTCTTTATGCTCCTCATAGCCACTGTCGTGTTATATTTTCCAGGTACCAGTCCCAGGTTACAAGGACTAGCAGTACTGAGTATAACCAGGTCCCCCCGGCAACTAACCAGCTATCTGCAGCTAAGCAGCCCCTCTGATCATCAGTCAATGGCCTCACAACATTTGGCCATGCAGCCAGGCTAAGCCAGAAGCATATTCCATATTACTACCTGCCGAAAACTTAAAGCTTGGCTGTAGGCATCTGCACTTGCAGGAAGATTTCTTCTGCCATAATATTTTGACATCAGTAAAAACAAAACAGGGAGGCATCAGACACCAGGCACAGTGTGGCCGTTCTGACACATGCAGGTCAAGATCAGTGCTAACTGAAGCATGGTCGATGCTTCGAAATCAGTGCAGAGCTGGCCGAGGAGGCAGGAAAGCCACGGAGAGAAAACAAAACCTTGTTGAATGAGCCCAAATCAAAACGGAAAGCCAGACCGTGAGGTCTGCATCTCCCTCATTACTCCATAATATATGACATCAAAATGGATAGAAGGGAACTACCAGCTTGAATATATTAAGAGAAGTAGCTTAAACTGTAAAATGGTCATTGTGCAGCTTATTCGAAGCAAGGAGGCCGTGTTTTTTAACTCCTTGAAAGTATACATGGTTTCAGGCAGATAAATTGAGCTACCCTGACTCAGAGCAGAGAACAAGAGAATTAGGTTTAAGTCTTGGTTTAAGTCTCTCTTTCTCTGAATCTATGCACTCATTTTCTGTCTCTCTTTTTTTTTTTTTCCTCCTTTTTCATGTTTATTGGTTGGAAAGGGGAAATTTATAGATAAGGAAGCTGTGGAGTCCTTTTCTTTTAGCTTTACAAAGTTTCCAATACAAACAAACCCCCATTTACTAGAGAAATGTTATTTCAAGGAAGACATTTGCTGTGAATTTCCATAACTTAATTTTATACATTTGCATACTTTTCTGTCTCTGACTTGTCTTTAGAGACAAAAAAACCAAACCAAACCAAATAAAAAAAATAGTTTGGGACCCTGAGTGAATTCCAAAAGAAAGGGTTTCATTTTTCTGCCACATATGCTGATCACTGCAGACCTGCCTGGTTTTCAGAAATAACTCTTCTCCATTCTGTTGAAAATTCCAACTTATGATTTTTTTTACTTGGAAAGAAAAAACATAACCTTTGTTACTGCATATTATTGATTTGGGATTGTGTTTCCCTGGATCTTACAAGCCCCCAAAACAGCTGCTGAACAGAGCCGGTATTTTCTTCCTCTCTTTTTTTCTATACATACCATGTTGTCAAATATTACAATGTTAATGGACCTCATTTTCCCAGTGCTCTGTAGGAGTATATCTTTAAAATGCACAATAGTAAACCGTATTTTAAGTATGTGACTTGAATTTTGGAGCCAAATTGACAGACAACCTGATTTTCAAAGTCACTGACAAAGGGAGTTTGGGTTACTGAGCACCACTGCTACTCTAATGCATGTTTTTTCAA
This sequence comes from Caloenas nicobarica, assembly GCF_036013445.1. Lineage (NCBI taxonomy): Eukaryota > Metazoa > Chordata > Aves > Columbiformes > Columbidae > Caloenas > Caloenas nicobarica. The sequence continues at coordinate 32,166,117 of NC_088246.1, read as the reverse complement.
GGGAGTACTCAAAATTGATATACCTTTTTAAAAGTTGAGACCATTTGGGCTACAATCTGTGAGTACTTTGTCCTGGCTGTCAGACTTCTGGTATAACTGTAGTACCTTCACTGGGGTTTTTTAACTGCACGTTTCTAATAGACGGTTACCAGACACCTCACTCCAAAACACTGTAGCAAATATTGACCTAATTTTACTTCAAAATGTAATCGTGTGTGACGGATGCAGAGGAAAAAGACAGTTCTGAAGAAGCTACAGTTCCTTAACTATGGCTGCTTCAGCTTTTCTTCCTCTAATTCACACTTCCCTTTTTAAGGTAGGAAACAAGGCTGTATGAACACTATAGAAGTACCTGTAAAACTGCTCTCAGACAGTGAAGGAGAGTGTCTATAGTGTTAATAGAAAGATATTTTTAGAGTTTTCAAGGTTTGATTTTTTTTTATTTTTAGATTTTGATCTGAAGCCTACTGTGTTCAGCGTAGCCCAAACTGGCATTTTATCCTGAAGAATGATAGGGAATTTTTAGATGCCTGGATAGGATCAGCACAGTGGTACCTTTTGAAGACTCTCTAATGCAGTGTATTGTTCCCCATATTACCACCTACATATGACGGTGGATTGAAATAGTGACAGGTAAGTACCAAAGGCAAAATTCACAAGCAGTAGCAGCTTGAGGAGTCCTTGACCTTGTCAGGCTGCTCCTGCATCACCCTCCCTGCCAGGGAGTACAATGTGTGCATAGCTCTTCAGCCGTTGAGCTGTTACAGGGAAAAACAAACAAACAAACAGACAAAAAAAAAGCCCCCACAGAATGAGCGTTTGCCCTGAGCATGGTTCAATGTCCAGGGTCAGTACGAGGTGGGAGCCTACACTGGGAGCTGCACACACCTCGGGGCTTGCACTAGAAGAAAGGGGTGTGAAACGAGAGCCTCAGATAGATAAATACCAACGAGGTGCTTGCTCACATCCAGTCGGGATCACCCCAGACCTCTCACACTGCCAGTGCAGGCTGCACAGCTCACGGTGCCCTCACAAGGTGTCTGGTTAAGCGCTTTGCACGGCGCTCATCACATTATCACCGTGCTCAGAGCTGACAGCACCTCCAGCATTGCAGACTGCCTCCGCTGCAGGAGCTGCCGGAATAAAGGTGAAGAGATAATGTGAGGACCACAGCCAGACGCCTGGAGAGTGAGAGGGGAAAATAGTTCAGGTTGGTACCAAGGGGCAATTACATCTGTGAAATTCTACGTGAGTTGAGAGGATGTTAAAGTACAGGTCAAATAAAATGGCTGTGCTTTAGCATTCTTTGATTGACCTCTTACACTGGTGATAATTATAATAAAAATTCATTATAATTACTAGAGTTTTGCTATTTTTTTCATTTTACTAATGGTTCAAAAGCACTTGAATTCATGAAATTACTTGGAAGGAAAAATAGTATGCTAAAATTATATTTTAGCAACCTTCTTCCCTAACTATTTAAAAAAATGCCGATAAGGGGTTTTTTATCTGCAGTGCAGAATAAATAGATAGATAAAAACAGATTCAACACAATGCAAGCAAAAGTAGCCCAACTGAACTCTTCCAAAACAAGAAACTACACCTGCTAATCTAAATCTCTCTTCCTGCTCCCACTCTTTATTTTGGCTTGCTGGTCTCTGCAGCCTTGTGAGACAGCCGTGTAATGAAGACAGACGCCTCAGTGCTCCCACGGATGCTTCAGAATCTCCCAGTGTTTCCCTGTCCTGTAAGCTCTGTGAATTTATTTTCATATTTGGATGAGATGTAAACCCTTCAAACACACTCCAGTTGAGCTGGAAAACTAAGCAGAGAGTGGGCTATCCTCTTCTGCCTAATGAAATCCTTGAAATCAGGTGTTGAGTACTTTCTTTGCAGCTAAGTATTTCTTGGGACCTACCATGACTGGCTTCTCAAAGTGAAAGTTTTGTTAGCCACAAAGACCCGGACTGCCAAACAGCCCAGCACAGGCACTTGCTGTGTCTGCTGCACTGTTCAAAGAAGTAAAATGTTCAAATATATTCATTCTGTTAAGCATCATTATTTATGACCTCCTTGCAATGACAAAAGAGAAGGAATGTGATTTGTCCCAAAGTTCGCTGACAAATATGAGAGGAAATATTTTTTTAAACTAGTGACAGATATGAAAGGACAGCATATTCCAGGTGAATGAGGAGTAGGCAAAATGTCTCCTCCTTTCAGATATGTTTCTACAAGTTCTTTTTCTTTTTTTAATTCATGCTGACAAGCATACACCGAACCTAGCAGATAAATATTTTACTCAGATTTTATGCTGTCACTGACATGTTTGCACAGCAAGAATCAAGTCTGCTCCTCATTTTCAGGGGCATGCCAAAGCAAGTGCCAGCCCACACAGCTCTGCTTTTCAGAGGGCAAACTTCCCTCTGATGGCTACCCCTGGCAGGTACAGCAGGGCAGGGCTGCAGCATATAGCTAACTCCTTGTCAGTTCTGAAGCCTAAGTAGTCAAATGCAACCAGCGCAAAGGTGCAGCTGCTATATAGTACCTGCATTTTGGTATTCAACAGCCTGCCAGTGGGAAAATTACTTTGGCTGCGGGAACTGGGGAAGTAGGTTCCTCCTGCCCAGAGCCTTTGCTGCTTTAGCAGGGCTGGGGACAGTTGGCACTGGCTCTGGGCTCACAGGATTTTTACCAAACATTTTATTAACCATAGCTGCATTTTACCAAACCAAAAATAGGATTTGCATGAACGATTACTCAATGCTGAAAAATTTTTTGAATCAATCACAAGTTTCAGGGCTTGATTTAGCAGTTGCTAGTTACTGGGTAACATTTCAAAATGTGCTGGGCTGCTGCTCATATGAGATTTTACAGCAATTTGAACTGGAAACGTGATACCATGAGTTTGATAACAAATGTACAAATAGATTACAGGACAACGACCACTCAGTTATGTACAGTTACTCTTTACCATTTACCACTCTTTACCTACAGTAAGATAGGAACGGGTAACCTACAGTAACTTTTGTTCAGATGAGCAGCTGATCCAACAGCAGTAGGAAAAGTCATTTCATAAGCACCACTGGGTATTGCTGCCAGCAGAACTTTTGTGCTTTTGTGTTTAGAATAGCAGCACCTTCAGCTATTGGTGCCAGGTACTTTTTATTGTTTTATTAGCTGTTCTCCCTTCCCTTTGGCTTCTCTCACACACCCTGAGTAACTGAACACAAGAAGTACAGTTCCCAAGAGACCAATGGCATGATAATAATCACCTCTATTAAGATAAGACAAACATAGAAGATGGAATCAGTTACTGGCACTGAGTTGTTAGTACAAGGCGCTGCTAAACCACAGCTTCTTAATCCAGGGAGCTTCCAGTCAAACAAAAAGCAGGTTCATGTGCTGCTGATGCAGAGAAAGATGAGTCACAAACTTTGCCAGCAAGCTTTCCTTTACCTTGGCACAGCCCAAGGTATGTCCAAATTCTGAAATAATTGGAAGCTAATTTTCTTTGAAGAAAGGAAAACCTTCAGAGAGGCTGTTGCGTGGGAGAATGGACGTAACATGGCGTTTTGCTCCAGGTGGTGTGTGCCCAGTCAGTGCTACACCTTCCTTGGAGTGCTGGAGAATGACAAGCTCATCAGGTGACAACCCAGGGTGGCAATATCTGGTGTGTTGAGTGGATGAGATCAAGGGAAACGCTGGTTACTCCAGTGTGGTGGGCATAGGGGAACACTCTAGTAACAATAATGGGCTACTGTCTCGTCTATTGATAATCCAGACACTGGGAGAGCAAGCCCTAAGCAGGATTAGCATAAACAGGATAAACTCTGGCATTGCAAATGCATGGATAAATGTGACTATAGCTGAACCGCCTTGAAATGGTAATGTGCTGTGGTGATTTTTTTGTTTGTTTGTTTTTTTCTACTTTCACTGATTTGCTTCCTCAGATTTGTTTTGGTTCTAGTTTGACATCAAGATCTTTCAAACCATTCTTTTTGGCACTTGGTATGGGAGGCTTTTTCAAAGGATTTTTGCATTTAAAGCTTGAAATCAATGGGAAATAAATGCTTGTGATGCCACCCAGACTCAAATTCAAATATTTTAATATAGTGCTACAAATTTCAAAGAGAGGCTGCACTTTCACTAAGTATTTTGTGGGTTTTTTAAAACTGATTTTGAAGAGTAAAAAACTTCCACCCTCTATTATAAGTGTCACTTTCAACATCTGTACATTTATTGATATTTTCCATGAAGGAAAGAGGGTTTTTACATTTTTTTGAGTGACACAAACTGCCAGCTAGACATCATACTGTTTCATGTATTTCTAACACTGGCATCTAAAACTCTTTATATGCATTTATGTGTAAATTTATACACATATGAGCAAAGAGCTACATTAAAATGGCAGTCACAAGCAGAATGACAGACACTTTGGCAATGCTTGTGAATCATTCCAGGATATTAAGGAAATTGTTCAAAGAAGTGGAAATAGCCTAATAAGTCAAAAGACTCTCTCTCAAACAATATGTATACATATCTATTTAACATGGGATTTTTTTCTGGTTTGTGTTATCATAACACATATTCCTCCTCCTCTTTGAAATTACCTTTTTTGTTTCTGCTTCGGGATCCCAAGCAGCTATCCCTGAGCAATTAAGAGCACTCCCAAAACATCAGGTCTTGCATCTGTTTACTTGCTTTATTTACTCACTTTATATAATACCTCTGTAAAATTCCAAGGAACTTATTCACCTGTGAGTTGCTCAATAAACTGCGTCCACACACAAAAATCTTTCCTTTGAGTCTTATCTTTATGTAGCTGTATCAAACACGATGACAGGAACTCTAGAGAATACAGTGAACCAATGTTTCAGGGAATTCAGGAAGATGTATTGTTAACAGGTGAATAAATAAATGAAAAAGCAGCCCTCAGTGAAACTTCCACCTGCATTATTTGTGGTTGCTGCCAACACAGCAGGAGTTGTTCTTCTGCTCAAGAATTGTCTCTCCATTTGTTTGGCCAGCAAGAGATAGATCACAACTCATATCAAAGGGCCCTAAAGTTCCCTCTTCACCTCAGTAGGCCTGGGAAGCTGACATGACACAGCTCCAGTAAACTTGGCTCTAGCAAGGACTCATGTAAAGACATGATGCTTTATGAGTCAATTTTCAGTTAAAATGTTTAACAAAGATAACACTTTTCCAATTTTTGTTTTTCATTCTGCAAAAGAATGTGGGCTAAACAAATCTTTAACCCTAAATAGATGTTCTTTCCTTCTGGAGCTGCCATGACAATGTATTATCAGTATGCTTGCATTCTCTTTACGCTAGCTGTTGATTTGAAGGCATGGAGGGAAACATGCTATGCAGGGAAGTGGCTCAGATTTGGTTTTTCTCCTCCTTTTTTAGACTTAGACAGAACATGCATTTCTTTGTTGTAGGGCTTAAGTCCTTCACATAATGCAGAGACTTTCAGGAACTCTTTACCAGATTGGGTTGCTGATAAAAACTTGCCAATACCACAGCCCACAGGGCTCTGCACCAGTGCAGTTTACTCTTTCACTGTCATTTTTGCCTACGCCTAACACATGATGGGGAAATACGGAGAAAGTGACTGTGAAGTTCTCAGAGGCACCTAGATTACTGTCACATCAAAGGCTCAGTAATGCAGGCTAGGGTGAAGCTTATAATAAGCTAATTCAGGAGACTTAGTCTCTGAACATGGCCTCCTGGGATCTCAATGCAGAAAACTTACTTTCATTGTTATATTCCAGCCATTTTGCTTGCTCTTAATTAAATAATAGCTGTATTTGCCATACAGATATACGGCTACCCCTGACCAGCCGTAACTCTTTCCCTTGGCCTTGGAAGAAAATCTTGAAGCTTCAGCCTCTGCCCTCAAACTTAATTCTCACCAATGCTTTGTTGTTCGGTGATGAAATCTCCGAATAATATAATCTCCAGCCAGCCTCTAAAGGTCAGCATCATCAGAGTGATTCACTAGATCACACAGTACAGAAGAAACTGTGGAGTTAGTCCTGATTTAGTGGTTCCACTCGCTGCATATACCAAGAGAATTAAAAAACATATATACTGCCATGCAGACCTGTCAGATAACAGTAGGAGGCTAAAAACTAATCTTTCCTCCCTCACTGAAGACAAAAAGCTTAGAAATCTGACCAAAACCCCACCAAACAGGCAAAAGATCAAATGCATTAAGCAGAATTCTGAATTCTAACCCGCATCTCCTGTGTGATAAAGCTCAAGACACTGTTCCTACATGTGTCAAACATTGCTGAGGTTCTGGAGAGGTGACCATCATGGTACAGTATGGTATGGTAACATTCTGTACTCTCCCATCCCATCCCATCCCATCCCTTAGCTATCTCTGCTTTAACCACGGCTGCAAGAAAAGACCACTCAAAATTTATGAAGTTGTTTATGTTAGACACCTGTGCCAACTGGAGTCTTCCCAGGGCAATTAAGATTTCTCTATTATGTCACCTGTAACCAGTAGGGGATACATGTGTAATTCAGTAGAGGACTCTCAGGCAACCCTCTTCCAAGCCCAGATCCAGCCAGGTACTTGGTGCTGAAGTGAACTTTTGACTTGAATCAAGAAGGATAAGCAAGTACTGGCTTCCAATGGGTAAAAACCTCCACTAGTAGTTTGTGTTGACATACACTAGCCCTGGCACGTCAAAATTTGAAATATTTCTATAATATCATTTGTGCTGAAGTGTTTCAAAGCAGCCTTGCAGAAAACTGCCACAACAACAGGAAATGAGAGCCTGCTGTCTACCCTTTCCCAGATTTTTAAGACTTTTATATACCTATGATGAAGCAAACTGGTCACTCAGTTCCCTTTGCCAGATGTGCCAAACACAAAGTATTTCCAAATACACAGTTTTGTTTATAAACAGAAGAACCGTGAGGGACTTCAAATTGCCAGCAAGAAACAATTGGTAAGAAAGAGTGATTCAAGATACCACGAATATGGCCCAGATCACAGCTGAAACAGGGGCTTTGGTAGTTTTCAGTAAAGCTGCACGGACTGCGTATTCCTCTTTTTGTTCTCCTGTAATATGAGCGGCCACAACATTGCTAGCACCTTTGCTCTTCCTTCTTCTGTCATTAGAAGTGCTCTGCAAGAAAGATAACCAGGGTGTGATCCATCAGCCTTGGAGATGAGCAGAAAATCCACTGAATCAAACATATCTTAAATCAGATCTTTAATGAACAAACCCTGCAGAGAAATGGCTTAGAAATCGGATACAACTGTATAAAATATACCATAGCAGCATTTTTTTCTTTCTTTTTCCTTGCTTGAGCAAAAGCTGATCTATGTGCCAAAGGCTCCTTTCTGTGCAGAAGCTCCCAAGATGATCTGGCTGTAATCTAACAAGCTGATTGCAAATGAAAGTCTTAGATTTCCCTGTTGACTGAATGGAAAGACTGCATACATTTCCACCATGGCTTGTTTGTGATGTAAATGATGGCTAAACATTGTTCTTCGCTGAAAATAGTCCAGCTGCCCACAATCTGGCATTGATTTTCCGTGAATATTTTGCAGCTTTTAAATACATTCTTGGCAAGAAAGTTAGAAATTTTAGCCTATGACATTAAAATCTGCAACTGGACTTGAATGTGGAAACATTTTTCCAGATCTTCAATCTGCTCCTTTTTATGAGGTTCCATTTTGGTCCTGGATGCATCAGAACGTTGCATTTGAACGATCAGTGGGTGTCAAGTGCACCACAGCTCCAGCAGCATTGTTTTTCTGAAGCCATTTCTGAACAACAGGAGAGCCTGTGGCTTGCTGTGGCACTATGCATCTTTGCATTTGCTCTCCCAGTTTATGAACAAATTTTTGTATCATGTAGTTTGGAATTCTGAATGATTGCTTGTTAAGACACTGTAAAATATTTGTATTTCTGAAAATAGTTAATCCTCAATATTATCACGGTGCAATCTCTTCATATTTATGCCTATTCAATAAAATTAAAACACAAAAGCAAAAAGAAAAGCACTTATCTGCTCCTAATGATGACTGAAGTTTCTAATACTCTGAATACGACTGTACAGTTTAGATTCCCCTGAATTACAGCCATTAAGGTTTTAAATGTCAGGCTTATCTTTTCATTGATGTTGAAGTTAGCATGGGTTTCAGACATTCAATGTAAATTATGGCTTATTTAAACAGTATCCTTCATTTATAGCTGTGAATAGTAAAGATCCAGAACACATCCACCACTACAACAAATTACACTGCTGTGAGAAAATCAAACTAAAAAAAAAATCCGAAAATCATTTTGCTATAACACTATCCCATTTCCCTCCCTCAAAACACTTAAAATGTCAGGCTGAATTCTAATAGAATGAACTTGTTTACACAGGGATTGGACATAATGAGATTCAAAGATCCAAGAAGAGAGTCCTGAAAAATCTCAGAGAAGGTGTTGTATTTCTGTTTCGAACAAAATGCTGGTGTGATGTGTCAACCTTTTCATCATAAAAAAATTTTGTTTGCGTATATCTTATTGAAAAGCCACTACACTGTAATGCCAAAAAGAGAGTAGCTATTAAAACTGGAGCCTTTGCAAGCGTTGTATGGCAGTTATGATGGAAATAACCATTAAATGCCATCCCAATAGGTGCAATATTATTACTCTTTTGAAGCAGTAAATAAAGTAGCTACCGAAGGCAGCCTGCTCTGACAGCAGTGGAAGGGGAAGAGGTGAAGTTTACCCATTAGCACATTATTAATTTGGATTTTTCTTTAGTTTGTAAATAAACATTTGGGTGCTTTTCTGATCCAGAGGTGATTGTTATTAACTGAAAGATTTCTGCTGACTTCATAAAGCTTTAAATTTAGTCCTTAAGAAAGAGTGAGTTTTGCCAGAAATTGAGAAACTTGGAGTTTTTTTCCTCTCTGTTGCTCTCTCTCCAAGGTTCAGCTCTGCAGCAGCTGACTGAATAGACTGAAAGCCTGAGTTCAATTTCTAGTTGATGCAGTTTTTGGTTCGAGTAGATTTCCACCAGCGGATAACTTTGTCCACCATCCCTGACTACAACAGCTTTGACTCAGTATTGCCTCATTTGACCTCAGTGTCAAAGCGCACATACTACAGTAAATGGCCAGGGATGGAAGACACCTTTGAATACCCCTTGGTGCCGAAACAGAGCATGGCTCAACTCAGGCTTTCTGGTCATAAGCACTACCTGCATGTTGACTCACACTCTGTCATGGACCTGGAGTGGGGCAGCTGGCTCATGAGGCAAAGAGCTGAGACACAGGAATATCTGAGAGCCCTCACTCCACTCCTGCTCCCGCAGACACTAAAAAGGGGCCTGTGCAGCCTGGCCCAGGGGGCTTGGATCCACTCTTGGGCACTCTTGCCAAAAGCAGTGTCTCAGCACGCAAAGGACTAAAATTTGTGTCGGGTGGGTGATACCAAAAATGCAGGCTGCTCTCCACCACAGACTGATGTCAAGAAATACCTCACCCTTAATCAGAGATTACCTCAAAAGATTGTAACTTAATTTTACTTCCATCATGAGATGGAGTGCAAATTTAGGTTATGAGACATTCAAGATGTTAGATGAGGTTTCAGTTTGGGTTAGCTGCATAATGGGAAAACAAGGATAATTTAGCATTTACAAAAGAGCTTGTCAAGTTTTGTTTCCTTCTACCAACATTAGCCAGGGAGGTTTGGTTCTTGCTTGCATGCAGAGTCTGGGGAGAAAGCAGGATGGAAAAGTTCCATGTTTGGCTGCTCTTTCTCACCATGCTGAAAATCAGTGATGAATCACTCAGGCAATTTCCTTCTCTTTGAAACTATTGTACTCTGCTGGGCAGATGTACAATACTAGTGCAAGCACCAAGAATACAAGAATAAGCCTATGGAATTCTATGTATACCATGAACTTTATAGATGCTTTCCCACAAATACCAGATACACAGTTGAATTCTAAGCTGATTGTTTGAATTGGTTTTAATTTACTCCCTCCTACTTCACTCTACATCTACTGCTCCTGTTGCTCTCTAAAGTCTGTTTGACAACTTCTGTTCTATCTCTGTATTTCTCCTCTACACTTTCTGTGCATAATTGGATTATTGTTTTCTTCAAACATTTGAGTATTTTTCCTGTTCTCTTTTCTCATCCTGTTCTAATTCCCTAGATTGGGTTTCATTCTCATATTTCATGCAGCATTTGATTTGCTAGTTGGTAGTTTTCTTTGCATGTCTGTTTCTTCTCTTTCCCCCACTCGTTCAACACTGCACATTCCTCCAAAGGCTGATTCCTCACTCTGAGTTTTATTCCAATAGCTTTTGTCCTTTATCACTTCCCTATCACAGTGCGTGCAACAGTTTCCAAGCAACTATCAGAAGTTGTAATGAGGTGTCTTTCCTTCAAAATTACATCACATTTGTATTTGAACTTCCACAGAGTGCCACCTCTTTTAATAACACAGGGAAAAAAAGGATAAAGGTTTATTTTGAGTGGAAACTATACTTTTTTAACAGCACCAGATTTCTTGGAAAGTATAACTGGCTAATATTTGTGAAATGCCTCCAGCATTAAGAGAACATGCCAAAATTGAAAAGCGCAAGTTGAACATGAACAGATTTGGAGCTGCCCTGTAATAATTATGAATGTTGAATGCTGACCTCCTTATTGGAATAGTTTCTGTGCAGATAGATTGGCTTCATTGACTAGTGGGAAAAAAACAGCCAAGACAGAAAAAATAGGTACAGGTCAGTCACTTTTCTCTGGACAGGGGAAGATTGTTCAGAGACAACAACAGGACAAGAAAGTAACAAGAGAGTAGCAGTTTTAAAGCAACATGTTCTTAAGTAAGAGAGACAGGCTGAGACAAAGGCACCCTTTGGTTGTCTGAAGAAGTGAAACCTGGACTGCCAGCCGGGATCTAGGCAGGACTTTACTGTGATTACAAAGAGCTAAATCTTTAATCAAGCAAGTAGCCAATGGAATTAAAGTTAAGCACATGTGTCTCTGCAGTTTTGGGCGGTTATTTTGCAGTGATTTTCGTGATTTTTGTCTGAGCCGATTCAAGAGCAAAATCTCATAGCTTCAGTTGACTCATTCCTCTGAATATTTCAAATATTCCAAAGTTCCCTAAAGTAGTGTTAACATTCCTTTTGAGCTTTCTTATTAGTGCAGAGTGGTCAGCATCTTTCCCGCATGAAATTTCCCTTAAACATTCAAACTGAAGAAAAGAATCTCTGTGTTCATGCCAATAGTCACTCTCCATGGACAGAGAAAGAAGACACGAATAAAAATAAATTAGCAAAATTCTCTCTTGCAAAATTACTGTTAAAGAAAAAATTACTGTTAAAGAATAGTTAACGGAGCACAGAAATGCCATGTGAACATACTCCAGCCAGAGAGTTATGCATATTTTTCAGATTTTTAATGCCTTTTCTGATGAACCTTAAAAATCTCAGTTCTCCATTAACATCCAGCCTTTGAGTCAGCAATCAAGAAGGAATAATTCAGAACTGACATCACAGGCAACTTCACAGTTTAATGTCAGCAGATGACAGGGAAAGGAGAGACTTGCATCAGGTTTTCATCAAACTCTGTTTAGAACTTATCGTGGGTTTCTAAACATAGGTCTGACCAGCCCCACATTTGGCACCAAGTGCAGCCTTTCACAGCCTGTCCTGGAAGGGATTTTTGAGATTTGATTTCTTCCTTGTCAGATGCTGTAAGTGTTTTAGGTGACTAATGAATATTTTAATCTGACCGTCTAATCTCCAAGTGCGTAACATGCCAATGAATAATAAGATAGGGGAGAGCATGTTACAAAATAGATGATTTCATTGCAAATCAGAATCCCTTGCCAAATTTCATTGTAGTTCATGTTCTGCAATATGCCAAAAACATCAGACAAGCAGGCGTCAGTATGATTAATTTCACCATTATTTCCTTTTCTCCCTCAAATTGATCACTGAGGCTGCTAAACTTGCATGCTTAAACATACACTTTGCACATGTTAACTGAAATGTTTGTCAACAAATTACGTTCTTTTCCCCATTAGCTGGTCTTTGGTTAGCCATCTTGAGCTATTATACAGGGAGCAGTATCAGATGGGTGGTTTGCTTTTGCATCACCATCCATGTCAAATAGAAATGGGTAAAGAAGATCCAGAATAGAAAGGTGGGGGTTTTTTTGTCTTTGAGATCTAGTGTACAGATTTTAGTTCACTGGATCAACTTCCTTGAGCATATCTTGGATCCAGAACCATTTTTGAATGCTTCTAGTTTGTGGATCTTTTCATCTAGGATCTTACTTGCATATTATGTCTAATAATTCATACAATAGGAGTTTTTCATATCTAGTTTCTGCCCACTGGTATACGGTTGTGAATGTCACCGATGCCAGCTGAAGTTTCATCTGCATTCCGAAGAATGAAGTGTGAGCTCTGTCCATTGAGTATCAACATTAAACTCAGAGCTCAAGTCCAGGATAAAGGTTTGAAGCATGGAACTGCTTTTTCTTCCACAGTACAAAGAACATATTTTTTTTTCAGAGCACTAAGTATAATCCCATCTTCTATTTAAAGCATGCAATTTATTATCCCACTTTTTCACTTACCTTTCTCTATAAGGTCTCTTAATCCATTTCAATGAAAAGAGGATTTAGGAAGTGTAGCACATATCAGATTTCCTGATAGACAGACAGATTTCTTGCTTTTTTTCTTTTATTAGTGAATGCAAAGCTATTTCTTTTTGAAACTGTTCATAAGTGGGAGCTGAAAGAAAAGGAGATTTCATTTTTTTCCAACTACTGTGCAGAACCCCATGTCTACAAGTGTATTGGAGAAAGATCAGAAGAATATTCATGTAGTGTCATGCATATGTACAAAATTTCTAATTGTTTAGTCATACATTATGCAAATCTGTCAAAAATCATGTTATAATGTATACCAGAGTTTCAAAAATGATGAATTATTATTAATCCTTCTGAGATTCCCAAAGCAGGTAAAAGATGAATTAATTAATCATCATGATTATGTAAGACAGGCACTATCTCACTTTGAAAGACAAGAATCATTATTTTCTACGAGTACTTTCTCACTTTGAACCTTCAGTAATAAACTTCCTGATATGGATTCCTAAGAGATATCCACACTGCAGCATGTCAGTTAGAGCTGTATATGTCTTTGAGCAACCTGGTCTAGTGGAAAGCGTCCTTGCCCATGGCAGGAGTGTAGGAATTAGATGATCTTTAAGGTCCCTTCTAACCCAAACCATTCTGTGATTCTATATGTTTCTATGTTGTCCCCTTTCAAAGAAGCAAGCAAAGAAAGAACCTTTGCAACTACAGGAACAGACACACAAAAAGCTGATGAAATTAGAAGGAAAATATTGCCCTAAGTGGGTTTTCCAACATCAGGCAAGGACTGTGACACAGCTGAGCTGAGAAGTCAGACCTCCACAACTTAACTGTGAAAACATCACTTAGACCAGCCTATACCATCCTCTAGGGCTTGAAAACTTCTGTATTGGTCGCAGCTTCTTTGCAATAGTCCCTCCAAATATTACGTGGTGTTTTGTTGCAATATATTATTGTTTCTCACATACCTCTATTTTTTCCCCTTTTTTATACAAATCTTCTTTATTCTTAGAACAGCTGTACTGCAACTTCATTGCCTGGTGGCTCACTGAAAACTTTTCAGGTCCATACTCCAAGAAACACATAAAATAAACCCCCTTATTTTTGGCTTCAAGGTGCTGCCTATGAAGGTGTGGAAGTAGGCAATGAAAACAGCAGTCACTGGACAAGTCTTGCCAGTCTGATTCTGCCTCCTGTGAAGGACAGAACTCTAAAAATGTGGAAGTTTCAGCCATAGGGTTACTGAAGCAGAGGGAGAAAGAAGGAAGATGGAAGAATTTATTTCATCTCTATTTGAAAATTTCCTGTGCCTCGGAGAAACCACCCAAGCTACAAAACTAAAGTTAATAAATTCTCAGCCACACTTGCTAGCGACTACTGTAATTTTGGGCACTCCAGAATCATCACTGAACAGCTGCACACCTTACAGCTTTGATGGGAGAAACCAATCTTCCAGTCCTACCACAAAGTAATTTCAGAGGCAGTGAGACTAGAACTAAATTCTGTACAACACTGCAGCAAATCTTCTTCCATTTGGCCACACTTGGGAAGTATCTGCATTCACAGCTGTGCAACACTAGGATGGTCAGCTGTCCCAGGGCTGCAACTCGTACCAAAAATATTCACAAGGCTGAAAGGCTGAAAGCCCCTGAACACATACTACATACCTTAAAAAGCTCAAAATGGGAGAACTCTGGGGAAAATTAATTGGCGAGAAGTGAAAGTGGTTCTCCAGGTGTCCTCCTCAGCTCACTGAGCAAGAGTCTGTGTCCCAGCGCAGTTTGGGGACCACATTTCAGATGCATTATAGGCTTGCTTCCTCCCCCAGCCCTGCTTCCAGGAACACAAGGCACGCCCTGTGAGGAACTGTTCAGAAATAGCTCACGTGCAAAGCGAGTTTAAAAAGCTATGGTTTAGCTACATCTGCTCTTGTAGGCAGTGCACAGAGAGGGATTTCTGATTATACAAATGGAGGGGCTGAATGCAAATGATGAAGGCTGCTGTTTTCTTCATCACGAAGTGATGAAGTCATCCAGTCCCCCAGACAACCCAAACAAGGGAGTCTCCCGACAGCAGCTCGACTTTTGCAGAATCTTCCAAAAGAAGGGCTGCTGCACTGCAGGGTTTGGGCAGTTCTGCGTGGTAGTCCGCAGAGAAAGCATCACCACCTTTAGCTGTCATCAGAGCTGCAGCTGAGCTGGAAGAGAGCCAGGTTCCTGCAGGTGGGCAGGAAAAAAATCAAAAATCAAAAGAAAAGCCAAAAACAAGTTTTTTTTTTTTTATAACATTGTGCTTATGGAGTATCTGATTAATGACCTTAGACTTTTCAGAGTAGAAAGAGTTCAGGACAATCTTAATTTAAATATAACTCACAGTTCAACATAATTAGTAGTAAATAATGAAAAGACTCCTGGTCTGAAATTCAGGGACTTGAACTCTTTCTCCATCACATCACTAGATCACCTGTTTATAATTTGAAGTGTAATAACCTGCTAATGTTTTGATATCTCTGTAGTTATTTGGGGACTTTTTATAGCTCGGGGGAATTCTGCCTAACCTTTTCCCCTACCATACAGAAAGATACTCTGCTACAATACATTCTTGAGCCTCTGCTTCAGCAAAGGCTTTAACACTCTGATTGAAATGAGCCAATACTGAAAGGCTTTACCTTATAACTTGCACATTAGCTCATATTTGAAATCAAAGCTAGTTTTCAGATTACTTTTCAGACTACTTCAGAAGACACACACTGCCCAGTGTTGGTTTACACTAAAAATCTCTGAGCATTTTTGTCTGGGAGGGATTTTCTACTTGAGAAGGAGAGTTTAGGCTTGTTGAGCCTGTTCTTTCTCTGTTTTTATTTTTCAGTTTTTACTCTTTGATGACTTGGAAAACTGATACCTGGAATTTTTTCCATAGCTTTTTGGGAAGGAAATAGCAAGAAGCAACCTACACTGGCTTGGAGCCTATATGACTCAGTTTTAAGTTTTAGCGTGCAGCATATACATTATCAAATTACAACTCCTATAAAGCATAGTTTGTGAGACCCATGGCAGACTAGCATTTAACAGGATGGAGACAACATGTACAGTTCTAAAAATCCACTAAACTAAATCTATATGACAAACAAGGCTGCATAAAGACTTTCAGTGTTTACACACTTTTTTTGGTTTTAACTCTAGGGTTACTAACTTTGCTTTGGCTTCAAAATAATTAAAACCTATTGTAATTATCCTTTTTAACTATACTCTCTAATATAAAAAATTCCTGGCTTCAAAAGACAGTGATACAATGAGAGCAGAGTGTGATGGACATATATTACTTTGCTTCCAGACACCGTGGAAGAACTAATATGTATTTATACTCATTTTTTGCCTTGCTTGGGTCTTATTCCACTTCCTCTGTGGTTGCCTTGCACTGGGCCTGTGATGACAATCAATGACAAAGAGGCAGACTACATAAAATTCAGTTGCAGACGTAGAGTGTAAAAAATAGAGAGCAGAAACACACACCACATACAAAGTTTCTGGGGAGGGTGTTCATGTAACTCCATCCCTGTCTTTTTCTCCTCATTTCCACAAGGAATAATTAAATTTAAGAATAATCCCCTGTCATAGTGTATTTGAACAAGGAAAATCAAATTAGCTGTTTCCTTGGCTACAGTTCCTAACATTATTGGGAAATGCTTAATGAAAGGCTCCTCAGAACCCCATCACACATCTTGGTAACTGAAAGCCCATGGTTTACAGCTCCTAGCCACAATAACTGAGAAACGACATTTAGCAAAAAATGCCTTGTTCAGAGAATATACACAACTGAAATATTAAACACAGACAATGATTATAGGGGCTCATATTAGGATGGAGGCTTCCCATATTACAGATACAAGGTAATACCTACTGCTGCTCATGGCTTTTTCTCTCAACACAGCTCTGTGTTATAAGGAGATGGAATGGGTGGACAGAGGCTCATGAAAACCTTAGCAATTGAGTCAGTGGCCTGGACAAAAGACTGAATTGTGAAATAGCCTTTCATGAGTTCTGATCCCCAGTATGCAAAAAGAGATTTCAGGCAGGAATTTATTTTTTTTCCTTAAGATTTAAAAAAAATAAATTTAGGAGAGCTTTAAACACCAGAAAAGCGAGAACACTGAACAAATATAGAAATACCGGATGCTGGGAAAAAAGTTGCAAAGCACTTGAGAGTGCTAGGCTGTATGCCAGAATTAAACCAGCCTGTGTCATAAGAACTACAAATAGGGACAGACTCAAAACCCACTGAAGTCACAGGCAAATGTTCTGCTGATTTCAAGGTAAAAGAGTTAATTAAAAAGTGCCCTCCTTAGCCAAAATTTAATTTTGTTAGCACACCAGCCTTTTACCACCAATTTATTCACTCACATTTATTTTAAATAAAATATAAACATATTGTCCAATATTATCTGTTAACATATAATAATGGGAAATCAAATCGATAGTTCTCCTGTATCTTACTCTGACCTTATAATGCAAATAACTGAGAATCCTTTTGCATATGTGTATGTATGCCAATTGTTGTCATATAATTTCACTCATAGACTAAGAAACAGAATCTAGCAGTCATTGAAACTCAGAATGGCTAATACTCACAGCAGCATTGCATTAATTAGTCTGAGATGCTGCTAAGGATTCTTAACTGTTTAACTTGTTTGGTCTAGAAGTATCTTAGGATTTCTAAGAAGCATGGTGTGGTTTTGGTTTTGTTGTATTTTTTGTTCGATTGTTTGTTTGGGGTTCTTTTTCCCCCAAGATAGAGGAAACTTGCTACAGATACAATTTTGGTATCTGTACAGTGCTAAAAACAGCAGGACCTATAATCTAGTATTACCCACTGGAAAGTGAAGCAAAGTAACCTGGCTTCTAGGTCTGAGTGACTTAAAGTAGTCCCCGTAATATGGTGTTGGAGTAATTTAGAAACACTCAGGGGGTTCTGTATGCCATAGATTTGGGTTGGTGTTCAAGGTGCTTAAACATTGTCTTCAGCTGCTTAAGCATTCAAAGCAAACAGAAAACAAAAAAAAAGTCACAGCCAGCATTTTAACTTTGATTCTTGTTTTTCATGTGTTCTTTAGTCTGATCTCATTTGATTCACCAGTAATTAGATATGAGAAATGTCAAGAGAAACTAAACAAAAGTAAAATACTATCCGTATCATTCTTCTTGGACTTGCAATCTACATTCACAGACGAAGTTGAAAATCACCTAAATAAACATATCTGTTAAGCTAACATTTTCCAGTGATAGCAGTTTTAATGTTGTGAAATGTGTTTGATGTCTTCGTGTTACAAAGACCAGTTTCCAAAACGTTACTTTCTAACTTTTTTTTCTTTAACTGTAAACTGACCTTTTCCTGTTGGCTCTGTTCTGGCCAAGATATATTTCATTTAATACTGGCTAAAGCTAGAGGTAAAATGTTGAAATACTCTACAGATTTTATATGTATGTTGGAAAGAAAATATTGTGAGGGTTGTATTGAGAGTAGGACCAAAAAGTTCAGCTCTGTTAAATGTCTTCTCTAGCAGTCACAAATTGCAATAGATCTGTTTGGTCAACAGGTAGGTAGGAAAGACCAAGACAACTACAATTGGCTTTTTTGAGCTCTAAGAGAAGACTATCAATTAAATGAGGTGACAATACAGGCTCAGGGGCAGAGTCAGCACTGGCACATACCTGTAAGCACATCTGCAAGCATTTGTGCCTGTGTCTACATAGAGGAATCAAAATGTCCACACATATTCCCTTTAAAATTGATTCAAGAAAGCAATTTTTGCCTTCAAGGTGCAATATCAGGTTCCTCATGATCATAACAGAAGCACGACTGGTAGGGTGATTGATGTTTAACTGGACAAGGAGTGACTAGAGAAGGGAGATGATACTTGAACTTAAAAAGCCCATCTTGCAGTGGTTTTTCCTGTTGTTTTTCTGGGTTTTCACATCGGTAGCCACCCGGCCACAAAGAGCCCACCATCTGCACCATTTTACTCTTCACTCCTAGATTTGATCCCCAGTTGCTGAGAACAGATCAGAACTGAAACCTCAGAAAACTGGCCGAGAGGGAAAATATTGTTTTTTCACTTCTGAGAGGCTGGCCTGGCAAAGGTCAAACACCCCTTTGCAGGTAGACAGGTGAAGAAATAGTCTTCCATTTCTATTTTTCTTGAGAATACATCAACTTTGTTACTTATGTGATGCAAGAGACTTAATTTATTAGAAATCCTCTGTCCAAACATCTTCCAGTAATTTCCTTTTAATCAGAAATCAGATCTAATGCGCAATTGGCTTCTATGCTAAAGAATCAGTGATTGCACTTTAAATGCTATTTATTTACAGTCATGACAGCTTATTTTCCCCCTTAGCCTCTCAAAACTTGACAAGGTTTAAAAGCTTCTACTTGTCGGGCTGTCATCAGACATTGATATCTATAAAGTCAAAAAAAGGGCACATGATTAGTGACATGCTGTCATTAAATACCTAGAATGATCTCATAAACTCACCAGTCCAGACATATTAAGATCTATAATAAAATAGACTCATTAGAGCACAGAGGATAGACAATAGCCTGACATTAAAGTGCTTTGATTGTCTTGCAGTACAGCAACTGCAGCACTTAGGTTTAAGGTCATCTGTTCTTATGAGGCTTGATATAATTTGTATATAAGTAAATAAACCAGACAATACTGTTAATACTGATTATACAGAGCATTCAATAGGATTTTCCATGACAAATGCTGAAATGAAGATATATTCATGTATTCATGGAACACATGGGAAGTATGGACTTGTCTAAAATTCAGCAGAATTCAGCAAGGAAATCACAGTCAGAAATGACTCTGCAGTAATGTCAGACAGTGATGTTGAGCTTTTGGGGGTTAAGCTCTTGAAAGATGAATTAGGATGTCAGATCTGCACAAATTTTAAATTGACAGCTGCCTTTCATCTTTCCACTACACCTCCCTCAAATAATGCCTTAATAAATATTGGAGACACACCTCGGTTATGACACTGGCATCACCAACAGTGATGTGCAAATTCTCTTAACAAAGCCCAAAAGCCAGAAGGCAGGACAGACCCCAGGGACGAGTGTCACCTTGCTTCAACTGTCTTTCACGTCCCCCAACAGAAATATTTAGGACTGGAGCAACAGCAATGCTGGCGAGAAAGGGAAGAAGAAATGCAGGAAAACTAAGACCTGCAAGACTTAACCAGAGAGCAAGTAAAAATGATGATTTTAGGTCAAGGATGGCTGAGATGACAAATGTGCAAGGGCTGAGACCAAAACAAGAACACAGGAAATAGTAAAGGCAGCAAATATATCAGATGAGGCAAAAGCTGGCCACAGAAAAGAAAAGGGAACAGGGCGTGAGTCACAGACTGGTTCTCTGACACCAAAAAGCAGATATGAGGAAAGAGATAGACACCCAAAATGTGAGAAAACAATTCCAAAAACAACGAAAGAAGAAATAAAAGGAGATACATTTTAGATCAGTAATTTGGAGGGCATTCAATTTCTTAAGAAAACAGTTAACTGGTAGTTACAAGTCAAACTCTTTCATTGCAAACATCAGATTTGGAGATGCTAGACAGCTTTCTGATTATGCCAGTTTGACAAATTGAGTGACTTGCATATGGTGGAGGTGGGGGAAATAGGCAAGATGAATTTCTCCAAAAGTCAAAACATTCCATTTCAACACTTTTATAAGATAAATACTTCTTTAAAATTCAAAATATCTTTTTTAAATGTCCCTCAGTTTTGCTTACTTGACCAGGAACTATTTTTAACCTTAAGCTCCGTTAAGAAAATGGAGGACTTCTATTTTGGATATCCCTTGACATGATGGATTTTACCAGCTGTAAAAATAGTTCACAATTTCTCCTGCCCGTGCAGCCAGACAGTAGAAGAAACCTGCATGAAACTATTTTTCTTTCTTAATTGCCAGTGAACCAAAAAGGGGGAAAAAATGAATCATTTATTCAGTTCTAATTCAGAAAATTCGAGACTGATGCTTTCTTGCCAAACCTTTTGAGCTCCTGGTGATGTTCTGATTGCGTTTGCTCAGCTCTGGAGAAGGCCCACAGATTACAAACTCTTTCTGACAAGGACTCTCATTTATTTACTGCTGCCCAGAATTGCCTGAGGGCTGTATCACATGGTATGGGAGGCCTGAAAGATTGCTGAAGCTCCCTTTCCCAGCATTGTCCGTGCTTTGTTACATAATTTAACATAAACACAGATTCCATAACTTCTGAATGTTCTGGAGAGTATTTCACTTTGTTCAGTGTACTAAAAAGCCCTCTTTAATTGAGTTCTTCTTGAAAACATTTCAGCAACATAAACCAAGGTATCGTGAATGTCCCACTTCAAAATTCATCTTTATTATGCTTTTTACAGCTGACTAAAGTAATGAGCAACAACTTAATACCACTGCTGGCTGCTTCCAGCCTTGTGCTCCAGGAAAATATCCATTTTCTACTGAACTGGGAATCTCAGGTTCAAAGCCAGAAGCAAGACCTGTGAGAACTGCTTTAATAGCTCACCTCACGACACTTTAGAGTAGGAGTTCTATCAAGACTGAATTTGCAGATTTGTCTTGAATGACTTGACAGACTGCAGTCTTGAAGTATACTAAGAGAAAAACAATAACTCACTAAAAAGAGGATGAAACATTTCCCCATTTATTGGAACATATGCTGGTTAGATTGGGCTATTTCTCTTAGGGACCTTTGAGCCCTTCTCTAAAGCCTAGTATTGATAAAATGTCCAGGCCTGTGGTTAGTGGCAAGTAGCAGTCACCTCTGGGAGAAGAAAAGCATAAACCAGAGTCTACTGCCTCATATTTTTATAAATTAAAAATTCGCTGTAACTTTTATAAAGTGAGCTGATTCCATTAGAGTTAATACAGCTGTACAGCCCAGAGAATTGGGCTTTTTTTACAAGAGAAAGGGCTTAATTTTTTGTGACCATCTATCTTCTCTGTGGACAATTTCTCTTCCAAAAATGCTGCAGTTGCAAATGACCATACTGGGAACCACATGCTGAAAATAGGTGCTTTGTTAAAGGAAAAATGGAAGTGTTCATGCAGATACAATAAGCTATTATTTAGTGTTCGTAAATTAGTGAATGCATTTCTTACAAAGCTGTTGTTGCCAAAAGGCATGGTAGCAATGTAGGTGGTCTTCTAACTTTATTAGTTGTTATCAACTAATTGTAGTAAAGAAAGTACTGTGAAGCAAAAGATGCTGGAAATTAGACAGAACTGGTAACTAAAATTACGTTTTATGGGTAATAGCTTGCAGCCAGTGTAATTCATACTGCATTAAAAAGTGCTGTGTCTCGAGAAAACTCCAAAAGAAAACAGATACTCAGATAGTGACACATTTTTTCAGGCTAGCCAGACTTCCAAATATGCACATATGCATATAAATATATCATTTCACAAGAAGGAAATGCTACAACATAATCTATTGAATAGTTACTTGTCATATTTAACAATCTGTGTCTGTGATTATACACAGTAATTCTGACCCAGATCTTGGAGCAACAGAGATTTATTCCCACCGATGACAACTCTATCTGTTTAATTTTCTATTCCTTATTCTGAAGAATGAAATTGTATCAACGGCTCATATTTTCACATTTTCCTACTTTCTTTACCTGGGCTCCTTAAAAGGTATACTGCTCTCAGTATCTTTCCAAAGCTTCCTTTCACTTGTGTCTCTAAGCTTCTCTCATATCCTGTTTCTTTTAGGTGTTTTGTTGGTCCTTTTCTCCGAAAGACCAGCAGCCTTCACTCAGTTGCTTCTTAACACAGGTATTTCCTGGGAATGTCAATACTAATCTGTTGGAGACAGAGATAATTTAATGAAATAAAGCTGCACAACCTGAGAGATTAGACCCCCATCTGATCATTCCCCACATTTTATTTATGTGTCTGAGTAGTACTGTTTATCTCACTGAATATGTGTAATCTAATGGGGTGGTCCTTAAGTTTCAAAAAGCACCACAGTCAGTACAAATGCTCTATAAAATACAGTTATAGTCTACATTAAAAAAAAAATAATAATTTGTCATTTTTTGTGTCCAGGTGGATGCCAAGTTTTCAGAACAGGTGGCCCAGCCAACTCCATACCAACATGGGTGCTTAAAATGAGGAAATAAAAAGTTGTTAGACATTGTCGATTAGGTCAGTATAATCATAGGAACTGTCTTTCAGCACATTAGAAATTTAAAAAAAAAAAATCTCTCTTGACAGGTAAGAAAAAATTCTCTGCCGAATATTGGAAAGCACATTATAACTATAATGGCTGAAAAGGAAAACCACCAAATAAGAAGAAAAATTACTGAAAGGAAAAAATATAACCTCATGGCATAGCTAACTGCTGAATTTTATTTTATTTTATACTTGGATTTAAAGACAAAATGAAACCTTTTTTTGAGGTGGTGGGGTTTTTTTTTGGCTAACATTTTAAGTCCTAGATTCAATCCTGTATTTTATAACGGGGATCATTCAGCTTCTGCTAATGGAAGAGGCAAACGAAAAAGCTCACAGCTTTATATGGCTGCATGTTAGGGATATGCACACAGGAATCTTGTTGTTGTTGTTGCCATAGGCTTATTAGAAACTAACTATTTTGCCTCATTATTTTCTAAACAAGTCATCTCTACTTTATGGATGATTAAACCTGACCTGCCACTGTAAGAGGTTTCATTAGATATTCTAAAGCATCCAGTTCCCTCAAATAATTCTTTTTCAGCCATCATAGCACTGTTCCTGTTAAAAACATAGTTCAGGCATGAGAAGACATTGGGAAGTACTATCAAGTGCAGCTACTTCTGTAAAAATAAAGACCAGTACCTTGTGAGCTAAAGCTAATAAAAATCAAACCTAGGGACTTTTTCCTGCAGCCACTGGATCTCATCAAGGCTGGAAAGTCAGTGGAAAAATTACTGTTCACCTCAATAAATGCAGGCCAGTCCCATGCCCAAGGGCTCTGCAACTCGCTCCCCGGTGTCTCGCCACTGTTGGTGCTGCTGCAACTGATGTGTCCCACACACCTTTGCTGTGCATGGAGAAAGCTCGTCCAGCAGATTTGGATGATTTACATTCTCAGACATGGCACTGCAAAATAATAGGCTATAAAAGTAATTCATTTAGCAATGTGACAGTGCTGGCTCTGAAATTTAAAAAAAAAAAAGAGTGAAGGTGGTTATTTATACATCACCTCTAATCCACAATAAATCAAGGCACTTGCCATATTTTGTGAATTGATTTATGAACTGTATATCAGAGGGATCATATGACTTAGAAATGAAACCCCTGGAACAGAGTTTCATAGAATAGCAGTGCAGAACAGTGTATGGACAAGAAATAATGTGCCTGTTTAACAGTACAGTGTTGGTATGTGCTGTGCCAACTGGAATTTGCCCAGGACTCCAAATCTGACTCCTCTAACCTTGTGAAACTACTAGAGCATCATAAAAAATCATGCCTGATATTTCATCCAAGACTTGAGAAAAAGTCTAAAAGTGCAGATTATTGATCACCACCGTAGATGACATTCTAAACCTCATTTTCTTTCTTATCCAGCGAAGTGTCTGTTAAAAGTTTTTGCAAGAGTTGCTTGCAACAACTGCTTTCAGCTGCTACAAAGTACATTGCAGTGACCTAGACAAAGACATGACACTTCAGGACATTTTCTTTCTCTGTTTACATAGACACCCCACACACTCTATCTCAAAATGAAAGCAGATTTGTTTACTAAACTGGGATGGGAACAAGAAAGTGTCCTGTAAACTTTCTTGGATAATTCAGCAAGTACTAATAGACCTTGTGCAAGCATTTTGTTATCAGTAAAATGAACAACATCACCCGCCTCTTGACTGTCGCAACAATAAAGTATATAAATAAAAATAATATTTTGCATCTGAGACATGCATAAAAAGCTAAATGACTTCTTGACTTGAAAACACAATGTGGAATAGCTATTAGTTTAATTCATTAAAGAACCAAGAAAAATAATTGCTGTATTTTTCTTGCTTATAAAAATACTTTCTTATATCCTAATTTTTAGAATATAGACTACAATATGCCTTGTATTTCATGGACAATGACTACACAGCTAGATTCTAGACCTATGTGTTACATTTTTTATATAAGAAATTCATCACCTGAAGAAAACTGTAAGGTGCTCAAACCTGAGAACAAATGCTTTCCAACAGTCAAATGTTTTATTTCTCCCCTAACATTAGGGGAAGTATGGTGACTGCGCTGAAAACATCTGCTTTGCTCCTTGTATATGGAAACTATAATGGTCTATGTATGGTGCCGATATCAATATACTGCTTCTTATTTGCCGAGCAGTGCTGGCTATCATCAAAAGCACACCTTTAATGGAGTAGCTGAAAAGCACAGATCCACAACCATACTCAAGTAAGAATGGGATAAGAAGGTGATTGTTTCTAAATCTGTTCCTCATTATTTTACATCCCAGGTGAGGTGAAAGACAGAAACACTGTACCTCACTCCCAGCCCTCTCTAACTAGTGACATGTACCGTTTTAGCTCTATCTCCAGCTACAAGTCTGCCAAAGCCAGTGCTAGTGAAATGTGATCTCTCTCCTTCTTCTTGCCTACACAGCTGTTTAGTTAGAAGACTTAGTAAGGAAATAGAAACAAATCACAAATACTGAGTGTACTCATCTCAGTGTGGGTGCCATTAACAATATCCTTCAAGCCAGGCTCCAGGGGTTTCTTGTTGGTGGCAAAGGAGCCTACATAAAGTAGATAAGCCAAACACCCATTGTCTAGTACCAACAACATAAAGAAGTCCTTGGCAACTCGAGTTCTCCACTGGTACAGCTCTTCTCACAGTGACCACTGAAGGTGTTCATTCATCCAGCACCCAGCTGCTGCACACAGATAACTTTGCCTTTAAGTTGTCTCCAGAAGAAACAAAATACTAGTCAATTCCATGAGCTTCAGAGCTCATCCTTCACTTAACACCAGGAAGGATGTAACTCCACAGAGCTGTGACCAGTTTGACTTTCCTCAAAGCCAGATCCCTGGTAGCCCCCACACTGAAGGCGTGCAGCTGTGGTTTCTCCACCCCATGGGAACACAAATCGCTGGCTAGCACTGTCCTGCTGGAGTCTGTACCTACAATACCCACAGCAACTCATTAAAAAATGGCATGATGTGCATGGGAAGAAGTTAAATTATCTGGTGAGGATGAAGGCCAGCAAGCAACCTTTTCTGCGACTAGACAGTAAACAGCACTGACTACACATGAGTGTCATTTAGCCCTCACTGCTCATAGCAGCCAACCCCGCACACATGCATGAAAAATTAACATCTTTCTTCTTTCCAGACTAGATTTTCCCAAGCAAAAAGTTATAAAGATATACTGTGATGCCTTCCCATCTTTTATCTTATCCTTAATTATCCTTCCTTTTCCTGTTGTAGCTAAGTCAAGATTTCCTTTCCATCCTTTTTTCCTCCTGTCTTGCCTTAGGAATGACTTCTCACTGCATTCTCTCCTTTTCAGAGGATTCTTTGGTTTATTCTCTGTTTTGTCTCATACAGTGGGACTTCTTCACATGCCTCTGTGTTTTTTCTCATGTCAGCGAAGCATTTGTCACACTGTTGCTCTGACCAGAGGCTAATAATATACAGTAGCTGTGCACTGAAAGGATACAGGGGGACAACAACATTTTTGACATACGAAGGCAGAATTTGTCAGGAAACACTCATTATATGAAGCTGTAGGTTGTGCCATTTTTCCCTACTTTATTGGCTAATTGGGTCTTTGCCATAAAAGACCTAATTCAAGAATCATTTACACTAGCATATATGAAAACCAATCTCTCTAGAGCTGTTGATGCCTAGGAGGACCTTACTGTCCATCACAGCCCAACCTCCAGCACTGAAATCACGCTGGTGCACCATGGGGTGTTCAGGCTATAGCTCTAGGGCCCTGGAAAGTCTCATGCAGGATTAGCCACTGGTGTTCTAGAGACAGACTATAAGTTACCCAGCAACTTGCATTTCATAGCTGTTTGGAATTATTCAAAACAACAAAAAAATGTGTGCATTTTGGAATAAAAAATAAGACAATGTTACTCACTTGAATTAAGAAACAACGAACAAGATGCCACCGTAAACATTGCAATAATTAGTTACAACATCTTCACAGTGTTGGGTATCACATTTTACTTTATCTTACATATATTTCTTACAGAATGAAGACCGTGAGGTCTGCCATGTGGGCAGGAATAATTTTTTGCCAGTTTCCCTACACAGTATGCTAGGGACATTATGATATTTCACTCTTGTTGGGATAAAAGTAGTTTGTGTTGGCAGCTTTTCTGCAGAGATCCAAAGAGTGTGTGTATCTGTTGCTCATTAGCATTTGAGTATAAATATTTTTTTATGGTTAATAAATCGTAGCAACTATATGTTAAAATGGTTTAAAATTGCAAACTTGTTTACTATCTTTTCTTTCATAGGTATCAGCATAGTGATGGGGAGCATAACATCAAATTCACAGTTTGAATCAGTTTTCACAGTTATCTCACTAACATGACTAGCAATTACTCCAAGTATTCATATATAATGAAGATGTTAGCCATCCAAAGTTATTTGAGAGAGAGAGACTCTCTTCCAGAAAAAAGCAACTATTTGAATTCACAGTTTGGGGAATCTTGGGGGTATTAAGCTGAACTTCTAAAACCTTAAACCTTAAAATACACTGTCTAGGGTTGGATATTTTCACAAGTTCTGTGCTGGAATAAGCACCCAAACAACAGCTCTTCATCTGTAACTTCTGTATTTTTATATCCTTGGTCTGCAAAACTGTGTTAGAAATTTTGCAACAGTTGTCTTTCAAATGAAATTTCTGGTACTTCCTTATTTGTATTAAGACGAGGAAAAAGGTTTCAGAGAAACATTTATTTCAGCACATCAGTATTTTACTTCTGCTTCTGATCAACACCAGAAAATGTAAGAGCAGACAAAGATAGCTAGTGAGTGACAAGGAGAGGTAGGGAAGAGGAGAGTTTAATCAAATTTTCTTGAGCCTCAGAGCAGATCTAGTTCACATTTTAAGCAGAAGTCTTAAAACCATTGTTAAAATTGATTTTATTTTTCCCAAATCCTGGTGCTATATTTGTTTCCAATGTCATTTTTGGACATTTTTGACATAGCCTATGCCCCTTTGGACAGCATCCAATTGAGCCAGTGTATAAGCAGAGAAACACCTGAGTACATGCACCCCATTGTTTTTTTCTTCATGAATTGTGGGAGATCTTTTTCCTGCTCTCTCCCAAGAGAACAAAGGAAAGTGTTTATCAGCTGTATCTTTGCCCTGCTGTGTAACACGGGCTCTGACCTACGTGGTCTGAAATGAACTGGTGTGCCTCAGCTGGCAGCATCACCTAACAAAATATTGATGGGAAGAATGTAGAGGAAACTTGGGCAGGTCCTCAGAGAGTGCCAACTATTTAGCCCACCCCCAGTAAATGTTGTTTCCATTACTTTCAGGTCTTCTCTGTAGATCTTAGCTCCTCAGTTGGTGATTACACTGGAAAACCACAAGCAAACCCAAACCTAAATGACATGCGATAAAGGACCTTCTGACTTGCTGTTTCAGTAAATATTTTACATCAGTAAAGCCAATTAGACCAAACTTTCTGCCACAAATTTGGAAAAAAATCCTTCTTGGAAATGTGGTAATCCCTGTGATAAAACAGATGTATGTTTGGAAAAGGTGTCCCAGGCATTTCTATTGATGTGTAGTTGGGGCATTTGTGTCTCAACAAGAAAAGCAGACATCACAAAAGTTCTGTTTTGTTTATTCGGAGTGGAGTGGAAGAAACATATTAGAAAGAAGGTGAACAGCATCCAGTGGTGACAGGAGCAATTTACCAAGTGTGATAAACATGCCAATGTTACTAGGGATAACGGCAGCATTCTGCAGAGACTGATGACAAACAGCTTCTTCTTCAGTGCTTTTGCAGCATTTAATGTGCCCGGACTGACAGGAAAAGGGGAGGAAAGGAAATGAAAGGAGCTTTCACATTGAGTTTCAGTTAATTAGAAGCAGAAATTTGAGAGGAGGAGAAGTCTTACCTTTTGAAATCTCACTTGTCCCTCTTTAGATTATATAATGCCCAAAGGCTGAATAAATATTCTTTTGGTGTTTGGAGCCAAATGATGACTCTGCTCCACAAACATTCCCAGTGCTGTTGTATGTGCCATAGAAGAAGCTGAACGTATGTGTTTTATTTTCTTTTCTCCAGCATCAGCAATGAAAGTCATACAAGAATGTTAAGTATTTGTGGTCAATTTGTTCTGGAAAGAAAAAAAAATGTAGATCACAGGAAATCACACTTCTATTCTGCATTTGTAAGATTGCTAGAAGGAGCTGATTGTGAAAAGGAAGCTAAAAATCTGACGATTTACAAGAAGTGACCACTTCTCCTTTAGGGGCTGTCATCGTATTCTGATTTACTGAGGGTACATTTTCCTGAATCTTATACAAGAAATAAGACAGTCGTTCCTCTATTTGTTAAAATCACCAATAACAAATAGTGATTTACAGCATCCATTCTAGTAGTTATTCATACCTCAATATATGAAAATGCTTCATAAGTCAGAAATTCCAGGAATTGTCTCAGAATCTATTTGCATTTCCTTTTGTACCATGCACCACCATTTCCCCATTTCATCCTCTTAAAAATAATGCTGTGCACAGTCCAACATTTCATTTCTTTCACATTATTTTAATCCAAATAAAGACTTTATTAGAATAATAGATTGTGTATAGTGATTGGTCGTTAATGAATTTTAAGGGATAGTTTGCCTGAAGTATTGAGATATTGCCTGTAAAATCTTGGAGGCTCTAATCCAGGAAAACATTCCAGTGTTGAAACAATTCCCATCAATTTGATGTATTTTAGTTAAGCATTTGCAGGTTTGTTATTTCATTTCATTTTGGTTTGGTTTGGTTTTAATTTTATTTTAAAGTTTCCCATCTGCCTAAAAGATATGCAGTTGGTCATGCTCCGAAGTATCTCAGTTTTGAGAAAACCAGTCACTTGATGTGGCTCTTGCACCCAGGCCCAGGATCCAGATGTTCACCCAAGCAAAGAGCGAGCTGTGGGATGGGATCACCCTGGGTTTGGCACATTCACTGCCCATGCAGCTGGTGGAGATCCTCACAGAATGTCACAAGAGCCACCACTTTCTGATAAACACCTCCAGCAATAGAAGGACTGCTGTGATTGCCTCCTTTTAGCATAAAGCCCAGTTTCAGCAGTGGGGACAGAAAACATCCTTCACCTACAGTAAGGTTTTAGCCCACTTTCCGGAGTGTATAGGATGTGTAGGTTAAACCTCTTCAATTAAAAAAATTACTGAATCCCAGAATTTCCCCGCTGTATTGGGTACTCCAGCCATTACTGTACTGCATAGTCATTACCTACACTCACCCCACCTTCTCAACTGTGCTGAAAGAAAAAAAGCAAGGCCAACTCATTTCCTCAAAAGCAACAATGTAAGGCCCTTACTTTTGAGAGAGAATCTCAGGCTATAGATCACAACCAGAAAAGTCCTTCTCCCTCCAGCCAGGAGTGAGGGGGAGGCAGGCAAGAAGAAAGGATTCATAACTCATTCTTGTCCTCATGGTTTCTCATTGGCCCCGGCGTGACATCCTCATGGACTCTCTTCGGCACAGTGCTGGCCGTGCAGGTCTTGTTAAACACCATGCAAATGAGGAGACGTCGCTGCTCTCTGTTTAAGGAGCACAGGTACCCACTGCTTCTCAGCATCACATGGAGACGAGGACTGCTCTTGGTGCTATTCTTAGGTAACTTTCTTCAGCCTACAAACTCTCTCTTGGTATGGTGACTACCACAGCCTGGCCCTGCTCCTGGTTGTCCTCTATCAATTACTTAATAAGCATGAATAGTTTTTTTAAAAAATAGTATGAGAGGAATGGTAAACTCATTAAAAAGCATAGCTTCCTGGCACAGATATAATTATCAATTCCATCATCTGAGACCACAGCTCCTGTGACTCCAGTGACACGACAAAAATGCTTCTGCAGTAACATCTGAGGTCACACAGTATTTGAAAGGCCTTAGCTCACTCCATACTTGTTCTGGTTTCTTAAAATTCATACCATCCAATTACTGCCTCAACCAGCTTGTTCTCATATAACCATTTTCTCTTATAACCTCTCAAATGTCTTGTAGCGTGCATCTTCTCTGACTTTTTTTTTTATTCTTTCTGAACTAGTTCCATACATACTTACTTGATTTTGAAATTAGTTGAACTGCCAGCCCCAAAAATGAATTTTAAATTGAATTTAAAATGTGTATCTTTAGTTACTGTGATTATCTATATAAAAGGTTTTACATTCATGTTTTAAAAAAACTTGCAAACAAAAGTATGTTCTTGTTTGAACTGTGCAAGCTCAGTATTTTCAGACTTTGTCCTTTCATTATTTTAGTGAAAGAACAGATATTAATTCCCAGTCCAGTGCTATGCCATCTCTGAAGGCCAGCAGAAACACGAGTGACATTTTAGTGCTGTTGGATAGATGTAATTCTGTTGACTCATTACTTGAACAGAAATGTTTATCATATGCTTTATGTTTCTCTGGGAAACTACTTCAATATTTGAGTCTGATGCAGCTCTCATCAGCAATGTCTTTATTAGTAAATAAAAAATGTCCTGAGCAGAAAGTCAAGGTTTATAGATGCCCCATCTCTGGAAACATTCAAGGTCAGGTTGGACAGGGCTCTGAGCAACTCGATCTAGGTGAAGATGTCCCTGCTTATTGCTGGGGGATTGGACTAGATGACCTTTAAAGGTCCCTTCCAACCCAAACTGTTCTATGATTCTATGAGTCTAAGGTCTAATCAAGGATAACCCAAAACATACACTTCCTTCAGGTGCTTTGGATGTGGTTGCCCTGCCTGGTGCATGGGGAAGGCTCTAGACATGGGCACAAGCTAGGCCATGTTACTCACTTTCAGAGCCAGAAAACGGTCTCAGGTCTCTTTGATGACACTGTCGCAGCTGCTGGTGGTCTCCTCATCGAGTCCAGTGAAGCTGGGAGAGCACCTTTGTCACTGGGCCTAGTGGGTGGCATTGGTCATTGTCCTGCAGTGAGTGACAGATGAATTAGAGCTCCGTAAATTATTGCACTCTGATTTTATCTTAGAAATGCTAACAAAGCCTATCAGCTGAAAATGTCATTTGCAATGAAGTAGAAGCACAAATAGGCCAAACAGAAGAGAACATCTTGAACAACGAAGAACAAATTTATACCTCAACTTCTCTGCTGATCTGCTGATTAGAACACAGCTAACAGTGCATAGTACCTAATTGTGGGCCTCAATATTCTGTGAATAACAATAGAGGCATAGCATCATCCTGAGCCAAATGCCTACTCCCAATGTTGGATTTTAAATTTTTTTGTCAATAATGGCAAAAATTATGGCTGAATCAAGTCAGGTTGCTGAATGTATCAGCTCTGGTGAGATGGAAGTAGGCTGTTAGATCTTCTTCCAAATTATGTGTTATGCTAATTGATAATGTACTGTGTTGTTACAAAGCTAATTCTGTTTAACTTAGACAACAGGGTTAGGGACTGGGAAAAACACTGCTCCAGGGATAGCAAATGATCTTCTATCTGTAAAAGCGCCCTTATAAACACACAGACATGCATGCAGGCATTTCATATCCTCATTCCACAACATTTGCATATGACCTGTGATCAATATTTTACCACAGCAAACAAGTGACAGCAACACCGTTATCACACTATTTAATGAGTAAAACCTGGACACAAGCAACATAGGTATCTGCCTTAGAATGTAGACAGGGAAGAAGAGTAAAAATTATTATTGGTAGATGGTTTATTGCAGTGAATTCCAGTTTTACAGAATTCAAATCTGCTACCCATACTTATCCTGAATAATACCTATAAGGTCAGATCTGCTCTTAGAGAAACACAAAGACCCAAGTAATTTCCTTCCTCATGCTGGACTTACATTCATTAAGCTCAGGTGTTCTTCCCACAAAGATGAGCATAAAGCCACTTAGGTAAGCACAGCTGGTGACACAAACGACCCTAAGAAGGGTCTGCTCCCCTGCTGGGATGATCAGTGTGAGCCACAACAATGGAATGGGGTCTCAGTAACATTTAGAGTAGGTACCCATCTGCATGGTGGAGGATGGAGAAAGTGGACCTTGCTCATGTCCTTGGAAGTCAGAGTGAGTTGTGTAAGCAGACATGACACCTGTGATAGCAGCAAATTAGAGGCGAAGCAGGGGTGGAAGATTGAGAAAAAGCTTGAGCGTTGTGCATGTAAGCTGCATGGATCAATAATTGGAAATAATCAGCTTGACTGTGGAGTCGGAGCTCATTTGGTAAGTGGGGACTCACATGTCAGGCACACCTCAGCATTCCCTCCTCAGCTTCCTACTAAGGACAAGGACACCTGCTCATTCGTCATTAAAGCGGTCTCATTACAAATACATAGCCCTATTCATCTCTTCCTGTTCTCATACTCAGGAAGAGCAGTTTGATGTCTGACACAAGCAGGGGAGAGCTGATCTTCTGTCACCCATGTTTGAAGTAAGCATGTGTTATACTGGCAGTATTTCTGCTTTGTCTAGGCATAAATCTAACCTTGGAAAAGGCTGAACAGCTTCAAAAATATCTAAGATCTCTGTGGCAACAAAAAAAAAAAAAAAAAAAAAAAAAAAGGAGGTGATTTAGATCCAGTTAATTTGTAGAGCACCTTTCACATTTGGCTTGAATTTTCTCAACATATGCTTGCAGTTTTAGCCTGAGGAGCCTAGTGAGCGTGGTGTGCTGCTTGTTTCTTCTGCTAACACAAACCAATAGTGAAGATACAAGATATTACAGGGCAGGCTTCACGCTTTTACAGTTTTCAACGATTCTTTCCTGATCTCTGCATTCCAAAAGGGCCTCACTTAGAGGTGCCGCAGGCAGTAAACATGGCCAGAAGGGATGGGGTTCACCTTAACTCAACTTGCCTGTCTAAAAGACAAGCCAGTGTTCCTCTAGAGTCACAGGAGGGAACGAGGCACCTCACACCTATCCAAGCCTTAGCATAGGCTGCGCTATTTTCCTCTCAAGTGCCTCTCCCTCTCTCCTGCTCTTTCCAGCTGCAACAGAGCCCTTCTCTTGCTCACTTTTTATTCACTCACTTCCCTGTACTCCTCAGTTCCATGTGCAATTGAAAGAGGAAGTTTTGAAACAACCGAGATCTTTTCTCACAATATTTCTGGATGAAACGGAAGCACTGAGCACTGGAAATCTTCTGTCTGGTTTTGCACGCTCTTGAGGACAAGTAAACAGCTTCTCTAGCAACATAGCTGTGACTAGACAAGTTACAAACATGACTGTAAGCTTGCAGACATCAATGACTCCATGATTTATAATCACGATTACATTTTACCTCTACCTCATGGTTATATAAATGATGTTTGCCTTCTGAATGAAAAATATTAAAAGGGAATACATCAAAATCCACTTTTGTTTGTTCGTAAAGGAGAAAGAAAAGCTGTCAGTATTTCCCTCCCAAAACTTACTTGGACATCTCTGAACTCAGACCTAAAGACTTTTCAGGTATTTTAAACTTGCTGGTCCAAATAAGCATAGACCCTGTCAAGTCTGACTGCTTAAGTCTGGTGGTTGAAAATTTCAACACTACAGTTGCACCAGAAGAATGTTGAAAAATGAAATTTTTGAACTAGTTGAGGACCTAAACACTTTACAGAGTAAAGCCATCATATCAGACTGCATGGTAAATAATAACCAAATAGAGTGGGGAAAAACAGGAAGGAAGGAAGGAAGGAAGGAAGGAAGGAAGGAAGGAAGGAAGGAAGGAAGGAAGGAAGGAAGGAAGGAAGAAGGAAGGAAAGGAAGGGAGGGAAAGGAAGGAAGGAAGGAGGGAAGGAAGGAAGGAGGGAAGGAAGGGAGGGAAAAGTGGAAGGGTAGTGAGTATTATTTGATATTTGTGACCAAACACAGAAGAGTGTATTGCACCAGCTGTAGTTTCTGTATGACCTGTATGGACAGCCCTATGCAAGAGGCATTGCAATAATTGAACTAGCAACTGAAGAATGAATAATTGTCCTGACATCTTCATGTGTTATAAATATCTATCCAGGTGCTGATGGAAAAAAAAAATTCACTTGTGGTTTTCCATGCCACCTGAGACACTGAGCTCCTAAAATTAGATCTCGACATACAGCTGAATTTGTTCCTAAATGGTTTCAAGGGTTTCTCTGGTCTGTTTACGTTCTTTATGAGCATTTATCTTGGAGAAAAAATTGCTTGTTACAAAGACAGTAACTACAAGGGATTACTTTAATAAACAAATGACAATTCAGCCTAAGGTTTTCTTGTAGCAATCAGTGAGTAGGAAAAAATATTTTAAAGAAATTTGCCCAAGCCATCTGCGAACAGACGAAGAATACCCTTCAAGAGACTGTATCATTTCTTTCTGGACATAGGCAAGCAAGAAATACCAAGGTCATCCTTGCAAATGTATCTCCAACCAATTTATGAAAGCACGAAAAAGGTTTCCCAATATTCTTCAGTTACCTGTTTCATCCTTCACTACTTTCACAACAAGGAATTTTAAAAAAAAAATTCATCACAAATATCTTTTTAGCTAAAAATGTGATTGTTTTTTATTGTTCTACCATAATGGAAAAGAATAACTGGCCTTCCTCACAGCACCTTTTGTGTATCAAACACTAAGTTCTATGCTATCCACCACTGCATCTTAGTCTTCTCTTTTCTAGATTAGTCCTCAAACCTAATGTTTTCTAAATCAATTTGTACTGCTCTTCTCTGCATTACATCCAAGGTGTCTACCTATGTCATGAAGTCTGTGACCCAGTAATGAATAACGTGTTCTTGCCAAGGCAGAAATAGTACAATGTAAAGAGTGAAAAGTACCAGTCTTTTATATATGGTGCTCTTACCTCTGAATGTCTTCTGCTTTTTTCTAAAAGTGCCATATTGCTAATGTCTTTTTCACTTGGTGTCTTAGATCTTCAGTATTGCTTGCCTGACTCTCATTTTTATGAAAAAAATACTCAAATCAGGCCTCAGATTTTTTGGCCCTGTGTTACATTTACCTTGGATAAAATATGTTTGGGGGACTGATGCTAATATCCATATGTTCTTTATTCTGTCACAAAGAGAGCTTCCAGCCTTAGCAGTTCTATAGAGTCCTGCCACGCTTGCTTCACAAGCCAAGGCAGCTTTAGTCCTGCAGTTCAGTATTTACAATACAAACCTAATTGTCTTTATTAGCCATTATATTTTTCTTAACAAATTAACATTTGAAAGGCTTGGTAATTCTATTTAGAAGGTCTGTTGTGGGAAAAACAACCTCCAACAAATGATTGAATTCCTCAGGCTCAATGCAATCATATTATAATTGCTTGATACAAGGTACAGATTGCCTTTGTGTTTTCCTAAATGGTATTAATGCTTGGAGGATTCAGTAACTCCTCATTAACAGGCAAAATGATTGAGTGCAACTGACTTCCAAATAATGGCTTTGGTCAGATTATGAGTGTGCCAGAGAAACATATACCCTAAACGTCTGAAATGGTCCTTTCAGCTTTCCCTTCTGTGCAGACCATGTATTTGAAGGGATAACAGACTCTCAGCTAGCATAATTGCAAAGTATTTTCTTATTATCTCTGGCTAAATATCTACGTGGGCTAAGCAGAAAGGCAAAATTTGAATACCATTTCCTGCTGCTGCAGAATCAAACTGTAATATGGTGGCAGCTATCACAAAGGATTGATCCTAGATGCAGAAGTACTTTTGTGGACTGACCAGACTTTTTCACCATAAAATAACAACAGCCTGTAGTGTAGTTCAGAATCTCTCTGGAAAGGTGGAAAAAAATGAAGCATCATTTGGCACATAAGAGTATTCACGCTGTTATTTTTTTCTTAGTGCTTGAAGCATTGTATGTCTACATGTTGAAGGAAAGGTAAGTTCTGTGCTTTGATAAGGCATTATGCACACCCATTACATAAATATCTGATCAAGCCAAACAAGGGTTTGGCACTGTGTCCCTGGTCTCTGCTTTTTTTTGCAATAGTGATTAATGATGTTACTAGGCGTATGATGCCAGGAATTTTGTTCAGTTTCAAACATCTGGCAAACTCTTAGCCTCAGCAGTTTGAAAGCTTCCAGAAAGGTGAATGAAGAGCTCTTAAGTGAGCCTCTCAGGGCAAATGACCATGACATTGAGAGTATCATCCCACTGAAAGCAATGAAAATTCTTGCACAGACAACAAAGGGAGCCAGATCAGGCTACTGTCACATGGTTACTTCCAGATAACTTCTTAAGCCATAACAACCATGAAGGCACCTCTACAAAAATGGTCTTACAGCAAGGAAAATTCACCTATTACAACTTACAACTAGAAAATGCACATCAAACCTACTTTGAGGATTAATAATATTGCTATTATTGAGCTAAAGGCCTTTGCTTACCTTAGAAATGTGCTGCTGAATATTGTTTTCTTTGCTCAGGATGCCATTATTTTAAATAATAAAGAAAGGTGGGAGTGGGAGTGCGGGGGTGGGTGTATTCTCAACACATCACACTGTGTATCTAACCAGCACATCACTGCCAGCACTGTGAGAGTGCCCCACAACCTCAACTACATCAAGATCACACAGGATAACACAGATCTTGCTCACACAAATTTATATTTTAAGTACTGCTATGCTGTAATTGAAGTGCTTGTTTGTTATACTCTGGTGATTTCCAGCTGTAGAATGGAAGTAAGCACTTCAAAGAGCTGAAATCATTTACTCAGCATCTTCTAACTTATTATGCATATCAGAAGACAAGATAACTGAGTGATAACATACAAGGATGTTGCATAAACAGCTTTAAAGCATTTTTTATTAAAGCACTGTGTGGTTGGAGTAGATGGTGTATCTACTTGAAGGAGGCAGCATACTCTAAGGAATTTTAATGGATCAAAAATTAAAAGGCAGAAGTAGGAAGCTATAAAATAAAGCCTAAGCAAGAACACTTCCCATTTTAATAGTGACTTCAACAGAAATCTAGAAGACGGATCATCATTCAGATCAGCTGGACAAGCAAAAAAGCAGGGTACCATGTCAGGAGAAAGTAGGAACTGTATTACAAAAGTCAGGGGAAAAAAATCCCCTAGCGTTACCTCTGAAAAAGATTTCAAGTTAAGAATTAGGTTCCTTATGTCTCACATGACTGAAAAATATTGTCTTGATATCATCCTTAGGCACAAAATATAACTAAGTATAAACCCGTAGCACACAAACAGGTTTGTCTCTCGTAAGAGAGGAGGAGGCCTACAATCAGCAACCATGGGGTATTAAAGTATTTCTAGTCAAATGTGACTATCAGTTTTGACCAGGTTCCCATTTTACACTTTATTGTAGAAAAATGAGCAAACTGAGGAAGCAGGGAGCACCATCAAGCAGCGTCACTATTGAGCCAAGGAAACAGAAACTCAGCATATGGAATTTCTCTTGAATGAGGGAACAATTTGGTTAGCCCTAGGCAGTATGATGTAGGATTTCTGATCACCAGCTCCCCTTTGAAGGGGCAACTCTCCTCCCCTGATGGGGGATACAGGAAAGGTGCGTCTCTCCAGAGGGAGTTGAGAGAGTGTCCCCAGCATGTTGAACAAGTGTTTCCAATGGGAGTTGTTCCTCAGAGAGGTGCAGCACAAACCTCCTTGGGGTTTATCAGGTTAGGCAAATGAATTAAATTCCTAGCCTCTGTTTCGTATGGAGAGATATTTTTGTTTAAATGGGAACTTCATATCTATCAGTTTATTTTCAAATCTAGTTTACATGATTTCTAACACTATTTAGACCTAAGCTGTCGGCTGGTTTGGGTTTTGGTGGTTTTTTTAGAATTTTAGAAGCAGATGGAAATTTTCAAATTAATGTTATTTTTTGTAGATTTTCTCCTTGTCTGGTTTAATTCCAAATGCCAGTTAAGCAGGATAATAGTCTAAGCGAAAAGAAGAATGGGGGGGTGGGGAGGGGAAGACAAGTGAGCAGTTCAATATCACACAACATTTATCACTTAATTGGCAACTTGTGAGGCTTTTCATCAAAATAATCCAGTCTGGTGTTATACTTTGCTCTGCTTTTCACATGTGCGAAAAAGTCTCATTCAAGAGTACTTAATATTTTGAAGTTATCTCTTCTATGCTTAATTAGTTTCTGAAAAAAACAAGAGACTGCAGTTGAAGAAAAACCATTTTGTTTTGTTCAGTGTCTCATTCATATTTAACAGTGATAAAATAGATTATTAAATCGTGACTAGCAGCATAATACTTTTGTACATACATTGTTCTTTATTTATGCTCAAAAGCTAAGGAATTTATTTCTTAACCACATACAGTGTTATCTAACACAGAGTTTTCTGGAATATTTTTAATGATGTGGGTGGTAAAGATGATTAATGTAAAAGACACAAACAGCCTTCTCCAAGTTTTTTTCTCCCACAAAGTTAATACTTCCATGTCCAAACTTGTCCATTGATGGGAAAAGAAAAAATTATGCTAGATTATACCAGAACACAGCTACACAAATTTTGCCAACTTAGGCTTGCTCCTCTGAGCCAGCAGTCATTGGTGGAGTCACTGGAGAGCCCAGATGTGAAGACTGGATAGGATTTCCAATGCCTGTTGGCAGAAAGTTGCATTAAAGGAAATTCAACAGTGAACTTATCTCTAGCTGCAGGACTCTGGAACAGCGTGTTGGCCACAGGTAGGACAAAGGCAGGGCTGAAAAGTACAGTGAACGTGCTCATCGGTTGTACTCTGCCAAAATGGCCCCTAGGACTGTAGGGCAGGCATGCATAGTCATG
This sequence comes from Caloenas nicobarica, assembly GCF_036013445.1. Taxonomy (NCBI): domain Eukaryota; kingdom Metazoa; phylum Chordata; class Aves; order Columbiformes; family Columbidae; genus Caloenas; species Caloenas nicobarica. Next base: position 32,126,483 of record NC_088246.1, on the reverse strand, counting down.
TCCTTTGCAATCCGCATCCCTGTTGCCTCAGGTGTGACGCCTTAGTCTGGCCACTGTATCTGGGTTCCGTCCTCAAGGCAACCAAGATGCAGAACAGGAAGGCTGGTGCACTCACCCCCACCTGCAAGCTGTGGATCATACCCAGGTCCCAAACCTTAGACACAGCATAAGAAATAACTGTACTTCTGCAAAACAGAGAAAGTTTACTCCCTGTTGTCCTGAGCGTGGAGAAGGGGAAAGTGCACTAAAGGTTTATCCATACCTATGCAAAGCATGAGTTTAATGGGAGCTGAAAGCTTTCAACATCTTCCCAGAGGCAAGTTTAAAATGCTGGTTTAGAATGCTTGGCAGAATTTGCCTAAATGTAAATAAATGTGACAGTGGAGGTAACTCTGTTTACCAGTTAAGTCAGGCTTGTGCCTAGGCTAGTAAGGCTGAGTCCTGACCTCTGGACCACTCAGACCATTAATCTCCTGACGCACAGTCTGATGGCTCCTGCTCCCACCTGTGTGTCTGCAAACTCCTGTGCAATGGAGAGGCTGAGCTTCCTCCTAAGTGCAGACCCAGTATGTTCACCTGTTGCAGTCTGAAAAGGACCATGATGGTGAACACTTCTTGCTAAGGGCTGAAGTATACGAGCACCCTAGCTCTCTTCCCACAGTGCAGCATGAGCCACGGCTTGGCCCTGTAATGCAATAGGGGAAGCATAGTCATAGAGTCAGGTCGAGCTGTAGCAGAAAACCAGCAATGACTAGCACCTGTTCCAGCTAAGCCCACCAGCTCAGACATCTGCCAAGCTACAGCCAAGTGTGTAAACACTAGCAATGAGCCCAGAGACTCACCAAGACTAGTGTCTGGGTTCCAGGTGGCTATATATGTATGTATGTATATATGTATATGCAACATAAAATGGAACTGGAATTCTTCAAGGATAAATGTCAGCGCTGTGCGGTGTGTATGTAACAGATTTACATCCTCTGTTGGCTGTGACTGGTAATGTGCACTGAATATTATTCTTTATTATTAAAACAATTCACAGAATTATAAGGATAATACAACTACTCATCTAATCTCATATATTGCATAAGAAATGAATCAAATTTTACTTAGTCATTAACCTAGTGTCACCATCTCTCTCAGTTTGAGTGAGACAGTCCTGATTTTGGTGGGAAATATCTTCAGGGCAGAGACTGAAAGATATTTAAACTCTGTAAACATGTAAAACACACGATAGTGGGTACCACACGTATCCTGGTTGGCTACTCTGTGAGACGCTATTTCAGAGATAATAGACCGAACTTCATTCAGAAGCTGTATGTTTAAGAACAGGTAAAAGCAGACCCTAAATCATAAATTTTGAACATAACCCAGGAAGAAAGATATTCAAGATCTCTTGACAAATATCTGGAGACACCTCTCTCAACACTGACTACAGAAGAATTTTAGGAAGATGCAAATAGCTTCAGTATGAGTCCTTGTGCAAGAGTCAGTGGCTCTGTCCACATGTTTGAAATCTTCCACCAGGAAGCCACTGTGCATAGTACACTCAAGCCACCATCCTAAATCCCTACCTTGTCTTCAATGGCATTAGTGCTATTTTTTTATCCAAAAGAGAGAATTATTTTCATCATATGATCCAGAGACATCTCTCATGGTACAGACTAGTTTCCATTTCACCCAAAATTTCCTTGTCAATACACCTCATCATACACTGCCCAACTTTAATGGCGTATATCACAATGAGTGTATTATACCCATTTTCCTCATCCTTCTACAATAACTACTGGCAATGAAATGATGCATGCTGTGATCACTGTGAAGAAAACTGCACTTTCCACTGCTCAAGGTGAGTGAGGAGTAAGGAGAGAGATCTTAGATCTCACCAGAGCAATACAAACCAACACTTGTACATACGCATTCCTTAGGAGGGTGTCTGTTCTTAATACACTTCTCCCCTTGCATATTTTTGGACTGTTTTCCCTTCTTGCTTACTAGATGGCCATGGAGCTCATGTAGTAAGGACCAATCTAATAAAGGATTTTTAACACCACCACAACAAAAAATCATAGTATTAAAATACATTTTCTTTCTCTCAAATATTGATAATGTTATGAAAATACACGTATTCTGAAAATGGTTTTGTTACAGAAATACAATGCATGTTGTTCAAGGGGTAGTACTGAGCAGACTAATCTGATTATTCCTGCTCATTCTGAAAACAACTGTCCCTAATTTTTACAGTAATAAGCTCTATGATATAGGAACTTGAAACACCCATATCCCTGAGCTTCAGAAGACTCAGATAATATCTAGCACAACTTCAGATACCAAAAATCTTTTTTAACTACCCAACTCATGTAATAATCAATGGTGTAAGCTTAAAACATTTTAGTTTAAAGCTGTTAGCCTCCAAATCCCCCTGTTTTTTTAAGCTGAATAAAGGTTTAGACCAACCATTTGAAATCTGATTGCTCAGCTATACCCAGGGCAGCAAAACAAATTTGTGTAAGACTAATTTTATTTCAGGCTTGAGAATTTTGGTCATCAAAGGTTGCTTCAATAATCATGTTAGCTTCAATTGGAACAGATGCTCCTAATTGTAGGACTAAAGTCCTCAACTAAAGACTTTACTCACATGAAGTCTTTATTCAAACAAAACTCCCATTTATCCCTTTAAACACAAGCCAGCATACCTTACTGAACGAGAACTAGAGAATGAACTAAGATCCTACCCTGGAGTTTTTCCTGCTAGTCTGTGGATGACATCCACTTCCTAAACAGAAGGTTTAATGGTGTTTTTAAAATATCTGAAAAACTATGACAATTTGCAGGGGTGGGGTTTATTTTGTACTATGAATTCTGAGAGTAACAAATTAGCAAGGAAAGTCTGAAGAATAATTTGAACTTCTGCTTTGATTGCCACTTTAGTTGCATGGCTTACAGTTGTAGAGAAAAAAAAATGAAGATTTGTCTGGGGCCTATCTAAGAGCAAACAATAAAAGTGTCATTCTAAGAAGACAGGTTCTAATTTGCAGAAGGTCAGAAGGAAATACCATAAACAATGTAATCTTCTCTAGGATCCCACCCTTTCTGTGAAAAGGAATCAGCAAGTCAATGCTACAATGTTTTTAACCACTTTTGACCCTTGTTGCTGTGGAAAGGGTTCATTTCTGTGGCACATCTCACAAATAATTCACAAAGTAGATTAGTGTCACATTAACCTTGATAATTATTTTCTCTCAACTATAAGAATCAGTTCCTTAGTCTGATTCTTGATATTACAGTTGAGTTGGACACAGCCATATATTGTATAGTAAAAGTTAATTTGGACATAGTTAGAATTGTCTTGGATGCAAGACCTTTCGTATCCTTTCGATACCTGCTGGAAACCAGTGAGGGTGAGGAGCAAGGACAGAAGACCCCAAGGGCAAAGGAAACCAGGAGTGGAGAAGAAGGAACCAGCTAGGCAAAGAGACTCAGAACATGGGGCTAGGTGGGAGAGGAGACAAATGGTCGAAGTTAGACTGGGGTGGAAGAGCTGGGCAGGTTACCTTCAGACATGTTGGATAAGAACAATTGAGACATCAATATGGGCATCTGCTCCTCAGAAGAGGAGTGTGCCTGGCTAGCTAAGAAGAAGGAAGTAGAAGGAAGAATGAAGGTGAGAAAAATACAAAGTTAGGGTGTTGTGGAGAAAGTGAGAAAAATTTGTGTTCCCTCAGACAGAGGCCAGGGCTGACTCCAGAGCTGCTTCATGGAAAGGCTTCATGGCAATGTGCTGCTCCTCCTCAGGCTTGAGACAACCATCTGCTCCTGCTATCAGTTCCTCTCTCAGAGGTCCCTGCACAGATTTAAATGTCGCAATCCTATGGAAGACTATGTGGCTGAATTTAAGAGTTATTTTCTTGCTTGTTAAATTGAAAAAAAAAAAAAAAAATTGCTGTCAGGGCCCTGAGTGCCTTACTGGCCCATCTGGCCTCACCTAGACCCTCTAACCATCCCTGCCCACCCGAACCTTCTAACCATCCCTGCCCATGGACCAGAAGCCCCTTTCCAGTTCAGCTCAGGGCCTTCTGTCTCTGCCCCAGTAATACTGTAAGATGCTGGTCTCCAGCCCTGTCTCCTGCTCTCCCTACCCATGCGGGCACTGCTCAGCCATGGCTGGGCTCACCCTCAGCTCCCAGCTCCAGCTCCCTCCTGGGCCAGCACCATTCTCGCTGTTCCCTGGAGTCAAGTACTTGGAAATATAGAAAGACAACTGAATCTGATTTGGCCTGTTCCTATGGAACGACTTTGTGAACAACAATATAAACAGCCTATGACATAATAAATAACTTCATCTTCCATAAAAAGTTTGGGTAAAGTGACATGGGCAGTGTCATGGGTTGAACAGCAAAGGGAAATGCTAACAATGTTCTTCTTAAGTTCTGCGCATGTGCCAAGCTGAGAAGACAGTCTGGTTAGCATGAATTCCTGTATGAATAGCAGTGCTTCAGCTAATAGTCAAAATAAATCAAAATACCTTCCCTCTTTCAGTGCTCCCTTATCACAAGTTGGATAGAATCTCTTCAGTTCAGAAATTATGTCGTCCAGGATTATTTGCATAACCCATGACTACCTTGAGATGAGTCAATTCTGTTGAATTAAGGTTATGTTTGGTTTGGGTTTTAACTTAGCAATGCTACAGCTCAGTTTTCAGATTTGGCTGTGTTTTAACTCCCACATTGCACCTGACTGGTTTTATGGTATCCACCTACCATGCACCTTCCTTAGATAAAAGATTTCTGCACTTAAGTCTTTTTAGTTTTTCCATTCATGTAGGACATATCAATATCACATGATATTGCTTTAAAAAAATCACATTAAATGTGAAACAGTATAAGAATAATTTTCTGAGAGATGCGGGGCGGGGGGTAGGGAGGAGGGAATGGAAAAAAAAAACCACCACACAACAAACATGTAGACCTAAACAAACTCAGTCTTCAGACTTAGTTTTTGGCTTCCAGTGAAAAAGAGCTAATTTCCTGAAATCTGTGATGTTCTGTTACAGTTCTTATCTCATCACTCTTATTCATTTCCAAGAATAGATATTATACATCATCTGATGTGATAATATGTTATGTTTGTAAGTCTGATATGAATCATCTTCAAGTAAAGCTGTGGCACCAAATTGGCTGCTCTCTGTACAGGATCTGGTATATAAATTAGCCTGCTGCCATAAATTTGAATTATGGCACAGGAAATACCAAACTTACCCACTTAGCTGCTAGTAAAACCAAAATACTTATCTGAATCATTTGCCCTGAAGTGATTGATGCATGACAAGTTTTAATTATGTGTTTTATTCTGGAGCTGCTCCACCAAGAAAAGCTAGTAGGCAAAAAAAAAGACAAGTTTTAGAGGATCTACACTCTTAAGAATCTTCAGTGTCAGCCAGTTAGAAATGCTTTCTGTCTTATGGAGTGCAACAATGCTTATGGGTGTGTGTGTACCAGATCTCCCTCTCACTCTTATGGTCTAACTGACAGCTGATTAACATCTCTTGAGAGGACCAAATGGGCTATGAAAATGCTTAGAAGCCAGCTGAAACACTGAAATGGTGTGAACATGAGAATAACCCTCAAAGTAAGGCTTCATGTTTTATCTGCTAGCAGCACGTGCCCGCAAAATGGGGAAGAGTCAAAACAACTCAGACAGTAGCTTTTGATTACAGGACTGTCTGTCAAATCAAGCTTTTAACAGATTTTATTTAACAAGATAAGGTTATTTATGAAATTATATTGCAGCAAGTGGAGTACTGTACTCCACATGAGAATGACTTTTAAAAGAAGGTAGAGAAAAAAAAAAAAATAGGCTGTTAGGGAGCTGCTGAATCCAGCAGCTGAAGAAAAGTAAGACCGCCTCTGGCACATCCCTGGGTCCAGCAAGCCCAGTAGGCATGCACACAAAACACCACATCTACACATATATACGCAGCATATTTACATAGCCAGCCATGCAGATCAACACCGACAGGCACACTCAGCATGCACACGAATGTAAACAGCAGCCACATCCTGTTCGCCTCTCTGGCTGACCAGGATGAAGGTCTGTTAATATGCATATGAACAAGGTGAGTCCTCCTGCAGACACCAACACACATCTGTCACTCAGCCCCAGACGCCATGGTCTCTCCAGGAATTGCCCTGGACCGCATGGCAGCCAGCTCCTCTGGTGGTCTCACACACAGTAATACATGTACGGATGTTTTGAAATCTGGCTCGCAGACAGTTGTCCTACTTGCTGTCTAGTCCAGTCTGATATTTACTAGCTATTGCACACTGACATATGTGCTCTCACTCTGGCACCACAGTCATGTGGTCCCCTTAACCATGGCCTGACTCTGTTTGCTGGCACGTAGACCTCTGAACACACACACACACACACACACACACGCACGCACACCCTCCCCCCCACACACACCCCCAGGAAAACAGTTAGAAATGGAGTTTAATAAGAAGGTAGGACAGACTGTACTGGTTGGGCACAAGGCACAGCCAGATAAATGTGGTGACTAGCAGCCTGTTTACATGTCTACTGACTAGCAGCCTGTTTACATATGACCAGCCCTGACTATTTTCCCACATTTCTTCCTCCCCAAATTGCCTTGATCCCTCCCTTTCCCTGCCTTTGGTTAGTCCCCTAAGCCTCCCATTTTAAACCTTGCGTAATGTCAAAGTAATGTCAAAATGTTCTTCGTCTGCAGCCCATAATGTGTCCCATACCCCCAGGCCATGCCACCTTCAGTCCAAAAGGTGCTCCAGAGAGCAGCTGCTGTTGGTGCTGGGTGTCACCTCCCACCTGGGGGCTGCTGGCATTGCTGGGAGAGACTTAGGAGGGACCATGTCCCTTTCTCTGACTGGGTTATGGGGTTCTCCCACCTGCCACTGTGCCCTTAAACTCCTCCTCATCTGTGGAGATGAGATTTTTATCACAGAAACTAGAAAAGTTTTTCTTCCAGACTTGGATCCCATTGTGCAGTTCTGTGGCTGAGACAGAAGGGGACCCTGTTAATTATGCTTAGGAACTGAGGACAAGCACTTGCCTAGCTAGACCATAGCGAGCCCCTGAAGTCAGCCTTTACAAAACAACTGGAATATTACAAGCAAAAAAAGTTGCCATTTCAGACTGAATCTTAAAAGGGGCTCTGTCACTGTGAGCACAATTAGGAATCAAAAATACCACAAAAGACCTGAGGCAAAAATCTCCAAGGCCATGTTCACAGCACAAGGAGTCCCACAAATTAGAGCAAAAGCAGACAGCAAGATGACATGTGATGTTTGGAAAAAATACAAGAAGCTCAGTGGTTTTTAACTCTTTGCCTGAATTTGTATTACCATTCAAGTGTACAAAACCTGGGTGAACACAAAAGACATCAGAATTGCTAGGTCAGAGCAATTACTCCTGTAATAAAGAACAACATTGCAGCAGGATATTATCAAACTACTCTTTTGCACTGGAAGCAGAAGGGACTGCATTAATTTAGACAGAGATCTGTAGGTCACTGTAGGAAAGACTGGCAAATCTGGATTAAAACTCTGGGCATCACAGAAACATCACTGCTCTAAAATCCAAATAGCCCAGCCACAGTAGACATTGCAGCTTGTTCCCAGAATATCCCTCTGCTGCTCTAGGCCACTGGGATAGCAATGACTCTTGGCTACTCTGTGCCATGTACCACATGGATCAGATATTACATGCCTTCAGCCTTCCATGCCATCCCCTTAATGTGGAGGCAAAAGTAGCAAATATTTTTGGTTGCTTTGTCCCAGGCTATTTGCAAATGCAGAGGAAGGTACTGACTGCTGCGTCCCAACAGCTCTTCCACATCTCCTTGCAATGGCATCCATAGAGGGGTGTCCCCAGCCAGCTCTACTGGGCCAAGCTGGTCTGGGTAATAGAGATTTTGTCAGTATTTGAAATTCCCTTGCTTGGCAATGTCCACTGTTGGCTGACAATATTTTTTTATTTTCTGAGAGAAAGGAAGGTGGAGAGAGGAGTACCTTTAGGAGGCTCTGATACCAGTTGCTTGGAGCCACTTGTATGATAGGTCTCGGTCTTTGACAATGTGAGGCTATATCTCGCCTCTGCTTTCTGCAGTACCTTTTTTATCCCATCCTCACCCTCTGCATAGGTTTCCCAGGTGTCCAGACAGCATGTGATACATCATGGCACCCTCACAGCCTCAGCCCACACAGTTGCACTCCATGGATAAGCAAGCACAGCTTGCTGCGGCTGGTGCATGCCCAGGTCTTGCTGCAGAGCTGGGAGACAGCCAAGGCGCATACCTGGGAGGAGCTGAGTCACAGACCAAGAGACTCCTTGGCTCCAAGGTGCTGCTGAACAACACATGACATGTTGTGACCTTAACCACCTTTCAAAATGGTCCACAGCCCTGTTACACTATAAAGGTTCCACGCTGTAGTTGGGTTTGCCGTCCATCCAACTACAAATCTGTCACAGTGAAAGCAATGGAGAAAAGCTCTCAACTACTTTGGACAGTGAGATATATTATAAGGAAAATGAATATGCCTGTTTCCTTTATTTATGAATCAACTTTACTTTTTGTGAAAAAGCTCTTAAAGACAAAAATAATCTATTCTCCAAATGACAACAGATGAAAAAAGATAAGGAAAGGATAAAACTACCTTTTTTTCTCCGCAAAACATGTATTTTCAATAAAAATCTGACACAGAAAGTTTCACTATCACTAGCACTAGGGAAAAAAATCTCATCTGTTTTCACTGTAGCCTCCAGTCCTGTCATTCTGTTTCTTTTCACATAGATTATTGTAAAATACTACTGCTGTTGTGCATTCACCTTTCTGGCTGCTCTGGGAGACATCACCTTGGGGCCACCAGAGCAGCTCTTCTGCTCTGAGTGCATTAGTCTCCAGCTTGCAAAAGGATTTTCCATTATTGTTAAGTACATTTGTGGTATACTTAGAGCATTTCTTCCCTGGGGTAGTGTCAGACTGGCATCACCCAGAAATGCAGCCATGACACAGCAATGATCTTGTTAAATGCTGAAAAAAAGATGTTAATATGCTGGAGTGCTGCCTGGTGAAGGCAAAGAGCTGCACCATTTTGTGCCCACTGTACAATGCACTGTCAGCCAAACCCTCTCCTTGCTGTGCTGCCCAGCTCTGCATTTGGTTGTGTCTTTGTGCACCCTTTAAATCTTTTAGCCACAAAGTGTAAAAAGGCTGTTCCTATTTAGGCTCAGTATGGTATTTTTTCAGTGGTCAAATGTTCCAGGAGCATCTTCTCTGGAGCATCTTCTCTAGAGCATCTGAAAGTATTTTTAAAAGGTGACACATCTTTTTAGTTTCCCTTTGAGCTAGGACCTTAGAAAGTGCATCCCACATTGCATCCTCTCATGAAATACCTGTGAAAAAATGTAATAATATCCCAAGAAACTATTGCAAGAAACTTTTCATGCCCGCTTTCCTTCTCTTTGAGCGGGGAAGGTGAAGTGGTCACGAGGTTTGCAGTTTCACAGGTCCCTCAGATACACAAGGAATGGGATAAGAGATCCCCAGGAGGGTTTTCTTACTCCAGATTGTTGCTTCTTTCTCAAAAATGAATGCTCAGCTTTATTAGTGATCAGAAATCTTCTAAGTCAGCACAGAAGGCTGTTTCTGTCTCACCCATCAACTTCACTCCTACAGTCCCAGACCCACAGGCTCACAGAAAAAACCAGAAACCCCAGCCACACGATCTAGAGTGTCATGGATACCATGAATCTCTGACCAGAGGTAAGATCTTCTGGATCTGTGAAGTGGAAGAAACAGCAGTGAATGTGAGTGTGTGAAAGCCCCAGGGAGAACTGGTGCTCTGCTGCTGACACACAGAAAATCACTGCACCCTTCTGGAGGAGCCTCTGGCCCCAGAGAGAGGAGAAAGTAAATGCAAGTCTTGCCTTTTGCAAAGCCATTGATAAACACTATCTTTCTGCATGAGAGTAAATCACAGACAATTTCAAATTCTTCACTGCAAGAGATGCAAGAGGACTTCCCCAGCCTCATTCAGTGACTCTCTTCCCATTCTCCCAGCTCATGGATGGTATTACAGAAAGACACTTTCTGGTTTTACCCTATTTTCTATATTCTTGCTAAGTATTCCCTGCTAGCCACCTTAGCTGGTAAAATACTTAGTTAAACAGATCAGAAGCTTGACTCACTGTGGCTGCTCTTATGTTGCCTTCTCACCCATTTCATATCACTTGCTCAAAAGGGAAGGGTCACCCCTCCTTGGTTCTTGTATTTTACACATTGTTTGCACCTTGGTAGTGGGTATTAACCTGACCTGTCAGTACAGCAGAACTTTGCACTCACATTTTCACAGAGCATGGCATGGAAAAATAGAGCAAAGCCCTGTGAAATCAAGCTGACAGTTCCTATAAAGTCCCATACACCTCTCAGAAAGCACAGCACTATTTCCTGACCCTCAGAACCTCGCGACAATGGTAGTAAACTAAAGATTTTAGCATTACTTCTATTTAATTTATTTTTTTTACAGTTCTATTATTGTACCCATGGACTCCATTTGGTGATTAATTCTCAGCACAAGTTTAGCATTTGTTTCCTGTAGTCTTAAGACTGGTCTGAGCCAGCAAAACACAAGAGCGTCTTTTGGGGAGAGGCTTCCTCACCCAATGCACTGAAATGCAGATACCTGTTTCTTTGCATTCAGTCATGTAGAATGACATCTCCCTGCAGACCATTGCACTGACTGCAGTCTTACTTCGTCTGCACCCTTGGGGAAAACATACAAAAAAATCCCTGCGATATCCAGATGGTGCAGTGAGAGGCTGAAGCGAAGAGAAGCTCCGGAGTCCCCTGCCTGTGCAGAAGCAGCCAGAGCCACTCTCCAACAGCTACACAAAAGAGCCTCTGTCTCTGCTGATGAGAGATCCCTTTGAAGCCTGGGAACCCTGACTGGCAGCATTTCATATCTGGGCATCTTTAGGTTTGGAGCAATGAAGAATGGGAAAAAAGAAAAAGATGACAAAGGAAAGAGCAGGGCAGAAAAAAAAGGTACGATCATCTCACAACAGGTCTGGCTAAGAGCCCATGACAACAACATACATTTTGTGTTACCCCACCTGTGCCATTTTTTAAGGTTTCCTCATCAATATGGAAATTTCCAGTCTATTTTTGTCCTTTTGACCAGAGGGTGGGAAATTGCTCTCAGCTAAGAAGGCATATTATAATTTACCGTTAAGAAACACAAAACATCCTCAGTGTAAAGGTACATCATAAGACATAGCAAGCTAAGCCAAGAGCATGCAGTTTCATTTTAAAGAATGAACGCATTGCTAGTTTCTGTATCAGATTACAGGGAATTCTTTATACAAACAAATTCCAATTATCTGCAAAGAAACTGATTATGTTTGATTACAAATATTTCCAGGTTTAGAAAACTCTAATTCACTTCTTAGCTCCCTGTTGTGGTGGGGTTACAAAGTATTTTTACCCCTCTGTGTCTTGCTTTCTTCACTCACAAACCATAAAACTTCCTTGTTCAAAGTTGAAAAAAAATTGTAGCTGATTCTTGTACAGCAGTAAACATTTGTTCTTTAAAGATGTAAAATGTTCTAGAAGTTATCCTTATAAAGTTAACAAATTTGTTCCCTTAAGATGTCTTTCTTCCTCACTTTCCAGTTCCTGTTTCCCTGATGTAGAAAAGGGAACAAATGCATTCACTTTTCTGACCAACTGTTCTTTTCTTTTTTTCATTATTTTACCTTATTCAATTAAATGTCATTTACTGTGGCTGCAGTGGCAGAAAATGTCTTACAAAATTGATTAAGCTTTCAGTCTCAGGTCTTTGAATACAAAAAGAATGAACAACTCATTTCATCTGCAATATTCTCTTGTTTATTTTGTTTCTCTGTTTAAAATGCATAACTTTGATCTTATGAGCAAAGAATCCTAATATTAGACATTTCAGAGAGAATGCAAGTGGTATGCATAAGACTTTTTTGATTGGATATGAAAGGTTGCTAGAAATTTCTGTCCACATCTGAAAAGAGGAGAGGCTGTGATTCACCAAGGCCAAAGCAAGAATGATAGAGAAAGAAGTAGACTTCAAGAATTTGTGATCCTGTCACAAGCTTTGAAACATTAAATCCTGCTTTTTTCAAAGTGTCAAACTTCCACTTTCTTCCAGGTATGCTTCCCAAACCTTTCAATGTTTGCATTTTTATCATAAACTCGTAGGACTTCAAAATTTCCTTTGTTACTATAACAGTCTCTCTTATTAATGTTTGGAGCAGGGGCTGCCCAGCCATGATATCAGATCTGTATGCAGCTCAGAGGTGATGCCAGATGACCAGACGCACGGCCCTGCTGAGGCGCTGCTGGGCTTGAATGACCATATGATGAGTCCACTCAGGGCTCAGCTGTCCTCTACCTCATCCATGTCCTGCTGGAGGGGCCCCAGGAGGCCACTGTCACACTCCCCTGGCCCTCTCTGAGCTGCTTGTCCCCTTCTTGCCCCAAACAGCTGGTACTGGTCTGTCTGTGGAAGAAGCAGGTGTAAGTGGACGAACACTAAGGAAGGTTGGCCATTCCTTGATTAGTATTTTCATTTTGCTCTGATGTGTGAATATCTCAAAAAAATATATATTTCAGCATTTTCTTCTTCCTCCTACAGTTCAAGACAGGAATGGGAAAGAAAATCCACTGATGGTTAATTTAATGGGTGAAGAGATAGGGATTTTTATTTTACACACCTAAGTAGATAACAACAAATGATTGCATTTTTCTTTAAGGTCTAAAATCTGTCCTCAAAGGGGTAGGTGTAGCTGGGTGAAAGTTTGTGTTGTAGGAGAAACATAGAAGACTGAATTACCACTCTGCTCAGCCTCAGAAAAAAAAATAAAATATTTAAAGCCTATGAATATAATTTATTTGTGACTTGCCTACAACTTTTGCGCTCACTGATTTCACTTAATCGGCACTGGCGGAGTACGTCAGCCTGGCAGAAGTGCTGCTACAATACAGTGCACTGGCTCCATTAAAACGCTGTGCAGCAGCTAAACTGGGACAGCCTGATGTTTATCGAATCCTCAGCTGGCCCTGGTGACGCAGGAGAGAAGTCAGGCCAGGCAGAGGGAAGCGCAGGCAGGCTGCCCTCCGCTGCGCACCTGGAAGCCGGCATTTGCCAAAAAGAAGCCCCAGAAAGTCCCCCCGTCAGGGGACCCACGCTCCCCTCCCAGAAACATTGTCCCCCTGTGAACAGCATCTCTTTGCTCTCAAGGGAGCAGTTGCAGAGCCTCGGGCAGAGCCACTGTGTGACTGCACTTCAGATGTACTGATATGAACGTCACCACTTGGCTGCATTGTAATGGTCAGCCCAGTGAAAAGCCAAAAATCAGCAGCCATTAAAAGAAGACTCGTCAGGGTTCAAACACACCCACTACCTCTGCCATGATTCACTTTGTGAGGAGCAGAGAGCCATGAATGAAATCTAGCTCATCAGCACCAAGTCAAATATTTGCTGTCTCCTCACGTAGATGCCACTCGATGTCCGAGCTGGCGCCAGCTGGGCTCCTGGTTGTTAGCTGACAAGACATCATAAAAATTCAGAAGCAACAGTTAGCTCATATGCAAACAGGGACTTATTAACATCTCCTTCTTGGATCTGACACAGCCTAACATGTCCTGTGTTCTTGCTAAAATAAGTACACACAAGCACAGAGAGCTTTAGTTATAATTATCATTACTACTGATAGCCAGGTATATTAGGGCACTTACCACCAGCCGATTGCTCCCTGCCTGGCAACCTCTGCTGGGAGCACAAGGCAGGTGACTCACCGTCTTCTTCCTCTGGGACTTTGCTCTTCCTTGTCCTGAGTATTTGAAGTCCACATCGTCATCACAAGGTTTTGCTTTCTTTTTTTTTGACTCTTTAAAAGGAGTGTTTTCATTCTTGCATTGGGTCTTGTAGCATCCTTGCCAGGCTTTGTTACTCTGAATGGTTAGACAGGAATTTCACCAGGACAGTTACAGTTCCCAGCTTTCTGCTGAACTTTTGGGAGGCAAAAATCTATTCATTTCAGACAAATAGCCCAGGACCTTTCTCTTTATGGTTTACCATAGTCATAAAATAGATATTTCTTTCTCTTTCCTATCCCATCTCAAAATACAATCAGCTTTCATATAGTCAAATGCATGTACAGCTCTGATAGGACTTTAAATAGGAGGAATTACTAACACTGTTTTGGGATGCGATGTTCAGTACAGAAAAGCCAAGTGACATACCCCAGATCATTGAGCAAGTGTAACACGTATAGGAGTGAAAGCCAGGTCTACTGCCCACAGGAGCTTTCCTGTGCAGTGTAGCAGAGCTGAAACATGGTCCCAGTCCTGAAGGGTTCCTTTAGGATCTTTCACAGAATAAATGAATACAATTTCCCACTAACACGCCAGGCATTTCCTGCTATTAAGCTGTTCATTGGTTAACGTAGCAATGTCAAGAGATCAGTTTTAAAATATCTGGCACCTAAAGTGACAATTAGGCTCAAAAATATGTTGTCCAGATTGTCAGAGGCAAATAACACTTGCAGCTTGCGCTCTCTTGGCATCAGCTGCTTGCCCAAGTGCCTAGATATAAGTTATGTCCCTAGCAGATGTCACACAAGTTAAAAAGGCTGTTCTTTACTGTAAACTCACATTATTTCCAGCATGTTGGATTAGTATCTGTGATAAAGAGCTTCACATCTGACTGAAAGAAGCATCTTTTTTTCTCTGAACTGAGCAACGGCTGACTTCCCTGGCCCTCTCTGTTTTTCATCCAGGCACCTAATCATCTTGGGGAAAATGACCCGTTTACTAAGTTAAATAAAACAACTGCTCCCCAGAACAGACCAATTAAACAGGATTTATATGAGGACCTATGGGTTTATTGGCAATTGGTTTAAGCTGTTTGTCCTATTTTAGGAGAGTATAATTTTCATTAGTATTTTTCCCCTCGTTGAAAAGACTATCAATTACATTGTCATAAATAAGGAATTACATTGTTTAATATGGCTGTTTAAAAGGACGTTTATAGATCACATGATCACAAGGGTTCACTTAGGTCTCATAGTAATTAATAGAAATGAACGCATAGCAGCAGAAGACATGCTTTTGCTTGACCTTTTTGCCCTACGTTTTGGACCGCTTGGAGATTGTTTTATGTAATCTCTCCAAAAACTGACCTTCATTGCCCTCTGCTGGCTACATCCTTTACTCATTGCACAATGTAACTCACTGTGCACAAACTGGGACGTTAGCTGGACAAAAATTGGGACACCCTAAGACAAGTGCTAGAGGTAGGAGCTGTCTCAGGGACTGCTGGTAGCAAAGCTGTGGTCTAGCTTTGCTGCATACCACATCCACGGTAATGAGCTTAGTTACCTACAAATACCTTACAGCAAGCACACTGCTGCTTAGGGCAAAGACATCATCTTAGGAAAAATCAGTGAATATACCAGCAACAAAAAAGTGTTTTTGAAAAACTCATGTTAGTTCGAACTTGTACATTAGAGCCTGCTCTGATAATCTTGCAAAAAGGCAGTGATTGGACAACAGTATGTTTTGAAAGCCTATTTTAATTACTGCATTTAAAACAATTTTATTTCAGGATCAGTGTAAAAATAGTCAGCTTCTGCAATACCATAACCCCAAACTAGTCTATTGGTGTTTCAAAGGAACTGGTCATGAAACACTGCACAGTGATAACCACCCCTAGGTTACTGGTATGTAGTCTCATCTCAGCAGTAAACGGCATTTGTTGGAAATGTGATGATTTATGTGAAATGTGGTTATGGGCACAATCCAGCCTCTCACAGATGCGTTTCCATGAATCTGGAGAATTTGATAGTCAGATATTTGGTTGGCAGGGGCAGCTGAGGGGCCAGAGCTGAAGAGAGCACTGAAGCAGAGCTCATCTCTCTTCTGTAAAAGTGAAGACCACAGATCACAGGTTATGTGCACTGGAGGAGCAGGGACATTTGCAATGTGGTTGCCTTTACTACATCTATTTCTTGAATAAGTACAATGTTGTTGGGCCTCTTTTCATAAGCAGTTAATTCACTAAACACTGAAAAATCTCTCCCTTCATACATTCCCCATGTGCTTGGCAGGTGCTGATTGCATATGCTGTAGGAAGCTGGCTTTGAAAGAGTGATGAAAATCCCCTTTCTCACAGCGATAATGTAGCTTATGACTCTCTGCCTCTTTTATTTTTTCAGCCATATCCTTTTCCTTGAAAATAGTTCTGAGAAGATGTTTTTGCCAAATATAAGATGGCATATTTGGCAGAGCACCACGTAGACATTTTCTCACCAATCAGGATTATATTACAGAAGTTGAACCCTACAGGTAATTTATGCAGGAAAAAGATTTAAAATTAGGAGAACAGAACATTCTGGGCACCTTGAGTTCAACAATTAGATCAAAATAAAATCACAGTGTAGTGGACATAGAAAACTGTGGAGTGGAAATGTCTTTGAGGAAGAAAGAATTGACTTTAAAAAAAATATTATATAAAGAGGAGACAAAAAAAGAAAGTTAAATGAGTCATAGTCTTGGAATGGAGAAGTAGGTATTTCTCTTGTTCTGCCTGAGTTCCCCTTCAAAATCAGCAGTGATAATGCCCTGCGGTTTTCTTTGAAAGGGTTTTAAGACACAGAGGACTGCATCCCTTTTCCCACGGTTCATCAGTGGACTTTACCAATGCTGTCTATAACTTTCAAGCTAGTTACTGGAAACTCTCAAGTCTATGCTAGGTCTGCTAGACAAGATTTTCACATGAGATCTCTGAATTTCTTGTGCACAAGAAGGTAAGGAAAGTCCCCTCTGTGTAGCTGTCATAGGGCCAATTAAAGCTGAATACACCGTTTCCTTTAAAGGAAAGAGAAAGGAAGAGATTGCTATTCTATTAAATTCAGCTTTCAATAACAAGTTTATACAGCTCCCTAGTTCCTATCACTTATTCATCAGCATTGAGACTTGGACTGTTGTCAATGCATTAGGGATAATAGGCCATAAGCTAGACGTCGTTAGAGCAAAAGATGAGACCTGACTGACAACCTACAGAGAAGATGCTCAGCCTGCAAGGATCTCCCAGGCTTCCCAAAGAGCAACATGCCTCTAGTCAATGTGCTCCATAATCAAGGCCCAAAAGTTTAAACCTTACTTAACCCATCCACTTCCCTCTGGTCTAATTTGGCTGTTAAATCCACACATTTTGAAAGAGAAAACAGCTGTGGTAAGTCCTGTGAGCTGCATGTACCTAGAAATGTGATGTGTTCTTTGCTCTAGCTCAACAGACTCCACATGGTGACTCCTAGATTTGTCTGTCTGGGTGAGAGTGAGTCAGAAGTGAACAGTACAATGTGGGTAGACGAAATCTCCTCAAACAGAGGCAAGGCTGAAAGCGGCTACAGTCAAATTCTTCAGTATCACGGTGGTTTGCCACCTGTGACTCATCTGTCTGTCTTACCATAACTGAGTATCTGCTCTGCACAACCCCAGAAGGGAACGCTTCCCGTCACACACCTCCTGGCCTTGAAAACAAACATACAGTGTGACCTAATGCTTCACACCCAGTACAATTTAACCTTAAGAAATTATATCATTAAAATTATGTCCTCCTGGCGGTTATGAAAGGCATGTGTTAGGCAGCTAAGCAGCTGTCCCGTTATCTGATATTTTGTCTTTACATAGTTGGGATTCTTGATACTGAGTGGAGTTGAATGCCAAAATAAAGTAAGATGCATTGGGGATTAAAAAATAAAAAAAAAAAAAAAATAAAAAGAACATATTGAAGGGTTGAAAGTAAAGTATTTACACTCCCAGGATCCCAGGAGATAAGAGAGATCATAAATCCTTCCCTGTCATTGGAACTGAACACTAGAGTATCTGTCCTCTTCAGGAAAACCCACAGAAATGGGAAATGTCATTTATGAATAATTATCCCTTTTTCTGGGCTCTTACTCACTTTACCATGCCATCTGTAAAAATGACCCCACCTCCATCAGAGCAAAGGCAAAAGAAAATTTATTTTTGACAAGATGACAAAATGTCAGAAGGGGTCCTCAGCAGGATCCTAGGAAATGGATTAAAAAGAAGACAGCCTTCTTTTTAAAATGTCATGAAATCAGATTTTCTAATGGTATCCCATGGCTTTTTCCTATTCTCCATTAGTCTGGAATGGAATATGTTCAAAGGATCTTGCCGTGAAAACTATTCCTATAGAATAATGAAAATCTCTGCTTCCATCTTGAAAGCAACATGAGCCTGCTATACATTAGAAGAACAGACAACAAATGAAGTCACCATGCAAGTTCTGGGAAAGAGAAATGTAAACCCATAATCGTCCCTCCCTTGTCCCTTTTGATGTCATACATACATTCATGAAAGTAATGCAGAAACAAATTGAGTGGAGGATAACGAGTCTGAGGAAAAGTTTCAGAAAGTTCTGGCTTGTCTTTTAACAAACACCAAATCAACAACACATCGTTAGCTCATAAGAGAACCCATCCAAAATCAGTGAAATCAGTGGGAAAGCTCCCAGTTGGCTTCAGTAGGCTCTGAATCAACAAAAGCACAATTACAACGCTAAAAATTTTCTTCAGTGAAATTACTTTTTTAAAATGAAAAATAGTGAAATTCTCTTGGGGTCATTTGTTTTCATTTATATACTTATCTGTCTTTGGTGGGGCAGGCTGAAAATAAATAAATAAAGTGTTTTTTCATTTCACCCATCCACTAAACCTTTAAATTTCATTTCTTTTTCACTGGAAAGCAAAAATGAAAAACAGCACAAAACAGGGAAGGGTTCAAGAAGGCAACAGAGCAGTCAGATCAGAGAGATGGCTGACCTGGAACACTGGATGCCTACTAGAAGTAGGGGACAAATGATCTCAGAGATGGGCAGCTTGAACAGTTCTCTTACTTTCTTGGTTGTCACAGAAATAAAGTCATGGATAGAGTCCAGCAGAGGGCTTCAAAGATGATGGGGTAACTGGAGCATTTTGTGAGGAAAGGCTGAGAGAGCTGAGTCCATTTATCCTGGAGAAGATTGAAAGGGGATCTTATAAATGCTTACAAATATCTTAAGGGTGGGTGCCAAGAGGATGGCACCAGACTCTTCTCAGTGGTGCCCAACGACAGGATAAGCAGAAATGGGCACAAGCTGAAACAGACAAAGTGCCATCTGAATATGAAGAGAAACTTCTTTACTTTGAGGGTAGCAGAGCACTAGAACAGGCTGCCCACAGAGGTTGTGGAGTCTCCGTCTCTGGAGATATTCAAAACCCACCCAAGCACGATCCTGTGCAACTTGTTCTAGGTGAACCTGCTTTAGTAGAGGGGTTCAACTAGATTATCTCCAGAAGTCCCTTCCAACCCAAACCATTCTGTGAATCTGTGTGATTCTGTGATTCATCCAGCTGTTGACCAACACCCACAGGTCCTTTTCTGCTGAGCAGCTTTCCAGCCACTCTTCCCCAAGCCTGTACAACACTGATCTGCACACCTGCAGTAACATTAAACCTCTGGTTTTCTGACGGTGTCCAGACAGGTAGAGTGGCTATAATTATCTGTGTGCATTCAGACATGCTCTTTTTTAAGAGAGGGTTTTAGCTGGGTTGTTGTATTTGATGTAGGTATCAAGGTGTTGGTGGGGGGGGACCTGCAGGTGTGGCCCCTGTGAGAACAGACCAGGGACACAGCTGGTTCCAGCCAGCTCCAACAGATCAACTGCAGGGCACAGCTGAGCTCATCAGCCCGGCTGGTGGCACTTCTGGGAAAACATATATAAGAAAGAGCGAAGACACCAGACAGGTGGAGGAGTAAAAAAAAAAAAAAAATATATATATTTTTTTTTTTAATATATATATAATATGAGCAACAGTGGAGTGAACACCAAGGCCAAAGAAGGAGAGGGAGGAGGAGCTGCAGGTGCTAGAGAAGATATTTCCCTGCAGCCTGTGAGAAAAGCATGCTGGAGCAGATATCCACATTGCAGCCTGTGGAGGACCACATTCCAGAGTCTGTAGATATTTCTTGAAGGAACCACAGCCTGTGGAGAGGGGAAAACTGTGAGGAGAAAGGAGCAGTAGAGAGGAACTCTTATTGACTAACCACAACCCCCTATTGTCCATCCTCCCTGAACCTCTTGGAGTGGGGAAGAGGTGTAAGAGTTGGGAATGAAGGAATAAAGTAAGCCTTGGAAAAAATGGGATAAGGGGGGAAGGTGTTGCTTTAATTTTTGCTTTTCACTATCCAAATATATTTTAATTGGCAATAAATTAAATTTCCACAAGCCAAGTCTGTTTTACCCATGATGCAAATTGGAAGTGATTTCCCTATCTTTATCTTAACCAATGAGCTTTTTCATTCTATTTTTTCCTCCTGTACTGTTGAGGGGGAAAGTGAGTTAGCAGCTTGAGGGGTCTCTGGCTGTGGCCAACCCACCATAGTTGTATACTGTTCTGTTGCTACTAGCTATTATTTCCATTGCATTATTGTCTCAAAGCTCCAGCTCAAACATGAGTTCCTTTGCACAAGATGTTTCAAACATACAAATCTCTTCTCAGTCTCTGCCAACCATCAAGTTAATAAATGTGTAAGCTAAAACAACACTAAGAAGCCATCTAAATAAATGCATTAGTGACGTCAGTTTTCCCTTCTTTCTTTTCAACTCTTATAAAGTGCCGCATGTACTTCATGCTGTCCTGCCATCCCCTCAAGAACAGTCTCCAGCCTTGTGTTTAGCATTACTAAAATCTGGAGTAACGGTCTCTTTTTTTCCCTTCCAAATGTGTTTTAATTAGCAAAATCTTTAAGCCTTGAGATTTATTACATGTCAACACATGAATTGATGTTACTTGAGTCCATAACACTTTATCTGTTACTTCATAGCCATAATTTAGTGCATTCAGGCATCCTATTTGTTTTACTGACTACTGATCCATATTGTCCAAACACATTTGCTGAGTTGTCTGCTCAATAACAGAGCTGCCAAACAGAGCTGAGAGTTGGGAAGCTCTGGTAATCTGCAACATCTGAAGACATTGTACCCATGGAAACCAGGACAGGTTCTCTGCTGTCTTATCACACTCAGGACATTACTTTTCTGCTTTGCAGTGTATGTAAACCCACCTAGCAGAGTAGGTCTCACTGCAAGAACCAAGAGAATGAGTTTAATCCTCGCATCTTGACCATAGTTGACCAAGTTAGAAATGGCTACCTGCTTATTCAAGTTGGAAGGTCAGAAGTGATGGTACTTCATGCTAGCTGCACCACCCCTTTTGAGTTGTGGCCTGCATAAACTAGTGTATTCCAGCTCCACTAGCCCATAGGATTATGTAGACACAAAGTGTAGCTCAAATACTGCCAGGGACAAGGCAAATCTTGCTTTATGTTTTTCTGCCCAGTATTGTTATACAGCATCCAAAAATTACATATGTGCTTTTGTCCTTCTAATAAATTGTCAGGACTATTACCCA
The DNA here is from genome assembly GCF_036013445.1 of Caloenas nicobarica. Taxonomy (NCBI): domain Eukaryota; kingdom Metazoa; phylum Chordata; class Aves; order Columbiformes; family Columbidae; genus Caloenas; species Caloenas nicobarica. Next base: position 32,104,937 of record NC_088246.1, on the reverse strand, counting down.
GTGAAGTCCTGTCTGTTGCATTCTTCATAGCTTCCATCTCTCAGTCCTTCAGTCTTTCTCCTCTTTTGCACTCCTTCCCTAACAATCCTTTCTTTCATATGGGGTGAAATAACACTCAATCCAAATTAACATGGACTTACTGGCTAGCACAAGGTCTTTGTCACTACTCAGGGTAAGTCTCTGAGCTTAGGACACCGAGAACTTGAGCCTGAATGCATCTTACGGGTAACATCTCAGTGTAAACTTGACTTTTCCACAGCTATCTCAACACTGTAGCATTATGTTTCCTAAGTACTGCCATGTGACTTGAAAAAGATGCAAAATGCATTATACTTTCTGTGCACATAGAAGTATGTGAAAAAAAATATGTTTGTTTGTTTGTTTTCCATATGCAGGAACTCTATGAACTCTGTTTTTCTGTAAATACATTCAGAGGTCCATGACCACATCTGAAAATGTTTCTTGTCATCCCTTCATGTTTTCTATAAAAATCTAGTATGCTACCATAAATGTCAAGAATGAGGCCAGATACTTTCAATTACTTGTTTCAAGAAGATGCCTTTTCAATCACAACCTCTTACTTAAATGGCAGCTGTTTGGGTCACGTTACACGTCAAGAGCCAGACTTAATGATTACTGAAATTTTCTGTATGTTTAAGTCTCAGAAGGCAAGGAAGAACAGACTGCCTACATAAAAGAACATTTCATAGTGAGGATTACTTCAGACACATAGGCTGTCACTGAAAGGATGGAAATCTTGAGAGGAATACGCCTGTACTGGATAGTTTAGTTTCATTTGATGTGCATCACTGTGCTCAGAGCTGTACAAGATCTATAGTCGTATCATGCTAATGTTCCTAGCAAAGACAGATGAGTATTAATAGATGTGGTTTCATTCTGGCCAAAGGCAGCACCTTCAAAAGTGTGTGGAAAGGCTTTCACGAACAATGAGGAATTTAGATGAGGTGTTTGTTTTCTATGGTTTAGCCAAGAACTTAAAGAAAATGTAGCAGGAGGCTTTGCAGATGGCCTTGTACAAAATACTAACATTTTTTGCTACTTTATCAGTTTCTTCTCTAGGTTTCAATGTAAAAAACCTCTTTCTTGGAGTCAGAAGGGTCTGGAAGACATGCGGTCCATTACAAACCTGAAACAGCAGTGTTGTAAGGCTGAGAAATCTTGCTATGGTACACCATATAAACCAAACCTGCCAGGCAGGCATGGATTTGTATTACTTAATCTGTGTTAGTTCATTAATTTAAATACGTGCTGCAAAACTGAGAAAATTCAGCTCAGCTGCAAGTCTTACTGGTGAGGTGGTTACAAAAGAAGTAAGACTCCTCTCTCTATCTATAGCCTCTAATACAATTGAGGGAGTCCATTAGTAAAGACTCTCCTGCTTATTCAAAAGAATAATCTCTATAGCCCCACCATGGACTTCATACTAGCTGAAAAATCCTGTAAGCAGAACTTCTCATTGTCTATCTCCAAAATTTATTTCCCACCCTGTCTTAATGTAAGGTGTTTCTGTGAAGCTGAAATTTGTCCCACAGGAGTAGGTATGGAACTCCTTATGTAGGTACCTTAAACTTGCTCATTCTTGCACACGATGACCTAAGCCAACAACAGTATCGGGGATCCCCTCCACTCGTGAAAGGATGTGGGAGAGCTGCCAGGAACTGTTGGCTTTAACAAATCAACTCGAACTTTAAACTCTTTTATTAAAAATTAAAACGGTCCTTCCTTTTTCTGTAATATGAAATTTTTAAAAATATATCCAAAATGTTACTTTTGTGTCACGATACTGCCAAAGTTCTGAAAAGGAAATCCTGTCTAGACATTTTTTGATGTATCTATACTTTATTCTTCTCTGAAAAAAGGTTTAGGTCTGTGTGGTAAATGTAGTTTAGTTGATACAGGTAGTGGTTTGTAAGACTTCTCTTGCACATCCTGTTCTCTGAACCAAAGAAGAATGAAGAAAAGCTAAATAAAAAGCTTCAAACAAATTAATTTTTTCTGGTAGAAAGTTTACATCTAGCTGGGGGAGAGACACAACTGACTGCACATGGAACTTCCAGGTAACATCTTTTTTCAGAGATTTCTTAAAAATACTTCACTAGCTAATCTCCATCTCACTAATAAAAGAGACTGGATTTCTCTTTGTCTTCTAATACTGTTCTTCACCTGCAGTGCCTTCTAGAGGCTCATCTTTTTATATGATTCGTATTTAGGGAATTGTTTTTGTCTCTGGCGTTTGCCATGAAAACACAAAACAACAATTCAGGATGATGTTTTCACATGATGAGGAGCAAATTAAAGTAATTAAACATTTTACGTTAAAAGCTACCATTACTGTTCATCCGTTATAATAATAACAGTAAAAACAGTAGTATTGAAAATATTACTGCTGATGTTTTTTACTTAACAGTAGTCACGTCTTTACCTAACCTGAAACTGGACTACAATAAAGCATGCTATAAAAACTCTCATGGAATTTACATCTCTGTGTCAGAACTGTTGAGTAAAAGCTCTGATAGACATAATACTATGAGCATGAAATAATTATAATCAGAACTGTTAGAAAGTATTATCATAACATACATAATAGAGATTTATTATAATGCATTTCCCAAGGACACAAATATACTAAAAATGTTGTGATACTATAATACAGAAATGGGGATTTAAAAAATAATTTATGCAAATGATAGCTCAAAAGCGGTGGAAAATGCGGCTCCTGAGACTCATCATGAGTATGACCAACAAGTGTTCCCATAAAGTTGCAGAAAGTGTAGCTCAGGCAAACATAGGGAAAATCATTCGAGCCAATATTGCACAACAAAAAATAGACCAAATGAAATAAATAGGAATGACTATAAAATATTGATTAAAATGTGACATAAGATTTGACAGATTTAATTAATATTTCGCAAAGTGAAATATCAAAGTCACAAAGACAGATATTAAGAAGTATTTTCCAGATGTCAGATATCAGAACCATATGAAGTAAATGGTAAATCTGATAAAATATCACAAAATAAATTATGCAAGTGAATAAAATAAGGAATTATGAGAAAGATACGTAACTTTTTTCTTTTTTTTTTTAATAGAAGTTAGTCGTAAGTAACTTACCTTAGATCTTCACTTTGAAGATAGAAAAGATGGACCATTATCAAGATGTTCATGCATTATTAAGATGTTCACAGAGAAGATGCAGGAATAATGTAATTTTGAAAGTTATTTCTCAATTATGACTTTACTGATGTAAATTATCTCTAAGTAATATTGATAATCAAAGGAGGTAGATTACTTCAGTGGCAATAACCATGGAAGAAGTCCACATCTGTGTTCACAGCTACAAAATATACTTTCTAACTTGTTCATCTCATACAGGCTTGTGTAGCAATCCTTTAGGATTGAAAATAAAAGAAAATACTCTTCCTCCTAGACCTGCCCAGAGACAAAGGAAACGTGGAGCCTGATCTTCACCTCTTGTGCATTTGACTGCCTTGCCTGGGCTTTCCTCAACCCACCAGCTCATTCTTCAGTGGGTTATACCTACAGTGGTCATGTGGTGTAGAACAGACAGGCAAGTACTACACATACTTCATCAATCCCCAGCTTAGGGCACCCTCCATATCACAGTTGACTTCACTGATGTAGGATGAAACTCATACTGAAAGAAACAGGACATGGCCAGAGACTGAGGAACACTAACCTTGGGCTGTGTTTTGGTCTTGTGGTATTACAGGCACCTGTGATTTAGGTGTGTTGCGCATAAAATAATGTGACAACTAGGAAAGCGCAAGGAAGGCTTTGAAACTTTTTGCATTCCGGACTTCTTTTTTGTGCATTTTGGATAGATCTAGAGAGCTGGCTTGGATAACTCGAGTCAGGTTGACATAGACAATAATTTTTAGAATGAATTACTGCACTTTGGGAAGAAATAGAAGAGTTATGTTAATTCAACTCTACATTTAGATACTGTGACTTTGTTTTCTGCATTATTTATGAGTGTCTGTGACAAACACAGCTTACCAGCAGAGTACTGGCACTGTGGCAGCAAAGCACCATGCATTCTGAAATTTGGCTGGGGTATTTGACATTTTTGTTCTCCTTCTCTACTTTCAAGACCTCCTCCTATTTCTTCTGCTGTTTTCATCACATAAAATCTTTGTTCAAATGTTCCCCCGTTTATTTCTAATTGATATAATTTCTCAGTGGTTTTACAAACCTTCATTTTTTGCTGCGTGTAACATTTAAGAAATCAGAGAACAAGTCACATTATAGTCACTATTGCACTAATGAATAAAATTCAGACGCATCACTCACCAAAGACATTGTGTACAGTATTTTGATAAAAAGCAAAAGTCAGAACCAAACAATAGTGGAACGGATGAAAAGATGCCAAGAAAGATTAATATAGCTGCGTAAACATGGCTACTTAGGATAGTCTGAGATTATTTGTTCTAAATAAAAATATTTTTACTTTTTCTGTCTAATATCTACTTTTCTACACTTCCAATAGCATTTATCTCTGTTTTCTAGTTTCAGTTATGCCTGCCGAGATGATTTTTTCCAGGTTTTTCTGTTCTTTGGCAGGTTAAAAGCACTTTTGAGATTCACCTCTGGGATAAATTCTGATATATATGTATTTCCAAATCTCATTTTCCAGATGCTTCTATGAATATCAGAGACATATGAGGTAGTTTTAAGAGTTGTTACAGACTGTGCCATAGACAAAACAGAAAACCAGTTTGGTTCTTCTCATACACAAGAACTTTTCCTTCCTTTAGGGCATGGTTGTGAACAGAATGTTTAACGGTGTAAAGTTGCAGGCTTGAGCTTTAAATCTTTAATTATGAACTGCTAAATGAAACCGAGAGATTGCCTCTAGGTCCCTGCCTGCTTTTAATCACATCATCTTAATCTGCGGTTGCCCAATTCAAACCATGTCTGCTTTTCCATACTAACCATTTCTGCTGGCTGTTTGAGTGAGGTGAGAAAATAGACATGCTTTGTTCTAAGCCTAATTTAATGTGATTATATTTCTATAGTGTCATGAAATTCAAAAAGAAAAAATGCAAATTCCTGAACCTGGGATGAGCTGATCCACTGCAGTGATGTAGTCTGGAGACTGACCAGCTATAATAGCAGCTCTACTGAAAAGGACTTGGGTCTTGGTTGACAATATGAGGCAACAGTGTGTCCTGGCAGCAAAAAAGGCCAGCAGCATCCTGGCTGAGTCAATAAGAGTCCTGCTAGTGATTAGTCTCATTTATTTGGCATGTATTAGACTGCATATATAAACCTGCATCCATATTTTTTTTCTCTGAAATACATGAAAGATGAAGATAGACCTTAGCAAGTGTATTTAGCAAGTCACCCTCATGATGATCAGGAGCTGGAGCAACTGTCCTGTAAGGAAAAGCTGGAGGATTTGGGCTTCTTCAGCCCAGGAAAGAGAAGTTTTAGGGCAGATCTAACAGAAGCCTACTAGTGCTTTTTGGGAGGTTAGTAGAAGGAGGCAGGCTTTTCACTGAGAAGATAATGGCTATAAACGGGAACAAGGAAGGTTCCCAGTGTACTCGAGGACAAAAAAAAAAAAATTCTCTCAAGATAATTAAGCATTTAATTAAGTTACCCAGAGAAGGCATGGAATCCTTTTCCTGGCAGGTTTTCAAGACCCAGCTGGACAAAGCCCTGAACAACGTGGTCTGAATTCAGTGTCAAACCTACACTGAGCAAGAGGTTGGACTACAGACCTCCCAGGGTCCTTTCCAACTTGAATGTTTCTGTATTTAAACACCACCACAGAATTTGGAGCCAGTTAGAAGACAGCAAATAGATTTCTCTTAAAATAGTTGCAGAAAACATTGATTTCTCTATTTTAAAATGTATGCTTTGGAAGAAGTCAAAATAGCATGACCTGCTGGCCAAGAAACAGAGTTTTATGAAGGTGGGAGGAAGATAAATAAACAGGCAAGAAATTACTATGTTTTAGAGCATCATCCAGTTACTCGAATGCCACGTCAGCCCTGCAGCTAATTTGGGCCTCATGATGCCCCTCTGAAGTGTTTCTCTGAAATGTGCTTCATGTAGTACAAGCGATAGCTGATTTTTCCTGTTCCTGTCATGACGCATCGTTTGCTTATCCTTGCTTTTTAGTTTGGCAGACATTGTCAATGTAAGAGAACTCCCTTCAGTAAGAGCCCAGAGTCAGCTTTCTGCACATGAGGATAGGTTAATTTTGGCAGTTGGTTCCTCCAGAGGCACCTCCACTGTGCCCTCCCTGTCATCCCCACCTGACACATACGGGGTAGATTTCCATGCACATAGCTTTACTACAGATATCTACAGTACAGGCTTCCATATCTGAACTAGTCAATGTGTCTTCCATGGATGTGCATTATGATCAGCGGAACCAGAAAATGTAGGGATATCCACCAACCTATTTTAGACTTCTACATTAGAATGAGACTAGTCATAGTGCAGATAACTGCATTTGCCAGAGGGAAAATCCCCATGGCATTTGATTATGCTCATATTAGAACGGGGTCTTTCATCTCAGCTAGAATATAAAAGCATAGAAATTGTGCTATGGCATCCATATAGCACTCATATGCAATTTATGGCTACTGGAAAGCTATGCTAGAATTAAATCAATGTGCAAGAGAAGGGGAAAGTATTTGTAAGCCACTAGCATTCTCCCAAGTAGTCCAGTTCCAACCAATGAGATGCCGTACCAGTTACCTCTGCAGTAACGCTCCATCGTGGGCCTAGTTCAGCATTCTGTCTAGTTCATGCTCTTATGACAAACAGCAGACATTCTTTCCAGCAAGTTTCCACTGATCTTTGCTATGTCATTTGTGTTAGGTTTTCCTGCCATAATTAAATACCATAATTAAATATTTTCCTTTTTTTATTATTAATTTATTTGTATTTGTCTTTCCTGCAATATGGGCAAATTAACTTAGCCACTGGCAGACTTTCTTTTTCATTCCAGTTTCACCACTGAAATCATACAAATACTGCTGAAAACTACATAATTTTCCTTCTGTCTTCACTTCTCAAGGAATGTCGTGCAGCACTGTGTAGTTTGTATGCACTTCTCAAATGACAAACTGTGAACATTTTTTTTCAGTTTATAAGTAAAAATGTCCCCTCACATTCCTCCAGTGGTCTGACTTGGAAACTCAGCTCTTTCTGAAAATTACTCTCTCTTCTCCCTCACCTGTGTTCTTCCCATAAATAGATAGGTAGATAGATAGATAGATAGATAGATAGACAGACAGACAGACAGATAATCAGTTATACTGTTCTACAGAGTGGCAATAACACTTTTCAGCCAGCTCTATTTTCTTGAAAGAAAAGTATGGAAAATAGTCATAAAATCTTGGCTAAAGTCAATATCTAAAATAAATACAAGACCTATATGCTTTTCAATTATCTGCGTTTCCCTGTATATTTGAGGATCATTTGTTTTTTCCAAATGTATTTGTTTCTGTTTAGGCAATAGTCCTTGCAGAATATGGAGGAATCTACAGTTAGACAGCCCAAGGCTCCTCACTTTGCAGAAGAGAACAATCTCCTGAGTATCTGCCTTCAGTCAACTGAGAAAGAGGGGATGTCCCAAGAGGGTAGCTGAGAACAGGAGTCTAGTTTAATCTATAGCTTAGCCTAGACAAAGTATCTTCCTCACTAGCCACATAAAGTAAAGAAATGTGAATATCACTTCACAAACTTTAATCTGAACACATTGGTCTCCATGTGGGCTGTCTCAAACTTGCAGTGGTATAAGCTGAGAGAGGAATTTCATTAATTTGCTCTTCATCATAGAAATGCAACGTGGCAGAACCTGAGCAGAGCCCCAGGGTAGTTGCAACCTGCACCTCAGCCCAAACCACGCTTCCTGAAACACTGCACCAAAATCTTTCAGCCAAAGATCAGTTGCAACACTTTACATGTGTATACAACAAGAACATGTTTCTTATTCAAGAAAAGGGAAAAGACAAAGTCCCTGGAACCTCTTACAATGTCTTCTGTGCAACGTCACTATTATAGATAACAAAGAACTGCCAGGTTATACCTGTCTACTGAAACACCTCATTAATTCAAACAAAAGATCATCCTTTATTCTCAAAAAAAAACATTTACAGGACTGTGCCACAGCTGGAAGCTATTATGCAGGCCTTGGTAACGATTGTCAGCAGAATATCAGTTAAACAGTTGTATGGTGATGGCTAGGGCACATAACAGACTCATTAACTTCAGTATCAGTAACACAGACTTTAGTGTTTCAGATATCTAGACATTTGGGCCTGAAATCTGTTAAGTTTTTTTTGAGATCTAACATCATCTATTTCAATGTACATGCTAAGAAAGAAAGAATGCAGATATAATGAGATCTTCCAAAGATGTTACTGGAAAGACATCGAAAGGGACTAATGCCAGCTAGTGGGAACAAATCTCCTAAGGTCTCTCTATCTGTTACCTCCCAGCTGGGTCCTCTCTGGCTCCTCTAGATGGTGATTTAGAGTAGGCTTAACCTATATATTTGCAGTTCATCTCCATCGCCTAAAGTAGTGGCTTTAGGGAGACAACTGTTTTAGGCTAGGTAGGGAAAAATGCAAATTGTTCCAGCTTTCCTCACTGTAGAGGCTGTCTCATCCACATCTTATAAAGATTGTTAAAGATGGAAGAGGCACTCCTATAGAAAATTATTTTCACAGAGACTACTGACAGACTTTTCTGCTCAAAGCTGGAGGTCTGTCAGTTGGAAAAGATCCTAGAAAATAAAGGTGTGGGTGTAATCATGGTCAGCTGTAGGATGGATCATATTATGATTGAGCATTTGTAACTACTATTGAAAAAAAAAAAAAACACAAAAAAACCCAGGCAAATGTGACACTAAGAGGTGTCATACAAGATGTTTCCAGAGAGAGAGAGTGGTTGTACAGGCCCTCATGGGACCATATCTGTAATATAATGGTACATTTCTGTTTAGGAATGCTGAACTCCTGCTAGAAAAGATGCACAAAGGAACAACTAGATGTAGTGAATAAAGAAGTTTTCTTGCAATGAGAAACTCAAAATCCCTTCTTTGTTCAGTCCAGAAGAAAGAATACCTAGCTGAGATATGATTTCCCTGCAGAAAGACTTATGAGATAATCCGTCAGGGCAATGCTGGCAAAAGAACACTTGATCAGAAGTTGCCAAGTGTACATTTAGGCTGGTTAAATCAGAGTTTTTCTCAAAGGAGTGATTTTCAAAGGTAGGCTTGAGACAGAAAAATAAGCAAAATTCCTAAGTAACTTCAATGCACATATAAGCAGGATATTATGGTGTGGCTGCCTCCAGGAGTGCAGCACTTGATTATTCAGTCCTACATTTCTGTCTGTCTCCTATTAATCCTTGGCTTTGAAAAAGCAACAACGAGAAAATACTGTAGCTAGAAGCTAATCTGAAGCTAAAGATGTTTCTACATTGCAATGGCCAAAGCTGAAACCTTTCTGTTGGTAAAGCAGCGTGGTCTGTCAGTCGGTGAGGAATGATCAGCTGGAGTCCCTTTCTAGCAACTGGCTGTTGGGCATAAACACAGCTGCAACAGGACAGGTCTGCATCAGAAGAGAAGCTTGTCTGGCTTCTTTAGGAGAAGCCCTCTTGGAGACTTGCCAGAGACCTCAATCCCGTATTCTCTGATCCAGTATAGACACTCAAGAACATGCTTAACTTTAAGCATGTGAGTGGTCCTATGGACATCAATGGGGTTGTTAATGTGCCTAAAGTTAAATATATATCACGTGCTGTGCTGGAATTGGGCCAACAACTCAAAAACTCACAGGATCAAGATTTGGCTGAAGAACAGAGAGTGCAAAGGGAGACAAAAGCTGAGAGATCCTGAGTTGCTCTCATGCCCTCTTGTGTCAGTCCTTCATGGAAGCAAGTCCTGGGATAAACCCCTTATAACAGTAAAAGTGAAAGGAATACCTGTGCAGAAATCTTGAACACTAAAAGATGCTGTAAACACTCTCATTTTACAGCACACAATGCCTTTTGATTTTTAGATGTTATTACATTTTAAAGCAGATACAGTGATGTCACTGCAAGAAAACATCACAAAAACATCACAGATGCCTGGTTGACTCACTCTCACAGCTGCAGGAAAATAGTCCAATGTGTTTCTGGAGAGCATTCTTGCTTGCGAAGTCTTTATTGGGACACTCTGACAGTAGGGGAATGCAGCCGCTTTTCATTTCTTGTGGCAGTCAGAAAGTTACATTGAATATTTCTGAGCTCTCAATTTCTTCCAAAACACATGCTGAATTTCCTGGCTCTCTTCCTTAAAATCTGGTCTGTGTTTCTACCCCTGTTCCCTCTCATGTCCATGTAAATCTAAAAAAAAAAAAAAAAGAGGTCTGATTTTTCAAAATGTATTTTTAACTGTTTTTCAAGATTTGTGAATTTTTATATGCAATGACTACTTTTATTTTTACATTATTTCTATTCTGTATTTATCACTGGAATCCTGCAAAGTTAAAATAATTATATTTGTTCTTTTGCTATTAGTAATGCAACACTGCCAACTAGAGGCATTGGGAACTAGCAAGTTATTGTCTTACAGACCACATCAATAAACTTAAAGGGCTGTATAACTATAAATACTGAAAGATTGTATTTGCTCTACAGAAATCCCACCCAAAGCCTCCAACCACAGTAGTTTTTCCATTTAATTTTCTTTAGATTTTGATGCTTCAGTAAGTCATTTATTGAATCCAAACACCAAAAACTTTGTTATTCTATTAAAATTCACATCATCTAGAAATATAATTAAGCCAGATCTCAAACTACTTCAGGTTCCTCAAAGACTTATTGAGCCATTCTAACAACTTTTACAAATATACATCCAAAAGACCTTGCAAGTATTAACAAAAATTAAAATGTTAACTTTGATGGCAAAATAAATCCTAGATATCATTTTCTCAACCCACACTTTAAATAAGACTTCACAATCTATTGAAATAAAGAAATCATACTCACTGTTCAGCTGGGCTAAAAACGTATTTCTGTAAGTTTTCAGCTCTGTGAGATGGCGTACACTTTGAGGAGGCCGGTATTTGTTCCCAGTTGAAGAAGTAAGACTGAAAATAGAGAAAACATGCACTTGACCAGAAAGGCTTAGTTGCTGTCTGCCTCATGGGATTCCCTGACATGGACATGCTTGCTAGCTCACTGTGGGAGAAAAGACTCAGCATGAAGCTGTCAATGTCGATACACCATGTGCAGACCAGATCTTCGCAGGAACCACTTGCAGCCCCAGCTCTCTTCCCTGCGATGCCCATGGTGGTGTGGCACAGCAATGTGCAGCCGCCCAGGATCTGGCAAGAGCAAGCTAAAGCAGAGAAGGACAAGGACCTTCGGCAGGTCCTCAGGCCAACCAAGGTCTAAGGAAGCCCTGGGGAAAGGCTCATTCCAGCTGCGCCCCATCCCTCTTCTGCCATATCACCAAATCAAAAGCAACCCTGCGCGTAGCAGAGTCTGGTGGTAGGGAGAAAACCAAGAGGTCTGAGGATGCATCATACTCCCAGGCTTCTCTGCCATGCTCCACACTTAGAGGGTGCAGGACATACAACTCTCACTACTTCTAATTAAATACTGCAAACAGAAAACAGCTTTGGGAGCGGTACCTGTACCAGGTCTCTTTGGAAACCTGTTCCCAAGGAACTCTTCTGAGATGGCGAACTAAAAACAGGCAGGGGGCAACCCTTTGTGCTCTTTTGCAGCAGTCAGGAGTGCACTGTACATCTCCTCCTGGCTGGCAGTATGTGCCCTGAGGTGCTTGGGAGGCCAGAATGGCTTCCAGGGCTTCCCCTTGCTATTGTTCTGCACCCATATTCAGAGGGAGAGATGCCTGGATCTAAATAACGTGGTTTTTCTTTAGCAGAAACCTAGAGGATTGTTTGAAAACTGCATGGCTAGAACCATAGTGTCACAGGATGATCTGCTGGTAGAAGGGCAAGCCCTGCCTGTCAGAGCTCACGTGGCATTAAACAAACGTACTGTCCAGAACAGTTTGTACTTTTGGACTGAAGGGAGGAGCCAACAACATCCAGTGTTGGTTTCCTTTTATTTACCAAAACACATTTATTCTGTAAATCTCAGCAAAATTCATGAAAAATAATAAACCACATTTTTTCCCTGACAGTCTTCAAAGCTTTATATCTATAAAAGTGACTGGGAAATCTGAGAAGCCTGGAGGGCAGGAAAATAATCTCATTGGGAAGTGGAAGTCAATGGATAGTACTGACTCACAGAGGCACAGAGTTCCAGAGCAGCTGACAGCGAGGTGCCAATTAAGCCTGGAACCAAGTTTTCTAGAGGCTGAACCGCAGGGCAGTTTAAGGCTGGAGGAGCCAGGGTGTCCCAAAAATGCAGAGAAAACACTGGTGGGGTTTAGAGGTGACAGTACTGGAATAAGATGAAGGCCTAGAAGTGAAAGCATAGACATTGTCTTGGGAAGCAGACAATATGGTTTGCAGCCACTATAAACCCCTGTAAAAACTAAATCAGCAAATGTTTTTCCAGTTATATCATTATGCCTATGTTCCATAACAATGTAGTTACAGGCACACAAAGCTAAAAAAGCGTAGTGGCCCAATGGAAGCAAACCACTAGGGTTCAGGCAACACTGGATTAGTTTGTCACTCGAGCGTTACCTAGAATTCTGTTTTCAGGAAGGAAAAAAAAAAAGGCATCTGTTGTGAATCAGCTTGTAATACCAGTAGCAACATTTCCACAATGGTGACCATTTTGAAAAGCCCACACACGTCATATCTAGATTTCTGTAAATAGCTTTATTGAAATGAACCAGAGATTTTCTAGTAATGATTTTTGGCTGTCAGTCAAAACCTAAACTCAACAAACACTTGCAGGGTTTTTCCATTTATTGATTTTTCTGTTTGGCAGTGAAAGCCAGTGCTCAGCACTCTAAGCCTGAAGCGTAGTTCTCAGCTCTGGTACTACGTGCTGCTTGATTGTGCCCTGAGGTCCAGACCCACTGCGCATCAATTAGCTGTGTTAGGACCCAGAAGTACCTCTCATCCACGAAAATATGTGCTCTGTGTAGCTTTCTCATATTGTTTAGTGTAAAATTTGTTTGAGTATCATGTTTGTGTAATCTCCTAATTAATTTTGTATTGATATGCAAAGGCACTTTGGGCATGCATGAAAGTCTTGCAGAGTTATCAATATATGTTGCAGGAATGACACTGAATTACAGCTGTCACAGCAGTTGTGATCTCAACCCTTCCTCACAGATGAGCTAAGGCAGAGTTGGACAGAGTTAAGAACTTCATCAGCAACCTCCCTTTCTGGAGCAGGAGATCAACAGCAAGAGTTTAATTCTCCAAATCAGCCCACTATGATCAGTCTTGTTGCTAGTGAGCACTAGCTGGAGGTACCATCTTTAGCTAAGACAGAACCAAGGACTCCCCAGCTTCTTGCCATCAACATATTTTAATCCTAATGACCAGTTTCAAGGACAAGAGGGCCAATCGTGCCCTGAGGTGCACCCAGCACAGCATCGCCAGCCAAGCAAGGGAGGTGATTGTCCCGCTCTGCTCTGCACTGGTGCGGCCTCACCTGGAGCACTGGGTGCAGTTCTGGGCCCCACAGTATAAAAAAAGATATTAAGCTACTGGACGGTGTCCAGAAGAGGTCTTCGAAGTTGGTGAAGGGTTTGGAGGGGAAGCTGTATGAGGAGCTGCTAAAGTCACTTGTTTTGTTCAGTCTGAAGAAGAGGAGACTGAGGGGAGACCTCATCATGGTCTACAGCTTCCTCACAAGGGGAGGAGGAGGGGCAGGTGCTGATCTCTTCTCTCTGGTGACCAATGACAGAACCTGGGAGTATGGCAGGAAGATGTGCCCGGGGAGGTTTAGGTTGGACATTAGGAAAAGGTTCTTCACCCAGAGGGTGGTGGAGCACTGGAACAGGCTCTCCAGGGAGGTGTCAACGGCCCAACCCTGACAGTGTTCAAGAAGAGACTGGACAATGCCCTCAGACACATGGTGTGAACTGTGGGGTTGTCATATGCAGGGACAGGAGCTGGACTCGATGATCCTTGTGGGTCCCTTCCAACTCAGGACATTCTATGACTATTATGAGCTGCCTATTTGTGTTCTCCTGAATGGACTTCTCATTTTAGAACCATATTTATATTCACAAATACACTGTTCCGAACTGTGGAGTTACAAGACAGCTTTCTCTTCAGGATTTAGTCCTCTGTCCTGCAGATGCACCTGGATTTCACTGCCAAGTCTTGTACATCATTAGAGATACAGTGGTCAGGTTTGTGTATAATTTGAAAGGGTCAAGCAGATTGAAAGGAAATATGTGGACACCAAATATTATAATATCAAATCCTAGAAAGACATTATAATAATTGAGCAAGTGCACCAGGATTCATGCAGCCACATATGCCACTCTGGTAACTGCCACCTCTTATTTTTCCATGGTGAACTGAAAAAAATCTGTATAACTGAGAATTAATTTATTATCATATTGGTACAAAAAGTTTCCTAAAGATAGTATCAGTAACATAGGATTAAATGCACAGAGGGATTTGGCATTTAAAAGTTGCTTGCTCAAGGAAACTTACACATGCAGGCTGAAAGCATATCCTCCACTGTCATCCTGGCACTTATGTATCTGGGGACCAGACCTGGGGGACACAACCATTATGAGAACCGGTCTGCTTGATACAGCCCTTTCCCAGACCTCGGCACAAGCTGAGCTCACCCAGAAGCCCATACAAAGCTGCTCAGCCCTGCCAGGGCTGCTGCAGGGGGCAAAGCCTGGGCTGCCTCAGGAACTTCACTGCCAAAGCAAAGGCAATTAGCTGCAGTGCCTACAGCCTCTGGTGAAGCTGGGTTTCCCTGCCCTCAGGTCTGCTGCTCTGTGGATTGATATCCATGACCAACTTCTTTCTTTCCCTTCTCTTTCTACTTTATTTTATTGTATTTTATTGTATTGTATTTTATTTTATTTTATTTTATTTTGGTTTGGTTTGGTTTGGTTTGGTTTGTTTTTTGTTTTGTTTTATTTTATCTTATTTTATCTTATTTTAATTTAATCCAACAGTTAAAATGCATGGCAGCCCTCCTGCTGAGTGAGCGGGAACAGCAGCCCAGCCCTCACCAGCAGACACCTCTGGCACAGCCCCACAGCCCCTTCATTGCCTCCCCCAGAGCCTTTGGAGGCCACAGCCATGTTCCCGCTGCCACCGAGGGCTGCTGATGTGTCTGTACTGAAGCAGCCTAGTGAGGTAAAGTCTTTAAAACTCGTTGTGATCACTAGTTTTTAATCTGAATGAACACAGCTCACCTCAATTTTACGACTTAATGAGTCAGAAGTAAATCAGACTTTTAACAGAAGAATTATAACAGGGCAAGAAAAGCTTTCAGTATGCCAGGGTGAAATAAAACTACTTATTTTTACACCTACATTGTGCCAGAGAAAATTAACCATTCTGACTGTCAAGGGACTTTTCCTACAAACAAAAGACTTCTGGTGTTTTCAAGATTTTCTTTTTATAAGGCTGACAATCTCTGCTTAGTCCAACATGCACTTGAGTTACACTTGTTTGTATGACAGTTATCTTTAGCAGGTTCAAAAAGAAAGAAAAATCTACTTAACGTTGGGGCCTGATTAATATCCTCATTAATACATTGCAGCAGAAAGATGCCAACTTTCTGAAGTAAAAAAAAAAAATCAAAAATTGACAGTGTTGTCCATCATCACTTAACTCATGATAAGTCTTTTCACACACATGCCTGTGCAATTAAAATTGTAAGGATAAAAGTAAGTGTATATTACAAACTAATTTTCATACCATCTTATTTACTGATGCAGTGAAATAAGCAATGGTATTTACCCTCTGCGAGTCTTTGCCCTGGTGTTTTTTGGTTTGTTTTTTGTGAAGGTAGTTTAGCTTGATAATTCACCTTATAACCCAGATATCTTGCCTGATCTTCACTGGTATCTTGCCTCTCCAAGGCAGGAGAGGTGTTCCCTACAGCATAGTTCACTGGGTAGAGTGAAGAACAAGGACAGCTTTAGTCATTGCTACTTTCCCAAGGTGGATATGCTTCACCATGGAGGACCACAGCTGAGCCACATAGGTAAGTGAGCTTCTGCTGCGGGAAGTTCAGCCAATGGACCTCAGTTCCTGCCTGCCCAAAGCTGGGTATGAGAGAGGTGGTCAGGATTCCAGGAGCTTTATGACTTGCACAGGGTGTACTATTTCAGGAGGGCGTAATGTACACCAATGCTCTACCATACCACTCCAGGGTACCAATGAAATAAAGAGTGACTGGACACATGCTATACTCTGAGTAGAGACTTCCATAGTGCACCAAGGTTAGAGTTGAGTGTCTCCGTTTACTAGCAGGTTTGCAAGTTGCTCAGACACCTCCTGAAAGACAATGCCTAGAACAAGTCATCTTTAAAAATCCAGGGGAAAGTTCCGGCACCATCCCAACAAAAAGCAAAGAACTTCCATGGGGCAGACATTTCACTCCCAGCTTTCAGAACAATGTGGTCCAAGCAAAAACAAGCAACAGCCTTATCAAAAATTCACACCCATCCTGATGCTAGGACCTTTGTAGAACAACTCACAAGGAAAAGAAGGAAATCTTTTATATAGGAGTAACTCATCACTGAAATCTGAATCCTTCCTTGCCTTTTATTTCCTCCATCACTGATACTAGAGTATTTTTGCTTCTCTTTTTAAACCCAGAACCTGTTGTCTTGCTCTCATAAAGGAGGGAGCTGACACTTGCAGGCTTACAAAACAAAAAGTCCAGCCATTTGTTTTCATCTGCTGAAGAAATACATTCAGTTTAATGTGATTGAGCTGGAAACCTCCCCTGGATTCCTGCAGCAAGACCAGCTCACCTGCAGCAGCAGACAGCATGGTCAGCAAGGCTCCTTCTAGATCAACTTCTGAGGCTATAATGCTTACAAAATTAGGATCATTTTTCTGATAGACCAAAGTGTCTAAATGCTAAAACAGAAACCAGATTCTTAAAGGGTCTTAATATTCCTTTTTATTACTGTAGTAGAGACGTGCTTCACATCATCATCTTCTTCAAACCTTCCCCTGAGCACAGAAAGATGCCAGTCCCCATGGGACCTAAAGAGACAGGAGGAGCAGGGAGGAGGCATCAGACGGGAGTTTCAATTCTGCAAGTACTGAAGAAGGAGATCTTTAACAGTCAAAAGCAAAAAAACCTCCTTTTCACTGGAATTGAATATACTTCATTTTATATGTAATAGGGGTTTCTTCTAATGAGCCTGCTGCAATTCAGGGGATTTCACACTTAACCTCATGAGGAGCAGCCATAGCCCATGAGAAACCACACAGACTAAATATGTGTCACTGCGGGACTTTTTTCCCTAGAAATTCTCTCAGATGCTAACTTTTCTCTTTTATCTTTTATTCTCATATTGTGCACTCAGCAAATTCAGATTTGTACTCAGCTTAAGGGTCCAAATAGATAAGTTCCCATGGGTTAACCAATCTAATGTGGTTCTCATGTTAACTGAGCCCAGCGTTGCCTGCACTCATGCTCTTGGCCTGCAAAGCAGATGGTTATTACAGCTCAGTAGATGCAGAATAGATCATTACACCGTTGCAACTGGATCATGCAAAAGCCATACCTGTGCAAAAACTACTGCAAAAGACATGGTAAATCGCACTACCCAGACCTAGGGATCTCTGCAGGTTGGGGTTAGGAAAGGCTGTTTAGACCAGCAGCAATGCTCATCCTCGGTCACTGACTCATGCTGCAGACTGCAGCAAGATACTTCAGTTTGAAGACTGACTTTTCTGTCTGCTGAGGTATCACCATGGTATTACTTTTGGCACTGAAGATTTGGTGCACCTTAGCCAGGTAAGTATTTCGTCTAGGCTTTGACTCAATAAGATTTTATATGAATAAGTTGTATTTCTCTTATGCAGTTGGTCCATGTTCACTTTAATTTAAACTTATGCATAAGTGAGGGTAGATGTCACATGAGGTTGTCCTGTTACACCCTGATCAGCTTGTTGTTCCTTATATCAGGATATCCCTTGCCTTGTGCCAGAACAAACACAGAAAAGGTGAGATCAGAGAACTGATCAATACAGTGAGGATGTTTTTTTTTTTTTTCAATTAGCATTTGTGGAGGACTAGGTATTGCAAAATTTAAATGTCAGTTTCACATCTCACATATGGCCTCATACCTACTTAAATCTGCTGCTGCGTGACTCACACGAAAGCAAGGGCATGTGACTCCAAGTGTCAGTTATTCTCCAATGTTTTTCATATACTACAGACTTTTTTTCCAGTATTAAACCTTGACAAGGTCTATTTGACCAGAACTGCCAACCTCTCCATGGCCAGACTGACAAAGGCTGAAATTCTAATCTTCAAGAGAAGATTAGAACACAGAAGATTCTAGAGCACAGAAAATAAATTGCTGAACATTGTCATGTCAAATAAGGCCGTTCACAGGTAGCTCAGCACTAATTTTAGTCTATTTCATTGTATGTCTACCCATTTACTCCTTACGATAAGGAACCTGTGCAGTAAAGAACATAATATCTCAGGGTTGAAGAACACAACATCTTAAGGTTGACCAGAAATACACCTCAATATACTTGGAAAATTTCTGTATTTCTAATTACTTAATGATCCGTAATTAGTTGAAGAGTTAGAAGAACTGCAGCTTCAGTGCCTGGAATATTTACATGAAAACCCAAAGTTTGGATGGAGGGAGGTTCTTTAAGTCGTCCTTGGTTTTACTTCAGGTAGTCTTTTTAATTTACTTAAAATTTAAATTAAGAAATGCAATATGCTTTGCAAATGCAAAAGCAAATGCAAAATGCTTTGATTTAAATATCTGTCTGCATTTACTTTGTAACCAAACTACATTCCTTGCTTTTTCAGCCATTTCAGGAGCTAAGTGTATCATGGATTTAAGTATAGTTACTGTACTATTTTAACTGGAAATGTAAGTTTGAAATCTCCCTTAAAAATGTTAAAGATAACTCAGCACCAAAACCACAGAAATTCTTGTTTTTCACTTTTGGATACGAAAAATATTTGATAACACATAATACAAGAATCGTACATCATTAATCATATACATGTCAGTGGCAACAAACAACAGTAGATTAAAGCATCAAAGACAAATAAGAAGTCAGACTTTACATGAAAAGGAAGAGGAAAAAGTGTAACCATACAGTCCATATGACCAAATATATGGGAGACAAAGAACCAAAAGAGGATTGCTTCTGATTCCCTTGCAAAAGCTATGCAAGAAGGAGGGAAGAGGCAATCCAGCTAATTCCTTCTTTGTGCAAAGATGATGAATAAAGGACTTTTCCTGTATTAGTCAAGTTAAGTCAAAATTATATCAAGCATTATGTCCAAAGAATCAGACCATTTTTAAACTACAGCTCAGAGAAGCAATAATCAGATGCTTTAAACCATATTCTTTAAACAAGGATTTTTATTTCCTCGTCAAAAAAAGAAAAAAAAAGTTCCTTTTATTTGTTAATTACATTCCTCTACACAAAGTAACCCTTGTGTTTTCCTATTAGGTTCATACCTATCTTCAAGCACCAGTGAACCCAGTCATTCACTGGGAACAAAAGCACCTACAGTTCCAGCTTTCATTGGTGGTTTCTTTTTTCACTGGATATAAGCCAGATTCAAATTGTATGAGGGGGAAGTAGCAGACACACATAAGCCACTATTTATTTCCAGTCCTCACACAAGACACCTGATACAAGCCAAGATGAAGAGAAGTCCAAGGATTCAGTGTATAAGCATGGGAACTCACAAAAGCGAACGTTGGAGAGACAGCAGAAAAGGAAGGGGGAGGGTGGAAACCCATGAACTTGGTTTTCAGCTAAAAGGTTCCTCTCAGTTTTTCCCAGGGGAATGTGCTGTTGTTGCTACACAGAGACCTGGGCAGCCCAGGTGTTCTATGCTTAAACCGCACTGATGTTTGAGTAACCAGTTTAAGAAAAAGAACCTTCCATCAGAAGAATTGGTTGCTGCTGGTAAGCAAATATTTCTTATTCTTAACTTTCCTTTAATATAGTAATAAGGTTCAGTTGACAAATGCATTACAAACCTAGTTAGATGAAAAAGACAAATGATAGCTGCCTAGAGATTAGTTAACAAAACATTTGTTCTGGCAGAGAGATGAAGGTAATTTATATGGTGTTGGCTGTCACTTTTCCTCTTAATCAATTAACTAGCACTGGATCATGTAACATAAAAGATTCAGAATATTTAAGCTGCCTCCAGCTACAGCTCCATAAATTATCCTTCCAAAACCCTGTTGGTTTTCAATAGGATGATGATCAATTATTTAATCTTCAGATAATTTATCCTGTGACTTGAAGAGATTTATACTTTGATTTTTTCATTAATACATCATGAAAGAAAGACCCAATTCATGCATTCCATACCATGCATTCCATTCCATGCTTTATAGAGACATTATCTGGTGTGATTTCAAAGCCATAACTATGTCTAAATAGCATTCTAACTTGTTAATATAAATGCTAGATTTTATTGTTAACGTCTAATAGGTAAACTTATACTAAATATAGTTATTAACTTTCACATAGAGTTGCTACAAATACTAATTTGTCAGGAATGTAGTAGTAGGATGTAATAATCTGCTTTTGCTGACTAAAGTTAGTGGTCTGCACAGACATGGGGAAAATTTGAATGGAATTTTTGTCACCAAAAAATCCTCATCCCCCAGACTTAACTAGAAGTTAGAAACACTGGAAAACTTCATCTTTTCTTATTAAATATCCATAATCTCCAATCATCAAATTAATGTGCATAATTAATAATCTCCAAAGGAGACTCCCTTATAAAATGCAATCAATAGTAGTTAACAAGAACAAACCTAAAGAGGAAAGTATGTGAAACAAAGAACAACACTAGAGGTGTGATGCCATGTGTGGTGAAAGGGAACCGTTGTGCACAAGGCTGAGGAGAAAAATATTATAATGGATATATTAATTATTTTAGCAACTTTCAGAAATGCGGAAATCTTACTATAATACTTTGGTTTTTTCTAAAATTTTGCACATTTTAATGTGCAAATATTTCTCCAGTCATGTGAAAAGAGTGGTTTTGTTGCATTGAGATTGCCAGCTACTAGAAGTGGTATTGAATTTGTTCACCAGAAATTGAACTGTTTAACAGGAATGTTAGTAATGTTGAGGAACTTACTGAAGTAAGAATAAAAGCTGCTGCACTTTTGATGCCTCTCTGTCCTAAGAAATACAAAGCATCTTCTTTTGCCGGTGCTCAGGGCTATAATACCATATTGGACATCACTTTAAAATTCAAGTTTGAAACTTTTTTGTCAATATAGGCACAAGCGGTTCGGGGGATTTTTTTTTTTTTTTTTTTTTTAAGTCTAAGCATTTTCTCAACAGGTCATCCTGGTAATGCTTAAAGTTCAGCCTCTGAAAAGTGGAATCTCCAGAGAGAACTGATAAACAGACTAGGTTGGTATCCTAGGCTACATGTATTATATTTTTTCACTTAGTTTAAATCAACAGATATCCACCTGCATATCTGAGCTTTCATGCCTAAAGATGATTGTACTGGGCAGAAAGAAGACTTATCAGTTAAAAATTTTGGCTTTGTAATGCCTTTCCTCAGTCATCACTTTTTTCTCCAACTTTTATCAAGACCAGAAATTACTGAATTTCTTGTAATAATCTTTGTCAGGAAGAGAAGGAAACATCTTCAGAATACTGGAAGTAGCCAGAAGCACAAATGGATTGTCTTATTAAGCAGGACTTGAGCTGAAAATCAGTTTTAAGATGCCATGAATAATGGGGAATTTTTCTGAGTTTTCATTGTGAGAAGCAGCTGGAAATTTCTTGTACATTTATCTCAGTCTTTAGCATCCAGGCTCACAGAGTGCAGGCTAAAAAAGTGATGGCAATTTCAACATTCAAGAGGGATTTCCTGATTAAAATGTATTATATATGGAGATAAATACTTGTCAATTTTCCTGTTTTATTGAGGAGGATATCATGAGACATCATTTGACCAAAAAAACTACTATCCTTGAAAAAGAACCCATCCTGCTACCTTTCACTGAAATTAAAAAACTAACCAAAAGAACAAATAGTAGCACTGTCTTGACATTTTCATGATCCAGTATTACAATGTTGTACTAGTTCATAAGAAAAAAATGGTGGGTGACCAGAAATGAACTGAAATGAACTTTGTTGCCCTGATCATACTGTTGTGAGAACTGTCCCTGCAGCCCAATTTTGGCAGCTGAAAGCAGTACTGCATGATAAAATTAAGCACTTCCATTTTGCATTCTTCTCCAAAGGCATTTATAGAAATAACCAAAACTACTTCTGTAGTATAGATCGTTAGGATACTACTAACACAGTGATTTACAGTGCAGCAGGTGATGAATCCATGTGACTAAAGCTGTTGCTTTGTTTTCCAGTTTCCTTGCTGGGTTGAAAGGGATCTTCTCAAAGAAACAATGCTGCATTCAACATTGGCTTTGTCCCTCCTGCTAATTGCAGTCTCTTCCAACCTTGCAATGGCAATCAAAAAGGAAAAAAGAATACCTCAAACACTGTCAAGAGGTACTGTATATTTACTTTATGTTATCTCCTCATCTTCCCACACAGGTCAGCAAATGTTTTAATTTAGGAACTTCCTGAAAGCATATATCTATATATATATATATATACACATATATACTTACTGGGGTTTGTTTCCCTATCCTTAAGTGACGCTCTAAGTAGTGCATCTTCTTATTTCGTGTTGTTTCACTCCATCAGTTTGTTCTTAAGGATATGGCTGAGGGTCCCATATAACCTGCATAATTTATATAACCCAGAGAGACCTAGCAGAAGCCAACAACCTAAACTGAGTCTCTCCAATCAGGGTCAGACCATCAGTGAAACAATATTGTTTCATATATCAGTTAAAAGATATTTTGTTATGGTAACTTGTTAATTACTGAAACACAGATTACTAACTTCAGTTGCTATGGAAATTTTTTTCTACAAACGCATTTTTATACACAAAACAACAGTTTGAGCTACCGGTGGCTTTTTCAGCATGACTTTTTTTTTTTTTTTTTGCTTTTCATCAGATAGGCAGAGTCATGCTTTGCAGTGAATAATTCCTTTCCTTGTGGTGCATAATTTTCCACCTGGATGTTAACTAAAGAATCTATTTTAAGTTATCTATGCCTGATCAATCCTTAGAAATACAAACTGAGAAATAAGTTACCGAGGTCTTTTCCTCTTCTCCATCTTCCCTCTCCTTTCTGGCCTATTCATTCCAAAACATGTCGAACTCCCTCCCTGGCCTCTTCTGCAAGCTGTGCCAAGCCTGTAGACCCCATAGCTCACCCCTGAGACCTTCCTATACAAACCACTGGCAAAGGCCCACCTGTCACAGAGGTCCCATCTGAACCTCATTGCTCAGGGAGCACTGGGCAAAATCATGCAACATCTGGACTAACCAAAGAAAAATTGCAAATCACTTCTTGTAAGTGTTATCCCTGGAGAAGGGTTATAATACATCTGGTATCTATTGCCTCTCTTGCCTACATTGGGATTCATTCTTCCCACTAAGTTAAAATGCATAAGAAGATAACAAAATCCCTTCAGTTCTGCCAATTTTGGGGGAAAAAAAAAAAAAAAAATGTCACAGAAGGCGTCAGTTTTCTAATTCTGATTTCAGGCCTTTTGGGATGCCTTGAGTGCTTTACCTGTAATTTTCACAGATCAAAGGGGGACACTTAAACTTACTGCTTAATGACCGTAGGTGACCGCTCTGTGCAGTTACCTACGTCAGCAGCTGACTTCAGCCAGGGCTGGGGACACACTGGCCAACACGCCAGAATCCCACCGTCAAACAGACAGATCTGTAATCAAAGGCACTCTCCTGAAAGAAGATATGACCTGGTAGCGTCACAAGTGATTGTCCTGTGAGAAAGCTAACAGCAAATCTCTGCATAGCCAGGGCTGGTCCAAGCACTGTCCGGACGGCACAGAAGAAACCGAGCCTTAACCCGGTCCAGATCCAGAAGCTGTTCTACAATTCCCATGGGGGCCGTCATGAATGGAGTAACACTGACTGGGAGGCAGGGATCTACCACACAGGGGCTGGCATCTTTGGGATCCGAAAGCAAGAAACCAACTGGACAATTTACTTTTTGAGATCAGTGTATCACCAGCTATGGATGAGCTATGAAGCCGATGATTCATTAGAAGTTTTTTAGGTGGAGATTTTTGTTTAACAGGCATTCTTTTATTAAATTATAAGTACTTGCAACACCAGGGTTTGAAAGAGTTAAGCTTAAAACTCAGGAATATTCTAACAATGTTCATATTAAAGTTGATCTTATTTGAACTGTCATGTTTTATTTTTCTAACTTTATAAGCCAACTTTCTCTTTAAGCCCCAGAGTCTACATTAAATATGGAGCAGACAGTATAAAGATATAAATGATTTGGGTGCTGATTTAGTGACCTCTGAGAAAGGGAAAGAACTAACAGGTTTGCTAGAGGCCTTGAACTGGATATTCAACCAGCTGAGGCTTTTGGGGGGTTGGTTTGGGTTTTTTTTTTAATCTTCCAGAGCGCCTTTTGGGAGATGTAGAATTAGTATATCCACAATGTTTGGGAAACATGACTGAAAAACAAATCCTATTCATGTACAACCCTTGATAAATATAAAAAATGTAATTTGTTATGAATTACTTACCTGGACACCAGTTAGTCCTTTTGTTATATTTCTAGGATGGGGAGATGAAATTACCTGGGTACAAACTTACGAAGAAGGGCTTTATCAAGCAAAAAAAAGGTAAGAGATTAAAAGGCAAAATTGTTAATCAGACAGTCATGCCTGAATATGCTTTAATGAAACAAAACAGAGAAACACAGTGGCAGCTAATCTGCAGACCACCCAGTTAAATAAAACAGATTTAGTGTCTATAAATAACAGTTGTTGCAAGGGTCTTGTCACTCTGAAGCAATGTTATGGGCTGATAGAAAACTCTGCGTTTAACACTGTTGTTTCTTTGTCACAACAGCAGCGTTGTCATTTGAATAAGCAATGATAAATAGATATGATGATTTTTAAAACACTTTTTTAATAGATAAATATGCCATGCTTCCTCCAATTACTTCCTTAATCAACAGCTGGAAATCAGTTACATTTGCTCTTGCATGGTGATCTACTGCCTCTGATGTTTTACCAACACTTTATCAGTTGGCATATGAACACGATGTACTCGTGGTTTCTCACTGTGCTGGTAGAAATTAAAGTTCCAATTTGAATCTTCTCTGGGATTCAGCCGAAAATACATTTGAGAATTCATAACAGTATTAATTTAAATCTCTGTTACAGTTCATTTTTGATCATAATAATGTGGCATAAGCTATTGTTAAATTGAAGGCAAATTATTTTTAAAATAAAAGGCAACTAATTTCATGTGCCCTGTGTACAAATGCCTAGGAACTGAACAACTCTTGACAGTGATAGTAGATCAAGCATTAGTAACTGATTTACTGAACAATAAGAGTAGTTTAAAAAAACACAGGAACCAATAAACAGAATTGGTTTACGTTTTGACATCCAAAACCATAAAATTTTGATACTTTTACCAAACTATTTACAGAAAAAAAATTACTGTGTATTTGTTCAAAAAAGCTTAAAAAACATGAAACTTTTCATGGAAAGTATTTGACAATAAACCAAATTTTATTAAAATTATTTTATTTCAGTTCATACAGGTTATTTTTATTTTCTTACTCATGGAGAACTTCACACTTAGGCAATATTAAAAATCTCTTCAGTTTGATTATATGCTAGCCAGGAATGAGATTATGATGACTCAGTTTTTTCTTTCTTCTGGAATTTTTTACTTTAGAAAACCTATTTAGATAGAGAAACTCTATTTCTCTATTTCTTTATTTTATGAAGGATTTATGTTCTTTTCCCTTGCTTGAAAATGTAATTCTTTACAGAGTGCCTGTATGGTTTTACTGTAGGTAAATACTTGTAGGTAAATACTTGTCAAATACTGTAGGTAAATACTTGTCAAGTAATCTAACTACATGCTTTATTATTATTAATAAAGTAACAAGCCACTGATGGTAATTCATCATTTGGAAGACTGTCAATACTGCCAAGGTAATTTTGATTTTTTTTGAGCATTAAAATTTCGTGAATATTTTTATAAGAATCTGCACTTATCTACATATTTACCTTACACTTACTGAAAATTTAAAGAAATAGGTAAATGAAAACACATTTGAAAAGCTAAGAATTTATTACTATTATTTACAAAAACTCCACTATGAAACTATCCAGCAAAGAACACGAAAAAAACTCAGTTCTGCTCTCCTGCTATCCCTAATGTAGCACTCGTCAGTTTAAATTAAGAGACACAGATTTGCTACTGACTCATTGAACAGATTTAATATTGTTTGGCTCTCCTGAACCGGTAACTAGAGAAGGAGATGAGGACAGGGCTGCTGAAATCAATCTAACAAGAATTTTCTGAGAATAATGCACTTTTGTCAAGCTGAGACATGGTATCCATTGAGACAAGCTTCATAAATAACAGAAGAGAGCTTCCATTTTCATAGCCGGGAGGTTGTACTGACATGGGTCAAAAAAACAAAAAGCAGTGATAGAGCCCTTAAGTGTCTCCTCAGGAATGTGAATCAGCAGAGACAGGAACAATGTGGCCAGTCTCCGGCCAACGTGGTTCCTAAATGCAAAAGGAAAAGCAGTATTTGAGACGGACTTGAAAATGACCGTGTCTTTTCTAGCACTGAAGAAAGCTTTTGCAGAAAATGAAGAGATACAGGAAATGGCCCAAAATAACTTCGTTATGTTGAACCTCATGGTATGAAGGGTTTGGGGAGATTTGACTTGTATCTTTTTTTGGCTTTTGTTTTCTCTTTCTTTGTCTCGCTTTTTCATGTCATTTTAGTTAAATGTCTCTGGCATTTCAGTACCATGTAAGTACAGGAATCTGTGCATGTGTATAAACACACAAGTAGTACCTTTTTGGTTTTGTCCTCTGGTACAAGACTATTCACAGGTGGTACTACTTCACCAAAATTTACATAAATATTTTAATAATTAGCTTTAATTTCTCTGCCAGCATGAAACCACAGATAAAAACCTGTCACCTGATGGACAATACGTGCCTCGAATCATGTTTGTAGGTATGTACAATATTTATGTATCTTCAAAGATGTGATATCTGAATCTATGCCAGTGTCCTCCTTTGGAGACATCAAAATAATTCATTTTTCAAAAAACAAAAAAGCTCAGAGTTTATTATTACCATGGCATTAGTCTGAATCTTGGCATATCTGAGTTCGGTTCTCCCTCTATCACAGGCTTTCACCCTCAGGTTACAGATATGTTCTGGACAGTACCTAATTAGTTCTTGGGAGCAAGATGCTTAAGTGTCCATTAGCATCTGGGATTTTGCTAGTGCTGTTATAAGGCAAAAGTTCACTGAAAACAGTCAGATATCTGACTGAATGTAGGTGTCTACAGTGTGGACATGACCACAGAGCAAGTCAATAGTCAGTGCCATCTTAGGAATTATTTACCCCATCATGAAGATAACTTCTGGAATAGATTGAATGAATCATGCCCTAGAGTGCCTGTTCCTTTTCATTGACTGTACAGGGAGTCTAGAGTGACCAGCTCTGTGGTAGCATCCATAGTAGGTGAGATGAAGCCCACACTCAGAGGAGCAATGTAGTAACAGGAGTCAGTTAGTTACCAAAAAGTTTGAAGGGTACCTGGGAGAAGACATGTCCACAACAACTTGCTCCTACGGTGGAAATATTAAGAATCACAAGATTTTCATTCTGAAGGCTCTAGGTAGGTCACACCAGTATTTCGTTATGTATGCATGACCCTCACTGTGTGTGCATCCAGTCAAAATGCCCTTCTCTGATGTCACTCCAGAACTTGTAAAACAGTATGTGCATGCGTAAGCTATCACTTTAAAATAGCTGCATAATATGAAATAGAGAAATAGCTTTTGTTCAGGATTTCTCTAGAGCTGTTGGTTGGAACATAGCGTAACAGTCTCGTAATTACCTCATTGATGAAATCAGAACAGTTCAGAAAGAGGGCTGTCAAAGTATCACCTCTCACATCACCATCAGCTGCTGTGGGAATGGAAAGCAGTGCTTAATACAGTTATTTTTTCAGACCCATCTCTCACAGTAAGAGCTGATATCACAGGAAGATACTCCAACCGGCTTTACACTTACGAACCACAAGACATACCATTCTGTAAGTGCCGTCTTCATAGTGTTACTTTGCTTTTCACGTTGTAAGCAGCCAGATACACCCTATCCCAACCATTTGTGCTTGTGAACCCATTAAGATCTCAAAGTAATGAATAAGGACTGTGTGTGAGCATTTGTGAAAAATTATAATGGTCTAACCTGTTCTAGCAAAACACTTAAGCACACCTATTGTCCCATTGAATTTATTAGGACTACTCAGGTAAGACAAGTTGAAAGATCACAGGTGATAACTTTCAGGATCAAGATCTGAGCAGTTTGTTGGAGAAAGGTGAAAGTCAAAGGTATCCAACTGTGCAATGTAAACAGCCAGTGGTGGGAGGGAATCAGAAGAGAAATGCTGATGGTTACCTGGGTACCACCTAGCACTCATATTTCAGAAAGGAATGTGATTTTGCAGGTTGAGCTAGTCCTTTCTCTATGGGATCTATCTGACACCAATGCAGTATCTCACCACAAATATGCACTTCACATCTGATTATCAGGCTTGCTGTTGAGAAGTGAGTGAGTTGAAAGGGGCCTCGTCAAACCCCTTTAAGTTAAACATGTTGATTCAAGAAACTTTTTACTTCCTGCTTTGGTATGAATGCGAGAATTTTCACAATAAAAAGCCCTAAAATATAATGTGTGACCATAAATTAATTTCAGTGTGAACAATTTACAAATCAAACTAGGTGGGCTTTTAAATTGTACAAATGTACTTTTTACAGTTCTTACTTATTTTTCTTTCAGTAATAGAGAACATGAAGAAAGCACTACGCCTCATTCAGACAGAGCTGTAACCAGTAACAGTGAAATGACCATAGCCTCTACGAGGTGAAGCTGCACCAGGAAACCTAACATTTAAAAATATTTTAGTTAACCGCTCTGTCTCTACTAGCATTTTGAACTCACACAGAAGGACTATCACGTCCATTTGAAAAACAAGAGGAGAAATCTATTAAACACTTTGAAATTAGTTATTTGAATAACTGAAAGTGATAGTTTAAGGTGCAGCAACTCTGAGTTGTGTTTTGTCAATCCGACTATGATGTTGTTAAGTCAGCTGTGACTTCTGACCAAGAGTTATAACCAATCTTTTTTATGTCTATTTGCAATTTGTTATATAAGTTAACAGCTCTATCTCAGCTCCTAATTTTTTTTTTTTTAATTGCAAGAAGCTTGCAAGTCACTAATGTAACTCTGATTTATGCACTTATTTCTCAATAAAGGAAAATAAACTTTGCTGGCAAATCAGACAGGAAGGCCCTTTCTATAGATTTTGGAATAGCTTATATAGAAAAAAAAATCAGCGATCTGGGCTTAGCTTTCTTCTGCATAATTCTTTAACTATCATTCTGATAGCTGAAACAGAACAGACATTTCACACTGAGCATGTGGTCTCAGGTGATAACCATCAAATAGCAGCTACAAGTTTTGCTATTATAAAGATACAATGAAGCAAGAGAGATGGAAGGAGATGGTCTCCGAACTCCACACCTGAGGCTAAGTAATGCTTGTAAAGCCTGGTATGAGAAAAATCAGCAGGTCTGTCCCAGTTCTTCTCATTGAATTGGCACTGAAGTCATGTGAAGCTCATCCTAGGTCATTCCCTCTTTTTCATGACAGTGGCAGCTTAGTGAGGGGATTTGTACATCCTATGATGTTATCTAAATACAGATATAAAAGATGAAGGAACGATCTTTGCAGGACAGCTTTGCTAATTTACAATACCTAGTATTAATTTGTCATGAACTAGTTATATTGTGCCTATCTACGTCTTTCTTCATAACTATGTAAAATTTGGATATAAGAGTATATTCCAACAGAGTGGTGATAAATGACCTGTACACTAGGAGAAAAAAAAAATCTTGTATTAGTGATTAGCAGTCTATTGTTTTCATAGTCAGTTAAATGGTTTTTTAACCTATGTGAAAATGCTAGAAACATTAAACTGGTTACCACATTCCTTTGAGTTGTGTTTAGCTCTATTCATTTATGTCTGTTTCTATGCCAGATTTGGCAACATTTCCCAGTCTGTGGGCATACCCTCTTTTGAGCATGCCAGGGATGTTCAGGAGAGGGGATGTGAGTAGCTGCCAGAGATGACACAGGATGGCCATGGCAGCACTTTCAAAGTAGAGTCAAGAGGCAATTTACTTTGGGGAGAAGCACAGCACAAAACAGGAAATGCTTGAATATGGTAGATTTAAAATTTCACCAAAAGATTAGATGGAAAATGGGGGGTCTTTGCTGTTATATTGCAGGGAAGTATTTTACCTCCTCGCATTCACTTTCAACATCAGATAGGATCATGCAAGACATTGGCTTGAAACAACCTCTGCTCTAACTCGGGCAGGAAATCAAATATGGGATAGTTATACTATTAGCCAAAGCCTGTTTCACCTACTACAGATTAAGAAGACAAAAGTTTCAGGCTCTGGATGGATATTTGAGGGAAGGTTACGCTTGTGGAAGTGTTTGCATGGCTATGCTTTCATTCCAGTGTGAAACAAAATCCTTCCATTTCAGATCTGGAAAGCAGCTTCAAAACAAACCTGTTGTTCTCCCTTTAACTCCAGTAATTACATCTTTGTTCATGGTATTCTTGTTTCCTCGCCAACTACTACTACTATTACATTAATTGCAAAGATGACAGTGTCTGCCGTATAATACTACTTTCACAGATTACTCTAGTCAGTCCAGATATTCCATCATGCTTTCGGGAGGAGATGGGCATCCTCACACATGCAAATGCTGAAGAGCATAAATATCCTGAGGGATCGTCTGGGATAATACACTGGATGAGCACTTTAATTCTGCTTTCCTGTTAAGTAGATACATGCACATATATACAGCCCAAAACAAGGGATGATGTCCTTTGTGTGCTGATGGCTCTCACTCTTGACACTGAAATGTTAATACATTTCTATACTAAAGAGAGGGAAGTCACAAACACAGTCTCCTGTCACATCAGTGCGATTCCATAAGAGAAAGCTCAGAGGGGATCTTATTAATGTATATAAATACCTGAAGAGAGAGTGAAAAGAGGACAAAGCCTGGCTCTTTTCAGTGGTACCCAGTGACTGGACCAGAGACAATGGACACAAATTGAAACACAGGAGGTTCCTTCTCAACATAAGGAAACACACTATTATGGTGAGGGTGACTGAGCATTGGCACAGGTTGTCCAGGGAGGTGGTGGAGTCTTCATCCTTGGAGATAATCAAAAGCTGTTGGGACACAGTCTTGGGGAACTGGCTCTAGGTGGCCCTGCTTGAGCAAGGGGTTGGACCAGGTGACCTCCTGAGATCACTTCCATCCTCAACCATCCTGTGAAGTCAGCAGTCTCAAGCCAGTGGAATTGCTTAGCTGGTTTTATAACTGCTTTTAGACAATTGTCAGCTAGAAATGTAAGTCACTACTTTCCATTAATAGAAACAAGACCTACTTATTTAACTGGCTGGAGCAGAATTGCAAAAGCAACATAATTCACAGCAACAGGGTCTTACATCACTTTTAAAATTTAAACTGTCAGGGTTGTAGAGATGAAGGGTGGCCCTCACAGCAAATGAATAGCTAATGTGCAAGAGTTATTCCTAGATCCAAGGACACACTGTAGTTGCTCTGAGATGTGATTACCAAACTCAACCCACATCTCATGCCTGTGGCTGCCCCCAGCGAATTTACTGTCTCAAGAAATCCTGATGAATAGTCTTGGCTCTGGTTTAGCTGGAGATGGTGCATATTGGCTACTCTCACTCAGTCAAAATCAAGTTTATCAATTCTTCACTGCTGATAACAACTGCTAATAAGATACGTACTTGTATATATGTACTTTGGCTGCTGCAGGTTTATATTAAAATTGATAGTATTGTCATGCTTCCCTCTCAGCATCTAGGATGCAGCAGATAGGGTACCGAGTTAAAAGACTAGATATTCAAATCAAATACATCTTAGTCGTTATAAAAACACTGAATTCCTGTATATATCCTACATTCTACTCAACTATGAGGAGATGAATTTTAGCTTGCTTGATCTGAAAGTTTTATATTAACAGTTATTTTACACAAACATTAGCATGTTTAGGGATTACATTTGTGTCACTTCTTTTAGTGGATCCATTCACAAGTAAAGAGACAGCTGTCAAGAATCTACAAAGCTGAAATCCCAAAAGGTTCGTGATTCAAGATCACAGTCTAGAATTTGCCTGGGCTCAGGAATGCTAAACTCCATAGTCTGACTGAGGTCAGAGCTGCAGCAGAAAATAAATTGTAGAATTATCACTTATTGGGATTGTGGAAGAAATAAGTAATGCAAGCCCTGAGCCTAGAAGTCTACTGTTTTCTCCTTATTTTGTGCATTTGATATTGAGCCAGCAGACAGGAAATAAACTGTGTGAATTAAATTAAATAAACTACTGTATTATAAATCACAAAATTTTCAGAATACAATGATCACTGACTTCATTTTTGAATGAAAGTTAGCCTTTATATCTATATTGCAATGCATGTTATTTTAACATTTGAAGAAAATCTGGATTAATTCCAAAGGTATTACCGATGCTGGTTGCATCTGTAATATAGAACAGTATTTTCCATTGTAGTTTTTGACAGCTTTGACAAACTACTCACCCAAGCAGACAGCAGACATTTTGCAGAAACGTCACAGGCACAAGAATTATTCCGCGTCTGATGAGATCGACTTTGCAAAGTGACTAAAGGGGATTTCGCCGCCTTCTTTGCCTTCTCAAAACCCCATAGGTATCACACTGAAATCTGTTCTCAGGCATAGCTTTGAGTAATGGGACTAAATCTTTGTGATTCTTAAAAATTCATATCCAGTCCTTTTGGTGGAGCTAGATATTCAGGTAAAAACCATGCTGTATGTTGCACACATATTTTCCATTCACAGCTTAGTTCAGCATTCATCCTTAATTTTACAGCTGCTACTATCTCTCTGCCTTCTCCTCCTTGAATGGTATTTTGCCAGGTAATATCTCTCCCGATGGAACAGAAACTCAGATCACAGATTAAAGTCTCATTTCTCAGGATAAGATGACGTGTCTGTAGCCTGTGCATTGGCAGACGAAATAAGATTCTTTCCTTTTTTTCCCCTGAAATTAATGGCATGAGACACTACTCCCTCTTTTTTTCCCTTCTTGCCTGCTTGTGTGCCACACAGCTTTATTCTTCATATTAGTGGGCAGATTTTTATTCACACTCTTTACTTCCCTCTCTTAAGGAAGAGTGGGAAACTGTTCCTTTTGTTCCTTGGTTAATTTGGACTAAACCAGCCAGGTTTATTTGACACCCACTACTTGCGTTAGAGCTAAAGGAAGAGAATAAAATGCTGAAAATGAGAATGCAAGAGCAGCGGTTGCTTTACACAGAATAAATTCAGACACAATATGAGAGTGAGTAGCTGAGAAAACTTACCTGTATAGACTGTGTACTTTTATAGAACTCATAATCTCTCTACTATGTGTATGGATGCTTATATTAACATCAACATAATATAGCACCACCTGCAGTGCCCATGTTTTCTATAAAAGACTTCTCAGAATTCTGCCTTAGCTACAAACATGACACATTCCAGGAAGCAAATTTTATTACCACTTGTTCACATATCCATACCTGCTTTACTGTCTGGACTTATCTGTTGTAATCAGACCAAGGGCAGTCAAACAAACGTGGACTTAACGTCAGTGAGGTGAGGCACAGGAACCTGAGAACTGACAGAACAGGATCCTGCCCTACGTATCCGTCTCAGCGCAGAAAGGCGTTGGCTTTTCTAGGCAGATGGCTGATGTATTGGTCTGCAGAGCGAAAGCTTTTTCCTGTGTGCAAATATTTGCGCTTGACCAAAACAAAAGAAAGCCACCATACCTTTGTGTACCATGGAGGTGAGAGCCTGCCTGTGGGACACCTCAGCACTTAAAATGCAAAAGTAACTTGGTCTTGCAGAATAAGGCTGATAGACTTTGGATTGTTTCATGTGCTACGTGTTCTTGCCAAATGCTGACATGGAGAAATTTCCAAATGCTGAGGTGTCCTCCGTAGGACTGGCCAGGTCACTCATCTGATTACTTTTGGTTCTTATTTTATTCAAATAGATGCACAGATCCACAGGATGAGTCAGGTGGAAACAAAAAGTCTCCATGGCAATTAGAAAGTCCAAAAACACCCATCAGAAGGGGAGGAATATTTATTCTTCCACCAGAAAATCGCTAGCATTTGCAATCTATATATTCATACTTTTTCCTTGCTGTTTGAGGTGCTCATGCTATTCATCACTTATCATCTTGGGTTGCTACTGTATATTGTAAAGTAATTTATCCACTAGTCACTAAAAGTGGATCTATCTCAGCAGGCCATTTTTAAGAGGTATCAGATATTTGCTGATCTCTTCAGAATAAGAGAAGGCACACGAAAACAACAGGTCTCCCTATCTTTGCATAATAAGAAAGAAACCAAAGACAGCAGTCATCCTTTAGTTCACACTGCTATATCAGGAACTGCATTTTGAAATTTCTCTGTAATTCCAACTCCAACTGTTCTTGAACAGATGTTCACCAAGTCACTCTTTGTACATGTCTACGTGTGACGTGAGAAAAAGAAAAGTAAACATATGCAATAATTTTTCAAGGTTATAACACTCATGAGACAACACTCCCTAGGGGTCTTTTTTTTGGTGCTTAGTCTTGGATATTGCTTCAGGAAAGAGCCTAAAATACTTCAAAAATATCAACTGTGTCTTCTGCTACATTTCTGTGCACATTGGGGATCACCCATTACTGCTTTGCACACCCTGACTGCACGTTCCCAAGGAATTGTTTGTAAAAGGTTGGCACACACGAACCCACCCTGCTATTTAGCACTCAGCCAGCTGAGGAGACCTGAGTTCACAGATATATATACAAACCACCAGCTTCATTGCTTACATTCACATACAGGGAATAGGACAGTGACTGCCTGGAGAAGAAGCTACACCCTAAGGTGAGGTGTATTGTACAGGATCGGGAGAAAAAGAGCCACAAACTGCTAAGGTATCTTTTGCTTCAAGTCTACAAGCAGGGGGGAGCTGTGATTTTACACAGCTCTGGAGCAATTGTATCAGATCATCGTAAGAGCAGAACAAGAGCTCACCATCTCCCAGACCTGCACTGCTTCGCTTGGAGGAACACTCCACATTCAATATATGCTACTGTTAGCAAATATTTTCACATGCATATATATTCCCACTGAGGAGCACTCTCATCCTAATTGAAAGAAATATTCCCTCATTGCCTCAGTGGCTTTAGTTCTCACTAATTTGTATACTCTCAACCTTGACAAAAAAGACAAAAATTCCTAAATCCCATAATGAGTTCCCAAAAGGGAATTCAGAGGTTCAGAGCAGCAGTTACCCTGAGCCTGGAAACTCTATCTTTCCTTCCTTGGAAAAACACCCTTTCTTATTTGCTAACCAAACACATTAATACAGAGGGAGCCACACTCCAGTGAAAACATATTACAGGTTGTTCTGCATTCTTGGACTAAAGATATGAGATGTGGAACAACTACTTTAAGGAAAAAGAAAACTTTGGGATTTGCTTGTTTGTTTTTTAGAAAAGCCAAGAAACAACTTTATTGATGTCTCACTGGGATTTACTAAATGAATAAGTATTTTTTCATATGATATTTCTAGGAGGTAACAGTGCAAATGTGAACATATCTGAAGTGTGTATATGGTGTTCAGTATATTAACGCCATTGAGTATGACTACTGGGGATACCTCAAGGCTGCCTTTCCTGACCAAACACGTTGACTGCACAGATGGTGAGCTGAACTTGCACAACTCCAGGCATAGCTTTAGGGCATCTCTGGAGCACAAAGGACCCGACAGCTTAAGCATTAAGCAACAGGCAGGTATGCTGCCTGAAGGTTGCCTGTGATATGGGAGTAGCATTAAAGAGACAGACAGATTCTTTAGTTATTTTTTCTGAAGAGAGTCACAGGAGCTAAGGATGTTTAGTTTACCATATTTTTATAGAGAAGGAGCTAAAACATAGGCAGGTTAAGATCACACAAAAAGCATGTAGGAACTAAAAGCAAGGAACTAAAAGGGCATTTATGCAGCTGATGTGAATGAAAATAAGCACGAACAAACTAATGCTGCCACTTTCTGACGGTGAAATGTATTCTTTCGGTTGTTTGACTTCTTGAAGTTAAGGGCAAAAAGGTATGCACTAAGATAAATGAAAGAGAGCATCTGTAATTTTATAACCAATGCATAAGCCTTAAAATATAAAGCCTTTCCTTCTTGCTCTGAAACAAATTAAGGGATACGTGTCCTTTGGTTAGAGAAAGAATGACTCACCAAGAAAGCTAACGACAATTCTTCCTGTGCTATATAGTTTCATAACATGCTCTACTGAGCCATAAACAAACCCAGAAATAACAATGTCTTTGAGAAAGAGTAAATTGCAGAAATACTTGTGGTAAACAGATAATTCCACAGTGCTAAAGGTCTTACAGTAGCTACCATGTCTACAGGTAAAGTTCAAATTAATTTAAAAAAGAAACTGTTGTTCCAAGGCTGACAACAGCCAAATATTGCCAGTGCCAGTAAATACTTTGGCATTACTCTATGTGTATGTTTCAGTCATGTAGACTCAATAGGTTTGTGGTGGAATGCTGATATATCACGAAAAGTTCAAACTACATAGTAACTATAGGGGCAATTTGCCAAAAAGATGTCAGGCTGATAACCATACTTTGAAACAGCAAAGTTGAAAAACAAGTAAAATCTTCCATGAAAATAATCACGATGATTTAAAACAGTACAGGGAAAAATAAAGAACTTCTGTGTTTGTATGCATAGATTCTGAATATATTGGCAAAACTCACGGATGAAACCTAGAATAAAAAATATACTTTTAAGAGTATTTTACTTATAGAAGTGTAGATTGCTTTGTGTGCTGATGGTGGGGGAGAGGAGGAAGTAAAGTTTACTGCTTTTTAAGATTGTTGTTAACTCTTCTCTGGCCTTCATGGGAGGAGGACTTGAACCACGCTGATCTTTACTGAAGGGACAATACACCAGGGCACAAGCAATGCAGGACGTTTCTGGAGGGCGTGGAGGATAGCTTCCTGACACAGGGGATCAAGGAGCTGATGAGAGGAGACACTCTGCTGGACATCGTTCTTACAAATAAGGAGGACCTGGTCAAGGATGTGAAGGTCGGAGACAGTCTTGGCTACAGTGACCATGGCATTGTGGAGCTCAGGATCTTGTGAGGAAGAAACAAGGCAAATAGCAGATCACAGCCCTGCACTTCAGAAGAGACTTTGGCCTGTCCAGGATTGTAATGGGAGGCAGAATTTGGCCACAACAGTAGCATTTAAGCTGATGAGAACACATTTCTCCTTTCTGGCTATTACACCCCGTCACGTGGTTCTGTCTGTGAATGATTACCTTACTATGCAAGTAAAATGCAGTTTTCCTGTAGACAATACTGGCTCTGCTTAGATGGAGGGAAACTATGGTAGCTACTGTACTATTATTGTACTTCTCGGCTTATTTTGACACATGGTTAAACAATAATC
Source organism: Caloenas nicobarica (assembly GCF_036013445.1). Lineage (NCBI taxonomy): Eukaryota > Metazoa > Chordata > Aves > Columbiformes > Columbidae > Caloenas > Caloenas nicobarica. The sequence continues at coordinate 32,066,948 of NC_088246.1, read as the reverse complement.
ATAATCCCTTGGTTGTTACGATCTTATCAGAAGTTTATCAAGTAGCTAAACAATAGTTGGCCTTATCCAAATTAAGGTGAAACGCTTATGTTTAGAGGTAGGGTATCCACTACAGCTTGAGGCGGGCTATAGGAGGAGCCAAGGGATGTCACTGCATCTACCACATATGGAGCTAACTTCTGTTTAGAGAACAGTGATCACATCAGAGCAGAGCCTTGGCCTTCAGTGTGTAGCCAGGTACCAATCAAATCTTGAAGTTTTCTTACAAGCTTTTTCCTCTTATGTTAGCAGTATTACTCTCAAATCAGAATAACTGTTAGAATAAAGTGCCTGAATTAGAAGAGATGCACTGAATTGCCTGTTTTTACCTGAAGGTGAGTGTACACAAGCACATGTGGACCTATCACTCTGTGTGACTTACCTACATCTCTAGTGGTATAATACAATTTAAGCACATACTTGTAACACACTGTCTCTCCTGTAACAGGTGGTTGCATTTTTAATTATTAGTTTTATTGCCTATAGGAAGGATATAAACTTCCTGTGCATGAAACATCAAACACATTCTAAGTGTGTTTCTGCAGTTCAATTGTGGGGGTGGTTATAATCTCGTCTTATAAAAAGCTTGATACGGACAGGATGTATCCTCCTGGTATATGTCAGCTTTAATCACTACTTTATGCACCTCTTAGGAGTACAAAATATATCTCAAATATTCTTGCAGTTACTAAAGTGATTAGTGTGCAATGATTACAGAAAATTTTCAGACTCATTTCCTATATGAGCTAGTATTCATGCAACTAGAATAGAACAGCATTTAGAGCCTAGCTTGTTTAATAGAAAGGACAGCTTACACAGCCAAAGTCACAATGCTAGGCAACAGTAGATTCTGAACCCAAGTACATATTTCTTTTCTAATTTTAGGCACAAACTGATGTAAATGAGTGGTAATTTATATGAGTATAACTTATATGAGTAGTTTAGTTGGGTAAGACAGCAAGAGAGTCTATAGGTGGCATGATAAAGTAACGCATGCTACTAAACCATTAGTTTACTGCAAAACATTGGATGCCAAGGAACATAAGAATGATATATTTGTTAACCTGTTTTTAAAAAGGCCACATGTATCTCAGTCCTCCCGATCACTGTTACCTTGTCTCACGGCACAAAATTTGCATTCTGCTTTGATTTAAGAGGAAAAATGTGAAATAAAGCAATGTCAAAGGTAAGACTGAATCTGGAACACAGCAGAGGAAGAGTGAACAAGCTATTCACTAAGAAATTCCCCTGTATACCTCAAAATATATTTTCCTAAATGTGAGCCAGAATCAAGACAGGGACTAAAACCCTGAGGCTGTCATTCTCTAGGAGAGAAGGAGGAGTCAGCTGTCAGTGGCTGCCAGGGGGATGGAGGGTCATACCTGTCACTCTATACCTGCAAAGTGATTTTTTTTTTTTTTTTCCATCAAAGATGCTGGTCTAAGTTATTTTAAGCAACCAACTTCCAGCACATATTTGCAGGGAACGAGCTTGAGAATCTGTTCTGCCCGTTAACAGCAATTACGCATTTGTACTCTCGTATCACCAGATCATGAGCTTTCTGATGTAGACAGGCTGTGCCTACGTCTTGGGCCTTCCCAAGAGAAGGGAGTTACAGTCATGACCAAAGAAGTGCCACTTAGATTAGTTGAGCTGGTAAATGAATCAAAGAAGGTAAGAGTGCCAGTTTCTACACCAAGAAGTGCAAATAAGGAAATACTTCTCCAGCTGATTTTTTTTCAAAAGTGAGTAGAATATTATTTTATCACCAGGACAGATAATCTAAGTATTATTCGTAAACCAAAGGAATTTTCACAATAAAAAAATACTACAACACATTAATTTCTAGTTTAAATTATAGGTATGATACAGGGTTTTTTCACTAAAACAGCACTTTGTCTTTTTCTGTATTATAAAGTCACCTGAAAAATAAAGTAACCCAGAAATGGGCACATATCCGTGAGAGCAAACCTTTGGTCCTTGCAGAGAGTTTTGATTGTTGTTCAACACTTCTTTGTCATTGCCTGGTTTATTATGTTACTGATTCTATTTACCTTCATTTATTTAAAGATCCCTTTTTCTGAAACACCAGTGAGAACACAAGTGAGCCAATCCCTTCACAATGCAGCTGTTCACTGTGGACTCCGCTAAGCAGTCGCTCAAGGTTACTCATGTCAAGAGTAGTTGCAGTTGTTTCTACAGGGTTTGTGGAAGGCTCTGTGGGAGACAGCAGCATTCTTTCTGGTGCTACAGGAAGTTCACATCGTAAGTGCCTGTATCACCACCCTGATTCTTCGCTTTCACCTCCAGCACAGAGCTGCATCCAACGAGGAAACAGCCAGAAAGAGCTGCCGGGGACCATCACACTCTCCCTTTTTGACACGGAATGCGCAGGGCAGGTTTCTTCCCTTCTCGCTACATGACGAGTCCCGTGTTTCGTCAAGGATCCTACGCATGACAAGCAAACCAGCCAGAGCCGCTATCTGCTTTCCGCTTGTCTCCCAGCATCCGCCCAGCCGGGCAAACACAGCAAGGCAGAGCCGCGAGCTCAGCCGCACAGCCAGCGCACAGCGATGCCGCTCCCTCTGCAGAGGCACGGCTCAGGCAAAGACGCAGAAGCTTGATTTCCAGAACACATTCCTCCCCCCAGGTTGGTTTGCACAAAGCAGCCTATGTCCTTTAACTCCTTTCCACAGATACAATAACTTCACTGAATGCGCAGCGAGGCCTCACTGCGAGGAATGAACTCAACGTGACCGGCTTAGGGACCAAAGGTCTTACTGAGCATTTACAAAGCAAAAAGAGTAGGCAAACAACACGGCAAGAATGATCAAGCATTCAAAAACCATTCCCTACCATTTTCTTTCATAGAATATGCTGTTTCCTATGTTCCCTCAAGCCCAGAATATTACAGAGGGAAAAAAAAGGCAGCATATTAATGTGCAATAACCAGGCAAGAAGGAAACAAATAGCCAGAGTCTGAATGACAGCTATTCCCTCGTGTGGGTATATTTAAGGGCTTTGTTGAACAGGCTGCCGTGTGGAAAACCTCCCTATGTTTCCCCCTGTGCAGCAGCTTAGTGCAGTTGTTTTCACTCTCATTTCTGGGCTCCTAAGCACCAGGAATACAATCAGAGCCAGCACCGAGGCACTTCTCAGCCTGGGCTGGCAGAGCTGAGCCCCTGCCCTCTCCCTCACCAGAGACACAGTGATGTCACTTAGCACCAACCATGCCATGGACATCATACCAGGCACCGTAACAAGAGGCACGACCATCTGCTGAAGACAGCATGTCCTTTGTCAATGGGCAGATTCATTGACCTTGACAGTCCCCCTTCCCAGGCATCACTTCCTGGTTTGGAATGGATTCACCCACAGGGGAACAGGAATTGGCTCTGCTTGGCATTTCTTCTCCAAGGTAGTATCACTGGTGGCAAGTGGTGTTCGTGCTATGTGTTGGTTGTTGACCCTGATGTAAAGACCCTCAGATGTGTAGTCTTGGCATCGCTCTTCGCAAACCAAGCAGAAAAGTCCACAAGGCTTTTCAATTTCGCAACAGCAAACAATAGTCTTAATGGATATCAAAAGTTTGAAATGACCATGAAGGAAGCTTGTTTCCTGTTCCTAAATATTAACTGAAAAGGCGATCTACTGTGTCACTGCTTCAGCAAGATCCCTTGTCCTTTCTGGAGCCTGCATGTGTGTAGTCATACATAGACAGATCTTTAAAAAATGTAGATTTAACAGACAGACACAGCAATTTGAAATTTGTAGAGCATATTTTAATGCTATATTGAGATTTGCATTTATTAGAAACAGGAAAGATAACAGGAGTTAAAGTAAATAAGATTTAGGAAAAGTATGTGATTTAGGACAAATTATTTAAACCTAACCAACCTATAAATGATTGCTTAATACCAAAGGAAGTTCTTTGAAACTTAAATTAGTAGCAGCTTGAGAAGAGGAAACCTTCATGGATAAATATAGCACGGGTATATTGTATCCTGAAACTGTTCTTGAAAACGTCAAGGCAGTAAGGAATAGGGAGGCAGCCATTCCCAGTCTGACACGTATTCTCTCCTTCAGTAAAAGTGTTTTGAAAGGGATTTGCATGGCAGGAATTCTCAACAGATTTGCTATCACTTATCGAAACATGCTGCAAGTAGAACAACATTTGCAGCAGAGATATTATCTGACCTAGGTCACCTCCTGATTAAACATATATAGATTGGAAGGAGATCAGTCACTAAACCAAGGAGAAATACAAGTCAGGCTACAGCTTATACAGAGGAACTATATCCAATTAGCTTTGCAAGTGAGCTAAAAGCAGGAATTAAGAGGAAAGTTGTTCCAGGGCACTTCTGCCAGCATGTCCAGTTCAGGATGCCTGGACACACGCGCGCTCCATTGCATGCGTGATTTATACTTTCACATCCTGTGCAACAGAGAGACTGTTTCAAAGATTATTAAAACTTGACATTGTCATAGTTGGGAAAGATTAAAAATGAAGGAATGAATTAAAAAAATTGAGACAAGTAACAAAAAATCGCCTTGCCATATTATTTTAAAATCAAGAGTTATAATCACATATATGTGCATCATCATGCCCTCAGGTCATTCAGGGAGTAGGCTGAGATCTCGCCCAAAGTCGGTGCCTCAGTTCAAAGCCTACCCCCAGAAACTGGACAGGAACCAAGACACAACCAAGCATTTATGCGTGACACATGGGCAGACCTCAGTTAGCTTAACCTTAAAACCATGTCCAGCAGAAGTTAATCTCTTCGTATAGCGCTGGTGAAGGAAGGTGTGTTCGGCAATATAGCAAAGGTCACCCAAGAAGAAAGGGTTTTCTCTCCAGTGACTGAGAGAAAGGGATGGTGTAGAAATGAAGGCACCTGGCTAAGCATTTAACTGATCACCTGTAATTATGAACCTGAGGCACTCCATCTGTCAAAATGACAGTATGATCACTGCTGTCTCCCAAATAACCACAGTGCTGCATAGGCTAATTTTATTCCTTAGGAGATTAAAATATTTCATAGTATCATATTATATAAGCTAAAATTTTCCACTCAAGAGCAAAAGATTTTCCGAACATTCATGTAGCTATGCTGTGAGCTGGTGATTCACTCACTGCTGTGTGCATTTACAACATCGCTCTGCTCCAGTACCTCTGGCAAAGGTGACACCATCAACCTCACAACCCCTCTATGCTCTCACATCTCCATTTATACTACTTCTCTTTTTGTTATTATAATAGTACAAGTTTCATAACTGAATTGATCATTTTTTTTTAGATGGGACCAGACTCGTTTCAGTGTTGCCCAATGATAGGATGAGGGACAACAGACTGAAGCATAGGAGGTTGGACTAGATGATATCCAGAGGTCACTTCCAACCCCAACCATTCTGGGATTCTGTGATATGCTTAAAATTGTCAGTTACTTGCTTTCCTATTTGGAAGCATTAATGGTAGAGGTCTTTTAAAGAAAAAATGGACCCAAGTTGCAGGTATCATATTGAGATGCCCATCAAGAATTCTAGAATGACCCAGGTTCATATTCAAAACCAACTCCTCCAGAAAGGCAAAAGCTGTAGCCATTGTGCATTGCTAAACACCTAGCACATTTTAAACAAAACCATTTCTAATTAGCAAGAACATGAGGACAACTGAGTAGAGGGTCCTGAGTAAATTCAGTAACAACAGGAACCAGATACAAAACTGGGTTGTGGACCCAAGTGTTGAGTCCAAAATCACTCAAATTTCAGTGATGTTTTGTCCCAGAGTTGCAGGTTCTATGAATCACAATTTCAAAAATTTGAGTATTTTGTTCTAATGTTTTCAAAAGCCACACTGCACTTGAAGAAGCACTTAAATTCTCTGGTTTACTCCGCAAGGCAAAATTCTACTATCCTGTTTTCTGCTAAGAGTGGAAGACTCCTGGGAAGAACTACTGATTACATCTGTCATGCCACACTTTTCCCCTTATCTTCCTATGGTTTAACCTATTTCATCTAATCAATATTCCACCAGACTGTCCACCTGGTTAGATCCTTTCTAAAACACTGACTTTGTAACTGAATCATGCTTTCACTTAAAGAATTCTTCACACTGCCAACTCTTACTGGATCTCTATGAATTAGGAGCAGCACAGGCAATTCTCTGCAACACGATTTCATTTTTGGAACTGAAGCCAAAATAATTACTTTTTCTAAACATTTTTTAAATGAGAAATTTTGAAAAAGTCTTACTTTTCATTCCCAAATAAATCATTATATAAATCATTATTTTTTTCCAAAATGAGAACTTGACACAACATAAATCCTCTTATTTGATCAGGCACTCAAATATTAGGCACAAAAACAATAGCATTTCCCAAAACATTTTAGTGATACCACTGTAAAGCTGCCCTTCTTCAAACTGGAGCTCTACCATGTGAAGTAAGTAGTGGAAAGCTTCACTGGAATTTTTTTTGCGAGTGGGTTTTTTTAAAGGTGCTTGATTGTCAGCAAATAACTCTCTGGATCTCAACTCCTTTCAAAAATGTTGCCTAAGCAAGTCATGGTTTTGACCCCTCTGCAAAAGTTTGAATGAAAGGAAAAATGAATGAATGAAAGTGCCCTGAATCTGACTGCACTGTTACTTGGAATTTGTACAGGGTCAGAAGCTATAAATAGGCCACATTTTGGGGGGTATTTTCACTAAAATAAAGAACTACTGCTATGATTACATCCTCCAAATATGCATTTATTGTCCAAAATATCAACACTGGCACCTGCAGATAATGGGGAAAGAAATGTTGCTGGGTCTTTCATTTATATTTTTAATATTGACTTAGCATGAATGGGAGAATAAGGCAATCTTAAAAATGGAGAACAGTATAACAAAAAAATAAAATTGTAGGGTGGAGCTTTTATTTGCATTTAGTTTTATATCCAATTGACTTCCTCTTAGTAAAACTGCAGCCACATTCTTTGTACAACTTAGCTGCAAGCTATTCTTTAACCAGCACAATAAATCCAGCATTAACTTTTAGCCATCTGATTTGCTGACAGAGAACTACATTCCTGCGTTAGGATGCCCTCTCCAGTACGTTCAGAATTCAATATCATCCTGCATAAAACACACAAAGAGGAAGGAAAAGGATATCCTCCTTCACAGACAGACAAAAGTCTTTGCTGTTTACCTGCCATAACATTTAAACCTCTTTACTGCAATAAGCCACAGGCACAGGCTCTCTCTCTCCCCTCTTTCCTAATAAAAGTAAAGGTAGCAAGTAGAGTATTTTGGTTATTAATTAAACAAAACCACTCCCAAATTACCATGGTGCCACAGAGCAGAGAGCCAACACCCAGGGCTGCTGCTATTAGAGATTCCTGCTCGCCGGCTCTGCGAGTTGTCCTGGGTGAGACACGCTCACCGGGCAGAATTCAGTCAAACAAAGAAAATTGGAGAGCAGCGTTTTCCTGCAACTGGCGAGAAGGTTTTACAGAATTCATCTCCTGCCACGTATGTATCTTCCACTGCCAACCAAAGCACCTTATCAAGCAATATTTCTATAAACACCAGTTTGCAAGGAGAGGTGAATTGATTTATTATACCAGCTGATGTAGTCAGAAAAAAAAAGGGGTGTTCAGTTTGAGATGTGCTTGGCAAGAGCTGACCTGTAAAAACTGAGGCATTTTCAGGCTCAGGTTCCCTAACAGACCATCACAGTAGCATCGCTTTGCAAAAATGATCTTTTGACAACTGGTCAAGAACAGAGCTTGGTTTTAACCTAACAATTTTTAGAAACTGTGTTAAGATAAAGAGAGTTGCATAGAGAAGTTGGAAGCTTAAGCCTCTCTGCTTAGTATGGACTTGATCACTGAATGAACTCACAGGTTTGTTTGCTCACCAAACAGGCAACAGGAAAAAAACATGGCAACACGGCGTGCTCTCAGGAAGGCAAAACTGTGTGACTTTCCTGGAGGGGCCCTTGCTGATAGATTCACCTTGATGGTGCTGCAGAGCAAAAGGCGTCATTCTGCTTTATGCGAGCGACACTAGTGACAGGAAGAAAACCTTGTAATTGTGCAGCAAAAAATAAAACATCTGGAATACCTTTTCTCTTCAATTTAAATTGTCTGTAAACACAAAGCACTGGTTTCATTTTCACCACACTTAGGTGAATTTAACACTTCTTCCCTAAAATGAACATCTTTAATAATTTATCATGAACTTCTTTAATATTTTAACATGAACATCTTTAAGTATTTTTACTCTCCCAAGGCCCATGTCAGTTACCTTGAAAAATGTGTTAAATTACACTCTTTTTTTCCTCATTTCCCAAATTGTAATGAACTAAAAAGACTGTGAGTAATTCAGACCTGAGCTCTGCTAGCCAAATGCAGCACATGCAGCAAATGGTCACGTCACTTCACTGGAGCACGTCACAACATATGTAGCACAACACATTTTCACAGCACAGGTTCTGGCAGTTCAAGCTCATACAGATAGATTCAAACAATATGGCAGCTTCCAGAAATTCTTACAGCCTACAACTGAAATAGTTAAAAGGTAGAGCTATTTGCATTAGGAGTTTTATGTTCCTACATTTCCTGTATTTAACAGAAGAAATGGCATGGTTTTATTTCAAAACCGATCTGACTGCCTCAGAGAGACAGTCAGAAAATTCCTATTCTTATGGTGTACTCATGCTTAAAGTTCATTGACATAGCAGTGTCAATCACCAAAAGGACGGTCTCCTAGTTCAAGATGCAGCTTACTATTGCTTACACCAGTTCTTAGGCTTTTATGATGACTCTACTTTAATTAACCAGTTACAAGAATGTTATTTATTTTTTTGGGCTGAGCCAGGATAGTAAGAGGAGAAAGTGAGACTCGTTCTACAGAACACGTACATGAGAGATGAAGTCAAGCAAACTAGATGCTGATATTGCACACACCAACCAGGAAGTTTGCAAGGAAGTACAGGTGCTACAATCTTATTGGTCAGCAGAAAGAAGAAATCTGAGTATAATGAGCACCTCTAATAAAACAACAGTGAAGGTATCATTAGTTGGACCCACTGTCTGTTGGACTGTCATTTTCTGGTAAAAGACAGGAAAAGAAAAAGATTTTACAGGAGGCCATGCCGAAGGTCATGACTCCCAACCATAGAGCACAGCTTTACGTGTACACAAGCATTGAGAACTTGACAGGTTAACGGTCGGACTTGATGATCTTTCAACCAAAATGATTCTATGATTCTGTGATATCTGCAACATTCAAGTGTTCATGTCAAACTCATTTAAAGCTGCAGGTAATTTTTGACTTTTAGAAGACATCTCTGCCTATTCCTTTCAGGATTTTAAAATAGAAAGTACAGGGAGCTAGAACAGATGGTGGAGCCTATCAGCTGTTTGCGGGTTATTATTTGATCATCATACGAGACCAGTGAAAGTACCTCCTGTCATACAAACCTTTGATGAATAGTAATACTCATTATTTTTGGCTCACAGATAAAAGAAATAATGCACACAGACACTGCAGCAGGATGAGAACAAACAAAAAAGCCTATTACAGTCCCCCCAGCCTATGGTCTGTTGGAACAAGGCACCCACATAGTTGAGCATTACTGAAAAGTACAGCCTAGATTATTTACTTCTCTTCAGGTAACTGACATCATTTACCCGACTCTGTTATTTATTACCTTCAGTCTTCCTGGAGTTTCGTTTGTTTGTTTCTTTGAGGTTTTTTGTGTGGTTTTTTTGTTTGGTTGGTTTTTTGGTTTGGGGTGGTTTTTTTTTGCTTTTCAGTAAGATATTTGGCATTTAAAACTTACAGTCAGTGGAGGGAACAGTACTGAGCGTTGACTTAGCAACTTGGATCTCAGCACCACCAGCCAACACACCAAAGTAACAGACACTAGAGCTTCACCCTAACCAAGCATAGATGGACATTTCCCCCACTCCTACTGTGTTGCTGATTTATATCCCCCTTCCATCCATGCCAGAAAGCAGGTGGGTGCTACCAGTTGCCCCCAGGTTATTTCTGCCCAGCAACACCTGCAGAATGCAGCAGGCTGCTGGTTGCAGGCAGCTCTCCACCAGCTGCCTGTTTGCTCTGCAGCTCAGGCAGCTGCACAATATGAAATAGGAGAACAGGAGCTGAAGCCCCAGCTTACTGGTGTTTGTAATGACTCAACGCATTCAACTCTCAGAGTGTCAAAGTAGGGTAGTGACAGTGTCTTTCAACAGAATGCAAGTAATGACACCTTATTTCATTTTTTTTTTGCAGATGTTAAAAGCATTAAGTGGATCCTAACAGACCATTGCCATAGCAACTTTGGTATGTGCAATTTTACATATATATGACTCCTCACAAAGCTTTAAGTGCTCTATTTTCACATCATGGCCTTATCTCCATCATTGCCACCCAATTTTATTGGTATGTAGAGATTAGACCACCTGTGACTTGACTATGTGGGAATTCCGTCCCTCCCAGGGGATCTCCAAGTGGTAGGGCTGGATACCGGGAACAGCTGGATGCAAGAACACATTGCCTGAGCTCACTTCTATTTCAGCCATTCTCAGCTGCCAGAATGACCTCATGAGGAGGGAGGGGAAATGAGAGCTGCTTGCCCCATCCCAAATTCTCAGTCTCTATGTCAAGCACAGCTGTATTCTATGTCAACCCTTAGACCACTATAGAATAAGTATTTCACAAGATTTGGGGTAGCATTGCTTACACCAGCTACAAAATATGCAGGTTTTTTTAAGGAGCATTGTGCATTTGAATGCGATCATAGAGCCACGTTATCATCATGCCACCAGCTGGAACTGGGCCAGCAGGAGAGAGGGAACACCCATCCTCCTATCAGCTCCCTGTGACTGATCCTGCTTGTTTAGTGTCACCGCCTGTGGGAGTGTGCTTTCCACTTCCAGGCCATAACGTTTAAACAAGACTTTAGGTACACGTTGCCTTAAGTCATGCTAACCAGCTTAAATAGCCAGCTAACTATTCTGATAGGGATATTACAACTGTATTTGCACAGTGTATGACCCACATGGTGGCAAAACACGAGCACCTCATGGGTAAAAATTAATAACCATTCATTACTCTTCCAGCAATAATATCCTAACCTGTGACCACAGTATGGCATCTTTCCATTAATTTAGCTTTTGTGTGGCAACAGGTCAGCTGTAGTTGAAAGAGGGATATGTCTGCACTCCATTGTAAATTCACCTTTGTACTATTTAACTTTTCTTTCGCATATGCTGTACATAGAATCACAAAATAACAGAATATTTTAATTTGGAAGTGAAACACCTGAGTGGAAACTCAGGATAGTGTACTGGTGATGCATGCTAAGAGATTATTAGCAGTAAAATGTTATTCTTCAAAGAAATAGAAGGAAAGATTCTCATCCCTGTGAGATGGGCTATTTTTGCAGGCTTTACTGAAAATCCAGCAGAACTTTATACTCACACAATCAGGGAATGCAAAAAGAGAAGAATTCTGTCCTGGGACTACGTCAGGATTTGTAGCTCTACAGGGATTTTTAAAGGTGACCTTGGTTAAGACTTTTTAAAGGTGTGTGTCCCTACTGCTTTTGTTATATTGGCAAATCAAAGATTATTTTAAGAAACAGAATATCAGCATAGCATAGAGAATAGAGGCACAGAATAGAGGCAACATAAAAGTAAAAAACTAAGTAAAATATGATGCTTGAGGCGTTCTGAAACAGAATGACTTTGTTCAATGGAAAGACAAACCAGTGGTCTATAGTACATCATTAAGATACTGCGTAAGAAAAGGAATTACATCAATATTTAGAGACAAGGGTTGCAGCGAGAAGCCTTCAGAAGCACATTCAGTGGTCTGCATCAGGAACTACCTCATAGCATGAACCAGATGGAACAGACTTCTGTGTTACTTCAAAGCTCATGTTATGAAGTTTAAATAGCTGAATGTCAGACACAGGATGAACAACACTGTCCCCCTGCATGATCACCGAATAATGATACTAAGATTCCAACTTTAAACTTTATTGAACCAGCTCTTAGAAACCTGGCAGCAGACTTGTCTCACCACCTTTCTGGGTAACTTGTGCCACTGCTGCACTATCCTGCCCATCAAGATGATCTTCCTGATGTCCCAAGACACAGTTCATGGCCCTCAAACTGATGAAATAGTTCAGATCCTTCATCTGTAGCATCTGTTCAAGTAGTTGAAGGCTACTGTTAGATAGTTCCTTATCTTCCACTTCAACAGATCAGACAAGCCCAGCCAATCTCTTGAATTTTAGTAGAGAAGCTCAGTTGTGACGTGAGACAAAATTTAGAGTACCGCACACAGGGAACGGAGGGCTGGGAGGAAAGTAAAAAACCTACTCCCACCTAAAAAAAAAAAATGCTGATCAGGATATTGGCCCAAAAGCAAAAGCAATATTAAATACTGTGAGATTAGTGCACAAGCAGCAGTGGTGCTAAGAAAGCAATTGTGTCAGTGGGTTCAGCTGGAATTTCTCTGAGCAGATGTTTTTACTGCGCATTAATAAAAAGATTAAAAGCAAAAAAACAACCAAACAAAAAAACCTGACCGGGATGGAATTCTTCATTTTTGCAAGCTTTCCAGTAAATTTGTAAGAATAAAGTGAATAAAGAGGATCACCTCCTTGACTACTTAGGGACCAGTTGTGGGAGTCAGAGCTGGCATCATCTCACTGATACTCACTAGAAGCCAAAGTCTTCTGATCTTTCAGGTAAAACATCAGGAAAAGTGGGAGGGTCTGGGCTACAGATAACCAAACATAAATTTGAAATAAGAACAATGAATACAAGGAGGCACACAGAGAGATCACAGCAAGGTGGCAGCTCCAGGAGACTCACTGAATTGCAGGTATCGTGGCTCAGCTACTTGCCTGTAGTAGTTTATCATCCAAGGAGTAAGGCAGGCAAGATTTATAAACAAGTTATATTAACAAAAAGGGGTTAACTAAAAACTCTCCATTTGATACCAAGCTGTCCAAAACACAAAGGTCTTCCCACTATCCTCATCTATTACAGTATAGTAAAAATAAGAAACTGCTGTCTTACAGGTTTCGAGCAATACTGAAAATTGAATATCACTTGCTCAGACAGGGGAAGAGTCATTGGCTTTAATCTTGGAGCACAGCAAAATTTCTGGTTTTAAGCACAGCTAGTTATTTTGGTTAATTAAAATGCATTTGGTTAAGTACAAGACTTTCGGGCATGAAGCCTTGCTGATCATAGCTGACTTCCCCACTTAAGGAGACCAGGTAAACTGTCTTCTCCACAGACTGGTAGAACCCCAGCTTCCCAATCCCTCTCATCAAAGAATCCCTCTTCGCTGATCCACCGCCGCCCTGCAGGACTGAACAAAATATTTCAAAGTTAAATCTAAATGTTGTCAGGATGAGGCTTTCTCTTACCAAAGGCAAGCTGAGCAATGAAGCCCTACCTAAGCTGAAAACCTTGCAACTCCTTGGTGCAACATCATGATAGTTTTCCTTACTGTTGTGAAAAAGGGCATTAAAAATACAAGAGCGAGTATATTTACTATGGGTGTTCAAACGACTTACTGATTTTAAAACACGTCAGCAATGCCTTCCAGACATCCCAGTATTTCACATCTCAAAACAGAGTACAATATAAGAACAGATTACATTATAAATCCCCACATTTATCTGAAGCTGGGTAAGGGATGCTCCATGCTTGCATTTCAGCTTGTCAATTTATGCCAAGTGGTGGTGATCTGTATTATAAATGTATATATGTCCTCAGAGATATCAAAATCCTGATGGATTGGCAGGTTCTTTTGAAAGCAGAGATTAAAGGGTCAGAATGTCGTATTTTAAATCCTAACAATCTCTTCTGCCATCCAATTTGAAAAATATTACCAATAAACTGTAGGTAAATGGAAATCGATCTAAAGTGGGAGCGAAGGAGTGGGTGAGGGCTTAGTTTTGGGAATGCATTTTTAGACAAAACCCTTTTTTTTTTTTTAGAAAAGTGTGTGAGTAGGAGCCTACCTGCTCATTAGGGCTTCACATAACCAGAAAGCAACTAGAACTTACGTTGCAGGCTTTAAAGCTACCAAATGCTATTAGGTGTGACCTGGGAAGACAGACAGCAAGAGTGTGTTAAATTACAATTATTAGCTGAGACCAAGATTTCTGAAATGGGTACCTAATGTTTGACTCCCACATCTACACTGAAGTGGACTAAGAATGTAACCTGATCGTCCAAAGTGAGTGCTCACATGTACAAATATGGATCTTGGAAACTTATTTAGGATATGTGTTATTAATAGAAGAAAATCTGAATGCATGTGATTTGGATACGTAACATAGAAGCTAACAAAATACATCTCTGAATCTTCAGGGAGAAGTGCTAGAGAAGGAGCAGAGATGCATATGCACTCTTTTTAAAAAAGTACCATATTCTCTTAAGTATATTCATAAAAAACAAATGGGCCCTGTTAGCAGCCATCAGAGAGCACTGTGAATTTCAAACAGGAAAATCCATATCTGATGGATACCATCTACCCAACTGAGTAATGTTGAGTGTTCACTGCCCACAGACATGTGATTTTAATCTCACTGAAATATATGAGGCATGCACCAAGGAGAACATGCTGTAGTTTCAGCATATATTGCTGAGGACAGGATCACACTGAGCTCTGAGGAGGGACCATCTGCAGGCAGTGCAACAGTAGGGATGGCCTTCCAGCCACCTGAAAGGTCTCACTTTTCTAAGTGTTGTACTGTATTATGCATGTATCTGAAACCTAAAATGGTTGATTTTCATGTTGTAGTCTAAAATGAATGTTCACACAACCAATAAAACCTGTAATTTGAAAAAAAAAAAAAAAGGTTTATTTAGACCTCCACTTATGAACACTGTTTATTGTTATATCTTCCAAATACATTTTTGTGGAGATCTTTACAAACTTTCTTTTAGGCGTTATTACAATTTTCCTATGTGCTGTTACCTGTGCATGTGTACACAGATATCTGTATAATGTGCATAGTTAATTATCTAATTAACATCTAAAATTCTGAGTCATCAACCTAACTTCTTCAGAGGACTAAAAGAACAGCGACTCGTATTGATTTTCCAGCCAATGAAAAAAAGACAAATCACTCTTTGGGCAAATCAGGATTCTTGACTTAAGCTTACCTGGACTTGGATCTTTGCCAACATTTTAAAATCACCTTTCAAAAGATGTCTCAAAAGTCTACAGAAACACCTCCGAGCTTTAGATGCAGTCTCCAAGAGGAATCTGTAATGTTACTTAATTACAAATTTAACCCTGAATGTTTCGGTGGGGAAAAAAACTGGAAAGTTTAGCTCTTTGGAAGTAGTAATCTAATTCAAAGCTGGTGGGCGGAGTTGGGGTGTGTGAAGGTGCATAAATAGGCAGTAGGAAGCGCAGCGTTCACACTGCAGCCCGGATCACGTTCGCACCCTGGCAGGCGTCTGGGCCAGGACACCAGGTGAGGCGCCGCTGCAGGGGGTACCTGGGGGAGCTCTGAGCCCGGCTTACCCGGGGTGGGACGGCCGATCCGCGGAAAGAAAAGACTGCGGCAAAGCAGGCACAGTTCAGGACGGCTTGCCAGGAAAAAAAACGCGTAGAGAAATGTTGGCTTTGCAGGTTGAAGAGTTGAGAGAGGAGGTGTTGTTTTGGGGGGTGGAAAACTTAGCAAAAGTGAACATAGCCTTCCAGAGGCAAAGTTTTTAAAGAGTAGGTTTAATGTTCCTCTGTATTTGTTTTCTGCATTCTGCATCAGCAACAGCATAAACTTTGCCTCGTCTTTGCTTTCCTGGTTGTTCCATATCTCCTTCTTTTTTTTTTTTCTTTTTGGGGAAGCATTACTTCCACTATACAGGTCGAGCCAAAACAACTCTTGAGGCAACCACTGGGTTTAATTTAACTTTATGCAATTTTCTTCCTCGCCAAGGAGACTTTTCTTAGGGCAGAAAGGCAGCTGGCTGCAAAAGTCGTATCTCCTGCCTTTGAAACAGTGACTCTTTGGATGTTTGAGGTCTATTGGGCACCCCAGTAGGAAAGAGCAATGTACCACTGATGCAAATTCTGCTAATGTCTCCTCCTGCAGTTCATACTCAGCAAAATGCTTCTGCTTCCCTGGAGTTTCATTTTCATTGTCTGAACTTTAAATAATGTCAGCCAGTTACAATTTTTGCATGAGTCTTTTGAATTTTCTGTATTGCTTTTGGAATATCTTAGATTCGCTAATTGTACCCATTACACTGGTGTTTTAGTTTCTAGGAGAATATTAATTGAGAAAACATAGGGTCATGTTGCTGAAGTGTTTTATCCCTTCAAGAAAGCATCCCAGCTGAAACACTGAGGAGCTTCCCATCTGACATGTCTAATCTCCATCTCCATGCTCCAGAGTCCGGCTCAGGAAAAGTCCTCTGTTTTGTGTTGCTTGAACTAGTAAACTGCATTTCAGTTCTTGCTGTTCCACACAACAACTCCTGCCCACTCTTCTTATTACAGATTCTACTGGTTTTAAGGATTAGATGGTGCTTTTAAGGGAAAAGACAGGATCAGAAGTTTCAACAACAGCATTAAGCTGTGTCTATGCCAATGGCTAACTATAAAGCCTAGCTTAACATTTTGACTTCTGATTTGAGTTGCTCCCGCTGCAAAATGGAAAAGAGCTGAGACAAGTTAATTTTTCAGCACCTGGGCTGCTAAAGTCCTTGATTGCGGTAACACTGGGAGATCAAGGTGCAACTGGGAACTTATTAGGACTTGAAAGTACTTTTGGAATTGCCAAAACTCAGTTGTTTTACTGAGCAAATTAAACATATGTAAAGAGAGAGAAACCAGCACATAAGTGCACATCTTAGAAGGGCCACAGCCTAACGAACGGCACGAAGAGAGCTGTAGAAAGCAGCCAGGTCCTTCGTGATTTGCTGAGCAAACCTCATCCTTGCTGGACCTTCCCCCAGGGCCAGGGCCCTGCCTGGAGCAGTTCATTTCAGCCCTGACTCACCCTCCCGCATACTTGCGACTTGACCTGCCCCTCTACCGCCCTTATGTGCTGTGTGTGCCCCAAGGCAAGCACCTGCCTGGCAGGCAGGACAACATGCAGCTTCTCCCACCTGTTCCAGGAGCAGCCATGGAGAAGAGTTACGTGTCTGTGTTCCTGCTGCTCGTTGCCATCTCCTGTGCTCTGGCAGCAAAGGATGCGGGCAAGAAGGAGACGAAGGAGACAAAGGAGACTACTGTCAAACCAAAACTGCCTCAGACACTCTCCAGAGGTAAAGAAAAAAAAAAGAATACACTCCAAACAAAAAACCAAAGTGCAATCTGCTAAACTTTTGATTTCTATGCTGTTCTAAAAAATTCATTTTCTTGCAATTCATTCTACAAATAAATTTTCTAGTATTTCCTAGCCCCCCTCCCTCTTTACTCCTGATTCAAAGCCCTCTGGCAGCACCTCGGTTCAAAGCCCTTCCCGGCAGCGGCAGGGGGAGGGACGCGAACCTGTGGCCACCTGCCCCGCTTATAACGCGCCGCCTGTCCTTTCCGCGCAGGCTGGGGAGACCAGCTCATCTGGACACAGACGTACGAGGAAGCCCTTTTCCGCGCCAAGCACAGGTACCGCGCCCCCGGCACCCCCCCGGTACCCCCCCTCCGCACCCCCCGGCGCCCCCTAGCACCCCCTAGCGTCTACCCCGCCCCTAACAAGGAATCTTCTTTTCCAGCAACAAGCCCCTGATGATTATCCACCACTTGGATGACTGCCCGCACAGCCAAGGTAACACCTCGGCACTGGGAAAGATTAAAAAAAAAAAAAAAAAAATCCAGTTTTTGGTTTCTGGCTAAATGCTGCTTAAAAAAAAAATAAATAAAATTAAATCAGCAAATCAGCCACCATTCTGCATGCTAAGGAAGCCTCAGTGAAATGCTAACTGGCACAAGCATAGGGCATGTTCTACAAGTTGCTGTCACACGTAGGCATTTTCACATGTGCAGAAATAAAATAAAAATGGTGATACAGTTTTACACGATACAGAACTGATACAGACACAGGCAACGTGACCTGTAACAAATCCGGGTTTTGTTCGTGTCACAATCAGGCAAAAACCAAGAGCAAGACCAGGAGTAGTGAAAACCAGTGATGTACTGGCAAGGACGTATTCAGCTTTCAGTACTGTTGATGACTGTGAGTGAATCTGGCCAGGGACTAAATAAGACTAGGCTGAAACTGAGCTTTTGTGGGATTTCTGGTAACTGGGGTGGCTCTTTCCCCAGTGTTTCTGAATTTACCTGAGGGGCCTTCTTCCTACGAGCCAACCCACACGGCAGGACCTTTGTGACCATCCATAGCTCGGTAACTACAGAAGGATCTTTGTACAAGCGTTAAAATCCTTTCAAATGTACCAGGCTGAGGTCCTATGCACCCTATGGTCAGCGCCTTAAGAACGGGAGCCAGAAACTGCAACAGTAGAGTAAGAGGTTTGAAGGGTCCAATGCTCAAATTCAAACTTACATAGACAAGTCTGAGACCAAGCATCTGAAGGAAGAAGGGACACTTTGGACCATTATAATTACTCTTTACCACAGAGTATAAATGAGTTGATCACCTTCCAGTGGAATTAACTTAAAATCTTCAGTTGCTGCAATTGTAAACTGGGAATTCTCATTTTGGTTCTGTCAGTTTGTTTGAATTTCTTTTTCAAGGATAATATATTTCAGGGGCATATTTTTAACTTCCATTCCCATTTGTTTCCACTCTAGCCCTCAAGAAGGCCTTTGCTGAAAGTAAAGATATACAGAAACTGGCTGAACAATTCGTTCTCCTGAACCTTGTGGTAAGTTTCCCAGTAACACTTCATTAAGTGAAAGCAATAAAGTTCTGCTTTAATTATGGCTTCTCTAGCTATAATTAGATGGTTTAACGGCCAGGACTGGCTAAGAAAAATGGCTAGTGCTGAAGCATAATAGATTTAGTAATGAGTCTTTTTCATCTGTAGCTATCATAACCTCAAAATATGAGGGAATTTAAAGTTCAGGAACAACATTAATTGTTGCTATCAATTTGCAACTCCAGCTGTTAAAACTTTGCATCTCAGGCTGAATTTTTTAACTGCAAAATGTATTATTTAAGCTCTATTTCATAACACAAAGTAAAAAGACCAAAAAAAAAAGTAACATGCCCTCCTGCAATCCTCACTGGGAACCTTATATCTTTTTTTTTTTTTAAAGTATGAAACCACAGACAAGAATCTTTCCCCTGACGGCCAGTACGTCCCTCGGATTTTGTTCATAGGTGAGTATCTCCCACATCAAAGCAGATCTCAGATTGAGGCCCCTGCTGCGCCGTGCATCTCAGATCCTCAGGCTTGCTAGCAGGAATGTATTCCATAAGAAACAAAAAAATTCTAGTTGGTTTTGTTGGATGAAATTTCAAAGCAAACCCGGATGGGTCATTAGCTTGACAGGTCCAGCATTTCTCCCCCACTGGTGCCACAAATGATGTAATTTCTTCCATTGTGGCATTAAAATGACGTTAATGAGTGGAATGAGTAGACACTGGCTCAGCCTTGCTCATCCTCCTATCCCTAAAAATACCGCAAACCCATCAGGTTTCCATTTGTAACACAGTCTCAGACATCACAGGAACAGCAGTGACCTTGGAGGCTTCAGGGGCCAATTTTCAATGCTCAGAACTCAGTTCCGTGCTCCCCTCACCTGCGCTCCCCCTCATAGGCATTTACATTTTGAACACCTATTAGCGGCCACGCGGGCAGCCCAGTGTTCCCTCTCCCAGAACAGATACATAACCTTACATACACGCGTATCATTAACACATCCCTTGATAAATCTATGTTGTGATGATCATTTTCAACAGACCAAGGCAACTGCCATATTATCTCTGCCTTTATTATTTACTTTTTAAAACATTAATAGCCTGAAAGCAGCCTTAGCTTGCAAAGTTAATTGAGGTTCTATGCAGTGGCACAGAGTGCAAGGCTGATCAGCATTGAACAGAATAAACATATCCGCTTCTTCATGAACACTTAAAATTGAAATGTCAGTGGCTGTGTAGAAGAACGATCTGTTTTGTTTTGTTTTGTTTTAGTGAAAGCAGACTTGCCTTGCAGAAACATTTAGGAAGCAAGCAGCAGTGCAGAAAGCTTTATTTCCCTCTGCTTGAAGATGAGTCCTGTCCTCTACAACTTCTCCCATCCTTTTTTTTTTTTCCCCAGATCCTTCCCTGACTGTGAGAGCAGACATTACTGGAAGATACTCAAACCGCCTCTATGCATATGAGCCCTCTGACATTTCGTTGTGTAAGTAGCATATTCTGAAATACTCTGAAATCAGTTACATTTTTCATGCAACAAGGAATAACACCAGGCATTACAGCTTCTCGCAATCAGTACTTGCTGAAAGATGGTTAACCAGGATTAAAATGGAACAGGATGCTAGACTTAAACTCAGTGAGGTGAAGAGAATGACGGCAGAGCCCTGGAGCCTTAAAAATCCATCTGTTTTAAGAGAAAGCACACGTCAGTGTGAACGTGCATAATTCAGCAGTATTCAGTGTATGCAACGGTGAGAACTCTCGCACACCAGCCCAGCCAGCTCAGGTCAGGAAGGCTCCGGGGAGGAGGGAAGAGTTGTGTGTTCGTCCTCCCTCACCGCTGCACAGCTCTGGCCTCTGCCCAGCGAACGCCTGCGTGTTTGTGTTAACAGATCTGTGTTCTCACTGCTCAAAATTAAACAGATGATGTGCAGAAAGTGCTTGGATGAGCACAGTGCATCAGAATCCGTATAGCAATAGGCACGTGAGCAAAAGCTTTAACAATAATGACATTTTCTCTACCACATTTGTAGTTGCTGGAATAGGAAGATGCAACATAAATAACATGTATGAATATTTCATTTCTAGTGTATTCAAATATGCAGAAAGCGCAGAAGCTCCTGAAGACTGAACTGTAAGGGGAAGAAGGAAGCCCTTAAATACTATGAAGTCTGATCTTCCACCTCTTCCCCACTCATTGAAACTGGTGAAGAGACTATTTAGAGCAATATTTAGTAACGTGTAGTGCTGGTTTATATACACGAACACTACAGTTTTACATTAGCACTTTTGTACTAGGCAGCATATTTAAAAGCTGGAGGCTTTTAATTTAAGGCATACAGAAGAATATTGTATGATCCAACTGTAAAAATGATTTTTTAAAAAATAAATCCATTTCCAGTGTTTACATACAAAACATTGCCATGTTGTGGGGTTTATGGGGTTTTTTTGTGTTTTGGTTTGGTTTTTTCCTTATAATCATCTACTATTATTAGAAAGACTAAACCCACTCTGTTACTTGAGACCACAGCTTGCAATCTTACACTTAAGCCCTTTGGAAGGAAAAGGGCTGTTGCGGGTTAACTCCAGCCAGCAGCTCAGCCCCACACAGCCGCTCCTTCACTCCCCTCCAGAGGGAAGGGGGAGAGAACTGGAAGGGTAAGAGTGAGAAACTTGTGGGTTGAGATAAGGACAGTTTAATAAGTAAAGCAAAAGCCGCGCACACCAGCAAAGCAAAACAAGGATTTGTTCACTACTCCCCATGGGCAGGTGGGTGTTCAGCCACCTCCAGGAGAGCAGAGCTCCACTGTGCATAATGGCAACTTGGGAAGACAAACGCCATCACTCCGAATGTCCCCCTATTCCTCCTTCTTACCCCAGCTTTTATTGCTGAGCACGACGACGTGTGGTCTGGGATACCCTCGGGTCAGTCAGGGTCAGCTGTTCCAGCTGTGCCCCCTCCCAGCTCCTCGTGCACCCCCAGCCTCCTCACTTGACTCCATGTGAACACCACTCAGTGACAGCGAAACATCCCTGTGTTACCAACACTGTTCTGGTCACAATCCAAACACAGCACCACACCAGCTACTTTGAAGAAAATTAACTCTACCCAGCCAAGCCCAGTACAGGAAAGCAGCTTTTTATCTCCAGTTCTAGCAGCCAGCTAAACGCTGCATTGCTCGGCCTGCTTTATCTCCATTTATTTTCTCATAGCACCAACCTATGTCGAGCTGTCATTATCAGCCCTTTCTTCACAGCTTTTACAGAAAAGTACTTGCTACTAGAGGATGGGATTGTTTACATGGGGGTTTTTTGTTTCTTCTTTTAAATTGGCTGCATTCTGAAGTGACCTGAGGATCATCTTACCTACTGGAAGAATATTTTTTAAAGCTAAAAATTGTTGCCCTTAGAAGATTCCTGCTTACATTGGAATTCAGAAAAGCCTTGAGATGATTAATAGAAGTAACATTATATTGAGTATATGGTTGGTTTCGTGATGGTGTTACGGCTTGTGATTGCTCATTTACAAGCCCAAAAGGCATAAGAGAATTCAGAACTAAAAGAAACCCTGCAGCTGAACACATGGGTGTACACACCACCAGTGAGAAACACTTTGCCCAGGACTGTACCTCCACTATCTCCTCAGCTTTTTGGCAATGATGTCAGCCATCATTGTTGTCACTACTATTACCATTACTAGCACTACCAGTCATGATGATGACCACAAGAGAGGAACACACTTGGGAGGGTAGGACAGGTAAGAGAAGCATGGGTTTCAGCTCAAAGGAACTTCTCAGCAAAATTAGAACCCGCTAATCTGTCTCTGGCAAGCTATGCAAACCCTACCACCCAGAAAACCTCATGTGGCACCTGGAAACAGCCTCAGACATGCAACCGAGTATTCCTTCAGCAGTTCAGCAAGATGTTCCATTCTACTGCAGCACCCAGAAGAGAGAGGGGGAAAAAAGGATGCAGTGGGGGAAGCTGCCTTTGCCATCACATTTTACAAGTCTGTTTTTCTAAGACTCCTCAAGTAACGTCATTTGCTTAAGCAGATGTACTGATGCATATCGTAAAGTGGATATAAGGCAGAATCTACAAGGGTCTAGTAGTCTATGTGCTATAGATACAAATACACAAGCTAGTTCAGCCTGCAAGTATCAATACATTTATTTTTGAAACTGAAATTAATTTTTTGCACTCAAGGCACTTGTCATTTGCTTTTCACCTTAGCCAAATTTTCAAGAATCTTAATACATAAATGGTCAAATTAATTCTGCTTTTTTCATCCTCCCCTCTAAATGCAGATTATTTAGCCCTGTAGAGGCACCAAGCCAAGCTAAGATACCTAAAAACCTCTTCCAATTTCTTTGGAAAACCTGGGAAATCATTGCTGAAGTACATACAGTCGGTAACCTGAAGTACACAGGATGGATGGGGTTTCCAGAATTCCAGTAGCATTCATACAATCTTTAAATAATTAGGCCTAAAATAATCATGCAAGCTAGTAACACTAGCACATTTCTACTCATCAGCTATAGACTTTAACGTACATTTTTACAGGTATCAATTCAAGTTTTGCAAGCTTTTTCTTTTTTGTAATAGTTCTTCTCATGTGAAACAAGGCAGATGCTGCACGGTGGTATCAGTATGTTAGTTATGATTTGGATTCACTTTCTCAGATTGAGCTAGAAGAATTATATTTTATTATTTTATAGCCAGTTACTTATATGTGATGAAAATGTGTAGATGTCTTGAAGGGAGTCAAGGCAGCTTTCTACATTTTCCTAGAATAACCAACTTTAAGAAAGCATTTCAATGTAACTAAGGTCCAAAAAAAATCTAATATAAGCATTACGAGTACTCCAAGTTAAACGGCTTCGTTATTTTGATACTCCGCTGTTGCTGTAAACAGCTTCTAGAAAATCCAGTTACAATTAAGCCCAGTTCTCAATCATATAAAAATTAAAATGTCTCTCTAGAAGCCAAACAACAACAAAATCTTTATATGAACAAACTTATTTTCTCAAGAGAAAAGACAAAGCAATGAAAAAAGAAAACTTTGAAGACAAAACCCACCAAGAATAGGCATAAATCATTCTTAAAAATGCTGTATTTCAGCACATCAGAACAGTGCATTTCTTGTATAGTGACATGCAAGTCAGGCCTCCCTCCCCCGAGGGAGACGACTCTCTTCCTCCCAAAAACCAAAGTCAGACTCAATGTGTTTTATTGTCCCCCTTAAGAATCAGGTTATGAAAGTGAATCCACACTCTGATGCGAATTTTCAAGGTTTGTGCTGGGGTTTTGTTTTGGTTTTTTAATCACAATCTTGAAGAGACAAAGTAGTATCAATATGATAGAAAAACTTTAATCGAGCCATACAATCCATTGATCTGTCTTTTGACTACTAAAATAAATTCAGATGTTTTGAGACATGACACTTCTGAAGTGGTAACATTTTCAGTATTTTCTCAGTGATGCACATTTACACTCCAGTATCACCTACCACATTTATGAGACCCAACCCACCTAAAACTGAGTACTAAAATAGTTAGGACAGAAGTCAAAATTGACACAGCAATGTGGTATTATCTTAAGCTTCATACACTTTCTTCGTAAGACTTCTCCTTTAATTTATTACAGTGAGGTACAAAATACAGAGCCCATCTAGACTAGGAAAATTAACTCTTGCTGAAGGCAGTCACGAGATGGTCACTGTCCTCTTGACAGGTATTGAGAACGGCTGGTTAGTTGCTTAAACGGGACAGCACTTGGGGGGGGGGGGGGTGAAAAAATGCTGCATACTTTTACATTACACTTCAGCAATAATCTGAAGGCTCTTAAGGTCTTTCAGTACATGAGTGGACTCTTACACTGCACGTACAAGTGTGTGCTTGAAACAGCTGTCAATACTTCTCGACATACGAAGCAGTAACTCAGAGGAAACACCAGGAGATGGCGCTGACAGCAGCTGTGGAAGAATCAGCTACACCTGAAGAGAAAATGTCTTGAGCAAGTTCTTGAGAGCACTCTTGAGAGCCTTCAGGTTCAACTCTTCCCGTTTAAAACCTCGAGACAATTCCTTCTTCAGGAACACCAGGCTTTCTGAGGGGCACGTAAGTCAACTTCTTTTTGTCTCCTTTGCGGGAGCAAGGAGGCATCTCCCCGGTAAAGGGAGACTATGAGAACCCACTTTATCTGCCCTCACTGTCTCTCTCACTCAGCTGCTGTGTACTTGGCAAATGGCCTTAATACTCTTCCCCCTTCCCTCCTGCGGAGCAGTATTCAGGCTACAGCAGCTGCCAACCGCACCAGAAGCAGCATCTGAACACAGTGCAAGTCTGCAGTTCAGTGGGATCAGAAACAAGCGGACATTATGCACCCTGGGTGTCGCAATGGCTGATGTTCCTGCTGATGCACCGCTTCTATGACAGGCTAGAAGAAGGACCCTGCTTTCCTTCCGCTCAGAAAATACTTACTACATGGATAATGCACCATTCCAACTTTAATTCTTTTATTTTTTCTAAAACAAAACAAAACAAAAACCACTACTGGAAACCACCACTGGTTTTTTTTTAATTTTTTTTTTTTAACTTTCTTTTTCACACATTTTTCAATCTCTCATGAAATCAAGACTGTTAGCTGGATGACAGAGGAATATACACTGCGGAGTTATTACAACAATAATTTTACACCATCTGAGAAAATAGCTGTACAACAACTTTCCAGACATCAAGTTTCTTACATTAAAGATGACAGACCACTATTGATTCTGATGTGCAAATCCCAAACTTCATTCACATGTCAAAGAAAACAAAAGTTTCAAGTCAAAGTGTAATCAGCTGCAGATTACATTCTCCTGATTTTCCTCATTCATTGTTCTCATAGTGAAGATATTCATTAAAAAGTAAATAATTATTTTTCTTCTCAACAAAATTCTAAAGCTACCAGAAAGCCAAAACAAACAGGGAAGGGGAGGGGTGAAGACTACAGTAGTCATTAACATATACTTATGTGCACCACAGAAAACAACAAAGCTTCTATTTTTACCTTAACAGGAAAGTGGGAGACCATTACTAAGACAAAAAAATCTGACTCAAGTTCATTTCAAATCCTAATCAAATCATACCGTCCAACCATCCACCATATAATTTTAGCATTTTTATGAGAAATCATGTGAATTTTTGTAATCAATGAATACAGCAGAAAATACCATAGTGGTTTTTTGGACACCAGAGAAGCCAGTAGTGCTATAAAACTCACTGTATAGAGTTCAACACACCAATTACCAAAATCTTAACAGTTATTTAACCAGCTAGGAGCAGCAATTTGACTCTGGCCAGCTACCAAATGCACCAGTCTACTTCAAGATAGAGATGCTTAGAAGAATACTGCGAAATTAAATATGAAAACTACAAATTTCTTATGGAAATCAAGTTTTCTTTTGGGTACATGTAGAATCCCTATTATGGAGAAATACCAAACTACAGAGAGTCAGCATTTTGAAGTAGAGGGTGCAGAGAGAAGATTCAGTCCTTTATAAACTTATCAAAGAAATGCACTAGGGTTTGCACGAGGATCCTTTTGGTTCCTGTATCTATACGTCAGCCAGACTCCTAGAATCTGAAAAGAAAAACCAAAGACTTTAAGCAGAGGGTCTCCAACCTCACGTTCCATCACTTTTACACAATTTGTTTTAAACATAAAATCCTGACAATGAATCTCTACTACAAAAGTTTAGGATATTTTACTATTGCTAAAACTGCACAACCACACACCAGTTTTCTTAATTAGAAAAAAAACAATGCACCTTCAAGAATTCATACCTAGCCACAGAGAGAAGAACAAAGCAAAAAAGCCAAAACTGTACCTGCAACGCAGTGCAAAATATTTTCCATATGCATATCTAGCATTAAACTTCCCCCTCCCCAAATGATAAATATTCACAAGCCTGTTATTCGTGTAATGCTAAACACACCCTCCAAATTGTTTCATTTTACAGCTACCATTTAACTATAAGGTTATTCTTCTAGCACAGTTTCAAATCCTGTCATTCCCCCAACCATGTTTCCCCCTCCCAGCAGCTTCACATTTCTAGTAGAGAAACTGAGGGCAGATGTCAGAGTGATTCTGTTGAAGTCGCTATATCTCCTTTATTGCTGCAATATCTACAGACTTTCTGAAAAGTGCAATAAGCAGCAGGAGTATTTTCATGTGCCCTACTGTGGGGTTACTAAAGACCTGCTCCGAGGACTTTCATCCACCAACCAATAAAGCAAGTATATATATAATCTGGGTACTAAAGCAAAGAGTCAAGCACCTTTCTAACGTGATGTTTAAAACATAGTTCACTCATCACGAAACTGTATCCTTGCACTACAGGAGGCACAAAAGAAAAAAAAAATCCCAAAACCAGAAAGCCCCAAAGACTGCAAAAATTTGAACTTTAGAGCACCACATTTTAATGTGGTATCTAGTTGTGGTTTGTAGTCTAAATAATGAAGTTGTAAGAACTCCCTGTGCTGAATAAAGACAAGCCCTCCTTTTGGCAGACTTAAACAAGCTGATAGCCTGGAAAAATACGACCCAATTAATTATTTGACTCCTGAGATGGCACTGAGAGTTCCTGTAACAAACCCTCTAAAATTAATTATTTCATAAAACAAAGCCTTAAAAGTGGGGAAAAAGCACTACATTTTCTAACCTCTTACCTCTGTGAAACTGAAGAAGAGTCCTATGCCTCCAACAAATCTCAGCACCATTCCAGAATATTCTTCTATTATTGGTGCACATGGTTGACACTGGTGACTTCTAAAACAATCCTGCAGCAGATATATAAGCAGAATGGCACTCCATTTTCTGATGACACTTCATTGAGTGAAAGCATCTAGTTATCTCTATAAAAGACTGCCAGCCATGGACAAAACTCTAGCAGTTTTAAAACACTCCAAAAAAGCAAGTATATAAAAATGACAATGGAGTACAATCTTTGCAGGGTGCTGTGTGATTATGTCTCCAATAAGTTACCTGGAGAGCTCAGCATCACTATAACAACTACCTTACACATTTCTTTAAAAACTCTGATTTCTGCAACTATGAAAACAGTTGTATATATTTGAACAAACACAATGACGTTCTTTCATGCGTGATCAACTTACAGAGGAGCAGACTTCATTCGGATCAAAAACTCTGAATCCACAACAATTGAGGTTTCTCTCAATATCTGTTCTCGCGCTGTTAGTGTTATTCCATCCCACCTCTAGAAGTTGACTCTAGAACGCATAAGCAAATACATATTATATTACTTGAACTGTTTTGCATTTAAATTTGAAACCAATATACTAGGCCAAATTGATAATTCCCTGAAATCTTCAGATCTTGAAGTCTAACAGAATAATATATTAAAGTATGACTTGAATGTTCAAACAGCCTGTATAGCTAATGAAATAGCAGCACCTGGCAGCAGCACATTCATGGTCATAATTCATTTTCTTCCTTTCTTTTTCCTAAACCTAACAAGAGCGCTAGTAATGGGACCCGCAATTCGTCTAACTGGGACTGCTCAGACTTTAAACAAAAAGTGCACTTACATATAAAAGCTGATTATTTAGTCACTGTGCCCTTGCCTGCTTCTTATTCAGTTTAGCCTCCACACCCCATGGAAGCTGGTTTTACTTTCAGTTAAGGGTCACCTCTGTTCCTCATGCAGTTACAGCCTTTTCAGCTACACCAGAACAATTCAGAGGCTTTATCATTTTAATATTATGATTATTGTAGATATCACCAGCTTATTTGGAACTGCTGAACACATGATATAGTCAAGATATCATGCTGCTACACTCGTGACCATAAACGCAGACAGGAAGCTTAAAAGCAAAATAAAACACAGCTGAAAGTCATTTTAGGACCCAGAT
The DNA here is from genome assembly GCF_036013445.1 of Caloenas nicobarica. Taxonomy (NCBI): domain Eukaryota; kingdom Metazoa; phylum Chordata; class Aves; order Columbiformes; family Columbidae; genus Caloenas; species Caloenas nicobarica. The sequence goes on along the minus strand of NC_088246.1, from coordinate 32,038,135 downwards.
GTATTTCTTTCTAGCTACCAGAACCAAGCACTGCCTAAGGTCTAGTCCTTATTTAAAAGGATAATGCTGATTTTCTTAAAATATGCTCTCCTCATTTTGTGGAAAATATTCATGTGTGTGTACATACATTTATAGTATTATGCTATAGATTAACTGTGAAGTCAGGAAACATTTCTTACCTGCTGTTCCTTGTTTAGTGCCAAACAGGCACAGGAGACAGAAAGCTGGACAATAAAGACTAGCAAAAGAATAATCATGTACTGGAAACATTAGTTAAGGGTATACTCTCAAATTTTGCTTTTGTAACATGTTTCTTGCCTAGCAAGTTAACATGAGCAGAGAGATTAATAAAAGCGGCTTTGAGAAAGAAAAATCTTAAGTCAATTTCTCCAGCTTTAGGGACTCGTGTCCTCATTTCAAGATACTTCACTTCAGAAGCAAAGAAAATATTTTTCTGGGTATTGCACATTCAGATTTTTTTTCTTCAATGACATAGCCTTGTAAGACAACTTTAGCCTAGATTAAAAAATAAGTGAGAGTTGCTTTTGGAACATATCCTCACACACTTTGGGACTAATGCATCTGAAAACAGAATAAATCAAAAAGAACAAACTTTGATACAAAATATCCCATTTTGAAAGTCTTCATGATTTGGCTGCTGTGTTCAGAAGCAGATATTTATCTCACACAATTGAACTGTTTGTAAAGTGGAGGTCACTACTTACTAATAGACCACAACTAGAAAAATAAAGACTTTTATCTGATGAATCTCTTTTCTCATCCGAACTGATCAATTTTGTTATGCAAGACAGCACCACACACTGCTTACAGTGTCAGTGAGCATAAAGGGGCAGCAAAGCGCACTGAGAAGGCCTGTGCTCATTTCTAGACTGGGTGTACCAGTAGAGACAAGGTATGAAAGGAAGTGCTGCTTCTTGACAGCCTGTACTACCCACAGTGCATTCCCCTGCCAGCTGCAATCAGCTCGCTATCTGGAAGTATCACCTTTCTCTACTGCTAAACATTAATAGTTCACATACTCTAACTTGGTGTAGGGTTGGGTACGCAGTAAGAAGCACCTATGACAGTGACCCACCACTAAAAGCTCTCAAAAAATCAGAATATTTTATTTTTTAAAAGAGGAGATGCAAATACTTCCATCTTCAAAGCATAAACAGGGGAGGAAAAAAAGGAAGCTGGAATAAAGGGGAAGGAAATTTAATTTAGACTGCACTTGACCAAAACAAGGTTGTGCATTTCTGTTCTGTTTCTGAAGCACCTTCTACATCCGTCTCAGCTGACAGAGCAGGTTGTTTACATGGCTTGAACAAAGTGTGATCCAAGTAACGCATTAGAAGGATACAAAGAACAGCAACACTTGATGATGTTTCACTGCACCAATCAATCCGACTAAGGCAATGAGGAAGAGGAAGATTCCTACTGCAATTGCCACTCCAACAACTCTGAAACTAGAGATGAGGCCGAAGCCGATTCCCCATGCCGCAATTCCAATCAGCAGCAGACTGACCAGCTGCAGGGAAGAGAAAACAAAAAGTTAGTCTGCATATCAAAAGAGGGTCAACCTACATACAGCTACATTCTTTACAGTAAAGTTGTTATTAGGTACAGTTTTTCTTTCCAGTGCAAAGAGATGCAGCACAACTCTAAAAAAACCTAATCCTCCACTTAATTATGGAGATCACTTCAGTTCCAGATGTTTTAAGGCACATATATTCTCCAACACTGCTAATGTGGAGCTGTTACAACCTAATCTACCTGCAAATCAAGCCACATTACGTTATCTGCAACTGACTAGAGACACTTAAAGCAGAATTGACAAATAAGCTAAAAATCATTGGCTTCAATCACAGAATGGAAAAATGAAAATTCCAGATGTCTTCTGAAATGTGGGCAGTGTATTCAAAGAAAATAGGATGTACAGCTCCACAGCTCTAAACATGTAAAAAAGTGCACTTTGCCAACTTACTGTAATCAGGAATACAGCTATATTAGTTCATTAGAGAAGCTTCTACAAAGTTCATGATATAACACAACAGTTAACAAGGTCACACAAAAATACTTTTTAGATTTGTATCTCAAGGACTTCATGTAGGAAAACAATAAAAGTGCCCTGTCTCTGGTATGTATTTCTGCAAGAAAAATAGCTGTACTATGAAGTCAATCCTATTTCAATCCCCAAAATGCTCTTACGCTGTTTCCTTCCTTTTAAAGGTGGTATTCAGGGAAGGTATCACAGAATCACAGAATGCTAGGGATTGGAAGGGACCTCAGAAGATCATCTAGTTCAATCCCCCTGCCGGAGCAGGAACACCTAGATGAGGCTGCACAGGAATGTGTCCAGGCGGGTTTTGAATGTCTCCGGAGAACGAGACTCTACAACCCCCCTGGGCAGCCTGTTCCAATGTTCTGTCACCCTCACTGTGAAGAAGTTTCTTCTCAAATTTAAGTGGAACCTCCTGTGTTCCAGCTTGAACCCATTACCCCTTGTCTTACTGTTGGTTGTCACCAAGAAGAGCCTGGTTCCATCCTCGTGACACACACCCTTTATATATTTCTAAACATTAATGAGGTCACCCCTCAGTCTCCTCTTCTCCAAGCTAAAGAGACCCAGCTCCCTCAGCCTTTCCTCATAAGGGAGACGCTCCACTCCCTTAATCATCTTCGTGGCCCTGCGCTGGACTCTCTCCAGCAGTTCCCTGTCCTTCTTGAACTGAGGGGCCCAGAACTGGACACAATATTCCAGATGAGGTCTCACCAGGGCAGAGTAGAGGGGAAGGAGAACCTCTCTCAACCTAATAATCACCCCCCTTCTAATACATCCCAGGATGCCATTGGCCTTCTTGGCCACAAGGGCACAGTGCTGGCTCATGGTCATCCTGCTGTCCACCAGGACCCCCAGGTCCCTTTCCCCTACACTGCTCTCTAATAGGTCATGCCCCAACTTATACTGGAACCTGGAGTTGTTCCTACCCAGATGCAAGACTCTACACTTGCCCTTGTTATATTTCATTAAATTTTTCCCTGCCCAACTCTCCAGCCTGTCCAGGTCTCGCTGGATGGCCTTCTGGCATGTCAGCCACTCCTCCCAGTTTGGTGTCATCAGCAAACTTGCTGATAGTACACTCAATTCCCTCATCCAAGTTGTTGATGAATATATTGAATAATACTGGCCCCAGAACTGACCCTTGAGGCACTCCACTAGGTACAGGCCTCCAACCAGACTCTGCCCCATTGACCACGACTCTCTGGCTTCTTTCCTTCAGCCAGTTCACGGTCCACCTCACTACCCGATCGTCCAGACCACACTTCCTCATTTAGCTATGAGGATGCCGTGGGAGACCGTGTCAAATGCTTTACTGAGGTCAAAGTAGGCAGAATCTGTCCCAGTTAGTTTACTGGGATTTATTGTTAGGTGGGCAGGAAGCTCCAGCCTTTCCTGTTTCCATGCCAAAAGCACAGAAAAAAAAAAAAATTCCAACATGAAAAGCTGAAGAGAAATCTGTAATGAAGTACAGCAGGAGGGAAGCAGCAGACAAAGCCAACCCAGATGTCCAACACATCAGTTGCTTAACACTCTCATGTTTGAAACAGAGTTAGACCTATGCATAACTTATCACCCATTACGTTCTCTGTTAAATAACACCAATTCAACATACATGTTTTAACCTTAAAAAACCCTGACCTCACCAAAAAATACTCAGAAGTTGTATCATTATTAAAACCAAAACAGAACAAAAAAAGGAAACAGTAAGTGCTTAGTCTAGTCCAACCTCCTGGCTTTATTTGACAACAAATGCAGAGCAAGCACTTAAAGAGTTGTTCACCAATTTCCATTCAAATGATGTATCTCACAACACTTTACTGCTTATCCAGAAAGGTGAAAGAAGTTAAAGGTAAGAGGAAATTCCCAACTTATCCGCCAATTTGAGTATACTTAACCTAGAGCCGTGCATTTTTGTTGGTTTTAATATCAAACATGTTTGTGCATTTTTTCAAATTAAATACCTTTCAGAAGACTGAACTAAGTAGCGCTGCTTTTGAAACAAGGAAATCTAAGGTAACATCAAGTAATCCAGTAAAACAAGTAGTCATGCTTATCGAGGTCAAACACAGTGTTTTTTTCATTGTGTTCACACAAGAACACACCTCGAAAAAACGTTTTTACCAAAAGCCAGTAATCCACAGGAGAAATTTAAGAGTCTGCATGAAGGAGGATATTTGTCATACCGTCACCTCTCTCTTACCACATGAAGAGACAAAAGAACACTATAAAATCCCAAAGAATTGTTCAATACCAGTAGAGTTCTAGGATTAATTCACGTTTGTCTTTGTTTCTCAAACAAAAAGCCTTAAGCTTAGTTAAAACCAAAACACAGGGCCAAGATATCATGAATCTGAATTACAGGGAGGCGAAAAGAAAAAAATAAAACAAAGCCTTGGCTCTGCCACAGACAGATTTTCTGAATGCATGCTGCAGAAGGCTATAAACTTCCTGATGTTTTATGTTAAAAATTAGCCTTGCTAATCAGGTAGTTAAGTGCAAGACCTACCTGTTCTGATCTAGGCCCATTAACTTTATTTCATTGTCTCATACCGCTGGGAAGTTTTATTTTTCCACATGAGCATCAGAAGCAAACAACAAAAGAAATCCCATAACCCAATTTCCAATCAGAAAGCACTGGCTGATGTCTCATGCTCTGCATCAGCTTCTAAGCTCAGAACTTACACTGCCACTACACAGCTCGTCAAAGTGTTATAAAAAAATCTCAAAGGCAATGCCAAATTTCAATTTATTTCACGAAGAAAAGCAGAAGAAACTTTGCTCCTAATGATTTTCACAAACATTTTTTCTCCTGTCTGAGCTATGACTGCAAATCTTTATTTTCACCAATCTGCCTCCAGGACATCAAAATGTGTATTTGTTCAGCTCTTTGCTCATTTCCTAAGAGGTCTAAAACAATTAGATGAAATGAGTTTTATTCTTGAAGTCTCACAATCAGAAGAAGAGACCTAAAAAAAAATCTGTGTTTAAAACACCTACTGGATAAATGCAGTGCACCAGCTGCAGGGTACCAGTTACTTCTTGCAGTTCTCATCTCAGCTTCCATTATTCTGATGACATATACAAGAAATTAGTGTGTATGACACTAAAAGTTATTACTGTGGCCACCTGGTCCAAAAAGCTTTTCTGGTAGAAACAGCCACATACTGAATCTAGAACTGCTATGGTTTTCAAGTGGAAAAAGAAATGTCTCCGGCTTTTGAACCCATTGTTGAACCTTAGATGTTCAGGAAACAGGTGACTGGCTTTGAAAAATAAAGTAACATAAAATAGTTTAGTTTCTCTTTTGATCACATTCTAGTTTTAGAGCCAGTGTCATTTTCAAGCTTTACCACCACAATACTAAGGCTGTATTTTCTCTTCTTTCACATGACAAAGTCGTTCATTTTCTAATTCCTTAAAGCATCTGCAAGTTCAGTATGATCACAAATCCATGCTACTGGGCTCTGGTTGCCAAGCTATGTGAAAATGCTATATCCACCCAGGCAGATACATGATTTGGATCAAAATAACTATTGGCTACTCCAATTCTGGACACTTAAAATTGTGGAACACTGACTTCGTGTTTCAAAACTGCAGGTTTACAAACCATACCAGAAACAGATTTAGTATTTAGTTCCTGATTCCTCTGCATGTTCACCGAAAGATGAAATTATGGTTATTTCTTCATTTTCAGGTTTGGCTTGGACTATCTGAATGTTGAGCAATAAAACTATATATGTAGATATATAGTTTTATAGTGCCATAACGTGAAAAACTAAGGTAAACACACACCACTACCAACAGGAAAAAGTAACTTAAGCTGTTTTGGGAAGAGGTTTTACAAGTCCGTAAAACAATGCAAGGCTCCTAGAGTCAGGCACTGTTCAGCCACCAGAAATGACTACTCAACAGTGCTTATTCCAGTGTTTTGAAACAAAAGGATTTAGATGCAATATTTCTATAAGTGAAGTTGCTAAGACTTTGTAAAATGTACCTGAAACAAAATTACTTCGTGACCCTAACTACTTCTAAATGAGTAATATATACATTCTAAACATACAAGCTTTATTTACTTATTTAAAAAGCCACCTATTTCTGTTAAATAAAGGAAAAAGGACTCTCTGTGGAGCTTCTGAATGTCCCGTTTTATTTTACTGAAACCACATTTAACAGCATCAGAACTCCCCCAGATAAAACAGCGTCATCCCTAGAGGACTGAAGTACATGTGAAACTCAATGTTACCTACAGGAGTTTACTTATATAAAGCTAGCCTTGGCTACTAACGCTTCAAATATTTGCTTGGTAAATCCACCAGAAACATACGAAGTCACAGTCCAGTTTTCAGTGATTAGGATGGATCCAGTTTCGCACAGTAGTCTCATTAGTAAGCTGGAAAGGCTTTGGTTGAAGAAATGGCCTGTTAGACTGAATGACAATAGGCTGGACTGCCGAGCTTAAGGGTAGTAATCCACATCTTAGCATCCAGCTGGTAGCAGATACAGACCTTCAAAAAAGCCGATACTGGCACAAATATTGTACAGTATCTTCATCAAAAACATGGGTGATAAGACAGAATGAATCCTCAGAAAATTTGTGGGTGATACCAGACAAGGAAGAGTGATTGACTCTCCAAATAGAGATTCAACTCAGATGGACCTTGATAAGCTTGAGGAATAAGCCAACAGGAAGCTCACGAAGTGCAAAATTCTGCTCCTGGGGTGCTTCAGTGGAGCCTGGGAATGGACTGGTTGAACAACAGCCTGAGATAGACCTGGGGATCACACGGGTTGCCAAGTTGAGTATAAGCCAGGAGTCGGCTCTTATTGCAAACAGGGAAAGCCAAGAGGAGTGCAATCATGGGAAACTCAATGCTGATGAGACTGCTGCTCAAATACTGTGTCCTATTTCAAGCCCCCCAGGCTGAAAAGAAATTTGAGAACCTGTAAAGAGTCACCAAAATGGCTTGGAACCTTGAGGATGATGTTTGAGAAACAGGTGATGGAGCTGGGTTTGTTTAATCTGACGAAGAGGCAGCCTAGGGATAATCTAATAGCAACTGAAGCTGAAGGCGCATTAGAAAAACAACAGAAGCAAACTCTTTGCAGTACTGACCGAGCACAAAACAAGAGGCAACAACCACAAGCAATGGATTTGGAGTTTACACTGGACATCAGGAAAAACATCTGCTAGGTGGTTTGGTGCCATACGCAAAGAGGCGATAACCTTTGTTCTCAAGGTCTTCACAACTCAGCAGACAAAGCCACAGCTGGCAAATGAGTGTTATTCATAAATCTGCTATGAGCAGAAGCCTGGACAGATGAGTCCCGGAAGTCCCTTCCAACCAACACTCCCACACATCACAGCCAGCTCTTCCACCATGGAAACTTTGCGACTCTCCACACCAAGCTTTAACAGGCAGATAAAGGACAGATTTAGCACTTACCAAGGACTCCTCTGTATCATCTACCTCATTAAAGAGAGACTATAACCAGCTCCTAAACCCCATATCAAGAAAACACCTTCTTACAAGCAGTAAGAAGCTCTCTCAACAAAAGAGCAATGAATGATTCCTCAAGAGTACTTACACAGCTTCAAAAACACAAGTCTTGTTCTCAGAAGTGATTTTAAAGGTCCTGTTCACTTGAGATGCGTTTACATGGAAAGTCAACAGGCATTGAGAGTAAAACAATTTATTACAATCTCAGGCTGGAGAAATCTGTCTCACAGGAAGATGCTAAAAGCACATACTGTCCACAAACCAGAAAAGCAACAGAGCCAGGGGCAGTGAGTTAAATTTAGTATCTGTATTTACTATATACTATATTCTCCACCAATACAAACTCTGGCAGTTTTAGTTAAAAAGCACACACACAAACACAGGCTTAGCATAATCCAAAATATAAACTCGTCAATTTGAAATTAAGTAAATGTTTTACTGGAACAAATCTATAGGTAGCACAAATTCTAAGTGAAGAGCAGTAGTTTTCACTATAAGATCAAGTGCTTTTTCTATGGAGGAAAACAGAAAAAAAAAGAAAAATCAAGCATACTGCCAATAGACAAAAATCTTACTCCAATATCAGCATCTCTATAGGAAGGATTTTAGGGACTGTTAAACTCAAGACCAGTGGAATGGATCAGACTCCATTTTAAGTTACCTCCATTGTATTTTTATACATATATACACATGCACACACATTTGAACTCCAGAGATGTTTCAAAAATAACAATTTCTAGACAAAGGAGAATTTCTTTGTCACGGAGGTAAAGTCATCAGAAGTTTGATTGCCCTATTCTCCAGTTAACTTCTGATTAACATGATTAAACCATTAGCTTTTACCATACTTGTCGGGGTTTTCTTTCCCCTTACTGCTGCATAAATTACTACTCCACCTAAAACAAACAAACAAACAAACAAAACACAACAAAAACCCACTAATTTGGTCTATTCTTTAAATTGAAGTTCTCCTGTGCACATAGCTGCTCATTTCCCTCACTCCTGTACTGGAAAACTGCATTACTCTTCATAATTACCCCTTGTGTACTATGCACAAGCTTAAAGTCTACTTTACAAAAAGAAACCAAGATTCTGACATATTATTTCTCTCAATAACGCCACTGAGAAACAATTCAAATGTCAAACCCATTTCCTCCTTCCTTCAATAGCAAGCCACAAGCAAACCTGCTGTTCTGATTAATTAGCAACTTTTCGGCATTTCAGCTAGCTTGGAGTGCTCACTAGGAAGGAAGTCATGTGCAGAAGCCAGTGTTCCCACTGTTTTCTTGTAGCCTCAGCCCAAAGAGGAGTTTAGTAAACAATGGACTTCAGAACTTAAATTTCAAGAGATACAGCCTCACCATTCCCGTGTAAAGCGATTATATAGCATCTACACTGGTATCAGCAACGGAAATATCTACAGAATAGCCGTCAGGCTGGATATGGAACAGGAACTCAAACCAGACAGATTACACACATGAAGCAACACATCCTCCCTAACCTCTTTCTCTCTCCCCACATGTAAGTTCATATTCCATTTCTTTTAAGAGGGCTTTCAAGTTTAAACCTCAAATGGTATGCATTTTGAAGGCAGACATTTCTACCAGCCTCCCCTTCAACTTGGCCAATCATTTCTGCACAAACATAGAGAATCTAGAAGACAATTCTTCTGGTCCCCTGCACTTGATCCAAAAACACATTAAAACAGCAGGCAGTACAAAGTGGTACATATTTAGCAAGCTAAGCCTAAGCTAAATTGATTTCCATCACAGCTGTAAGCTAGCCGAGTTGTAAGCAACTTCATCACCTTACAGTACTTCTTCGGCTTTACTGAAAGTACAGTAAAAGCTGAGGAGTAAGGAAAGCTCTGGGTACCTACAAAGGATTTCTAACAGCAAAATCTTGCATGTTTAGGCAACTTAGTTAAATGAGGAGTAGTCTGGTTACTGAACAGCTGTGAGACACATGACGTAGAACAAGCAATTTATGTGAAAGGCAGAATTCTTGTCTCTTATCATGAAAGCCAGTTCTTTCAGTTTGACGGTCTAGTTCAGAGTTCTTCATGTTACTGGCCAAATAATTACGAACAAATTGGTTTTGACCGTGTAACAAGCTTCTTTCACGTTAAAATGGCAGTGAGATTTAACCCGTTTTGTACTCCCTGCTCCTTGGAAATGCAAGCTTTCTGCTGTGTAGCAGGAACAATTATCTTCTGCAATGTTTACTTTTGCTTGTTTGTTCATTGTTCTTTAAGAAGTTGTGAAACGTTCTCAGGAACATAGATGCTTCTTCCACACACATATCTCCCTCAACATGAAAAAAAGGAGCAGTAAGAGCACAACTAGTAATTTAAGCTACAAAGCTACTACAGGGCATTCAAAGGGCTTCTCGATAATTGTGCTGGTTTTAAAGTGTCCACCTGCACCACTAGGATGGCTGCAAACATCAGTGGTATCAAAACATACCATGCTCCATATAGCCTCCTTCTTCTGTGTCCTATCATTCTCCAGTTTTGTCACCAAAGGCAGTCTGCCTTCCAGGCTCCAACACCACTATGCACTCTGTGCCAGACAAGTGAAAAAAACCCAAAACAAGCTCATATGTGGTCTAAAGACCCTGTACATGTCTCAATTCTGACCTGCTACCACAAACTACAGTCACTTTGGCTATAAACTGGCACACAGTATAGCTGAGGGCATTCCCAAGCACTGACAAAAAGTCTTAAAATATATATTTTTGCTGTGGTCACTCTTCAGTATTCTCCAGCATGAGCATAGAATCCTTCCAAAAAAAGCCAATGAAAACAAAAATCCCTGAGACTAAATTGACATGACCAACATTAACCTTTCCTGCCACATACCTACGACCTTCTGTACCACGGTTTTATTTATACATCAATACCAGATAGCACAGCTTATACTGCCGCCTTAAAAATGTCCTTGGGAAAGACAGAAATGGCTCCAGGGCAACCTGCTCCCTCTGCTGAGCATCCAGGTAGGAGGATGAGATAGACCATCCCAGCACAGGCTGGTGCTGGGGCAGACTCCTGACACCGTTCTCCCGAACGCTGACCACAGACCATCAGGCTCAGCACACAGCAGGATACTTACTGGTCACTTCTTACAGCTGAAAACAAGCTTATACAAACCAAAATGGAATTAAACTCCGAGATCGCAGGTTTATTCACCACTGTGAAATTGACTGGCACATGAGGCAAGAACTGTGTTTCTATAATTCCTGTCTGCTACTACCTGGCTCCACATGGCTATTACTGTGGTCAGGAACTATCAGAAAACATGGAAAACAGTCACATTCCCTTTTCCTAGGAAAATCCAGATGTTGCCTGTGCCTCAGACACCAGGTTTCCCCTATGCAGAGAGAACAGAGATGGATCTGGCAGATCTGCACAAAGATGCAACATGCTCACACTTCTGCATCAGGAATGCTGCAATTAAGACAAACGCTATTAAAAACCCTACTGTGCCAAATATGTCCTGCCCAAATCTGAGAATCCTCATCTGTGCATACTTCCATAATACAGGAAAAGCAATTTCAATAAAGACAGCAGAAATGAACTAATTGCACTTCCAATAAAAACTGCACCCAGAAAACAACAGGCAGCAATAGGGAAGGAAAAAAACCAAACGACCAAATTAAAAACCCCAAATCCCAACAACAAAAAAACCACAACACCTTTCAAATACAATGCTTTGGAAAGTGATACCAAAACCAGGGCACTTAACAGGCAGTCTAGAAAAAAAAGTTCAGAGAGCAAAGCATTATAAAAAAAAGTAAATTATTTTTATAAAAGTACTCTTTACTGTTAAGAGGAAAGATGGATGCTGTTATGGAATGACCTCTGTACTACTAAAAAATACACACTTTTAATGGTAAAGGTACCATATGTTTTATTTCGAATCAAGTGGCCACTCCAGTGTAAGAAAAACTGAAAGCCTGCTTATCAAAACAAAGGCAAGATGTTTACATACTGAGAACAAACAGTTCATGTTTGCTGCTGTAGCAATAATTGACAAAACCAGCAAACACCATGCAAATGAACTGTCGCTTGTTTGGGTTTTTTTTTTCATTTAAATATTTAATCTTGCAACCTAGCTACCACTCCAATGTTTCATCACGAGCTATGACTTAGGGATTTCCCTTTCCTTTCTGAGAATCTGATTTGAAATAAGATATCAACTGTTCACACTGACACAATTACTCGAGACTTGCTTGGAAAGAACGCTGTCTACCTAAGGAAATCCTTGTCTGGTTCAAGTGAGAAAATATTGGTGGAGCCAGCATCTAGGGTTCTTATACCTGCAAGATTAGAAGTCTTGCTTTACATACACATCCTTGAATTTGGCTGAACTCTGTGGACAGGCTTTTTAAACAGTTTGCAGGGATTTGTCATTTGATGGGAAATGTTAATATGATCGAATAAATAACAACAAAATTGGTCAGATAACCAAAACTAATATTTTAAATGTCCTTGTATGCAGACAGCTCTTCCATGTAAGACTTTATTCTAGCAATACACATCATTATATACACACTGACTCAACAAACAGTCAATTAATTTCCTCTACTTTTACAATACCCATAAGGAACCAGATTGAAGGTAGCATGACGCAGCACAGATGCCAGAATTACTCATATAAAATAAATTTTAAAATAGAACCATGGCCTAAGGACATTAACTTAGTTCAGAGAAGAACCGAAAGTCGTCAGGAAGATGCCATCTGAAAAGAACGTTAAGTGAGCAATTAGGTTAGTGGGTTTCTGGTTTCTTGCCTTATAGCAGTAACTGATTTATTACTGCCAGGACATATATTTTTCTTGGTGCACTAACATAAAAAGTAAAAGAAGACATCATTACAACAACCAAACAAACAAAATGAAGCTCAAATATCCTATACCAGGAGTGTTTTAAAGAAAAGCAGAATATAAACTATAACCCCCAATATACAGTTCTGAGGCTTAACATCCCAAGCACAGGATACAGAAACATCAATGCTAGCTCAAAAAACAATCAAGAAGTGTTATCTACTTAAGCTAATATCCCTTTTTACCTTCACTGCTCCCCACTAATTATTACTCTGAATTAACATTGTTAAAAAAAGATGATGATTAAGTTCTTGCTCTGGTTGTCTTCTGCGTTTTTTTTTCCAGCTGGGAAAAAATAAGTCCATCGTTCATTGTGCTGTTGCAACCTATGTGTTGTATTGTCAGGTTTCTGTCTAACTGAGGAACACAGAAGTCCACACATTTTGCTGGATGAACTCCAGCAGGCCAACACAACACCTTAAATGTTATTTCTGCAACTCAGAATTTAAAAGCATTAGTCCTGTAACTTGCTTATAACTAATAAGCAACACAAGCGATAGCAATTGGATATTGCAGTTACTATAATTCAAAGAAGTCACTCTTTCCCTTCAGCAAAAACTTATGTTCTGCATAGGTCAGATGAAAGAATAGCAAGTTGACACCCACAAAGTAAATTCTGCTCAAGGATACACAAGACTAGGATCATGGGTGCCTTGTACAGGTATCACAAAGAGAACTACAAAGGTCTCAAAGATCAATCCACCCTTGCTGAGGGTAAATACACCCAAGACACCAACCAGACCCCTTAGATCTGGTTAATATATGGCTGTAGGACTAAGTGCTGGTACCTTCAGGAAAAAAAAAAAAGGACATCTGCTGTCCACACGACATCAAAATATTTGTGTTTGTATTATGTTAGAAAGATCCACATTTCTCTCACTCTTCTGTCACACAAGAGATAATAACAACGTCTTGCATTAATCTCTGATTTATGGAAAAGAGAAATCAGGATGGGGCAATCAAGGTATAACCCCTCCACCAGGATGAGGCAACCCCATGAAAGGCTGGACCAGATAATCTTGTGAGGTTTCTTCCAAACTGGGCTACTCTATGATTCTAAGTTATCTTAATCATGAGAATCCGTATATGCTAAACTTACCTCCAGCTACAGATGCCAAGGGCAACGCTTACCTGCTCCCCTCTATTCTGGCTGGGGCTAGCATGGGCAAACCATGGTATCACTGTGATCCTGGGTGACTTTCACAGTGAGCAGGCTGGGCTCCCCAGGCATGCTACAGAGACTTCTCAGGGTCATACTCCACAAGCTCCTCCAAGGGAGTACATGCATAATATAATAGCACAGCCTCTCCTGTATTAAGGTTTTTGTTCTGCTCTTTTCCAAGGGAACGAGGGTCACTTCATGGTCCGAAGAATATAATAACGATCAACTCTGGCTTTAACGCAGGCGGCTTCTATATCCATCTGCACTCTGTCCTAGTGGTCACCATCAGGTACAGTAACCGCCAGCTAGAAGCCTCCTGTCTTGCCTTCGGTATGAGATCAGACAGTGCTTTCAGAAAAGCACTGATACAACTGCCTACTAGATCTGGCTGACTCCAGTTTCAGTCTGCTGAAAGTCATTCCCAAGCACAGTTGTTAACATGAAACATTAGAAGACATACTACCTCTCCGGATGTGCTGTGAGAAGTCATTACATGTAGCCCTGTTTCTTTCTATTTCTGTGTCATTTTAAAATAAATAACGAAAAGAAAAACCCACAGCTGTACCACAAGTGGAGATTTTGCTGTTCTCTGTTGAAAACAGGTCCTCCAACTTGCCTGAACAAAAGCAGGCACCTGCACGGAGCTCCCAGAAATTCCATTATTTCAGTTTAGTATATTCCTAGTTTTCCCCACACACATGTTCCCACCACCCCGAAGGAGCCAGACTTTGTAACCCGCTGGTCGGTCCCAGGAGAGAGCCGGGAAGCCCCTCACCACGGGGCCTCTCCAGCGCATCCCCCTCCCTCTCCAATGTGCTTTGTACAGGCCCCGTAGGGCCCAACGCACCGACACGGCACTTGTCACTCACCGATCTGCACTTAAGTCGGTGCTACTCCCTGGTTGGGGAATAACAAAATAAACTCTCCCTCGCTCACGCCTGGGTTGGCGCAGCGACATTTGCAGGCAGGGGAGAAAGGGCAGCGGCGGCCCGGGCCTCCCCTCGCCACGGGGCCGCCCCCACCGCGGCCCAGCTGTGGGGGGCGCAGGAAATGAGACCCCGGCCCGTGTCACCGCTGCCCGACCGCCCTGGATTTCGATCCCAGGGAGCCACGTCCCCGCCGTGACAAAGCCCGGCCTGACCGCTGCCACCTTCCCCCCGCCTCAGCCGGAGGCCGCGACCGAGCGGCGGCCCCGGCGCGGCGTCTCCCCGGCCCCTCAGCACCAGCCCGCCGAGCGGCGGCCGCCTCAGGCCGGATTGAGCCCCGACACCTCCTCACCCCACCCTGCGGCAGAACCCGCAGGGCGAAGGGGACCCCGCCGGGGGACCCCGCCGGGGCAGCCCCCGCCTCTCCCGCCGCCTCGCCTCAGCGCGGCGGCCACGCACCGTGTAGAGCAGGTTGAGCGCGCAGAGGCAGTTCTTGGAGCAGGCGAAGCCCCCGCACACCATCGCGCCGCTGCCGCCGCCGGGAACCGCGCAGCGGGAGGCGAGAGGCGGGGGGCGGAGAGGCGCCGCCAGCGAGCGGGCGCGGCCGCAGCAGGTGAGCGGCGCCCGCTGCCAGCCGCCGCGCCCGCTGATTGGCCGCTGCCGGGCACAAAGGTAAGAGTATGCAAATGAGGAGGCGCGGGGGGCGCTGGGAGCGTTGGCAGCGTTGGCGGGGCCGTGCGCGCGCCCGCCGGCCCCGTCACCCGTTATCTGCGGGCACCGGAGAGCTTCCCCCGGCACCGGCGGTGGTGTCGGCCCCGCAGCTCTTAGTCCCTCTCTCGGGGCGGTGGAACGCGGGCTGCCCGCCGGGAGCTGCCCGGCGCCCCGCCCGGGCTCAGTGCACCAGCCCCGGGCTGGCAGCAGCGCCTGCCCCGCCGCCGCGGGCTCTGGTGGGGAGAGGGGAACCCGCTGGGCCTCGCCGAAGGGTGTCTGGAGGAGTTCGGCATCTCCTCGGCCGTTTTGTTTAGGGAACGAGAGGTTTCTGCTTCCATGGTGGTCTGTGTCTGTAGTCGTGACCTAATCCCCTGTGTAATCAAAAGGAGACATTCAGGGATTTACTTTGCCAGGGCACTTAAGTATTTGGAGTACTGTTACAGTTTTACCAGCTATTCATCAGCATATTTATTTCTATTTTTAAAATTTTGAGGAACGGTCATGTTTCTACTGTGATTCTTCTTACATATTTACATCTGCATATTTCCTTAGTGTGAGAGTTAAATATTTTTGCCTGAAGGTAGTCAAACAAAATCCAGTAATTTCCTACTAGTCAGTACCAAGTTCTTGTTAGCTGTTTTTAACTGGCACGGATGGTGTCCCAGTTCACCGGTAGCTTCCAAAATCCTGTCTCTGCAGTTGCCGTGGGCTGGGCTCACCGTATAATGCTTTGTAATAACTACAACAAATCTACTGACTGCACTTCAGCACGTACATGTTGCAGGATCAGTGTCCCAAGACACCTTATGTTTTTGCAGGGCTTCACAAAGAGACAAGGAAACAAACGTTCCTCCCTTGGGGTGTCTGTAAGGGCACATAGCACGGTAGTTTGACTTCATCAGGGTTTTGTTGCCAGGGGAGAAGTTGTGATGGTCAGTTCCTAGTAAGCAGAGGAAGCTGCATCTACTTTCTGATGAATTCACGACAATTCTTAATAGGAACTTGTCATCGAAACAATTTAAGAGGGAAATTCCAAGAGCATTCTGTTTTGTGTAACTTGGCTGGCCTCCGTCTGCTAAGGGAAGCCGCAGCAGGCTAATAATCCCTGCCAGCAGTGAGACAGAGAGGCTGAACAGCAGCAGCCTTTGTCCTTGTCTGTCACTCAGATCCTTTTTTCTTTTTTTTTTTTTTCCCATTCTCTTTGATATTTTGCCAGACTTCTGCAATTAAATATGACACACATTTTTGTCTCGTGCAATAACAGACTCATCACTTTTTTACTGGTGTATATGTACCTCTCAGCTGCTAGCCAGGCAACAAATTAAAATCCTCCAATATTTGTGACCGCAAATTAAATCTGAATGTTCAACAGCTGCTGAAGCTTTCTGTTTGCTTCTCAACTTGACAGACACAGGCTATCCCTGCTGCTGGAGCTTTGTGAAGTGACAGGGTGAGTGAAAAATCTGTTGTGTTTTGGGGGGTTTTTTGTGTTTGTTTTTTTGTTTGTTTGTTTTGGGGTGGGTTTATTTGGGTTGGTTTGTTTGTTTCTTTTTCCTTCCCCCTTGCTAATTAAACTGTCTTGATGTTGTGGCCTATTTGGCGTATTTGGAATGCCGATTTACTGGCTGGAGCTACTGTCTTTACGGGGCCACACCTCTGCTCTTTTGGGCCCCAGTCTGGCAGAGTGTAAGCCCAGGACAGTCACTTGCTTCAGTGCAATTTTACCAACTGCTTTTAATTTTGTTGTAAAGGCTGGTTTCAGAAGTTTTTTGCTGCCCTCTCAATAGGAAGGAGTACCTTGAATGTACACCATTTCCTGAACACAGGAAGCCATCAGCATATCAAATGTTTTTGTTGGATTTTGTTGCAAATGCGCACATCTAAAGTTACTGTACCATTGTTCCTTTGGTTATAGTGCTGAATTATTCAATATTATCATCCACTGCCCTTCTTAGAAGATCTCTTTGACTCTTAATAATTAAAAGGTGTACCTCCACTTTCTTAATTAATGCTGGTGTTTCTTATTAAGGGAACCAGCTCCTACAGCCCTTTGTGGGTGGAAAGTAACTATTACAGGTTTACTTCTTCAGATCCAGGTAGACATCTAACCATGACTAATGCAACTTGGTTTTTACCCGCCTCTGTAAATTGTGGGGCACAGCTCAGTTGATATAAATAATCAGAGGCTTCCATTACGTAAGTGGAGCTGTGACAAACATAGCTGGGGTCTAGGTATTTTTTTTTCTCCCTCCGGTTCTCTTCACAAGTTACAGTACAAACTTGGAATGATATGGTTTAGATACAGAGTAATACTTTTGCTGTTACAGCATTTGGCTGTGCTGACTGCTATAATTTCTGGTAGTGGTCAGGGGTATGTCTGTGCTCCTATTCCCTATCAGGCTGTAGAACTTAAGATTCTGGCTAGAACTGAATTGGCTTAATTTGTTTAAAGGGATAAATTGTTAGTCATAAAATGGCTATCTTGCTATTGGAGGGAAATATTTCCTTCTCTGTAGGAGAAGTTTATTTGATTTTTTTTCCTTTTTAAAGATTATTTTAATAGCTGGTCCAGGTGAGGATCTTAAGTATTTGTTTCCTCACCCTGTGTCTCTGTAGGGGACAAGTTCTGCACTCCTATCTGTGACATGAATCCAGAGCTGCCAGACATAAGCAAGAGCAGAATATGCCTTTTCCTTTTCTTCCCTCACTTTTTCTGATGCTTATTCTCCGCTTCCTTGCACAGTCTTTGTTCTCCTGCCCTTCTTTGGTGTCTTTCAGTGACACTGCTGGCAGCAGGAGCAGCTACGGGCAGCGTGAATTAGTCGTTCTTTCATGGGAAACTGTGATGGGGGAAGAGTGCACCGGGCACTTGTAATGCTGCTGATGTGCATGTACAGACTGCACAGAAGTACACAAGGAAAAGCTCCTGCAAGGCGAGAGGGAGCGAAAATGCAGAGTTACCAAGGCTCAATGCCAGTGTGCTTCTTACTAGTTAGAAGAGCTTCAAATGAAGTGATTTGGGTACTTTGCTCTTCGTTTCCCTGTGAAGCTCCCATCAGCTGGGGTGGTTTCCAGGAGGTTTTCTGCTGAAACACTCTGAATGCAAACTCAGCTGGTTTATGTTATTATATGCCTGAAATCTAAAGGTTTGTGTCGCTTCTGAGGCACAAATTTGTAATGTGAAGGCTCAAGTGTGTACAAACTTCTCTTAAAGTTTATACTATTGTCTTAAAATGAAGACAGTGTGACCTTTTTTCTCACTCTCTGCTACTGTGGAGTGTTTAAAACTTCGTAAGTGAAACATTGTTTGCAGAAATTGATTTTTATCGCTTTATTTTTCCCAGGTTTACAATGAGCTGTTGACAGCACTTTGGGTAGTTAATTTCATTATTTGTCTTGTGAAGTCATTTTTCTTCCCCTATTGTTTGCATAAAGTCTCTCATGCACATCAAAATCAGGGAGGGGAAAAACAGAGTTAAAAAAAGCCAGAAGCTTCCAGGAGTAGGAATGCCACATGCAATCTCTGTACTTGTAATTGTTAAACTTTGATTTGACTTTCTCTTCTTAAATGTATAAGCAAAATACTTGTGATAGTAGGAAAAATAGATACAATGAGTCTAAACGGTATGAACTCCATTGCAAGACAATCAGGCGTGTTAAAATCACTGCTAATTCCATTTGGATTTTATGGAAACTTGGAATGCACCTTGCACGATTTTCTTCTTTGGCTACATTTGTCTTGGTATTTTTGTTTGGTTTGGTGTTATTTTCTAGAAGTCTAGCATTGGTCTATTTGCTTCCTTTAAGACACTACATGAAAACTGCAAATGACAGTGTTAGAATCAGTAATTCCGTACTTTTTGCTATGATGATGCAGCATCTAGGGAATTTCTCATTTTCCTTTTATATATGCAAAAAGGTCCCATGGGATTGTTTTTAAAGCTTATTGAATCAGCCCTAAAAAACAAGCCAAGCATCTACTGTCTGTCTAAATTGTTTTCAAAGTATTTATTTTATACAGTCGACATTTTTAGATGTTAGTGTTGAGGTGAACAGTTTGGTGGCTGTAGGATCTGTGTTATGGTCAACAAAGTCTGTGAAGTAAAATGCTGTTTATAATCTGTGTATGATCAACTATGTCTCTCCAGGTTCCAGTGTCCAGCCATTTCTTGTGGCACTGAAAAGGGAAATCTGAGTCATCTTGGTCACCTGAGCCACCTCAGTTATTCAGTCATGTCAATTAGTCACCTTAGTTATCAGTAGTACAGCAGGTAGAACATACGGAGTAAATAAAACATACACTTAAAATGTTATCTGCAGTAACAATCGAGTTGGTTTTTTTTTTTTAAGAGCTAA
This sequence comes from Caloenas nicobarica, assembly GCF_036013445.1. Taxonomy (NCBI): domain Eukaryota; kingdom Metazoa; phylum Chordata; class Aves; order Columbiformes; family Columbidae; genus Caloenas; species Caloenas nicobarica. The sequence continues at coordinate 32,018,533 of NC_088246.1, read as the reverse complement.
ATTCAGTGCAAATGTCCTGTGGACATACCCCAGTTATTCACTGAATTGTTTTGCAATTAATTCTCTGTGCTATGGTGTTTGCATGCTGTCATGAATTTCTCTCCACTTCCTGGAACACAGCCAGTTCCCCGGCAGTGCCATTATGTTCGTAACGTTTCACCCCAACCTTAAAGAAGCCCTTTCTGGTGCCAGGCAATAGGAGTAGCAGAGGTAGGTGTAGCTGTCGCGTGGATCTTTGCTGTCTTGTGGGTAGACGTGCAAGGTGGAGCGGTGGTGTCTCATGTCAATGATCATTATGGGCCAGACACAAGGGTGAGATGATTCCGGCAGGCAGAATAATCTTGCCTGTGTTGTTTGGATTGGAAGTTGTTCTCTGCTGGGAATTAAAAAAAAAAAAAAATGTACAAAACCGTTTGGCATTTTTATTTATTTATTTTTTAGTGAAGTGGAGCATTGTGGATTGAGAAAGGGAAATTAGGACAGGAAAAGAGGCCATTTAAGTACAGTGGCTACAGCAACCCACAACTAGGCCAGAAATTAGCTCCTTCATGAGCACAAAGGCATAGCAGATGTTCAGTTCAATAAATCTAACAAGTGGTTATGAATGACTAGTGATGAAATAACAATTTGTTCATCTTTGCTCTTGAAAAGACTGAATATATTCTTTGAGAAACTTTCTGACCAAAATGGCATTAAGTTCTTGGAATAAGCCTGGAAAGTTAAATCACTGCCAAAAAACTACCTAAAAGAGAGATTATTTTGAAGTGAAAACAGCTAGAGGCAAACGTGAAGCCATTGTTCTGGATGGAGCAGCTGCATGTCCAGCTTCACTTTTTAAACCGTTCTTTATAATTCCCACCGGATCTACTATGCGCTGGGTGAAAATAACATTGGAGTGTAACAATAGCATGTCTACTTGTTAATTCAGTTGATACCCATGTCTTTTGAATTGTCCAATGAACAAGGCTTACCAGACAAAAGATAGACTCGGTGAAGTTTGTTGCTCTAATGTTTACAGACAGGAGAAAACAAAACCAACAAAGAAATAAGATAGCACTAGGGCACTGACTGTAAAGGGAAAGTGTATTTCGGAGGTCGGCCTTCTAAAAACAGCAAGAGAGGCAGATACTCATTTTATGGGTAAGAAGCTAGTTCTTGGGATTTTCTGATGCTCTTAAAATTAAGAATCATCTTTCGGAACATTTAAAATCCATTTTAAATTAAGCTGATAGAGGATTAGGATAAGGAGAGTTTGTTGCCTCTCATGTACTAAAGAAACAAATAACTGGAGGCTGAAAATAGCAGTATAATGATATTTTGAATAGTAGCACATCAAAGGCTTGACCCAAAGCTCATTCCTTCTGTTCGAAGCCAGGATTTGGGGATGTCCAGGAATGGGCTGGGTTTAGATTAAGTCTGAAAAAGAAAAGGGCTGAAGTCTAGATCCAGGCAGCAAAGTGATTTTATGCTTCCTGCAGCCAAATCCAAATTTACTTGTGCTGTTGGGTACAGGGCATCTGTGTGTCTTTCTGTAGAGGTGGATAACTGCTGGGAAGGTGGCCTCTTGGAGACAGGGTTTATCCTACCCTGTTCTAGTGGGGAGTTTATCAGTGTAATGTGCTGGCACCTGATCTGCTGTCACATCTGTTCTTCAAGTCTGAAATAAACCCAGCAAACTTCGACAAATATAAGTTAAGACAGTAACTCTGGGATTAACAAGACATGTTAATGCCTGTGGATTGACAGTGGGGTGTCAGCAGTGGGAAAATAAACATTTTCAAATTAATTACAGCTTTTATCGGTCTTCTGTTACATCTGCTACAGGTTCGCATCACATCCCAAAGATTCCTTTATCAAGTTCAGGTGGAAACCATCACCACTTGGTTTTGGTTTGAAGGGAAAATTGATACCACCTGCTGAATGCCCTCCCAGGTGATTCTCTGGGAGGCTTTCAAGAAATCCTGAAGTAATCAGGCATCATATGCTAAGAAGCAGAAATCCAAAGTGTTTACAAGTATGTGGAAGAACAGTAGAGGATGGTCTGAGCAAGATGTTGCACTGTGAGAGTGGGAAGATGGGGAGAAAAGCTGTGCATCATGAAGGATAGCTCAAGCAACAAGTTTGTGACAAAAGCTGCTTAGCTGTGCTGGTCACCAGGTCTGTCTGTTGGCTGTGTCGCTGCTCATGCTGTGCATGTGAGCTTTCTGACAAGGTGTGTTGTGCCTGTCACAGAACCACAGGTTGGAAGGGACTCCTGGGGGTCCTCTGATCCAACCCGCTGCTCAAAGTAGAGCCAACTTCTGAGCCAACACAGTTTGCTTAGGGGCACATCCAGGCAAGATTTGAACATCTCTGAGGATGGAGGGCCACAAACCATTGGGCAACTTGTTCTACTGCTTGAGTACTCTCACGGTAAAAACTTTACCATTATCAGAATTAACCTTGTGGCCATTGCCTTGTTCTTTTGCCCTTGAGAAGAGTTTGGCTTTTGTCTTAGCTCTAACTCCTTTTAGAGAGTGGAAGAATGCAGTCGGATCTGCCCCCAGCCTCCTTTCGTCTAGGTTAAATAAACCCACTTCCATTGCCATCCCTATGTCATTTGTTCAGGAGCTATAGTGGTCCCTTTTTGACCTGGGACATCATGAGCTGGTATTTTCCTTTGAAGCTCAGGTGGGATAGATCACCTGTGAGAGAATGGAGATGACATGTCCAAACCAGCAATCCACAGGTGAAAGGAATTCACAGGGAGAAGAGAAAGAATGTCAAATTTTTGCGTATCTGGTGTTTCTGTCTTTGTTTTCTGTGAAGCGCAGTCAGTATGCTCACCCTACTCCCTTGGCATGGCTTATCTCTGGTGAAGTTAGCTGCTGTGGTCCTGTGATGATGTGAGAATATTTCAGAAATGAAGAACTCAGCTGTGAACAAAACCTTGAAAACATGAGCAGTAAATGGCTCCAAATTCCAAAGGTAGATTTAAAGAACCTGATTCCTTTCTTAGTATCAAATCTTAAATCAGAGTTGTAACTAATTTAGACACCTGATGTATATTTTGAAGCAGTTGGTTCAGTAATAATGCTCTGTGCCTCTCTAGCAATTCATCTTTCTTCACCATATTACATTATTACAACAGCCTAGCTTCTTTTCTTGCAAAGAGAATACCTATAGCCATGGGCTAAAAGTAATGTGAATGCAGTACTTTTGAGCATGCATGAGGAGCATGTATAAAAAGCTGTGACTCTTTCCTCTGGCTAGGAAAACAACCTTCCACTGCCAGCCAGTTCTGCTGCATCACCACTAGCATCTGTGCACAAGCTGGGGACAAGCTAGGAAGCAGTTTCATCATTCGGTCTTTTCCTTTGAAAGTCCTGAAAGGGTATTGGGCCCTTGCATAGGAATGTAAAGCAACATGAGTGCTCAGGAGTATGGTCATCTATGAGTGCGGCTCTTTATTTTCCAGTAGTCTTCTTGCACGCAGGTGCCGCTCACAGTGGAATATGTACCTAGTAACTACAAAACAGAAGAAACAAACCTTGTTTGTTCTTAATACTTGGAGTGCTGGGTGATATCCCATTATGGTTTAACCCCAGCTGGGACTAAGCACCACACAACTGCTCACTCAGTCTCCCATGGTGGGGTGGGGGGGAGAATCAGAAGAGTAAAGGTGAGAAAACTCGTGGGTTGAGATAAAGGCAGTTTAATAACTAAAGCAAAAGCCGCACATGCCAGCAAAGCAAAACAAGGATTCATTTACTATGTCCCATTGGAGGGCGAGCGTTCAGCCATCTCCAGGAACACAGGGCTCCATCATGGTTACTTGAGAAGACAAACACCATCACTCTGAACTTCTCCCCTTCCTCCTTCTTCTCCCAGCTTTATATACTGAGCACGACATCATATGGTATGGAATATCCCTTTGGTCGGTTGGGCTCAGCTGTCCCAGCTGTGTCTCCTCCCAACCTTTTGTGCACTCCCCACCTTCTCATTGTAAGGCCAGCATGAGAATCTGAAAAGTCCTTAACTACGCCTCACAACCAAAACATTGGTGTTTTATCAATGTTTTTCTCACACTAAATCCAAAGCACAGCACTATACCAGCCACTAGAAGAAAGTTATCTCATCTGAAACCAGGACATATCCAGGGTTTTGCAGTGAAACCCTGAAGTCTTGTGCTTATTTGGAACTTACTGCTTTGCTCTTGACCTGTACATCCAGCTCCAGCATAGTACCAGACATATCACTGTGAAAATCAGCCTGTTTGTCTTGATATGGGATGCATTTCTGACTTGATGCAGGCTAAGCAATATATAGGCTTAAGCATTTAAACTTCATATTTTATCCTACAGGTTAGTCTTTTATCAAGTCTGCTGTCAGTGCTTTCTGCTATCAGTGACCAAACATCTGTGTTAGGGACATAACACAAGCTGACGGTCAGATACTGATGCCTGCAGTAAGTAATTAATCCCTTAGGCACACAGGAATTTTCTGTCAGTTGAATTTGCTTGGTACAATTTTCCTAAAAGAAAGATAGAGGTGATAGGACATGGCTTATATTTCACGCAAGTTTCTTCTCAGGGTCGCAAGACTTGCCTCTTTCTGTTGTTGGACTTGCCAGCATGCAGTCCTAATTTAGGGTTTGCCCTTTTGAAGCTGTGTTTTTTCATGTTTCTAGTTGTTGCTGGTCAAGACAGCTATCCGTCAAAAATGATTTGGTATGAATTGGCCAGTATTAACTTTGTTCATTTTTTCTGTGCGGTTGCTTTTTTCTTTACAGTTTACACATTCAAAGAGTGTTCTGCCAGTGTACTAATACAGTTTCCATTTAATTATGTACTTTCACATGGGTCAAGAACCCTTGTGCAAGAGAATAAGAGAAGCAAACAGAAAGTGAATGAAGGAAGGAAACAGTGGAGTTTATGTTGTTCGATTTTCTTTTTTTTTTTTTTAAGAAAATGAGTGAGTGAATAATCCCCAAATGAGGGAAAGTTTGCAGTGACTGTGCTTTACAGAAAGTACACTGAATTCCAAGCAAATGTAAAGGTAAATCTAAATTCTGCAGAAATTTTTAAATGATGGTGGATTTTCAAGTTAAAAATTAGTTTACTTCCCAGAATGAGCTGGAATATGTTTTTTACACCATCTTGTGCTTTATTTCCACCTTCTTCTGTCACCACAGGAGCGGTTTTTCTTCTAGAAGGGTGTTGAAGCTTGATAGCACAGTTTCCGTGGAGCAGCCCAAGTCACAGCAGCTCACAGCGCACTTGGTTCTGTCACTGAGACACAGCAGCTGACAAAGCAATAACTGAGATGCGGCTGAAAAACAAGGCTGTGTCAGCAGTAGCAAACCATTTTAAATATGAACCGATCTTTTAAAGGATCCAGCCTTACACAAAGATGATATACTCAAAATAAAGTGCTTTTGAAGGCTGCTTTTCCCCAGGAAATGTTTCTTCATGTAATTTAGGTAGAGCGAGCAATCAGTCATATTGGGAGCAGGCAGATCTGGAGCACTGACCACCTACAAGTGCACTGCTGCGCTTCTTTGCAGCCGCTCAGTGGGATTGTTGACATGGGTGATAATAGATATTATGAGGTCTATTAGCTAGTACAAGTGATATTATGATAGAAGCAGGCCAGCAGAAACCAGGTAGGCTTTATGGCCCTCTCCTTGTCAACAGCAACTTTGTTTCCAGCCTCAATTCTGACTGTTGCTGTTCGGAAGTGTTTTTCTGAGATGACCAGCAGGAGTGGACCCCTGGTCTCTCTCATCTTCTTCTCATCGCTATATCTGTGTTGGGCCTGAAACTCCATCACTTCATCCCCATAAGTCTCACTTGTGCAGTATTTCCAAGTAGCCTGATGTCTGCCTTGAGTGTTGTCTCTGTCTCTCAGGTGAAGGACAGGAAGGTCATAAGTCTGACAGAACAAAGCAGAAGATCCCTCAAAAGTACAGGGTTTACTCCAATCACTGGGTAAATCCTGCAGAAACTGCTAAGACAGTTCTTTTAAATGGTATGCTTGTTTCGTTTGACTTTGCTGTGTCAAAGGCACGTGCCCTACACAAACCAAATGCTGTAGGCACCTCTGCATTTGGGCAGTAGAGCAAATTTGATATTTATATTCAATCATTGTGGAGTTGTTTGTTTGTTCATTTTTCCCCACAGTGCTTTATCAGATCTGTTTAATATTATTTTACTGAGTTGGCTGACTTCTGGCTTTTTGTTTGCCTTTGAAGAAGAATATATTTCTGCACGTTACAGGGTAGCACAGCAGTGAAAGATGGCTGGTGAGAGATAGGTCAGTAACATAATTATACTCCCTTCAAATACCTTCTCCAAAACAGGACGGAGTTTCTGGTTCTGATGCCTGCATCTTGGGGGAATATATCGATTTTCCAACATTTCCATTTTATGGCATGGAGTAAGAACCGTTGTAAATTCCAGAATATCTCCGGGTTCCAGATATTTTAAGTGACTGCTTGTGAGAACAGTTAGCATGAATTTCATAATGGAAAAAAAATTCCAGCTTAAATGTCATCTACAGCATGGTTCAGACCCTCTCACTGTTGCGGGACTTGAACTGGCAGGTTGTTGCTCTGCTGTCACACTCATTTATGTTTGTAGAAGGCACTGCATTTTGTGCTTTAGTTTATTTTTACGTTCCCATCTATACTATTAAAGCTGTCCCTAGTGGTTTCTTCCCTTGATATGGGGAGAAGCTGCCCTCCTTTTTCTTCCTCTCTGAGGATTAGAAGACTACATATATCCTCTGTGCCTTTTTCATATTAAAAATTAAGGGTTGCTTTGTAACATCAGCACCACCGTGTGTTCCTGTTCAGTCAGTTATCTGTATCTGCTTACAGCTTTCAAACTCTCCCAGACCTTGTGGAAACCATCTGGAGTTTAGGGTCATGAGAACCGGTTGCTTTAGGACTTCTTTAGTAGATATATTCATATATCTTTGATTTATCCATGCTGATTCTTCTTGCCTGCGTCTGATTCTTGCATTTCATCTGTCCTACTCAAGCCTAGTGACGTCTAAAGGCGTTTGCACACAGTCAGAGCTAAAACAAGTGGCCATTTGATTTTGTAGTCTTTGAAGGGAGGATCGTGTTATTTAAGTTTAAATCATCCAGATGCGTGCATTTATCATGTGAGCTGCATTTTGCCCTTAGAATTCTTCAGTTAAGGGCGCACCATCAGCTGCTGTTTCAGGAAGGTTTCTTTAAAAAAAACGTCATTTCAGTTGCTGTGGCGCACTAAATTATAACAAATATAATGATATAATGCTACATAAATCACTAAACCTTAACCAGTTGTTATGAAACTATTAAAACTCACCCACACAAACAAAAATAAGAAAACAGATGAAGGAAACAGTGAGTGTGAATATGCACGCAATGTAGTTGAAAGCTGAAATAAAAGGAGAGAAAGGGAGACAAAGCGATCTCTGCTGAATGTAACAGGGACCTGAGTGTGACTGGAAGAGCAGCAGCACGGAGGGAGCACTACAGATGTGCTCTTTGGTGCAGAAGTAACAGCACGTGACCTCGATTTCTGCAGTTATTCTGAATTATTTTTCTGTCCTGCTTTTTGTATCACATACTTCTCTCAGGACTAGTACTGAATACTCCTCCTCTCTCTCTGTCTTTGCAGTGTTTCCAGGTGCTGACAAGCTACTGGCCTATTTGGGATCTCCAGAGACTGCGTCCCTACAAATCTGGCTGCTGTGATTATTTCAGGGCTCAAAGCAGTTTTCCCTGAGGACCAGAGGAATTGTGCCAGCAAATGTGGTTTGTACGCTCTGTGCAGGCTGGGGGGGCACCAATGGGGGGTCTGAACGCCCTGGGGAATTGGGGATCCCCCTGCCCTCCCTGAGGCGAGGGGCTGCAGGAGGTGCCGCTGCACAGGAGCTTCAGCAGCCAGCGGTGCGGGATGGCAGATGTCTCTGATTGCAGGGCCAGAAGGTGAGCCGAGGGTGATAAAATGTTTTCCCAGCCTTTTTGGAAACCTGGGCCAAGCTGTGAAGGAGAGGGAGGTGAGATACTGCGTTAAGTGAGAGGTGATCTGTCTCGGGGAAGAAGACGTTTCTGTGTTGGATTTATTTAATTATGCGTGTTTTGTGAGAGGAGAGAGAATTCGGGATGTTCTCAGCCGGGTGCAGGGTGAGCCTTAATGGTTTCTTCTGGAAAAGTTTTACAGGTTCAGAGGTTTCTGGATTCACTGTCTTACGCTCAATGCAAAATGCAAGAAATATGAAGTCTGTGGTAGCAGGAAGAAATATAACATGATTTCTGTTAATCCCAGAATCCCACTGTCTCGATAAAACCACAGAAAAATGTTTCTACAGGATGTTTCAAAAATATAGTCAGACTCAATTCGACATCACTATATCTTTGAAACTGGGTCCATCTTTTTGAAACACCCTGAATATTCAGAAGGTGGGAAAAGTGTGATCTTCCAGGTCTATCCATACATTGCTTCCTTCTCTTGATGCAAGAGAAATTTCTGGTTGTGGCAGTATAGTTTCATCTCCAGGCTCTTTCAGAAGATGTCTTTGTATTGGCATTATCCCAAGGCGCTGGATCATAGGGACAGACTTGGTGCAGGGGTGGGTATCCAGCCACATGGTAAATACCATTTTTTCCCTAATTAGTGTAGTGCTGTCTGTGGCCCTTGAGTGAAGGTGGCAAAGTCTGAATCTCCTATATTTGAACATCTTTAGGTCATCGACACAGTGAAAGAGAGAGATTCTGTGGCATATTTTAACCTTTTCTTCCACTGACATGTCCTATTTATTCCACAAACTATAAATTATCTGCCTGCCCACTTCCCTTTAGACTACCCTTCAGTACCACAAATACCATCTATTTCCTCTTGGGTGGTCTTCTTGATACAAATCTAACTAAATTTTAGAGCAGTTGTTCTCAGTTGGTTTTTATTTTTTCAAGGCTGCTGCACCTGGAGAAAGACTGATTTACTTGAAAGCTTATTGATTTTTTTCCCAGCTAGTGAGTCTAATAACACAGGTCTGCCTACAAACCTTATTTTGGTCATATGCCTAGATACTTGGAAACAATACTAGTTTGTTATTTCTTCTGGCATAATTTATGGCTGTCAGCATTATGCAAATATCCCAGCAATAACTAGCAATGATATGGAGAGAGTTGTGTTGGCCTGTCAGCAATGTTCCTAAACTTCATCAGGGAAAAATAAACAGAAAATTCTCAGGCAACCGATGTGCTGGGAGAGGGTGCAATGCAGATGCATTTTGTCATTATGAAGTTGCCATGATACATGAATTTGTTCATTCTGGGTCAAATCTTTCTCTCTTTATTCCTGTGTGTTCCTAAAGCAGAGAAATTTGGTGTTCAGGGGGGTTCCAGAGCAGTTTGCAGTTACCCTGCAGTCCCGTGGGGTGAAGGGTGCAGGACGGTACAGAAGCAGACACTCGGGCCTTGTAACGCCATCAACACAAGTGCCAGTGATGTGTGTAGGAGGCAGTGGCAATCGTTAACGTTGAACTGTTAAATGAGACACTTGGACTGAGGTAGTTGAATTTCTGGCAGCCTGAAGCCATGGGAGTGACAGATCCAAGTACCAAAATGTTACCTGTCAGTCTGCAGCTGTGTCATATGAAGAGTTCCAGCACTGGCCTCTTTCCTCATGCTGACTGGGAGATGACGGTGGATCTTGGCATATACAGTCCACCAACGCCTCTCCAGTGCATAGGGGACATGTCCTGCGTGTCTGCAAAACGGAGCCATCCGTGTGGTCCTGCTGAGTGACAGCTGAGACTGACAAGTGCATTTCTTTCTTGCCTCTTGTGGGAGAGGTGGCAGGGAAGCAAGCACATACTCCTCACTCTCCTTCTTGTCTGGATTGCCTCGGACTGGTACTAAGGATACTGCTCGCTCAGCATGGACCTGGTGCCCCAGAGCAGCAGCAGGGAGGTGAGACTTCAACCTGCACAGCTCCCATCCAAGCTCCTGAGGTCCCTCATAAGCTCAGGACTTTCCTGTTAGAGTATAACGTGGGTAAACTGGAGAGGAGAAACCCAGAAGGGGCTGAGCATCTGAAAGCCCTGCTAGTGTGTGGGGTGACACGAGCTACCAGGCCTGCCATGGGAGGAAAATATGGCTGCCATCATGCCGGTAATCGGATTTCTGCTGGGAAGAAATAGCAAGTGAGCAGGTCATCTGTGCCAAGGGCCAAACACAGGTTACACACACAGCCTGGCAGTGCTGGCCCGCCTGAGTCGCGAGTCACGTCTTCTGCAGGTGATGGCATTACTTGACCACCCTGGATTTATTTCTGTTGACATGAAGGTGCAAAGGCGCATGTTGCTGGTAAGAAACAGAGGATCATTTTTTGCTTAAACATCACAGCACAAAATAAAAGGCCTGACGGGGAAGCAGAAGCTGACCCCAAAGGGATGCTTTTTCCCTCCTCCATTTTCTAGCTGGGATATTTGCTGCAGAATCAGAAGATGTCTTTTTTTTTTTTTTTGGAAAGGATATCCTTACGTAATTTGACCTAATTTTGGTTCTTAATAGCCAGCGCAACTCCGCTAACACTCAATGGTTGGCTGCAATTAACCCGTATAATATTATTTGTGGTTCTTTTTGAGGGCAGACCAGTTTGTCTTAGCCCACAAGCCTTATTTTAGATAATCAAAAGCCTCATTTTTAAGTGCAAATGTGATTTTTAAAGGTAGTTATTTGCCTGTGAACATGATGGGAACTTACTGCAGAGCCTTTGAGGTGCCAGGGGAAACACATTACAACTACCAGGCAGTTTACCAGCGCCGCAGTAAGGGCGTGTTTGAGAGTGATGGGTTTAGTTCTTTTCCATGTGCTGTTTGCACAAACCCAGCAAGGCTGAATTATCATGTGCCCTACGTCTGGCACCACTCCAGGGCTGAACCTGCTGCTTCGAAAAGTTCACCTTTTGAGCAAACAGAAACCAGAGTTCCGCAACCTCACATCCTTACAGCACTGAGAGAAGGGGATGGGGCCACATTTTCTTGCTGTCTTTGCTCCTCTTGAAGTGCTGCTCTGTCATTGCTCAAGTGCATAAGCTGTCCTGAAATAAAATTGTGCTGCTCAAATATGAGAAGCTAATATGCTTGCTTCATGCTATGCACACACACACATTTATGAGATCTTGTTTAATGCCACCTTATGCCTTTAAATGGATTGGTGGTGGAAAGTTTTTAAAAACTTGAGAAAATGTCTCCTTGTCACTTGAACCCTTGGTTGGGGAGCCAGGTGATGATGCAAGAAGCAAAAGGATTTTGGTGTTTTCAGACAAAATATTGTATAATTGCATGGTATTTAAGAAAAACGAATACATAGCTTTTGTGAAAATGACAAAAACCATGAGAGCTAGCTAATATGAACCTGGGGGAGTGGGAAAAGCTGAACGTCTGTGTTGCCAAGTACTGTGTGTGGCTTAAAGATGCTATAGTGAGTGCTGCCTGAATAGCACTGAGAGGCTGGAGAGGTTCTGTTGTAGCACTGTTTAGCATAGTTCACGCTTTTTGTATTTTACCACTTCTCTGCATTTGTACTGAAGCCTGTTAACCCCTTTGGCTTGCTCTCAGGAGTTGGAAAACGATGATGCAAGTTGCTCGCCTGTTGCTGTTCATGTGCCCAGCTCTCCATTATATGCCAAACAACAGGCATGAAGTGTTTGGTACCTAAAAGTCCTACCCAAGAGTGTGGCAAGGTGGGTCACAGGAGAACCCACTACCTCGTATCTCATAATGAAGAATAGGAGCCCTTCTGGAAGGTGTGTTCCTCATGCCCCAAAAAAGAAGTGGTAGAAGTAAAAGCTTCTCCTGCGCACATGTGCATCCGTATGGCAGGGTTTGCCCTGGGCCTTGACTGGCTTTCCAAGGTATTCCTACCTTATAAAGTTGTTAAGAAACTCGATGTCTGGAGTTAGGCTTGAGATTAGATTTGACCTTTTCAGAGATTTTTTAAAAGACTTTGCATCTCTTAATGCAAAAAGCTGCAGAGGTAATACCTCTAAGCTATGCATTGCTTTAAAAGGAATCTAAAATCAATTTTAATAGCTAGATGATTGTGTGTATTTTCTTAAAGCAGTTGCCCAGACATTACTTACAGCACAGGAAGGGAGAAGGCTGAATCACTGGTTGGTTTGGCTGTTACCTCAGGTACTAGTGCAGAGCAGGGTAAATTCCAGGTAAGTGATTGCATTTCAGGCTAAAAGCATTTATTAAAAAATGCTTCAGAATCCCTGTGTTCCGTATTTTCTGAATATTTTTATTAAAAATAAACTTTTTGAGTAAACCAACTAATACTCGCAATGAAACTAAAATATATTCCAAAAGTTTTGAAGTTAGAAACTAGATTATTCACTTAGAAAGAACTTCTCTTGTGGACTGAAACTGAGTTGTAGTCAAAATATTCTGTGTCTAATTTTGTTCCCTTTAGTATTGGTTGAATCACCATCCCTGGAGGTGTTTAAAAGACAAGTAGATGAGGTTCTTAGGGACACGGCATGCCAAGGAAGATGCGGTCCCTCTCCTGGAGAGCACCTGCATGCCAGAAGAATATTTCACAGCAATATAAATGGGGGTCAGTTAATAGCTCTGCATGATTTCAGAAGGGAGAGGCCAGGAGGGAAGAATCACCTTCAAATTCAATAATTCCCATTTTAAAGTGCATCGTATTGCAATTTATTGTTCAGTAAGAGATATATGTACAGTTCTGACATTTAGATTCCACTGATGGAATATATTATGTGAAGCATATTTTCTATGAAGTATATTTTTATAACACAACTGACTCCAGATTTGAAGAATATATTTAGCATTGACTGTAACTTTCATTTCTTTGGCAGAGAAACACTAATTCAGGGGTTGTGTTAAAGAAATGCTTTGGGCTGGGGACGTTGTTAACTGAAATGAAGACGGTGTGAAGGTTTCCAGGGGTACTTCACCTGAAGAGACTCACATCAAAAGCACTGCCCAGCTTCTAAACCACAGGCTTATTGCAAAGCCTGAGCATTACATGCATTTGTACTGAAATTCAATCTGATTGGGACCAAGTCTCTGTGTATTGATACTGCTACCTGGTTCAGTTTCTGGCATATATTCAGAATGCCAGATGAAAATACACAGGTGCATGAAAAGTCTCCATCTGAATGCACCTCAAAGGAAAATTCCTGAAAACTAGAATCAGAAACACTTACTGCCTCAGCAAAATATGAGGTTCTTTTGCTGGGTGAGGGCAAGCAGAGAGGGGTTCCCAGGAGCTAAACATGAGACATGATACAAACACAGAAGACATTGGGTTTTGGGAGTTGCCTGACTGAAAATTGGACGACTCCTGTCAGTCCAGAATGCGACTCCTCACCCTGCTCTGAATCACAGGTCTCAGCTTCGCCAGCAGCCGCATCCTAAAAACACCCGTTTCTCTCCAACGCAACAACTATAAAGGGAGCCTGGGACAACTGTGTGAGCGATGGGCGCCTGGCTTGTAGGTACCTGAGCTTCAATGAAGCGGTCCCCACGAGAGGGCTTTGCTCATACCCGCTGCACACCAAGGGCACAGATGCAGCCGGCATCCCGGACATGCTGCCTTTTGCTCCCACGTGCCAGCTGCTGCCAATGGTTTTTCTCTCCAGCAGTCTCACCGCAAGTACATCTCATGGTGTCCTCTGCACGTTATTCTAGATCGGCACCTTTGAAATCAGTCCAAGTTTTAATTATATGGAAAAGTAGTTTTACATGCATCCAACTGAATATTCATTAGTACCTTAGAAAAGCACAATTTTGAATTTTAAATATTTCTAGCAATAGTGGCTCCATATCAGTAACAACTCACTGCTACCACTTCGCAGATGCAGTTTGTGAGCAGAGGGCCCCAGATCAGTAGTGCCTGTAGTAAAAACCGCTGAAATGGAAAGCACGCAGCTAATGCATCAATTGTGCTTTTTAATACGACTGTCTTACTGTCTCCAAGTTACTGGAAATATCCACATTACACATTTCTCCTTTCAAGGATCAATACCTGTTACAAAAATAAATGCTGTTATAGATGGAGAGCTGGAAATCAACAGCACTTGATTTGCACTTGTTCTTTTCTGTTTTCAGTAAAGCTAGATACTGAGACAAGACTTTTATAACCATATGATGTGTGGTTTGCATGAAGTGTTGACTTTTCCATAGAAAAATCTATAATACCCATTAGCTTATTGGTTCCTAGTGACAAAATACACCACTTCATTAGTTAATTATGCTCTTTCATGCTTTTTCTCCTGTAAGGATACAAGCCTCTCTTTTCTAAACTTTGCTAATCCAACTACTCATTTATCGTGTGGCTTTAACTCTGTGTTTAAAGGGAAGGATGCAGAGTGCTAAGTAACACATTCTTAAAGAGAAGATTGTTAAAAAGACGACTCGGGGCTTGGGTTTGAGCCTTGTGTGCATGTACAAACCTGCGCATCGGGTCTGTGCAACATCCTAACCAGGTCCCAGGCAATGGAATTGTAAGTGGCACTAATCAAGGCACACGGTGAATTTTAAATTATGTAGGATGGGTCTTGAAAAGTTTGTATATTAATTTACATATTTCAGTCGAATATCTGTAACATCACGCTGATGCAAATAAATTTCAGATTTCACATGTAATGACTGCTAGTCATGTATGTTTTGAAGCCAGTGCTTCTAAAATGAGATGTTCCTTCTTGCAAAATTTAGCCATCACCAATAACTGAGTGGCCTGAACTGAGAACAGTGTATTACTCTACTTCTCATTTGCATAAATTTTGTACCTGCAAAATTAAGACTCTGCAGAGTTTTCTTTGAATTAATTAATGGAATGAATCAACATTTGCTATGGAATCTGGGGAATCTGTCCAAAGTTACGTGAAAATATAGGAATAAAGATTCAACAGTGATCCCAATTAACTACAGATGCTGATTTTAAGAGGAAGAAGTATGAAAACTTGCTTGCTTGCTTGCTGTCTCTTGACATTCTTGTAAATTTTAACTTGAAGAATCATAAAAATTTTGGCAAACCCAATTTACAAAACATACACACTAACACCACAAAACTAAGATATAAAAGCCATTTATTCAAAAAAATGTGGTGGTGTCAAATCACGTACACAAGCCAATATTGAGCTACAAACACAGACCAAACAGTTCTATAAACAGAAACTGGAGTGTTCATATACCATAGTACCTGAAAAAGACCGTTAATAAAAAGGAGTCCATAAGTATTTCATTTCACTTTTTCTATATGGCTCCTTGCTGAATGTCTTTGCCTAAGTTAGTGTACAATGAGCCAGAGGTAGAGTCCCAAGTAAAGTATCTAATGCCTCAGGGCTCCATTAAAAACCTTTATTCTTCTAAACAAAAGGAAAGCCTAGCCTATAGTTTTCTGTATGACACTGAAGTAAAGCCTCTTTGCTTGAACAGTACGGCATTCCCAAGCGCATTTGGCATTAACCTAGATTGAGACTGTGCTTTGTTGAACCGTCTCAGTTCTCCTCCCCTTCAGACTCCGACTCTAGAAGAGAAGAAAGTAAAACACTTCACATAGGTTGCACAAGGACGGTGAAGTAATTCTATAAAAATAACAAGATATCCTTCCAAAATTCAAATGAAAATTTTCTTCACACCTAGTACTTCCTAGGAAAGGTTGACAGATGAAACAGAGTAAGCCAGAAAGAAATGTGCAGCTGCAGAAGACGCACATCTACTCTGGGCCCTCCACGGTAGAGATCTTCGTTTACAGATCTGTCACTGGAATTTTAACCAGACCACTGTGAATTATTCAGAGCCACGCAATGCGTATCTGACCCGAGCTTAATAAAAGATCAGCGTTATTTGCTCACTTTTCTAATCTCTATGAGTAGGCTGTGCTATCATCCAGGAAGCACCCTGTAAACCATTTGCTCTGCAAATATCAATCAGCATCACCATCCAGCCTATCTAGGATGGTATATGTGGTGTTTAACAGTGGGTATGAAATATCTATAAACAAAATTTTTTATGATTTGTATAGAAGAAGACAGAATTGAGAAGTAGAAACAGGAGACGTACAAGTAATTTAGAAGTAGGAACATACACAGTGCCTTTTATCACGTAAAGCTACTTTGCATCACGCTGTATTTGTGTGTGTTCACCTGACAGGAAAGGGCTTGCTGCCAACAAATATTACACATTAGATCAGCTTTCTCAGAGCAAACATGGTCTGCATGTTCTTACAGCAACATTTGGTCTCCATTTGTACTGGACTTTGTAATCAAGGACATCTGGCAGAGGGGAGATGCAGGAAAGGATAAAAATACAGAGCAGCAGAAAGGCATACAAGCAGAAGATTAAAAGGTGAAAAAATGCTTAATTAGACCAAGATTGCTAGTCCGAAGTATTAAGTGTGAAAGGAGCTACCACTTTATACTGCTACCTGCACATGTGAATTGCTGGAAAGTCTTATCTTGGCATTAGTATGTATTCCCTCCAGGTTTCTAAAACTAATTAAATTAAGTGGATGCAAATGAGCACTAATAATTATATCCCTGTCTATTACACATGGATTGATCTTCTCAAATGATGTGGAATTCCTTTTCCATGCAAAAAATGTAACTTAATTATTCAGGACAAACTGAAGTGTTTTCCTATGCAGAACATGAAAAAAAAAAAAAAAAAGTTAGGGACTAAAGAAACTAGTTCTCCTCCGCAATAACCATTTTAAAGCAGCAAACATGGACCACGTATCTCAGCCTGCCCATTCAGCTCACAGCAATTTCAGCTGCAGTGGCACAGGCAGGATTACGCTGTGTTCATGTTGCCAGTGCAGATGGTAATAGCAGAAAAGGCACCGATACAGAAAATGTTGGGCTGCCATGCTAACACCAAGGTACATCATGTCATCATCAGTGCTGTGTTCCTCCTGCAGGAGCTTAAAGAATTTACCTCCAGAGAAGTGGTACCTGACGACTTCAGGACTTCACAAGGACACCATAAACATTAAAAAGCAGCAAGTGTTTTTGGGCTCAGGCATGACTGGAAACAACATGGAGCAGTCACGCCTGCTGTCTTCTAAGTCTGTGTACTTCATATGCTGTGCAACTAAAATCTGAAAAAAGAAATTGGATTTGCCAAGAGACTACCATATTTCTTTAAATTAATCTGTACCTTCTTCAGCGTTTTGCAGCCACTCCACAAATTTCTTCATCTGGTCAAGAAAAACACTTTTGCCTTTAGCAACGTGTGCTTCTTTATACCACTTGAGGATAGCTTCTTCACTCAGAACATCAGCTGAAATACAGATCAGAGGTTAGAAGATTTTGAACATCTGTGTAGAGAGATTTTTTTTTTCTTTAAAAAGGCAGCCTAAAATAAGTTAATATAATCATTGTGGAACAAGCTTTGCATGAACTATTTTAGGTTACGACTACAGAATATTTGATGCATATAAGAGATTCCAGATGCAACAAAACGTGTAATGTATTAGGGCTTAAAATAAAGTACCAAATATTGCGCTTCTGTGAAGGACAGTTGTCTATTCATCTGCTTTAAATACACTATGTAAGACGGTTGGATTAAGAAAAAATTCAGTCTGCACATCTTAGAAGAAATACCATGCTTTTTCTTGCTGTCGAATCACAGAACTGTGCATGGTTCTAGAAATCTGAAGTGACAGACACCTCCTGATTGAACAGTAAAAAGACAGCCAGGAGGGATTTTTTGCAATCATTGCCCCCTAAAGGCTTTATATTGGTTTTAGCTGATAAGTTTTAAGGCCACTATTCAGACCACCCATTTTAAGGGACCAAATCAGATAGCCCAGCTAACATTTTTCTGTCAAGCATCGAGAACAAAATAGCTGTTGGTGAGGGAATGCGAGGCTGAGTGAGATTCAGAATAAAGAAATCCTAATAAACAGCAACGACACTTATTGTTTCCAACAGATGCAAACATAGGGCTAGCGACAGACCTCTAGCCCCAGGAAAAAAGCTCCCACAATCCAGCCAAGCCAAATATCTCAGTAATTGATGGCTGTGGAGGCAAAATCTGGGATCCAGAATGGCATTTTGGCAGTTAGGTAATGCAAGAGGCAAGAACAAACAAACAAAAAAATACCCAACTGTACTCGTTCTATAAAAAGACCCAAGACAGCTTTCTGCATCTCATTACAATTTCCATTCTTTTTTTCTTTGAACAAACAACCCTCCCTTGCTCTGCAAAACCAACACATTTCAGCGAAGTTCTTCATGGCTTCCTTGAGCTCCTTGGTGCCGTCCCACTCACTGGATATTTGGCTGCGAAAGCACCGACCCTGACCATCACCTTCTGCCTAAAGGTTATAGCAGATGTGGCAGGGAAGGGAAGAAGGCAAATTCAGATAAATGACACCAAAACCCCAAGGCATTTGATAAAACGAGACAGAGAAGACACATTTCACATATGCTGTTGAATAATAAACAGATGGAAGCAACCGGAGATACATTTGAACTTAATCAAGACTATCCCAAGACATCCAACGGTAACTGAATATGAAGTCTCTCTGAAAATTTGGAATTTTGTGGGTGCATGTGACTAGAAGTTACCTTGTCTCAGACACTTTCCAAAATAAAATCTATTCTGCAGTTTGCTGCAACTGACAGTAAGCTGAAAACAGGGGGAAAAGGGGAGGGCGCTGGCTCTGGGCTTTTCCCAGTACATACAAAGTTGCGTTTAGTGAACCCTACAAGTGGCTTATAAAGCCACATCTTCCTGAAATCACAACCCACCACAATGAATTTTTTCTCCAATGCAAGAGAAACACTGGAGCTAAGAAAGAGGTTTCAAGCATGTTGCATTAAATACCTGCCACTAGTCTTTAGCAGCAGCTCAAAGACAGTACAGCATTTAACAAATCAGGATTTTAATTTAGCAAATCTGAAAATATTTCACATGGACTCCCATGAAACTGCATGTAAAAGCTTATGTACACCACAGAGTCCTACAGTTCACACAACTACATATGCAGAATTACTCAAGGTGTGACACATATTATGATCCTTAGGGAGAGGCAAAGAAAATCAGGGGAGATTTCAGGAAAGGAAAAAAAAAAAAAAAGTAGAACAACCCCCTCCCAGGGCTCAAGCTAGAGAGCTCTTGGGTGTTGTGGACATTTAAAAACATGAAGTTGCTGTATAGAAGAAGCTGCAGAAGCCCATTGCTGCGTTACAGTCCATATTACAATACTGTATAAGGACATGCCTCCAGGTAGGCGTGTATCTCAGTCCAGGAGTAATAGGATTTAAGTTTATTTTTTTTATTGGCAGACTGTCGGCTTGGTGCGTTTGTTGCCAAAGAGGATTGGGGGAACTTCTCCCCCCCCCTCCCTAAAACCTGAAACTTGATAATAGCAGCATGTAATCTCACTGTGTGCCTGGAAGATTAAAACATGCTCAAGTCAGGTAGATGGAAAATTTGCCTGTATATAACTCCATAGCAATAAGCCTCCTACACTAATAGGGAAGAACAAAATGCATTGAACTACAAAAAAGACAACGGCAACTCTCCTTTCATTTCTGAGAAATATTATTTGTAATACATTCATGCCTCCAGTGCTCCTAAGAGATGATATTCTCCTGTCAGCACAGAGATGCTCAATTAAACAATCATGCAGGACAGGCTGTAGTTAATCATACATCGAGGTTGCTTTGAAGCAATGGGAACACTGGGGGATATAGGAGGAGGAAGAGAATGATTCATTTGAGAGAGATATATATATATATAGTTATTCCTCATTAAAGTTGATTATAGATATATTTTAATGGCTGAGGCTGAACACTGTGGTTTGTGGGGGTGTGCACATCATTTTCACTGCAGTCCCAGGTGATGTCAGCCCCAGAGAGCTGGTTTTCCTGCAGGTACAACCCAAACCACCCACGGCCAGAGCCTCCAGGGACAATCCTCATGGAAGGCAGGAGCTGCAGAGCAGAGACTGAGGAACCCAGTGTCTTTACTGCGGGGTTAACTGGAAAGTTGCTTGAAGTTCAGGTCTCAGCTTTGTACTGAATCACCCAGTTCAAATGAATTTCTGCTTTCAACTCAAACTGCATAGCCGTTGGCGATAAAGGGAAAAGCAAACCCTGTCAGCTGCCAACGTAGGTCAATCAATCTCCAAAATTCAACTCTATTGCAGCTAACTCAGTTGGGAGGACAAAGCCTTAAGGCAAGGGCTCTTTCGATGCCAGGAATGTCTCTCACAGTACAGTCAGGGTCTTTATGGTATATTTTCTTTTGCTGGGAAAATTTTGCATCCAGTACCAAAAGGAAATACTTGAATAATGAAGATATTTAAAGATAATTGTGTCCCATTGAAAAACAAAACCCGTGTATCGAGTGGAACTTGAAGATTCAGTTCTTGTAAGCACAGGATTCCTGCAGCATTTGAGAAGCCAGTCTGCATCTTTTGGTTACAAGATTTCCATGCTGCAGAAGAGTATCTCTGAGGCCTAACGACAACGATGCAAACGATGCAAACCCGAGTGCTACTACACATGTACTTGTGTTTTGTTCCCCCTCCATATTTTGTAAACATTGTCTTGAATTCTAATGCAAGAGTACACAGACACTTTGTGCCTGCTAAGGGTGTTTGCGGTTCAAAGGGTGAAATTCCTCATGAAAGGAATGGTTATTAATTTCAATAGCATCGGTACATCGCATTTGAAATTTCCAGGTTGGACACAAACTAAAAGAGACTCTGCAACTGAATACCATTTATAGTGTGTAATTCGATGCTTATTTTACCCACAATTAAGGGACACACTAAAACATGGAATGGACTAAAAAGCAACATACATCTTACAGTACATGCATAACTAGCAAGAAGGCTGGCAAACTTAGCAGATGTCACTCAGGAGAATTCAGTAATTCTTATTCTGCAACTGGCTTTTGGTCAAAATGCAGAAGGCAGGTTTGTAATTGCACTGGTTTTAAGTAATGACGAGAGAAGCAACATCATAGCCAGGGATCAGCACAGAACTGGACAGCTTGTTTTCCTCTATAGTGTACCAGGAACACAAAGATATAATAATAACAATAATGTCAACAAGCTTTAACTGACTATAGAACTGCTTTTGCAGATTATACCTACAAGCTGGTAAAAAGCTGCTACCACATAAGGAAAAACAGGGCTTGGGCTTTCACTGGGGGAAAAGTGCATATTCCTCCTTGTTAGAGACAGAATTAAAAAAAAAAAAACAACAAAAAACAAACACCACAGGCTTTCAGGCCTTCTAGACGCTAACGAGCCCAACCATTCCCATCATGTTTGGTATTTCCATATAACTCCCAGAAAAGTAATCCAAGGGCTATTTTATGATGGAAACATGGGAAATATTTAAATGCAAGATGTTGGACATGCTGACAGGAGTAGTCATACAACTAAATGTGTCAAAGCATGGGTGGCATTTGGTGCCTGTCATCACTGATGACTATCTTCGTGCCCAGGAAGCACTCCCTCATAATGAGTAACAAGCAAATAAGCTGTCCACATTCAGCTGAATTTCTCTCTGCACATCCGCAGATACTTCAGATGTCTACATTTGTCACTAGAAAAAGTTCATTAGGGCCCCTGAAACCTCTCCGGTTCCTGTGCAGGTTCCAATTGAAGCACAACAGAAAAGGGAACACAGGCATCTGCTGCTCCCTCACCACCAGCATAGCCAGTAATCAGTTTTGGGGGCTGTTCTCCTTGATTAGGAAAGAGAAGATATGCTGTTATCAGCAACTTATCTACAATAAAGTATATGTCTCTAAATAAAGACTTGATGGCTTGTTTCCAGTGGATATGGATGAGCTGGGAAGAGGAAGAGAGTGAGATCCACCAGCATGGAAATGAAGCAGAGGCAGGCAGCAGGCAGCACTCGGTCCCACTTTAGGCCGGCATCTTCCTCACAGCTCTGCGCAAGCCAGAGCCACGGGCCATTAAAGCACGATAACATCACACGGGAGAAACAGGAACGGGAAGACTAGCGCTCCCAGAACTTTCCTTGGTTAATGCCGTAGCATGTCCTCACCTAATGCACACTGTTTGACTCCAAAGCTGCTTTACATAGACTTCCTTACTGTGCCCAGCGCTTGGAAGGGCCCTACGGCTCGTGGCCATACAGTCGGGCCAGCGTTTGCCAGCAGGCAGCAGTCAGTCTGCCAAACGGGGCAGATCAAACTTCAGCCTGCCCGGGGCCGGGAAGGGCCGGCAGCTGTGCCGTGGCACGGCCGCAGACGGCAGAGAGGCCGGGGCTCCAGCACGCCTACCCCACGTGTTCCCGGCACTAAAACAGTATCGCACATGCTGGACATGCTGAACTTCTGGCTTCCACTGACAGGCCATGAGGTTGCTCTTGCAGGCTAATAGAGTCATGAATTTACAAAAATTTTGAAGGAAGTCCTACACAGAACTGTTTCTGCTTTAACCATCTGAGCGCACAGCAGTTAGAGCAATCACTGACCGTGTCCGAAGTGAATTTTCTTTTTCAAAGAAAAATGAAAAAAGTGTTTGCTGCAGGTTGCAGTTTGAAGTTTGTTCTCAGTCATTAACAGTCTTTACAAGTTGTAGAATTTGAAGGCAGAGGAACAAGGTGCATCGTTTTTTTATTTGATCACTGAGGCCATGCTATATTGACACAAGTATGGAAATAAATCCATCTGATTCACTTCTGCCTTCTGATGCCATTATTTTAACAGTCTGAACTTGTTTGCCTTGAACATGTACCTGGACACAACAGGGTGACCAAAGGTCAATACTGGGTTTCTGCTCCTGCTGATTTTTCTCCTTAAACCATTTATAGCAAAAAAGTCAGAACAAACTGGCACCCACCTATCACACGCTGTGCAAGACCATTAGTCTCTATGACAACTCGATCTGAATTAACTTGCAAAGAAGTCAACTTCAAATAAAAATTAAATCCCTCAAACTATGGCACCTGCAAGAACCAGTGGGGAAAGCAAAAGGGAAAGAAGAATCAGGAAAGCTCCTCTGGCAGGGAAGAAGTAACAAAATCTTCCTGCCAAAAGGGTTTGCACTTTAAAGGTTTCTTAAAACTAAGCTCTAATTTACCTTTTTAAACCTGCCAGGAATTTGTAGAAATGTCTTCCTAGAACTGGTTTTATAGAAGGATTAAACTACACTTGACCAGACTGTGGATGGTGCTTGGATCATGCACATGCTTCCTGACTACAGGATAAATGCAACAAAGACAGAAAAGCTTGTTTCAGCTTTTCCTGCTGCCGCACGCTCCTTTGAACTATCAAAGCATAAGTTACTCCAGAGTTCAACCTTCTCATATGCAATACCTGAAGAACATCTGATTCCTACTGCATCACATGTGAGTGGCTGGCACAGAGAATCCATGCACAGTATACAAGAGTGGATATAGACTTTTACCTTTATAAAAGAGTACCACTATCTTCTGAAAGGCTTTCATGAAGTGGATGTTGTCATAACAGTACTCCTGCACCTTCTGGAGAAGAATCAGCTCTGACTGGCCTTGTGTGCTGAACACAGCAAGCAGGGGGGCATATTGCTGAAATGAAGAGAGGGTAAGAAACAAAATGCATGTCAGTATACTGGAATAAAAATAAATAAACACTTTTGATGTCTGTATCATGAATTTCATCCTTGAAAATCTGTTTCACTGAAACTTTAGATTTACTTGCCAATTGCATTTACTTAAACACATACACATAAATATCCATGAGCTTTTGTAAGATTTGCCGCACGCTGCGAGCTAAAATTCAGTACCAGTTTTAGATACTGAATTTTGTAAAATGAATTTATAAAGTCCACATCTCAGAGTACTGCTGTTCGTACACTTCACAAGGCAGGGTGATGCCGATTCAGGAGTGATGATGCTTTATTGATGCTCGTAACGTCATCCAAGGATGAAGTGCGTGAAAATACAAAACTCTAGTTGCACAGGGGTTTCAGAAGTCTCAGAAAATTGAACTAATTTAAGTTATTCGAGATAACTGTGATCAAGTGTCATTATTTTTTCTCATTATCACCATCAGAGTATCATGACAACCTTTGCTTTGGTAAACATCATTGTTTTCAAATCACAGAATTAACTGCTAGTGTTATTCGGACAAGACAGTAGCAGTAAAAACTTTTTTGTTATGCATTTTTTTCCCTCTTATTTCAGATTTTAAAATTAAAAATTATGTTAAAGGACCATATCCTGTTCACTCTTTCCTTAAAACATGCAGCGTTTATATCCATCCCTCCAGCCTCCTCTCCTCTTTGCCTGTGACAAGTCCAGGTAAGACTGCAATCTTAAATGAAAGGTAATATTAAAAGCATTTTTCAGAGCTGAAGGGAAGACAAATTACCCTTTATCTTCAGAGCCCCAAGCCAAATATATGTTAAGTTTACCATTTAAATTGTTTTTGCACTGCTCAGCTGAGCCTTTCTTCATCATTTTCAGTAACACACTCAGTTTGGCATTTTCAGCTGGATTTGCAATGGCCTAATGCAGCAGAGTTCTGGTCTGTGCGAGCAGGGCTGCCGATGGACATGGTCAGGTACCAAACCACCTGTCACCAGCAGCACTGATGGGCACGTTCAGAAGAACATACACTTCAGGACTTCTTTACAAGAGGCTAAATCCTGGGGGTTTTACTCAACATGATCCATGAAAAAAAAAAATTGAAATGCATGAAAATCACCTGAAGTTTGAAAGGTCCAGAATGTCTTTTGCAAAATAATTATCAGCTACTACTTTAAAGAAAGAGAGAGCAAAAAAATCACAGTGCAACTGTAACAAGACCAGCTAGGCAAGCAGACAGTATTATTACTTTTGGAAGAAAATCCCTTACAAAGTAACTATGAGAAGTTACTAAATGTACCCAACACCAGACGCTGAGTATTTCCACTTCTGGCAGGTATAGCCACACCTCTAGAAACAATGCCACTGTTTTGGTAAAAGCATTGCAAAACTTGTGCAGGCTTTAGGTAGCAAGACTAGCTCTTTTTCCCCTTTTGGTCCTGGAAGCATCCAGCTCGTATCTAGGCAAGTTGCGGGGAGGCAGGGCAATATATACTGCTGTTAAATAAACTAAATGCACCAGCAGAACCCGCTCCCATCCACAGGTTTCTGAAGTGCTGCTGCCTCTAAGTGTTAAGCAATTTATAACAAAAACCCTACCTTTAGAAGTAAGATACCTTCATTTTGCCACATCTGACCAATTCCCTTTGCTTTCCTCTCGCTCCTCAACTGGCACAGACTTAAAATTATAAGTTTCACAAGTGTCTAACTGACTAAGGACCCATAAAATTAGTGTTCTCTCATTGCTGGCTGAGTTACGTGGCGTTAGTTTCTATTTGCCTCGGGTTAGGTAGCAGCGGGCCAGCAGCTGCAGTGTCACAAATCTCACACCACGGCCTTGCTGGCAGCGCAAATTGTCTGGAGGATTTTCCCCATCCATGGGGAATGTCTCTTCTCTGCACTGGAGGTGGCCTAGGGCCTAAGCCCCAGTGTCATGGTGAGGTTACTGGGGCGATGAAGAGCTTATCCTGTAAGATTCTGGGTTTAACAGCTTGCCCCATCTCCTCCTGAGTTCAGCTCCTGCTGCATGCATGGCACACGTGGCATTCACTGCTTCATGGCTGCCCACCACCTCCACTAGGAAGCCACCCATCCAAGTACAGCTTGTTAAGAACTGTAAACTAGGTTAATATTCTGTGCCTTGATATGTCTTTTCAGGGGTCCCTCGCATACAGTTTACTAAAAGAAATCTAATAAATTCAAGAGACTGGTACCCATATGTCCAAGCTTTGGGAACTGTGCTTTGTGAAAGTTACCTGTCAGGTACAGCCATACAAGAATAAATCGCACCACCTGGCATGTCCCACGTCAAGTACGTATTTATACACATCCTGACTCACACAGTTGTTTTGCCCTGGTGGTGTGATTGTTTCAGGGCACACTGACACACAGCAGGGCACAGAACCAGGCTCTGTGTCACACTAACAGCGTTAATCTGATTTCTGGAGGAGGCTGACACATTGGGTCAGCCGAGAACCCAAAGAGAGGAATCCAAGATCTGTCTCTACCTATCTATAGACAGAGGATGTGAAACAAATGCTGTTCATTTTTGAAAAATGAAATGTAAAGAATCAGCTAGCACAGTCTGAATTTCTATTACTACTGTTTCTGTTAAAATCATACCTATAACTGCAAATAGTAAATACTCCATACAAATTTGTCCCTGTGTTTTCAGACAGTGCTAACTAGAAAGATGCCTGTCTCATGTAGGCAAGATGTCTTACCTAATTTAGTGCGGTTACATACATAGTTGATCGCTCGGGACAGCGAGATTCATAGGACTAAGCATCCAGTCAACAATATTTGTACAAAGCCAGCTATGTTTCTATTTTCCCAATGTTCAAATACTCCAAAAAATGTTTGTTAATTTGCCCTGCAGTACTAGACAGTAAATCTCAATGAATAATCTGTTACAACTCAAAGAGATATGATCAATTTTTACATCAAAAGAACAAGCAAAACAATGTCTCTCCTTCTGGAAACTATCTCGTCTTTCTACTGCTGTTTGGGTCACTTGAGAAGACTTCAAGGCACTCAATTTTACCATCAAAGACTACAAAAGATCGCAAGCAACTGCATTTCTAGGATGGCTTATGTTGCTCTTGGGAAACCAAATTCGGATGAAAGGACAGCAGTAGTAGGAACTAAACCAATGTGGGAACTCCAATAGAGGCATCCAATATGAAGAAGAAAGGAATTCAGATCAAGCTTAAGATCCATTTTACCATAAAGTACAGATTGCTTCTAGCCTAGGGCAAATCTTTGCGGCCTTGGCTATGAGGGAGTATTCTCTTGCTCAAGATTTACTAGCTTAAAAGGACTAATTCTGCTGAAAAGCCTTTTTGCCTCTGTTCTCAGTTCAAGTGTCTTGCACCACACCGTTCCTTCAGACTTAGATGAGGAACACCAACCACTGCAATGACTCCAATGCCTCTGCATTGTTTTCAGGTTTTGAGTTTTTCTTCCGCTCCAGGGTCAGAAGAGTTTTTCTACCAACATAAAACTGTGACACTGCGATCTGTCATCACTTAGCAAACTACAGCCAGTCTCTCTATGCATTCAGTTCTCTTAGCCATAAGGACAGTACCTGGATCAGAGAGTAACCACCATACACAGTGCACATGCTCTCAAGCCAGCTCCTGGCTTATTAGTTGACAAGTCACTGAGTATCCAGCTCCCACAGTCAACATTGGTAAAACCATTTCACAGATTCTGAGCTCAGCAGCCCTTCCTGGATCTAACCAAGCTCTGTGCAAAGCCAGCACAGGTGCCACCTCACCGTGCTCCCAAAACTTCTTTGCTTCTGGCAAAGACATACCAAAGGCAGTTCCTGCAGGCTTCCCAGTCAGGTCGGAGCACAGCTGAGCCTCAGCACTTGCTCAGTGTTGTCCCCAAGGCAGGGAGCCTCTTGGGATCTGGCACACCGAGAAAGCGCAACGCAGAGGTGCTCAGGCTGTGACCACCTCAGTTTGCTCTGGTTCTCTGCACTGTGCCTCAGGGCATTCGATATTCTGAACTACCTCAATTTTGCATTAATTTGACTACAGGAGAAGGGACTAGACACAAGACATTCCAATGCTTAGTGTGCTCAGCGTCAGCCCTCAAGACTCTAAATCTGGATTTAAGCAGGCAAAAACTTGACAGCTGTTATTCTCTTAGTTCACTGCAGCCCTTCCCCTCTTCACCCACACACGCACCTTTAGGTGTTTGAGGGCTTGCTCTGCAACCAGCTCTTCCTTCTTGTTCCATTCCACAGCATTCATGACGCAGGTCCACAGGAGACCGATTACTGCTGGCTCTGGCAGCTCATTTCTCTTCATTTCCTCTTTTACGTAAAGCACTACCTGCAGCAGGAAATAAACCAGGAATGGTGCTGCCTTACCAAATACTTGCAGTCATTTACAAATAACACCACAGCACAGAAGTAATAAGAAACAAAATTAGAACAAGAATAACAAAAAGGAAGCATTTAGCATTTGCAACATTACTACTACTTGACTACAAGTTTTGTCTCTCCTCTCCAACCTAACAGTTAATACAGTTAAATGAAATACATTCTCATGAAGCATAACTGAACAAAGCAAACAAAACAAGAACAATCAAAAAACCCCACAGTCATCTGCACTTGTAAATCCAGAGGATGTTTTGTTGCTTTAGTCTTAAGCGCAGGGTGAACCGATGAATAAATTAAAACAATATAAAGAAAAGCAGGAAAACTATGAGGTGCTTATATCTGTTCCTCTGTACCTACTGTTGATTCAAGTCTTTCACTATGATTGTATAAACAGAAGTTGTAAAAAAACCCACTCTTTACCTCTTTAATTGGGCATTCCTGAGAGAGACGTTCTTGTAGCTCTTTTTGAAGTTCTTTACGAGTCCCCAGTGACTGCTGAACTCTAAGGAAATCTGAGAGCTCTTTTAGACCTGCTTCAGTAAAATACTTGGCAAAATGGTCCACATTCTGCCGGTTGGCTGGAAATAGTTCCTAAAAAGACAGAGATGCTCACTGTTAAATAAATAACCAACTGTGACTCTTGACAGAATGGAAGGAACATTTTTTAAGAATGAACAATGGGAATCACCTGCTACCGCACTTAAAAAAGTCAACGCTTGTGCTAACACTGGAAAAGTCAACCCTTTGTTCATAATGTTGTTTCATTAAAGTGGAAGGAAAAACGACGGTCAGTTACACAAAAAGCCTAACACCCTCTCCACGTGAAATGCACGTACTTATGAAGAGCTGTGACCCTAAGCTGTTGCTCAAAACAGAGAAAATACGCCTTTTCCAGATTCCAAGAGTCTTGTAGGGAAAGTACAAAGGAATAGATGGTAAAGCCATTATACGCAAAGCACACTTACCAAGCCCTCCCAGTGCGTCCACACATTTACCTCTTAAGAAAAAGACACTTAGCACTACACACATGGCCCCGGCACCCCGGCCCGATGTCGCTACTCTGCTGAGCAATCATTACCACTAATGCGCCATTCAACAAACATCACAAAAGCCCCTATGTATTGTTAACATTAACTCCTGTAGGCATTTCTGACTCAAAGACACCATCGTCCAGCTACTTAGAAAAGTTAAAATGATTCTTAAAAATTGCTACAGCAAATGCCCCATCTTGGCAACGAATCCACGGCATTTGCCTACAATCCATTTTTTTGCTGTCTAGCAATGATTTGTGGGATAGATACCACTTTTTTTTTTTTTTTTTTTTTTTTTTTTACAAAGAAGCTAGAGACCCTCAAAATCTGTTTACTTACTGAAAATGAGATTAAGAAGAAACTTTCATGAAGACAGCTGTGCTAGGCAACATCATCTGATACATTATAGTTGTTTAATATAGCAGCATAATGAGACCCAACAGCTGAAAGTTTAAGTCAGTCAAGTTTGAAACAGAAATAAGATGCAGTTTGCTTTTCTTCCTCCTCTCTAATAAACAGTGTAATTAGCCCATTTCACAGCTTTATCGCAAATTACTTATGACTTGGACTCTTCAAATCAAATACAAATTGAAGAGATGAAGGAGTGGGGGGGTTGCTTCACTTTTGAAAGATTCTCGTGGAATCATAAATTATTGAGGTAGAAACAGGAAATGCTGCTGAAATTCTCCAGGCAGCGCTACACAGGATGTAGCGCATTTGATTGGATTATCACAGCAGCAATCTTTTTGAGGATTAAAAAAAAAAAAAAAAAAAGCCCTATTGATCTTCAGAAAGACACTTGGAGAGAACGGCACACAACATTGCTGCATATTCATATATCCTTTAAATACCTCGGGCCATTGCTACAAACCCAGAACGCAGGTTTCGAGTCCAAGGGCTGAAAGCCTTCCTGCATTGCTGCTACCAGGTCTGCTGGCACCACTGGAGGACCAGTTATGCTGCCCAGATGGCTGTTGCTGCAGAAAATGGGCTTTTGTTATCCTATTTAAACACTGTCGCTTTGGAACCTGTATTCTAATCATAACCCTTTATACTTTATCTATTATTTACAAAAGTAAACATGTTTCAAAAAAACCACAAGTCCTCATGCACAGTTGCAGGTGGTGTGTGTTTTGTTAGCAGTGGTTAGAAAAAAATCTTAATTAATTAATTCCCAATCCCTATATATGTAGTCTTTCAGAAGGCATTTAACTATAGAAAAAATAGAGACAGAATGTAAAAACATGTGGTATTTAATATTCCTGAACCTGTATCAATGCTACAGCCATAACAATACTGCTGTGATTCAAAATATTTTTAAAATGTTAAGTCAGTCTGATGGGGAGTTAACAGGCTTACAGCAGAGTACCATCTGCATTTTATTTCCTCTTCTTTCCCAAAGAGATAAGGATTGTTGAAAATATGTTGTACTTACTAGCAATCTCTTATCGAGGTTGGCTTTTCTTAAAGCAGAGGTAACAGAATTGGCATCTTTCTCTGCCATCCATGCTTTAAAAAGCTTTACAGCGAAAGAGGCTGCAATCCCTATTTGAGAAAAAACACAAAACCATGCTTCAGCACTTTTCAACATGAATTAGAGATGGTTATAAGAATTACAAGGTTACAAAATGGTTACAAGAACATAGAATGAAAATACATTTATGACAACAGGACCAAACATGTAGAGATGAAATGCTATTTTTTTTTCTTTAATGCAGTATTATTTTTCTGAAGTATGCTAGATTGTTTGAAAAATCTTTTCATTCTGTATTGCCCATCACCATTCAATTGTTCAAAGATTCTCTTTGCAGTTGTTTTTCCTACCCTCCCTAATTTACAGATTAAGTCCAATGCAAAAGGAAAAATTGTGTTAAATCAGGAAATGAAGGCACAAAATAACAAAGAATAATCAGAAATAAGAACTGAAAAAAAAATATATTCAAACGGCATTTAGGAAGCCCTGGAATAAGGTTAAATAACTTTGCAACTTCAAGGTAACCGATTGTACCCCGTCCTCCTAGTAGCTGGCAGAACCAGGCACAAATGCTATTTTAAATTGAAAATTCCTTCCTCAAGGCACAACTTAATATTTTCTGCATTAAATCAAAAGAACTCTACTTCCCTTAGTTGTAGCTTTCCCAGGGGAGCTAACACGCCATTAGCCCCACACCTCCTGCTTCCCCCCGGCTCGTGTTCCTGGAGCAGCACTGGTTCCTGGAGCTCTGCTCTGGCATCTCAGCTGCAAGTGGCAACTGTGGGGAGCTGGAGGAACCTGCAAGGTCTGGGAGACCCAGCTCATCCTTGAGGAAGGTTGCCTCTAGGCCAGTTACACTTCTCCGTGCCACTCAGTGCCACTGAGGGTGGGGATAATGATACCGCTATACTATACTATGCTACGGCCAGTCATCATAATTTTCTGCTTCCCTCCCAAACATTCCTGAAGCTGCAAGAGGTAGATGGGACCAACTGGTAGGAAGCAGCTCCGTCATTCTTAGCCACTTTATAGATAGATATCCATTCTTCTTATTTCTAGGATACATTGGCTAAATGAGTCATCAAACAAGAACAGAAAAGACTATTCCCAGAGCAGTGTAAGCTTCATTAACATTCGTTACAGATCTTGACTGTTATGACAGTTTTAGCAACCTTATTGCAAGAGCTTAGTCATAAGGCACAACTCTTACAGAAGTACCATATGGAACTATAGGTGCACAATGCCATGCAAGAGAGGTCTACAAATATTACTTTGGGCTTTTTTCACATGTTGTGCAGCAGGTTCCAAGTGCAACCAGCAGGATGCCAAGTACTGTCAGCTGACTAGTCAAGACTGACAAAGCCTGGTCTACCAACAGCAGACCTAGGTGTAATGCCCACCTGTAACTGCTGAACCTGCAAGCACAGGTCAGCATATCCAATGTGCTCATAAGTTTGATACCAACACTGAGTGGAACACTCTGGTCTCAGTCACCAAGCACTGTCCCCAGTAACCAAGTCCTAAACCCTTTTTCAAGTTTTAGTTTAAAACAAAACAAATTTTACGCCAGTGCAAATGTCAGAGGGAGGTTGTTCTACAGCTTCCCTAACCTCATGTTGTCAAACTTACTTCTAATTTACAGTCCAAATTTATCATCAGCCACTTCTTATGCTCTATTCATGTGCTGCCACTGCCTTTTCCTTTAAGCAGCTCTTCTCTTTTTCCATTTGTTTTTGTTTTTCTTTTTTTGTTTTTCTTTTTTTTTTTTTTCCTTTTCCCCCTATTTGCAGAAAGCTGCTTCAGCCATTCATTTCATTGATTAACCCCATTAGCTGCTCTTTGCATTTGCACTGTTTTTTCGGCATGGGTGACAATAAGGGCACACATAACCCTGCTGAGGTTTCACCACTGCCTAGACCTTTCTCTGTCCCTGCTAGAAATAAGTCAGCTATCCCCAAAAGACATTTTTTTCCCGTCTGTACATCACAATAAAAGTAATGACAACACTGAAAAAGGGTAATCCTAAAATAAATTAGGTATTTGTCCCTAAACTTGATGGATCTCTTATTAGCACTATCTGTCCTCTCTCCCTTTCAACCAATTCTTTGCCAACGTTACAATTGCCACGCTGATCAACAGCTCCCTCAGATAATTTTTTCCTTGTGTATTTTAACCTCACTTGCCTGCAGTATTGATTTTTGTAAATCAAAGTATAATGCTTATTTTTATATGATCTACCTGTTTTAAGCCTTAATCTTTTTCCCGTTTTTCATTTATCTTTGCATCTTTAATTATTCTTCCATAAAAGATCTATTCCAGAACACTGATTGAACTTCCTCAAATGTGACACAGGTACATTTTACTATAGATAAACCAAGAACCAACACTATATGTAAGCTCCTGACAAAAGTTTAGAGCGCCTAGAAACATAAGTGTATAATGCAAATACAATTTGTTCTAGGATCAGTATATAACAATTATATTCTTAAAATGTTAAATTTAAAATATAACAAATTATGTGAGTTTTAAGAATTTGAGTTAACAGATGCCTCTTGTCTTCCCATAACTAGGAAAAGACTCTGATTTAAAAACATTGCAGGCCATCACCCTAAGACATGGATTAGTGCTTTTGTTTGAATTTTCTCCCAGTTCAGTTCTGATTCTGAAAGCTGTGGGTGATGACAGAGCAAAGCTGCAGCTGTGGCTTTTCTTTCCGCAGCATTTAGAAAACAAATGTAATGGTTAGCAGGCTGCAAATGATGACATGAAGTTAGAACACTTTTTTTTTAAATGAAAGTTAGAATATATTTTAGCTAATATATAGCTCTTTAACAAAATCAAAAAGATTTCATGAAAACCTGTTCAACACTGACAGTGCATTTGCGATTATTCCAGGTAGTCAGTAACTAGTGGAGAAAGACAATGGAAAAATCAGGACTCCAAGGCAGCTATAACTAACTAAATAAAAACCCTCCAAAAAAAGAAATCATCTCAAAAAGGCATTATATCCTAAGACTGAAAGAACAGTTACTCATTATATGGTAAATACAAATCCATGGGAAAGTGTATCAAACACTGATCACTACTAGTGTGAAGGCAAAACGAGGGCTTGAATTCTTTTTTACCTTCTGCAATACCCAGCTGGCCTGCATGTGCTCTCTGTCCCACTTCACACTCACATGCGCAAGATATTTGCAACACTTGAAAAAACGCTAGAAGCCATATATCAGGAATAGATTTCACAGTTCACACTTTTGTAGTACCACAATAATGCATATATTCTACAATTTCGCACACGTGTATAACTTCCAGAAAACATAAATCCTTTAGGGTTTACTTTTGGTTTTGTTGCTTTTTTCCTAGGTTGGACTGCCCTCTTATTAGATTTCACAAAGTATGTTGGTTGTTGCTGTCTGTATAGGCTTCTGCTTTAAAATACTGATTTCTGTTGCACAGTTGAAGGCTTCCAATGTATAAAATATGTTGCAATAAAATACATCCCTGATTAAAGATAATGTAAGAAAAAAAAAAAAGATTGTGTAGAAAATTACCTTCTTTGACTATATTGTCAGTGAAGAGGCTTGTTAAAATTGTAGCAGGAAGAGTCCCGTTGGCTAACAGGATGCCAGAAAGCATTGCCAGCTTTGTCTGTTCTGTCTCAGTGAAGGCTTTAAGAAACAGCAGAAGCTGTGGATCAGACAAGAAGGAAAAAAATATATATATATTTGAGCCATAGGCAATAATAACAGGTAGAGAAGAATATTAGCAGACAGTTTAATTTCTTATTTCTCAAGAAGTCCCACTATAATTAATAGCAATCACATCGAAATCTGTCCTGAAGCATGGCAGTGCCATTTCACTGATCACTTAAAATTTCACTTTGCATAAGGATGCAAACATGTGCAATACAGCCTTACTCAGGGAGACAAGGCCTCTCTTCTCCAAATATACAGATACATGTGTAAAAATAAAAGTGCTCGTTAAAGGCTTGAGACCCACAGAAATTACAGGATCACAGACTTGCTGATTTCAACAGGCTGACAGGCGCTTGTACATTTTCAGACCAGACTAAGCCCCACACAGTCACAGTTCCTTTTCTAGCTTACAAAAACTATTACTCACGTGAACAATAAAAGGATAAGAAAGTTTCCTGTTTTCCTTTTGGGGAAGGGAACAGAGCACAATTACAACAGATTTTCTATTGGCTAAAATAAGAAATATATTTCAAGTTCAGACATTCTTGATACAGCTGGCAAAGGACAGACAGGAACAAAAGCTGCTTTAAGACCTTGCCGTTCCCACTACAAGAGGAAACAACCAGCTTGAGAAAAAAATTACAAACCTCACCATCCTAAGCACTAGAAGATCTGAACTACACATTTACCTCTTCAAGTCTAAAACCAGCAACTGAGTCTATTTATGTATCTTAATTTCATGTTAAAATAAAATGCATGACTTGAAAGTGTATTGATGCAGTACATTACATCTCTTTTCCTTTACATCAGGAAAGAAGTTCCACAAATGAGATTTTGTTGATAGTGTTACTGTTAACAGTACCATTTTCTTAACCTGTTGTTAGCAATCACAATATGGCTGATAGGAAAAAGGAGGTTACAGAGCAAAGGGCAGCTTCATCCATTGCAAAAAGCTGCTGACTGCATCAGAAGCTAGCTTACAAATTGACCATCAGGACAGGGAAAAAAAAAAAAGAAGACTGCAGACATCCATTTCTGAGTTAAAAAGGAATTCTCATTTCCTTCAGCTACCAGCACTTTATTCAGCTACCTTCTGCTGTCATTACACCCTTTTTCCTTCTCCAAATGAGCAATAGATGCAATGGAAGCAGAGCAGCCCATGCTGATGGAAAATTCCCACCCCGTTTCCAAATTAAGGATATTTTTTAATTACCAAAACCTACTCGTAGAAAGGGACAGAATATCAGACATGGCCCTGTGCTTGTTCGTTACCGCAGACAGTGAGAGCTCTTCTCCAAGATAACTAAGCAGCTTATCATTAACTGTAAAGCTTTCTGAATGCAGTGATATTTTTAAAATCCGGATAACTAATGAAGTAAATCATTAAAACTCATGCAGTGTTTTATGAATAGCTCTGCTCTGCATCAGTGAACAGAACTGAAAAAAAACCCTCATTCATATGGTAGTACTTACATAATAACATCAGCTTTAAATTACAGCTTATACAGGCCTGAATGATTCAACCACAGTCAAATCATTTAGTGTTTTTTTAAGTGAGCTTCAGCCAAATGATTGCAACATGCAGTTTTAGCTTAAAATAAATAATAAAAAAAAGTAAAATCTCCAGGTGTAATTTTATTTCAACAAACTGTGACTCACAACCAAAAAAGGAAATTTGGGATGCAGATGAATGGAATTATTATTTCTAAACACATGGCTGAGAAACAAGTGGCGTGCTGTACTTCCAAATGCAGCAATTAACTGGTATATGTAATGGTGCAAGTAAAGGAACTCCAGGGCCACATGTAATGGCAAGACTGAAAACATTTTTACAGTATTTCAGTATAAGCCTAACATAAAATGGAGGCCTGGGGAATTAAAGCTTTCTTTATACAAGCCTTATCAACAACACTGTACCAAAATGAGATCTGCACAAGAAAAAACAGGAATTAGACCTTTTGCTCTTTACTGTAATCTACTGAGACTGTTAACAAAGAGGAAACAGCTTTAGATTTCTGTGTAGCCTCCTTGACTCTTTTTCCTTCTGCTCCCATATAAGCAACAGATGAGCATTTTGATTAGAAAGTGGTCCCACTGACTACTGTAACATGACAAACCAGGTTTCTGGCATGCTTCTGAGCTGTAACCTCCCTTGGGTTTTGTCAGTAATGAGTAAATCATGAACAGTTATACCCATTTATGTCAGACTCCAGTCACGAAAGCAACAACAGCAGTAAATGCAGCTGCAAGAACACGGCAATGCAGTTCAAGGCAGAGAAGGATTCTAAGAGAACATCCAAACATTTATTGACACTTGTTTCGAGAAATCTGTATTCGTCCAAACGTTTTGCATGGTCTGAAATGATGTGTCTATGAAGTTCGCAGTCTTGACCTCTTCCCTTTCCTTTGAAATGTGCTTCTTGCAAGCCTCTTGGAATGAATCTGATTTAGGGTGTTCTTGAACAGTGCCCCACTGCAGTATGTTTTGAGCAAGAATCTGGTCTTCTACACATCTCCTAGTGCTTAAAGTACTGCTAGTGTTACTGCATAATTTTTGTTTTACTAATATTTTTGAAAAGCCTCTCCAACAAACTTACATATATCATTTTCTGCTCTTAAAGGATATTATTCTATATTTCAAGCAACTGTGAAACATCGGCTAATTCAGGGGGAGACTGAATGATAGGAAAAAGACAAAACCTCTAATAAACCCACTTAGAAACCATCAAAAAGAACAAAATGTTCAGTTCAAAGCTGTCGTTTCAGATTTTTATTGCCGATTACTTTAAGAGCTCTTCTTTCACCATCACAATTACAAACCTCAGCAGGGAAGTAACAAAATGTTCAAGTCACTTCAGAATAGTACCAAACCACCCACAGAAAGTTCTCCCAGCCGATGCTTCCCTGCTGTGAGCCAAGCGCTGCCATTACTGCTTTTGTTACAGATACAAGCTGATTCTAGGCATAAAATGCACAGTTCTGGCTCACAATTTTGTATTTCTATCATAGCTATAAGAACTCCCAAGTATTTAAGTGGGAGTTCAGAATGCCTAATAAGCACAAGACCAGACTTAATGTGCTGTTCCATGCTATTTTCGTCTTTAAAGGAAAAGTCTTTCAGGCACAAATTCTGGGCATAAAAGACAGGCACAAGTAAAGACATGCACGCAACATTAAAAAGCATACTAGAAAAACAAGTGTTTCTGCTCTCTCTCTTGCAATCTGGAAGCCTTAATAGTGAAAATTAAGGAATTTTATCTACACAGGGAGTGTGGTGCCTTTTTGTATCTTCATTATCTGAAGTGGTCTGTTGCTTTAGCATCTGACAGTCTGTCACATCTGTAGACAGCACTGAACTGTCAGCAGTGGAGAAGGCAGTAGAAATAACAGATACCTGCTGACTGATTCTTGCCTTTCATTTAGCTGACTTAAAGCATCTCTGTTCACCCCCCATTTGATCTCAGGATGTTAGGCTCCTCTTATTTTGTAATTCTCAGCTTTAGAGTTCTTTCATTAGGAAAACAGGAATATGAACAAAGGACCTCATGACATCTCCCAGTACTTCACATGCCCTCATATGACTCAGTAATATTTATTACTGTTAAGACCAAAAATATACTTATCTGTACTTTATCCTAATTTTTTTAATAAAAAAACCTATACAGAATGCTCCTTAGGCTCACAAAAATAGTACACAGACAAATAGTGCTGCATGGTTCACCCACTGACCTGGGCAGAAATAGATATGTAAGAAAGATGAACACAAATTTGGAATTGACAATTTTACTCAAATTATTGCAAAATGTTGTCATAGGTCTATGCAGGCACACCGGTGTGCTGGTTTGACTGAAAATGAGTTAATTTTCTTCATGCAGTTAGAAACCTTTCTTTTTCATAGCTAGCACGGTCATTATTTGGACTTAGTTTGAGAACAAGAGGTAACACCCCAGTGCAGAGTTAATGTTTTTAATTGCTCTGGTCTGAGAGCCAAGGACACTCTGAGCACTCTGCCCACAGGTGTGAGGCATCGAGGAAGGGGGGCATGGATGGGGCAGAGCTTGACTGACAGCCAGACTGATCAGTAAGAGGATTCCATCCCACTAGCGTCATGCTTCACATTTAAGGAGAGTTGGGATCTTTTGAGTTGCTCTCTCGTTTCTTTGCCTTCTTCGGTCTCTTTTGTCAGAGCCAGGACAGTTTGGGAGAGTTCTGTTCAGGACGTTTAGTTTGGCCTTTTTGCCATCCTGACGTTTTGCAGAGGCCTCTGGGCCTTTCTGTCTTTTTTCCTCTTTTCTCTCTCCGGGATCAGTTGTTGAGACCAGGTTCTGCTTCCTGGGACTGGCTGCTCGGTGCGGATGGAGTTTGTGAGGAAACGCATTGAGTATCTTTTATTTTATATCCTATTTCTATTTTTATATATAAAGATATATATTTACTAGTAGTGTATTAGTATTTTGTTATTTCATTAAACTGTGTTTATCTCAACCCAAGTTTCTCCCTTCTCTTTCAATTTGCTCCTCTATTTGGGGTGTAGGTGGGTAAGCGAGCAGCTATCGTGGTTGTATTGCTAGCT
Source organism: Caloenas nicobarica (assembly GCF_036013445.1). Taxonomy (NCBI): domain Eukaryota; kingdom Metazoa; phylum Chordata; class Aves; order Columbiformes; family Columbidae; genus Caloenas; species Caloenas nicobarica. Next base: position 31,979,788 of record NC_088246.1, on the reverse strand, counting down.
CGGGTTAAACCGTGACAACTGGGCAGCACTCACACAAACGTAAGCTGCGTATATTAAAAACCGGTAGGTGAGTAATGCACTTAAAAATCCTTGTCTTCTATTGAAATCGCTTGCACGAAACAACTTAGATATAAAAATTTAGATGTAAGGTTTGCTTATGTCACTAGAAGAACAATTTGCAATCTCGTGGGGAGAGAATTAAGAAATAAAGCATTTGAAAGCTGGAAGCACACATGAAAGGGAGAGATTCTGGGAAATAAGAACAACAAAATATAATAATGACAAAACGACAAAATTATGAACTAGAAGCCATAAAGCAAATACTTGTGCAAATACTGCCATCTAAGACAGTCTTTCTTTAAAGAGAAGCCCCACTGACACCATCTGGTTCTTTAGAATGAAAATGCTGGTATGGCCTTGTTTTTTTTTAGTGTGACTTTCCACAAGATAAATTAATTTTCCCCTGAGTGCTCTAGCTGCCTAATGAATCTACCAGAAAAACCATGATTGCTGGGACAATGACCCATGAAACAACATCCAGGAGTTGCTCTCTGGCTTTTCTAACCATCGCCTAACTGCAGTAGTCTTTAAACTACTAAATTGTGCAGAAGCACCCTCTAGAAATATTAATGTATCTATGTTGTGACGCTTCTCATGGGCAGCTGCTCTCATACGCATTACCGCACACAGTGATTAAAGTATTAAATAGGTAAAAACCCAGCAGCCTCATCAGCGAGATGAAAGCCACCTGAAGTACGGGTTCACACACACACAGGGAGGCAGGATCACAGAATCACAGAATGTTAGGGATTGGAAAGGATCTCAGAAGATCATCTAGTCCAAGCCCCCCACCGGAGCAGGAACACCCAGATGAGGTTACACAGGAATGTGTCCAGGCAGGGTTTGAATGTCTCCAGAGAAGGAGACTCCACAACCTCCCTGGGCAGCCTGTTCCAGTGTCTGACACCCTCACTGTGAAGAAGTTTCTTCTCATGTTTAAGTGGAATCTCCTGTGTTCCAGTTTGCACCCATTGCCCCTTGTCCTATCATTGGTTGTCACCAAGAAGAGTCTGGCTCCATCCTCGTGACACTCACCCTTTACATATTTATAAACATTAATGGAGTCACCCCTCAGTCTCCTCTTCTCCAAGCTAAAGAGACCCAGCTCCCTCAGCCTTAAGCAGAAGGCGACTACCAGCAGTCCTCAAAGGTTTATGACGCGATGACAGCACAGGTGCAACACACAGGCCCAAACTTTCACAACCACCTTCCTAACTTCTAAATTTTCAAATAAACTGCATTAACCAAGGAATAGAGTGCATCCGGCACCCACACCGCAAGTCCAGGTCCCCAGGAGCCAGGCCAAGATTGGCACCAGCGCTAAGGGTGACAATGGAAGGGCAGATGGAAAAGTTACCCCCCAGCCTAGGACCACGGTGCAAACCTCATCTTGTGATTTCTCATACAAGATGTTACCTGACACTGAAGACTACACAAAAAGCCTGTACATAAAATTGAGATTTGCAGTCTGCAGGGTGAACGAGCCCTCTCTGGCCTCATGCTGCCAGGGCTAGGATGCTTCCAATGGCTTTACGTGAGTAGCATGACTCCAGCCACGCTGTACCTCAAACTATTGCTTCCTCGCAAGGTACCATATAGTTAATCTTCACATCAGAGGCACTTGTTCCCCAGCTGAAGAGTCAAATTATTATACATTAACCATAGTCTCATCTTGTCACTGAGTGTGCCAAGTGAATTCTTAGAAACTTAGAGCATTCAAACCAAGCAAGTTAAAGAGAGAAGAGGCGGCTTGAATTGACACGGTATTTGCTTAATATGCTGAACACTCTCTGCAACTTGAATTCTCTGAGTCAGTGTTTCTCATGTCAATGATTATAGTAATTAGCAGCAAGAACACTAGATTTAGGGGGGCGACAGAGGTAAATTTAGGTCTTTAGAATGATGTATGGAGCAATCAGCACCAGTTAATAGGCATGCTGGCCACAAGCACAAAAATAATTTCCTATATGAGCAAGAATGTATAAATCGGAGCCAAATTTACTCAGCCACTAGAGGTGGTGGTGAGGCATCACACTCCAGACTTATCCTCACTTGACCCTTGCAGCAATCTTTCAAACATATAAATAATATAGAAATACACATTTATTCTTTTAACAAACATGGCATTTTAGTCATAGGACAGGTTTTGCCATTATCAGCATGCCTGTTAACTTAGAGCGCAGCGGTGTTTATTATGTACTCAGACCATTAGAAAAATATATTTACATCTGTTACTAGGGGCTCAAAATAGACAAAATAAGTCTGTGTTTTGTTTTTCAAAAATTTCTACCCATGTTTCTCCTGTCTCCTTAGAAGTCAGTATCACAAAACAAAACAGTATCCACAAATATCCACTACAGTCTAACTGGCAAATCCTGAGCACTCTGCCAGTGGTGATGACTTTTTCTTGCATATATCTATGGCCTCAAATACAAAAACTTGTGGCTAGAAATCATTCCACAATGCAGGAGCAGTTTAATATTCATACACTGAGTGACACTCTGCAGAGCAGATTTGCACTTATTCTGTGGAAAAAACCCACAGCAAGCGGTTCCATATCACGACAGTAACATCTCCCCTCATTAAGAACTATATCCCCCCAAAGCACATTGAAGTTCTGCACAGAAAAGCCTAGGATAGGAAGGTGAGTTTGGTCAAAGCCATCAAAAAAAAGCATTAATTCAGAATTACTCTACATCAAGTGCTGCCAGCAGTATTCCCACAGAGCTAAATTTGCAGACTACAGCTGCCACCTGTAGATTCCACAATCTTTTCCAGCAGAGCTAAATAAAATACATAAAAGTGCAGCATTTGTACATATGCAATTATATTAGACACAGGATAAAAACTATTATTGCCTAAAAGGAGACTGCCACCAATTTTACCTTTTTGATTTCATCTTCAAATGCTTTCTCCAGATATTTGTATCTCCTGATGAGTTTATTGAAGACCTAAAGATAAACACAGATTAAAAAAAAGACAAAGGGAAACATGACTGCCACTACTGCATCTGTAAAGAACATCTTTGATTAATCCATGATAAGACAATTTCTTTTTTTTATTATCTCCACAGCAGAAAATAAAAAAATAGGAAGCACTGATGGCTTCTCACACTGTGGTTTTAGACAATGTTTCTAGGAAATAAGCGGCTAGCAGTATGATATTTCTGCAGTCATCTGTTGTGTTGTCTATCTCAGGACAGACCATGAAACATCCTCCTCTATTAATTTATTCACAAGTGGAAAAATACAAGTGTAGCAATTCTTGCTTTATAGAGCAATGTTTGAAACAGAGAATTGACTGCAGTTTGAGAGTTTTCTTCTCCTGTACTTCTCAAAATGTTATTCCTACTCTACTTTTCACCCTGTCCGTGGACCGAAAGCAGGGGAAAGGAGGAGGAGGTTAACTCTGCACCCTTCCCCTGGCAATGCAGCTCTCAGGTGTAACTCAGAGTGAGGCCGTCACATAACACTGCTGGGCATCTTCAGGAGATGCAGGATCTTTGTCAAATCCACCAACACGAACACTTACAACAAAACATGCTACTGCCAGGGAAAGAGGAAAAACATTTGACAAAGCTTTTTACAAAAAGTATGTTCCTGGAAACACTTGTTCTCCAGTTTTCACCATTTGTTTCCCATCATGCGACTACAGATTGTGAAAGCAGAAGCAGCGCAGGTGCAGGCTGCGTTCAGATGGAAAAAGAAATTAAATAAACAAAAATCACTGCTCTCACTACTGTACAAAGGGCACAAAACATATGACTCACTGTCACAGGTAAAAAGGCTTATACAGGGAACAAATGACACTATTGTCAGGCTGGATGGGGCGCGGGCGGGAGGAGGGAGAAATTAAGTTTAGAAAGTTTCAATTCACTTTTCAGAGAATGTAAAATACATCCAGACATCCTAAATGGTAGTATTTTGGCTCAGAACAAGAGAAAAATTGACTTGTGCCCATGCTGAGAGGCAGAGCAACACAGAATTTTAATAAAATAAGGCATAAAATAGAGGGAAGATGAAAATGTAAGCTAGCACCTTGTTCATATTTCCAAAGAGAAAATTGCATATTTTTAAGTCCCTGCAAATGACAGAACTACAGTTCATAGACAAATCATTTGCTAAAATATCAACGCTAGCTTTAGTCATTTTTCTTGAAGACTTTTCACTCTTTGAATTGTTTCCATGACTAAAACCACAAAAAGTAGCCACATTACCAGTTCATTTGAGACTCAAAGTAAGAAACTACCTAGAAGATAAAGAAGCTCCAAATGCTATTTTAGCCTAACTTCACTTTTTCATAATACAATAAGAACTCTATTTCCCATTATGCATTAAAAAACCTAGAGAGGTCAATAAAAGGACACATCATTCAGGCATTAACTACAAAATGTTCACTTATTTGGTGGCTTTTGGTTTGAAATGCAGAGAATACACTGAAAATTCCACTGCTTCAAATCCTGAAGCCTTCTTTTCCATTTTCCAACACACAATCTTTTATTTTAAAGTTAGTTTTCTCCTTGGAGGACTGGTACTGCCAATTTTTTACTATCAAACCATTAAAATATTAACATTCTGGAAGACAAAAATCAATGCTTTTACTAATAACAGAAATTTTCCTACAGTAGAATACCTTGTTTTAAGAGATTATAAAGCTGATAAACAAGATGAATTGATTCCCCTTCCAGAAAAAAAAGTATAATTCACTTCTTGAGATTATCAAATATATGTTTTTAAAGGAGCTTGCTGCTGCTTAGCAAAAATTCGTTACCAATGCAGATTCTGATCCCAGCTCCTTTTAAATCAACCAGACACCTTTTCAGCAACTTACCACCCTCAACACCTTTAAAGGGACAGTGGCTTTTACGTTTTCAATTACTGTCCCCAGCACCCCAATAATAGCTAGTTATTTAAAAAGATAAATATGCTACCTAATTAACAATAAACTTTTGACATATGGGAGTCTCAGTAGTATTGCATTTTTATGCAACCCTACTTGTATCCAGAATTGCCTGGTGGCTTTGAACTTTCAATAGAATTCTTACTGTATTTTCTCATTTAATGATTATCTTCCATTAAAGAGTTATGCCATGTTAGCTTCTCTTCAATAATGTTTTAGGTTTCATTGCTTTTTTGTGTTAACTTCACATAGGTCTATTTGTGCCTTATTCCCGCAAAAAGAAATTATATATCACATACGTAAGAGAAATGAAAGCTCTTGGAATATATGCCCAATTCCTAACTAGTTATACAACTGAAGGTCAGAGGCGTGAATTTTATATTTTTTGTCATTCATACACTTCACGTGTTTCTAAAAATACGTTCACACAAATCCTTCAGGCTGCATACAGAAAAGGTCAACAAAAATAATAGGATGATGTCTAAAAATATACCGAACCAACAGCAGACTGAAATAAATAAGAATGCTTTCTGTAAAATAAAGCTTTGCTAGCTGTGATCAGATTTTCTTAGACATCCCATTTTCTTACCTAAAATTTAGAAGTTAGGGCAGATTACTGGTTAACTGGATTTTCAATTGCCCTGTAACCATCCTACTGCTGCGGAGACAGACTGCAGATGTTCCACTGTAGTCCTTTTCGATACATAAATGGAAAACAGTAATCAACCATGCCTTTACTGACCTGAGCATAATTTCGGATGGCATCATGATCTTCATCTGCAAAAAATACACAGTGGTTGGTCATCTTGGTCTTGTCATTGTCATCAATACGTGTGCCTCCAGGAGCTAAAAGAAAGAAAAAAAAAAACACCAAACAATAAAAAAGGCAAGAAACGATTTCTCAGTTTAGAATGTGTTCTATAAGATTTAATAAATCTTATGTTAGTATCACTGATGCAGAAGGTAAGAAGGTAAGAGCTAGCAGGGGAGAGGGGGGAACAGAGAGACCGAGCTGTGCGAGGCTGTGGCGGTGCCTGACAGAAGGGACAGGCTGGTCGATATGCTGCTCCTTAGATCACAGAGACCTCACAGGACAGAGATTTTGAATCTCAGCTGGTTTTGAGAGCACTGAGTGTGATCAAGTAAGTATGGGTTGAAGCATAACCCTTACACATATTTTAACTACTGCTTTAAACACCACAATAATATAAATTCTTTCCAAAGAGAAAAGTATTAGCACTCTCTTACTAATTTGAGGACTTCTCCTCTAATGCTTACCAGGCCCATACAAACATTCAGAACACTGCTGCAAAAGTTCTCTCTTGGCTTATTTTGTTGAGAACTTTTTTCCTAGATATTTCCACTGGCTTCTGTTTCCTGCATTACCTCAAGTCTTACAAAAACATATTTTCTTCTTACATACTAAAGAGCAGGAAGCAGGAATCAAACCAATGTGACCACTAAAAAAAGCCAACTTATTCAAAACACAGAAGGATGTGAAAGGTATGTTTTTGCCCAAGCTGCCACCAATACCTGGAAGAAATGCCCCATGAACATACACAAAGCACTCCTCGTTATCCTTCACTTCTGTCTAGCTAACCTTTGTTGCAACATATAGAAAGAAAGCTTTGCAACAGCTAATAATCTGGAGAGCTATATTACACCTTTTTATGCTAACAAATTCCTGTTTCCCCTAGTTAGTATGTCTCTCATTTTCTTTGCTGTTGCATTTATATGTTATTTCAGCTCAGACTGAAGGCTTCTCAGAGCAGTATCCATTTTTTGTGATATTTGCAAAACACCTCACACAACCAAGTCCCTAGGTATTACTGCACTACAAACAATAAATAACACAATGATACAAGATGCAAGAAGCATCTAGGTAAGTGAAATTGTGATTCAGTTTAGAATGTCCACTTTCTAAAGGAAGACAGCATCTAAAAAGAAGCAAGGCTGATCATCAAAATTCTGGACCAGGTACACTGCAGGTTACCTAGCATGCTGCCAGCTACCAAAATATCAAAGAGTGTGTCGGCATAGCGGCGATAATCAAGCCGGGAGCCTGTTGCATCCAGAAACTTGGCTATAGCCTCCAGGTCACTCCCAGCTTCATTGAGGCCTTGGACAATCGTATCCCTGAAGACCGTGGGTTCAAATTTCTCCTTTTCATCTGGAACAGAGATAAAGGAGAAGGAAAAGGAGAGAGAGTCAATTTTTAAACTTCCTGTTAAAATCCTGTACCAGCCAGCAACTGAAATAACCATGGCACACTAACATATTCTTACCATTCTGGTCAGCACACCCAAAGTTTGTTTGTTTGGCTTGTATTGCCCGTGGCAATTTTGCAGTGTTTACCCTCGCTTCCTCTCCTCCTCACCACCCCCCAATACCAAAACACACACAAACATATGGGAATAAATAAAAGAGAGGAAAAGCGACTATTGAAATCGTTTCCAAATTTCATACTCTTACTTGTCTTGTTAAAGGTATTATTGAATGTGTGTATCATCATGCATTGCTAAATCTGATAGCAGAATAAAGGGAATGTCAATTATGTGCACATAATCTCACTGTAGGAACACTCCATTTTTCATTTCTTGATATTTTTCTTTAAACGACTGTGTTCATATATCTAAAATGTTTTCAAAAAGGCAAGACTTCCAGAGAAGATGAGATCAAGGTAGCCAGAAAAATAGTTTTTGCATAAACATTTAGGACCAGGCAAGATAGTGTAACCAAGAATTTATCTTTCATATTCACGGACCTAAGCAGCACAAAGAACACAAATGCAGCGCTCACATTGCATTTTCTACAGCTGTCCCTGGTTGAACTCAATCAAGGTACAGTCTGACCTCCAGACAACATCCCTATGTCAAGGCCTTTAGCCACAACAGATGTATAACTACTGCAACCCCCAGATAAAGCTGGGCAGATTTACCTGCACCTCCTGCCGCTGCTCTTTGCAGGCTGTTAACAACTTACCACAGCCACTTGAAGTTTCTTAACAAGTCCTGGCTTTATATAAGGACACATATGAAATGCTTGTTACCATCAAAATAACTTTGAATTTCAGAAACAGAACTGTGAGTTGTTCTGTGACACTCAAAAACCCAAACTAGTTTGTCATCACCTGCTAACACAAATGTTGACACAAATTCTTAAAAACCTGCACATACTACATCCAGAAGACAAATGCAGAGATTTTGAGTTAGTAAGACGAATGAGGATTGGTAAAATTCCTGTCTAAACACGTGCTAATGCAGTCTGAAACGTGCCAGCTGCCCCAGGCTTTTTGGGAGAAGACGTTCTGGACATTACACATCGTCTGGCTGCAGGTTTCCTTTTCCTGCAACTCACGGGGCAGCTTTTTATCCCAAACATTAACCAAAAGCAACCCCTAAAAGACTTTATTTTCTGCTAGCCTTTCTTCCCCCAATCCCTTTTCTCCTGTCACAATAGCCTTAAGGCAATCAAACAATTATTTTACACACAATGCCAAATTTTATCAGCTTTATTATTTCTAATACAGACACATTTCTCTCTTGTTGTTCTTGCGTGTAACTGGAGTGCACTCATTCTACCTTCTTCAGGGCATCACTTGCCCATTCTCTCCCTCTTCCAACACATCCCCTTACCCCACAACAACTTTATCTGGAAAGCACAAGCAGTGCCTCCTCACTCAGTGTCCAGGCCACTCAATGGACTAGTTAACTGGTGATTCCAAGGAGCCAACAGCAGCTCCAGGGCTGCCAAGAACTCAGAGGTACTGGAAAAATGAGGCATCACCTTATTGTCCGGAAACTCCCTGCTATGCCTAGTTGTTAGTGGCTTGTTGACTCTATTACCCACCTCCAAGCAGCTTGCTGACCCATCCCCTGAAGCTGACCTGCTCGGACCAAAGCTGAGGATTACTCAACAACGTGGGTACCCACGTACACACTGAGGAAAGCACCGGCTCCCAACCCCAGCTCGTCCCAAAGTGATGCACACCATCATGGTGCCAACCCAGCTTCTCCCCTGTCACGCTCAGCTCCTCTCTCAGCTCACTAGGACAACCTGAAACAAGCAACAAACCAACCAACCTCCAGAAAAACAAGCCTTTTACTGAAGTGTAAATACTTCAGTATGTGCACTTCAGGCAGTTTTATTTGCAAACCAGAAACACAGCTCCACCCATAAACAAGTATCTGAGTGTAATTATTCTCTTTTGGGTTACCAAATAAGTATGTATTATTTGCAGGATAAAAAAAAAATGCCTGATGACTCATTAACTAATAAGAAGATAGAGTTCTGTCTTAAGAGATGTGTTTAAAAAACTAATCCTATTGTACTTTTTCAACTATACTTTGTCTAAAAATGTACAACGTTCACATCTAAACTGAAAAGTGTCATATGCTTTGTATCATGGGTACACAGTGCTCAATACAAACACCATGATTAATATTTCTTAGCTATTTTAAACAGCTTCTCCTCACGCCCCAGAAATTCTCCTCTCATCTGGAGTACCCTACTATTTTCTTGCCTATCACAATCTAAAAATTTACACAGGAAAAGGAGGTAAACTCATTGCATGAAAAATTATTTATAATTTCACTGGAACATTTTCCTACCAAGCTAATGTACTGAAGAGGAATATGCTGATGTAGCACAACAGGGTGAGTAAGAAGCCATCATCAGAAATGGTGACAGTATGTTGAGCTGTCAAGTACATAATTACTGAACAAGCACAGTTTGAATCACGGGCTAGCGGGGGCAGGTGTACCTTGCAGATGCGACTCAAACAATATCCAGTGCAGCACTGCTATACACAGCTTTCCATTTTCATCATGTTCCCGGATCTTTATTTCCTTTCTTTTGCTTCTAAGGAAATCACAAAGTACATTTACAGACCCCTCCTTACAAATAAACATTAACTCCTCAGCAGGAGGCCCACAACCATATTTCTGTGGAAAAAAAAATGAGATACCCTTTTTGGCCCCTCTTCTTACTTCAAGTTAATGTAGAGATGTTAATATTGACTTTTTACTAGATAATTTTCTTCCTGAAAGTAACATGCATAATTTTGCTTAGCTTCTTTTTAAACTGCCATTTACTTTTCTGCACCAGTTTTTTTTAGCAGATATTAACTGTATGTTATCTGTACCATGGGAACAAACTTGGGTCTTGGGTGTTGCCTGTCAGCTTACTTTAAACAATATGCACTTTTTGTTCCTGTTAATGCTTTTGGAAGCTTTTTGCCCTGCAGGTATTTGTCAACTGTCTGGATACATACATTTTCCTTATTATCTACTGGCATTTCTGCAACTCCATTTCAGAAGACACAAGGACATCAATTTGCATGCATGCAAGTACAGCACAGTCAATACAATCCACATTCCATGTATCTGCACCATAAGCACAAATCCCAGCCAGACGCAAACTACTGCTCAACCTCACCAAAACGTACTATTTAACAGCGACAGAGATTATACTACGAATGAACCAAACTATTTTCTTTGTCCAGATCGCTAAAAATTTGACATGGAACTGTGAGATGTCTCCTTCCCTTGGAAGGTGCTTCCCTTTACAAGATCATTTTTCTTCCTTCAAATCTTCTTAAAGACATTTTAATGCCTGATGCTATATATGCTGGAGGCAAGGTTTGTGCCTTTTATTAGGTCAATTAATACAGCTGGAAAGGGTGGGAATTACAAGCTCTGCCTTCATAGTTCTCTCCAAAAATATTTTAGACACTAAATACACTGTCAAACTTCAAAGAAACAAATTGTCTATTTCCTTTTTTTGCTCTCTGAAAGCTGAAAAGTTGTTCGCATCCAGAGATTAGTTGCAGCTAGCTGACCAGTGACAGAGTTCATATAGACAATTATTTTTATTAGACTCCCCCCTGATTTGCACATTTCAGATGCTGCTCTCTGCCTGGTACATAAAACAGAACCGTCTCTGAGGACTGAAATGTCACAGCCAGATCACAGCCACTGCTCTCTCTTCTACCTGCATGATGTTTCATGACCCCCTGATGTACGAAAACTAGCAGTATCTTCTAGTCTAAATCCGTGACACTGCTATGATACAAAAAGAAAATACATATACACACAGAAGGGAACGAACATTCTAGGAAGCCATTTCTCTTCCTCAAGCCCTCTGCTTCTAGAAAGATAACAGGTATCTACAATATTTCTAAGCAGGACCCTCAAATGTTAAGGCAATCAGAATTTCGTCATTTTTGAAGAAGAGATTTTATGCTTTAAGCACATAAAGAAGAGCCTTCATGTTAAAATTTCTATACTAAAGCCATTTAATATCCTCAACCCCATTGAAGTAATCTCTCAAAAAAAAGAAAAATCCACCCCACTGAGTCTTTTCCTTTTTCCATGTAGTCAAAGAGTATCTAGTGTCACTTCCAATCACTGTAACAGAAATTCAAGAGACAGGCACAGAATTAAAAATACAAGCTCTTTATTTATTCTATTACTTTTATTAAATAGGGAGCCAGAGATCAAATCAGTATTATGACCCATTATGCCAAATACATTGCAGAACATGGTCTGAAAAGGAAGTCTTTATGACAGAGTATTTTCTACGACAATTTTAGCAAATAGTATGTACCATAACTGACCGACCTAGATTGAATAACACATTCCATCAATCCAGCAGGATGTATATCCGATTGCTTTTACTGGTTGATCTGACAGAGGGTTTTCTTTAGGGATCGTTAATTCTACTCTAGTTACATCTGTGCTGTTGATAGTTAACGCAGCATACAGCTCCTACCTGCACAATGTTCTGGACCATGTCAACACAAAGTTAATCCCACTAATTACTGGAGCATCGTGACATTTAATTACAAACAATATAGGTTTTTTTTTTAATTAGTTATACCTGCAAATGTTGTACACGCATCATGGAAAGGACATTTTCAATTCAAGAGACCACACCAGTCAAACAGAGGAAGCAATGTGTGCAAGGGAGGAAAGACAGAAGAAAGCTGGCACCGGTTTTTATTATGACTGAAAAACTATTTTGCAATTCTCATCCAAGCTTCGTGACCATTCTAGATTTCAAGACATGCACTCAGCTCTTCAGACTCATGACAGAATTCATAATTTTCTGGGAAAGGTTGTGAAGTCTTTTTGTTTCATCCACACTGAGAAAATGCCCAAATTTCTTTTACAAGAAGTTAAGGCCAGTGTTAGATTTTCATCAGAAAGTCAAGATGGAAAAAGTTTGTTACATGACAGACAGAAACCCCATCTATATGTGCTCTAATAATCTGCTGTTGAAACAGCAAAATATCTAAGCCTTCTTTCCACAAACCAGACAATTATTTATTACACATATTTTTTGCTCTCTGCTCAAAAGTGCTGGGGATTTGTCTCGGACACCTAAACCATGACAAATGAACTCTGTGTACAGTATGGGCAAGCATCTGAGGATGACACTCACTGCACAGAATACCTGGATGACTGATATAATTAGCACTACTTTGCTTGCTTTAAAAATGGACGCAATATTGTACATAAAGAGAGTGCTGGCCACGTTTACAGAAGAATCAATATTGCAATGAATAAAATTTGACTTACGCAATGGTAATTGTTCTATTTTAACAACAAAGAAAAAAACCTACACTAACACAGCGGAAATGATATTTATGAAAAAGAAGTTTTCTGACCTCTAGTGTTACAGAAAGCAGGGCCAGTGAGATGATCTGACTATCTCATGGAGACAGAAGGTGAGAGCATTCCTTCTTACATGTGAAAAGTTCATTTATAGATATGGCATAGATTTGCGTCAAAGTAATAAAAACAAACATTTTAAAAAAAGAAAGCCAGATAATTTTCTTTATGCAACCTTTAAATAAAAGTTCCTATTTTGCTTTTTTTAGTTGAAAGGAACATTTTATAAAACACCTGAAACAAACATCTTAAAAGTTTTCTTCCTCATGTGTAGATATACTATAAACTCAGAATCTGATTTTTAACTGAGGTTTCTACGAGACTTAATAACTAATAAACCCAAATTTTACAAAAACTCCTAAGATACATAGAAAAAATAATAGAATTCATAGCTTAGTTAAAATTATCATCTGTACTCTTAATATGGCTGAAGAGGAGACAAACCTTAACCCTATCGAAGTTTCTGTTATTCCACCTGCCCTGTTGCTAGTACTTTCAACAAAGAAGAAAATAAAGTAAAAATGTAACATAACCTACCCCTCTTCCTAGTTTTGAACCGCTGGCCTGTTAGCACCGGCTTCTGATTCTTATTCATAAAATTTCTGGAGAGAAAAAAAAAAAAAAAAAGAGAAAAGGATATTTTTACTACGGCATTTAGAGACAACAGTTTAACTTAAAGGCAAAATAAACATTCAGTGTAGCAAAACCCCAACACATGAAAGTTCTTGATGTATACCCAAAGAATAAATCACATTATCTTACAAGACGAAGAGCACTGTGATCCAAGAATAACTGTGACGGGGTGTGCTTCTCTCGAAACCTGGCTCTTGGCATCCCTGTACAAAACCCTGAAGGCTCAGACTGGAACAGAAAAGCGAAGGCGCCTCTGTCCCTTCTGCTGGGCAGGGGTACAGCAGCGATGCAGCAGCATCTCGTGGGGACGCTCGGGGGCACAGAAGCCCCCAGGACATGGGACTGGAACCATCCTGGCGGGGCTGGGCACAGCACGGGTCTCACCATCACCAGACAGACCCCCAGGGATACAGGCCATCCTGCTGAAGACATTACTACGGTCTAATCGCAATGCTGCCACCATCAAATCCCAATCAAATGTTTCTTCCAAGCATTACTATATCATAACAACTTCTAGTTCTTAAAAACACATAGGTGTTGTAAAAATAAGAAAAGATAACCAAATCTCCCCACATCGATTTTGTGGATAAATACATAGTTGAGGACGTACACAGCACATCATGTAACAAAACTATATTACTTCAGACTTCAGGCTTATATTACTTCGGACCTTAACAGTGAATCTCAACATGCAACATTAAAAAATTTGAGAAGTTATCATATATTAATGCCATTTTATCTAAAGAAAACAAAACTAGTTTTCAGCTTTGTATTTAATTAGTTTAATCACACGAGACACAGCTTGTGCAATGAGCAGCCAAGCAAACAGCCGAATGCAAACAGCAGCAAATACAACAAGCTTTGCAGCACGTGGGAATCATCACGGGTCATCCCCCTGTCCTGCCAACAGCAAGTGCCAGTGCTGGGACTTACAGGCCACCTATTTCACAACCTGAAGGTCTTGAGGTCACTGTTACATACAATTTGCTCATCCAGAATAAAGTCTTACCATGCAAGAAGCCTTGTCCTTTGGGCACGTTCTTCTAATAACTTTAGTTTTGCAAAAATGTGTATTATTCGTATTTCTTCACTGCAGACTCGGAAGGTCTAATTTAAAAGTACACACATTTGCCAACACTTCTTCCTAGCATAAGGAAAGAGAAACTCAAGCTCTGTGGCTACAAAGACACCGATCACACATGACTATCCAAGTTAATGCTTTCTCTAGCCCTGCAAGCTCATTTAACAACTCTGTTAACAATGCTCCAGCTACCCAGTATGTTCCCATCCAGCAGAATACCTCTTCTAGCTGCAGCATCACTATCCAGCCACTTTTGCAGCATTTCAAATGTTTAACTTGGCAAACCACTGCTTTCTAGTCTAGGTCTACTATTTATCTGCAGTCAGAAACTGCCCACATGCACTGGAAATAGCCACTAAAGTTCAGAGTCAAGACTGGTTTTGCTTCCTGCAAGTCATAAAAAATAGAAAGATGCAACAAGCAGTTAAACAGAGAGGTTCACGTTCATCACTGAGATTTAAAGCTATGGTTTTAACAGACCAAGGAGCATTTAAAAAAACCCGCAACACTAAATAGCCTTCTGGAAAAATGATTCGTCCATCTGCAAACAGAGTTAAAAATGGCAAGCCAAGCGCTGCAGGATCCAAGCTTCCCTTCACAGCAGAGCTCAAAAGCCGCTTTCCCCCAATGAGCTGTCTCAGTAGCAGAGGAACAAGGAGGTGCTTTTGAAACTAATTAGGCAGATAATTTAGCAGTCAACAGGGATAAGCAACAGCCCAGCCTCTAGCCAGTGGTGACCAGCTAGATTTGACATATTTATCTGGTTTGTCTTTCTGACCTTCAGTTATTTGTAAGAGACTCATCTATAAAATATAACATTCGCCCAAGTGTTTCTGATTGTGTTTATGCCTGGTGCTGATACCTTACTTACTCCTTGTTCCAGGTATAAAAAACGTTAGTTTCAATAGATTGCAGAAGGAGCCCCTAAGGTTCAAAAGAAAGTGTCAAGCAAGACACACAGCAGGTGTGAATTAACCCTCTTGTCACAGCTCTTTCGGAGCACAAACATGCCATCGGGCTGGGATCAACACTGCCCACCTCCCTCATGGATTCCTTGGGGACAACGAAATGAATGACACCTGACACTCAACCCAGTCATACTGGTACAGTTTCCTAGTTGCTATGAAAGATATAAATGCATATGCTAGATTTCTAGTGCTAGACTTCTACTCTCCTTTGATGCAGTGTCTTCTTAAACTGCAAGAAGAGTTGCACACACATGAAGCTTGACTATCAGATTTTAAAACTGTTCCCTGTGAATATGCCCTCTACAACAGCTGGGAACAAGATTAAAAAAAAATAAAAAGCAAGCAGTTACAGTAAAACTCACCACTTCTGGCAGATTTAATGACTACACAGGTTCAGGAAAACAGAAGAGACTTTTGAATAGTTAATTACTGGGAACACAGGATCTGCCGCCTTCTATATTTAACTTTAAATGCACTGTGCTCTAATCTGCTGGAGAGAGAGTCAGGCTTTATAAGGCGCTCCCTCAAGCACTGGCCCAGGGAGAGCACCTGCACTTTCCTCAAGAAACCACAACACGACCCTGAGCAAAACCAACCAGTGACCTGTACAACAGCCCAGGATGTACCTATACTGCAAATGACACCAGGTACTGTAAATCAGATTTTGAAGTGCTGTTGCCACCACAACAGGTGCCTGTAGTTTAAAATCTACAAAAGTGAACGCAATGAAAAAAGCTTTTTTTTTTTTAAATCAAGAACACACCAACAACAGCACAGAAGTGATGGCTGAAAATTGTAAATTTAGGGTGGCAGCATATAAACTTGCACAGTACATTTGATTGCATTGCTGTGCAGCCTGTCTCTCAGGTGTCATGTAGCCAGAAAGCCTTGAAATCATAAAAGACCTTGAACTATTACATATATTCTCCATTTTGAAAGGTACAGGATCTGGGTAGGTCAAAGCCAAATTTTGAAATGCTGGCTAGAGAAGTAATACTGGTTTCAGAGACGTAAACATCCTAAGGATAGGTAAGAAGGAAATAGCCTCAAAAAGAAAAGCTAAACCACCAGTCAAACTTATATCTTGCAGACCAACATCCTCCAGGATTTATAGGAATAGCCAGAGCAGGAAAGAGAGCAAGAGGCATGGAAATGATAGCTCCTTAGCACACTCCTTTCACAGATTCCATTCTTCTACGGAAGATGGGAGAGGCTCAGCGATAGATACTTCACTCTGGAGTCTCCTTTAGGATCCAGAAAACCTCTTGTAAAAAACTCATGTGTTCAAATTCCGTACCTGAATACCTGTTATTTTATAAGCAGGTAAGTCAGGAGCTGAGCTGGGTGACCCAAGTGGGAGATGTGAGACAGCAGTACAGAACCAGGCATCACACTCTAGAACAGGCTCATTTTCCATAGGAACCTGAAAATGTCTAAGCCTGACGATAACAAACTTGTATCTACAAAATTCACCAGAAAAATTAAAAAATGCATGACAAAACAGTTTCACAAATTCCACTCCCACTCTTGTCAACAGGCTTCTACAAAACAGATTCATACTTAAAAAATATGAAGCTGTTGATTTGGTACATTCTCCTGAAACTGCTTGAAGTCCACAAGTTCAGTTTTCTCTACAGTTGCTTCTCATTTACATGCTAAAGACCCTAAACAGTTAAAATAAAACTGAGGGTCTTCTACAGTTGTAGGTTAGATCCAGACATGCATGATATAGCAGTTTCTATAACTGACCAATACTTCTCGCACAACTAATTAAAATGGTAACAGCATTAATTAATGAAATTAATTTACAAAACCAGCAACAGATGAAGTAACAGTTACTTCAGAGCTTCGCCAAGCTTGAGCTTGCTTAACAAGTTAGAAAAACGCAGTCTTTTATCTATACCACAGGGAAGTTCTTAAAATGATCAACTCCTAAATTATTGAAAGCCTTGATAAGGCTGAAGTTTCTAGCAAGCTAAAATACTGGAATCATTTGTTCTTGGAAATGTATTGCTCAAATTGAAACAAAACAAAACAACACAAAAACCTTTATCCAAACCAATACGATTTTTCTAAGCATCAGTTTACGCTTCTTTTAACTGAAACCTCAGAATCATCTAAGATTCTTCAAACATTAACACATTCAAGAATTCAAGAACAGTTGTTTCACAGCAGTGAAACCTTACTGCCCTAGTTATGGAGAGAGGGAAATCAATGCCAGACAACATTAAAAAAAAAAAAAAAGAACAACTGTTTAATACAACTCTCTACCAAGATGTTATGGCTGTCTGTTCACAGGGCACTGTAAGAATGGGCAGGCGGAGACCCTGTGTGCAGCCCACCGGTGGGCTCCTGCATCACTGCTCCACGGGATGCTGCTGCTGCTGGGACTCGCTGATGGCATTTGATTGACAAGGTGCTGGAGAGAGCTGCCAGAGCACCACCAACACAGCACCACCAGCTTTCACAGGAACAGATGCTTGGCAGGATTTATTTCCATCTCCTTCCCTTGCTCAGACATCATGCAAGACAGGAACACTCATCACAAAGTCAAATACAATAAAGCATGATGGGGAGACTTTCTTTGAAGGAAAAATCCCAACCCACATATAAGGTCAATCTTTTTTCCCCGAAGAAGTGGGATATCCAGGACATGAAAAGGCTTTATCAGGTCTTTTTCATTCAGCAATGTTACTAGGCATTTTCATCCTCTCACTGTTACAGTTCCAGGCTTAGGATGAAAACCTAAAGAGGGTTTTCCTCTTCTTTCAGCAACAAGCCAAAGAGTCACGTTAAAAGCATATTACCGGATTTGAACAGCATGGAGGAAGAGCTGCCCTTGAGCTTCTGCTGGAGAGGAAACATGTCAGCACACAGCCAGCAGCACTTTGCTCCCCAGAAGTCAGCAGGCAGCTAGACTACGAGCTAACAAAACCTTTAGGTGGAAAACTCAGATATCATTACCGGTAGAGAGGAACAGAGTGATGTAAGGGGATGATGGGCCAGGGCAGACGCAATACAGCCACCAGTTCTCACCCAGTCCTCGCCAGGCTTCCCGCTTTCCACCAGGACACAGGTCCCCAGTGGGGACTCTGGCAGCTCCTGCGTGTGCGCAGGCACTTCCCCAGGCCCAGCTGTGGGGAGAGCGAGCGATCGCAACGCACATCGGTCACCAGCCTGCGTGGCTCCTGCAGCGCTCACAACCACAACAGCTGTGAAGCATCTTCTGCTTTTACACAGTTTTAATGCCCTCGTAAAGCTACGGAATCCACCCCAGCTGCCGACATTTCCCAGGTCCAGTCAGCGTGAAGGAAAAGCACTTTATTTACACACCCAAGGCAGCGCGCTGGCTAGCCCACAACGTGAAGAGCGGTAGCAACACTCCCTACGTTCTGCTAAAGCTCACTTTGACACTGCTGAAAAATAAGGCAATAAAAAGCTCTGCTCGCTGCTTCGCAGGGTCCCAAGTGCTGAGGACGAGACCAGAGCAGCACTAAGAAGCCACCTCTCTCCTTCTCTGTACATCTGGGGAGCCAGCAAGACCAAGCCCCTACACTTACTGAGACTCACCGGGTTTTCTTTATGCAGGCTGACTTGTGCTATTTCATCACCATTTTCCAACTATAACCCTCTGTTCCTAAAACACAGGGGTTTTTTTAAGAAATTACTAATAATCCGGAGGTCTGTAACTTCAGCCGTGGTACAAATCAGCAGGAAGGGCAGTGCTGGCAGCCAGAAGGTTTATCTTGCCATTTTGCCCACAGAGGCCACCAGCAGAGTTAAATGTTTATGAAACCTTTACCCCAAAGGTTTCACTCATTACAAACAGTAAAGCCAGAGCCAGGCTCTTACCACATTAAAATCCCCTCACTGATTTTATTGCACAAACAACCTCAATGGCAACATGCACGGACTAAGCAGCCACATAATGATGCGCAGGGTAAATACAATCAACCTCATGTTTTTAATATTTACATGGAAAAAAAAAAAGGATACTGCTAATCCACAGGTTTATTGCTGAAAAATACATCTTCTGTTAGGGGTTAATTTTGCTTATGACATTATAGTACACAAAGCAACTAGATATCGACCTTTGATTTCATACTTGGAAGCACGCCCTAGTACCCGTGGCTATCATGTGTAGTATCCTAAGATAGTGTTGGAGCAGGTTTTCAGCACACACCAAATGCCCTGTCTTTCCCAAAAGAACCTTCCAGAAGTTCTTAAGGCACCTTGTATTTATTTCTTTATTTTTAAAAATCACAGGACAGTGCTTTTCCACAGTAAAGAGTAATTGTCCACTCTAATAAAAGTAATTGTCCTTTATTAGCATGCCTTGTGGACGAAAGAAAACAAAAAGATTAAACAAGCAGAATTGGTTTAATTCTGCAGCAAGTACAAACAAATACCAAAAGAGAAAGAAACTTACCACACATTAAATAAAAAATTGTGCTCATGCAAGATTCTCCATCTGAGAATTGTGTAACCTGTGAGTAGTTACCCAGCTGAGAAATAAGTAAACCCAACTAAAAATGAGAAGACAAACACACTGAAATTTGTACCATAAATCTTGTCACCTAACTGCTGAGATGCACAGGAAAATGTTTCTTGGAAAAAACTCAGAAAAACACAAACAAACCCCAACACTGCCACCAATTAAAGTACAATCACACACTGCATCAGAGATCCAGCCCGCTACATGTATTTCAGGACAGTGGGTATTTCTGTAGAAATTCTTGGTGAGTGACCTAAGAAGTGCCTCAGCTGAATAACAAGGTAAAAAACAAGACAGAAACCTCCCATGATCAAAGCACTCCAGATGCACTTCACAAGGTCAAGAGAATTGTAAATTGAACAACGGAGGCAATGATTTCTGTGTCCCGTAATCAGCAACCATATGAAATATGCATGAGTCAAGTCACAGTCAGTGGGGAAAAAAAAAACCAAACACACAACTAAAAACCAACTAAATAATTGACAGATAAAAATACAAATCAAGAAAATGAAATCATACCTGGGGTTGACACACACAAAATCTTATCTTTCAGTAACAAGGTTTCTTTCCACAACTAAGAGGAGGAATTAGGTATAGTTCTTCAAGGGCAAGGTATTAGTAGGAGCTTTTCTCAGACTGCTGAGAGCTCTCAGGCTGCTGTGCTCCTCCCTGAAGTACCTGAGATAATGGAGATGGTGTATTGCTACAGATAGTTCATACTCAATTAACAGTCATTTTAAGGTGATGGCTAGTCATCTAATTCCAAGCTTGCATGCCCTGCCAGCAGGAAAACCTCTTAGAAAAAGAAGGGGATAAAAAGGATCGGCAGAGATCAAGGTCAGGTTAACTTGAAAAACAAGCAGAAGACGTTACTCTTCCAAGGCTAACAAGGTTGGGTTTTTTTTTCCTTATGCAAGATACCACTTTCAATGGACTGTGCAGATGTTAGAACAGGATTAGTGAATCCGGAGGAACACTGGATGTGCTGTTTATCCTGAAAAAATATAACTATCTCAGCAATTACTATAAGAGATGGTGCTCCTAAAGGAAAAACAGTGCAGCTGAAATCCTGCAAAAACATGATTATAAAGGTACTGCTGCAGTTTAGCTAAATTCTTCACTAATGTTTGGCAGAGAGAGTAGTACCAGACGCCGTTCACAGTACACTAGCAAGAAATCATTAATGGAGGTACTTTACAGGGGTCCCCTGAGACAGGTCTGCAATAAACCAAAAAAAAAAAAAAGCAAGTATTTGGAAGAAAGCATGTTAAAAAAAAAAGTACCAGAAAAGCTTCATTCCAGGCAATGAAGTCTGTCAGACACAAGACAACACAGGAACAGCTCGGTAATGACGGCCAGTGGCAAGAAGAGCAGTTTTTCATGCAGGTTACCACTCCTCTCTCTGCTGAAGTCCACCCCCTTCTCTTTTGTTAACGTACCAGCCCACTGCAAGTTGTATTTTTACAGTATCGAGCCTAGTCATACAATTCAAATATCACAACAACAAAATTAGAGGTGTGTTGCTGCCATTTTTCTTGCTGCCTCAAAGCTCTGAGCAGCAAAAGCACAGGAGATCACCAGTGTCTCCAGGATACAGCACTGCAGCGTTTGAAAACCCATAAATTGTCTTCAAAATTACACGGGCTAAGCTTAAAAATGAAAAAAAAAAATAAAAACAAAACCCTAAGTGTGCATTCTCCAGAAAGTAATGCCTCCCAGTTGCTAACAGTTTATTATTACATGAACTAAATACAGTAATCAGAGGAGGGATGTATTAATAGCCAGCACCTCTTACACACTTGCAAGCAGTGAAGGCCGTGGCTTTAATAAAATGACAACTGCCGTAAACAGACAAGCAAGTTTTAACTCAGAATTCCTTAATTATTTCTTCAAAGCATGTACAAGAGCAAGGAGTTCACTGAGTTAACACATGGCTTTTTACCTGCAGGATAGTGAATCAGCTTCCAGATACTTGGATTTTGATATTTCTGGCTGAAAAGAGATGGCACAAAGAGCCAGCAGTGGAAACGCACAACGCTTTGCACCATGTCAAGTATTCCAAACACACCAGCTAATGCCGATTATGCTGTTAGCAGCATTCACTTGGCCAGAAAGAGTCCATAACTGACCCGCATGGAAGCCTGAAAGTTCTTAGATGGATTCATGGAACAAGAGTGTATCAAGGGCTATTAAACACAGGGATGATATAACCTTCTGAGATGAAAATTGCGGTAAGTATCACAAGAGCATGAAGGAAAGAAATGAGTGCACTCCCATCTACCTATATTTTTATAACACCACATCCTTCCCCCACACACTTTTTTACAGCTATCCAACTCTACAGGCCACTTTGAGAGACCAGGCTCTGGACCAAAGGCCAACTTCTCCCAGTAAGTCAAGCTTTGGTCTGAGATCAGGTAACTTAGAGGCATCATGTATCCCACACAGCTCCTTCTCACTCCGTACTTCGAGAAAGCCTCTTAAGTCCACAAACACACCAGACGGGCATTATTCACCCACAAGAACACGCTCCACTGTGGAGTATATGACAACAGCACTGAGAGCTGGGTGGGAATTCGGTACAGCCAGGTGAGGAAGAAAAGTAAGCAAAAATTCCAAGAGGGCTGACCTGGGTCAGCATATTGTGTTACTGATTTTGTAGGAAGACTTCAAATTGCTTCTTTTTGAGACGACAGAAGACATTCAAACTAGTTGTTTTCAGTGTATACATATATATATATACACATATACATTTAAATACACAGTTGACCAGAATGTCAGAATTAAGAAACATTACCATGAAAGGAAGTCAAATAAAGTAGCAATATAAATCACCTGAGCTAGAAGAAAACACAGTAATTAGCCTGTTGCTTCACAAATTTGTATTAATTTTCCAGTATTAGCGTCATGTGCTAACAGCATAATCACATTACAAAAAGCTAGTAGGAGTTGTTGAGTGAGAGACATCTGCCTCACCCAGATGTAGCCCAGAGCAGGTATATCATATTTTACCCCACTCCACTGGAGGTGCAGCAAATCCCACCTGTGGTCACTACCCGTGGTCAGTACCTTTTACACTGCAGCAGTTCCTGAAGCGCTTTGTGCCCACACACTGGGAATGGACGCACGGACAGCTGTCAGTCAGCTCAGCACAAAAAAACGGCAATTTAATGGATGCTATTAGTTGTAAGGCCCACTGCCTATTTCATTGTCCGTCTTTTTAGGAGGCAATTAGCAAAGCCAAAACCCACATCCACTTCTCCTGACCGAACAGCCAACTGTCAGAACCCAAAAATGGGGCGCGTTTCACTTTAGACGTGAATGATGACACCTAAATCTGCTCCTGCAATTTTTGCCTCTTTTCACAATCAATGGAGAAAAGTAAACATTTCCAGAAAACAGCTTATCTAAAATATTCTGCTTGCCCATCTTAGGGTGAGATCTTAAGGGAGTCTCTTGTGAACAGTGTCACAGCTTCAGCTTCAGGCACTTTTTAGATATTTGAACCAGATCAAAACTTCCTCCATCAGTTTCTACAACACTACAAACAGAAATTCACACCTGCAGATTGGCAATCTGTGTGAGAGTCTATAGCTCAGTGACACCTAAAAGGAGTTTAATTATGCAGCCAAAATTAACAACAGAATGATTACTAGTGGCATATTGTTCAGTTCTATAGTTAATTCAGTAGACCTGCTTGCTTATCTTTCTGAGGTGATTCACAGAGCTTCCATTGTTGGCCAAGAAGTTTCACAATCCAGCGTACCACAAATATGCTGATAGAACAGGCTCAGCATCAGACCACAGCCACCCACCTGTGCCCAGCCCAGTTTCTGAAGCCAAGTATTACTGCGGGAGTTACGGATTTCTAACCAGAATAGGTTTAAGATCTTTTTTAATGGGCGTAAAATATCGCTATGCCAGCCAGCCTGGCTTCCTTCAGCAGAAAAAGCACACAGCCACTTTTTGTGGCTGTTTGGGCTGGATCAATGTCAGCTCCGCACAATGATATTTGATACTATTAGTAGGGAAACCTATTTTCCTGTTCACAGCGTTATTGTTCATGCACTGGAAAGACCGATGTCAGCAACCTACTTTTGCAGATAACCTAATAAAGGTTCCAGGGGATGTCTGTCTGTAGGTGTACGCATACAAAAGTACATGTAAGAGAGTAAGAATACCAATAAAAGCTATGTTAGATTTCTACAGCTCATCTCCAACAAGGATGCAAGAGATGAGTAATTTAAAAGGTTTATCAACAAGACAGCTAAAGATTTTTTTTCTGGACTGAAAAAACACAATGAAAGGCTTGGCTGGTTTCTCTGAGGACTTCAGAAAGATATGCCAGTTAACCTAGGGCTCTTTAATGTGGATGTACAAAAGGATTCTACAAAATACATTAACTTTCAGTGAAAAAAAGGGCAAATACCTTTCACTAATATACCTCCTGTCCTTTTGAAAGAAACAAGCCTTTCAAAAGCCAAAATAATGTTAACAGCTACTGCATCTATTGTACGATTAGGAAAATAAAACAACAAAAAAATTATTTCTAATTTTAAGAAGTGAACTGATGCTAAATCTCAACATGTCGATCTGTTCTGTCATGGATACAGTCAAACTGCCAAAGTCAATGAACTGACTGTTAAAACCCATTCAGACCAACGCATCTGCATCCCACATCCAATGTTTGATACACTCTGTGGCATTAAAAAACTAGAAAACCTAGCATATGTTCTCTGCTAATGGAAGATAAAATGTAAAGGTAGAAGTGCCAAGCTAAATTTATTTTTTAAAACTCTAAAATGAAACAAAGCAGATGTTTAACCTGACTCTCAGTCAGGGGCTTTGCAACAGGTGGTAATTTTCCTTTAATCTTGACAATGCTGCAAAAACATTTCAGATTAAGAGTATGTTGATATGAACCTTTATTAACCAATTCTTGAGAACACTAATTTTGGTAGCTATTCAGTAATCTAATAACCTAGTTATTAACAGGAACTGAGTAATTCATTACAAAAAAAAAAAAGTTAAAAGGATGTTAAAAAGAACAAATGGGGAACATCTTGCTTTGCACTAGGAAGACAGTGCCATTTTCCCCATCACCAACATCTTGCTCTCCCTCAGCCTCAAATGATTTTTTTTGTTGTCTCCTCATACCGTAACACTGCTTTTGCACCACTGATACCTACCAGGCCAGACTGAAAAGGTCAACAACTGTTTAAACTGACAAGACAAAGGGAAACGGGGAAAGAATCGGGCCTTCCCGTACCAGGGAACAAAGGCAAATCAGGGAGAGCACGAAGCTACTAAACTAACTCCAGCATCAAACAGGCTACCTGTGAAATGCTTTGGCTTGATGCATTTGGCTTCAGAGACCCATGGACCACTGCCTGCAGGTGACAGTTAAAGAATCCCACAACTTCACCACAGGAGAGACCTGATAGTCTGATGCCTCAATGATTTAGCAATGTAGGTAACTAAACAACCAGTCTGCTGTCATAACAAAGGATCTTGGAGGCACAACAGCAATGCAAATAAAGTGACATACTGATGACAGGGCACACTGGGAAGGAGGCACTTCTCAGCATAGACCAATAAAGACTTTAACAGGAATAAAACAATTGAAAATATAAAGCCCTTCCTTTGCCTCCTTCGAAAAAGTAGATTACGAGTATTTTTTCCTTCCTCTAATCCAAGGAAAAATCTTGTAATAGAGTTACGCAAAACAAAATAGCCCAACTCAAAACCCGGCAAAAGACCTCATCCAGGTGTTTGAGCAGAGGCGAAGCAGATTTTTCCCGTGCTGGGAAGTGACCCGAGACTGATGCGCAGGATAATAAATTTCAAGGGCAGAGCCAAGGATTCAGGCAGCCCTGGGGACGTGCTGACTGGGGCCTCTTTTTTTGGCGCAAAATGTAGGGGAAAAAAAAACCAAAATACCATCTTGGACAGAATATGGGATTCAACAGCACAACATGGGGCATCAAAAGCGCTGGCTGATGGTTTGGGGATCCTTAGGTCTCAGTCACAAGAAACTATGCATTAAGATAATATAGTCAAAGCAGACCTAAACAGAAGGGAGACTACCAGCCCAGGTATCAGGAGCAATCTCAGAGAGGTGCAGAGACATGGGACAAAACCAGCAACAAGACTCTAATCAAGCTCATCAATACTGGCTCATACACAGAAGGTTGCAGATTGAGAAGAAACTTGCTATCCACTCTTCTTTTCGAAGGGTTGCCTTGTCATTGAGGGTTTATTATTGGGTATTATTATTGAGTAATATTATGAAACAAATAACATATTTTGTTTTCCTAATTTCGTATTACTTTAGGCATGAATGGTAGCGAAAATAAATGACTAGCCCTGTATCTGCTAATGCTCAGTAACACATTCCTAAGATTTCACCTCCTGTGCATTATCAGAAGAAAAATGACTAATGTATAACTTGAATGCACCAAATGAATACTCCCTCTTTAAAAAAAAAAAAAATCTAGACAAGTAGGGGATTTTATTTAAGGAAACAACCTAAAATGAAAGGATCACTTACGCTTGCAAATTACAAACTGTCGAGCTGCTTAGACTTCTTTTTCTGCAAGAAAACACTTTTAAGGAAAACACATCAAACAGTGGTTCTTACAATGAAGTACAACCCCAAAGGCATATTTAATTGTTCTTCCTGAAGTAGCTGAAGGAGCTGTAGATGGGTGTAACTCGTTGGGATTCAAGACATCACAGGAGGTGCTTCCTTCTTGTGTCCCTGACCGACCTCTCAGTCCCAGACTGTGTCTAGCATTTTCCTTGCCTGACCTGTCTGTCCTCAATTCTAGTTCTCACCAGAAGTAATTCATCCTTTTTACAGGCTGACTAAAAGCAATAATCTTTGTCCACTACTATGAGTCTGCAATAACTGCAAGCAACTTCTATACAAAGCTTCTCCATCTGACCTAAGAATAACTCAGATTTTGCAGAGCAAATTGTTATACAGGACTCCAAAACATGGCTATATATGAAGTACTCAACAGATTTTAAAATTCCTATAAAAAACTCTATGCAAATTCTACTGCAAAACCACATTTCTAATTTCAAAAGCTCTTAGATGCATAGCAACAAACAGCTCTTTTAGACAAAGTGCCTATTATGGTAGGAATTACTACTGATTTACTTCCTGGAAGTATTTTCATGACTTCTGGGAATTTAAAAATCAAAATACATAACTTGACAAAAGATTATTTGTTTTATATGGCACATGTAAGGAAGTTTTCTTACTATATTAAAACATACTTGGTGATAAAGGCATATCTAAAGATGGAGTGGGAACAAGACTGAACGATAGGAAAAAAAACTCCAGTCATGTTAACAGCCATTACCCAGGTTTCATCTTCTGTACTGACTCATGACCGGCTTGCCTGTTAAATATAATACTTTGCCTAGGAAGTATGCACCAGGCATGTCTTAGTCTTCCAGTCTGACCTACACAAGCTGCCACTTGCACTGACCCAACCCAACTGCAAAACTGTGAGCCAAGATGGAAGGTTTACCAGCAATGTGTTACAAATACACTATTTCCCTTTATGGTGCTTGCACTACGCAACCTCACTCTCCAGAAGACCAAAGCTGTTAAACCCTGAAACGCAAGCGTTTCGTTCTGGTTTCAGCTTTATAGCATGTGAGAACCTCGAGGAGCACTATGCTGCTGTAAATAAGGCCATCGCAGCACTGTACCCTCCCTTTGGTCACTGGACTCTCTCGACTTTGCTTTTGTTTTGACTTTTGCAGTTTCTTACAAGATCTACAGCTAGATTTAAGAAGTATGGTATGGCAAGTTGAAAAGGGTTTTCAGGTGTGGCAGAATATTATTGCACTCTACAGACTTCTCTCTCTAGGGAGAAGCAATAGATTTTTTTTTCATTTGTCGATTTTCCTCTCACACACCAGCATTACCTCTGAGTGATCCCTGAATATTCTAGTTATCTTTGAATGGATAATTACTCTTTTAAATTAACAAGTAAGTACTGCTGCAGTTGAGAGGAGCACTCATACTTAATCAACAGCGGATCAGATGGAAAAAGAAATCAGATCCACAGGACAGCCATGGCAGTGCACAAGTGAAATTTATTGCATGTGACGTATCAGAATGGAATTACTTTTCCTGCAGGTTCAGGCAGTGAGATAGGTGACAGCCTATTGCCTCACGTGCAACACAGACATAAGGATTCTTTAATTTGAACAGGAGGAATAAGGACAGAAAATAAGCTAAGTAAAAAACAACGTCTCTTAAACTGATCTGAACTTAATAGCACATATCCATTCAACACATACTCTTATTCCTCTGTCCTGAAAAATTCCCTTAGGCCCGCAAACAGATACATAGATCTGTAGATGACTGTATTATGTAAGCAGCATTTAAATAATCTTATCTTACACTGAAAAATTACTCATGGATTAGATCTAATTAGGTATGTTTAACCCAGCTGCCTCCACCATTCTTCACCAAATAAAAGGTTTGATTGCAACTAACTGCTGACACACGCTCCCAGACTCCATTTTTCCCAGTCACACTCACGATTCCCAGAAGGTAGAGTGGGGTCTGTATGTGCTGTTAAGTTTTTCAACATCCTTCTACATTAAGATGTATTTCCTTTACAGCTTTATGTAATTTTATTTACATCTCTGAAGTTTTTAATTTATTTTAGCAACACTCCTCTGAAAAGCCACTGCACATCAACTCTTGCGGAAGCCGTGCTAATGCATGATTGGGTTATTGCCACCACTGGCAAAGCTTAAATGGGAAAGAACTTAGTTTTTTGCAAAGGTGCTCAGCTGGGCCTCTGATATATATCGCTCTGCAGTCACTAAACACATCTCAGTCTTTCATCGGCAAAAAGTTGCTTGTTCTGTTACAAAAAAAATTAAAGTACCTCCCTACATGGAATTCATCTGTGTGAAACAATTTGTTTAAAGCTTGTATTTTTCTTAATCAAAAAGAATCAAAATGATTTAAAGTCTCGTATGAAAAACAAAGTAGATGTGTTGTCTGAGCAAGTGGTTCATATCAGGACCATCTACAACAAACCATTAAGAGAATATTAAATCAACCTGGAAAAGAGCAATTTTTTTTCCTAAATTACAGATCCAATGTTGAGTATATAAATGGAGCAAGGTTTACACATTTCTGGTTTTGTTATGAAAGTAAAGCTGACTTTTTAAAATTTAGTTTTTAATCAGGTAGAACAAATGCACATTTATCTAAGGCACTCACATTGCTCTCATCATCACAATACCTGAGCACCTGAAAATTCCTTCTTTGCACTGTTAACCCTCACCATTTGTAGGATGATTATGTGGGTTGCCCTTGCATGATTAGCAGTTGAAGATATAGCGAAAAAAAAAGTGTACACTCAAAAATTTACTTTGCAGCCTATACAAATAAACTTGTGAGCAGTTTTCTCTACAGAAACATCTACAGAGATGGTTGCTATGCTGGTGATATTCTGGGTGTAAAAAAACGAAAGCTTGCTCTGCTCAGACAGATCAGGTCTAGGAGCAAACCACCAACACTTGTGCTAAATCAGACTAATAAACCCTGTCAGGAGGACTATATCATTATCTGAACCTTCAAGCCCCAAACTGGTACTTTCGCACTGTAGTTCCTGCTGGAGAACATTGCTCACCTCTACTCTGCTCACCCAAGAGTCCAGACCCAACAATCTTTTGGAAGATGCCTTGGTGTCCTTCTGTCCCATAAGCTTGAGAATCCTTCAAGTCAGTGTTCAAGAAAAGACGAAGCGAGTACAAGTCTCACTTTGCCAGACTTTGGGTATGGCTGGAGTCAAGTGTTGGGATTTGCTCCTAAATTTGAAAGTGTAGAGAAAGCCTAACTTGGTGCAAGGTCAACAGGGAAATGGTAGCAGACGTAGATCTCTATCCATGTCTCATATAAGCACCCTGACTATAGGAATACTCTGGCATTCAAAAAAACACCTATTGTGTTCAAACACGTATCGTGTTCACCAGCCTCTGTCTGCCTTCAGTTTTTCTTTTGCAGTCTTTTTATAATCTACCTTTGGGTATAAAACAAGACATAGCGACGTTGACAGATCTTATCACAGATCCAGTGGTTGTCCTGAGATCCAAGATGAAACTTAAAAAAAAGCCCCAAACACAATAACATAAAAGTGCTTAAGGAAGTCAAAGAGTTATACAACGCAAATTAATTAGGTAGAGGGGAAAGTAATCTATCCACAGATTAGTATCTGTGAGATCTGAGAGGAAAAAACAGAGGATGTTTCTAGCAATAAAAGCCTTGAACTTGCATGAACTTGAATTGATCTAAATGAATAATCCTATTAGACACTCCTCACTTTGGCCAGGATATAACTATCAGGACTGGAGAGAGCAGGACCAAAACCCAGTGGAGGTCTTTATTAAAGGCTCAGCTCCACGTGAAGGAGATTCCCACAGCCCAGGCCATGCGGATCACAGAACCACTTTACAAAAACGCACTTGAGAGCCACCTGAAATGGCTTTCATACAGAAACTACTAAACAGACTTAAGACTTCAGCTTGGCAAAAAGGCAGTGGTGGGGGATAATACAGGTCTGGCAAGCCATGATTGCGTGTCAGGGGTGAACAGGGAACAATTCTTCATCATCTCCCAAAACATAAACTGGGGGCTGAGGGTGGGGAATCAAATGAGACTGTGAAGTAGTACGTTCAAAACCAAAAAGAGGTTTTTTCAAGCAGCTGTGGCAGTTATAACCACAGGATGCTGCAGAGTTTACCTAAATTCAAAAAATCCACTGCAGGCAATCCAATACAAAGGGAAGTCCTCAGCTGTGAACCAGTGGGATGGGAGCTAGGAGAACAAGTAATAGGAATATCAGTACTTGTTTGATCTGTTATTTTTCCCTAGATAAAATGTAGTGGGTCAGACCAAGTTTCTGATCATGCTAAGCCCTGGCATAGAAAGAGGCTACAGGATCTTTGACCCCCGCTACCATGAGCAGAGCAGCAGAGTACAGGGCTGTAACTCAAGCAGCCTCCAAGACGCAGGCGAAGCTTAGTCATTTGACAGAAAACAGCCTGAAACCAGTGAAACCAGCTCAGCATCTCCTTTGCGTCTCTTCCACATCCAAAGACTGAGAGTTTCACGGTGCAGTCTCCAAGGAATAAGGCAGCTCTTTCTCCCCTAGCTGGGCACAAGAAAAGGCATTTATTGTGTTGTATATTCTGTTACTAATGCTCAATGAAAGAAATCCTTGTTATTTTCTTGCATGGACCTTGCTCTCGACAGCTGCAGAAAACATCAGGTGTTTAGGATCACCTACACATGGATTACAGCAGGAACTGCACACAGTAGAAACAGCAAACAGGAGAGGAAAAAATGTCACCCCAAAATTTGCTTCACAAATCAAAAGTATCAGAGGTATAATCTGATGAGGAAATAAGGAATATTTTATATGTAATACTTATCTTTTGAAACCTAAACAATACTGAGTCGCAGTGAAGTTAACGCATCTTTTTCCCTCTGCAATACCCACAAAGTAATTATTAATTACCACACAGTAATACCCATAACTAAAATAGGTGTAACAACCAGATACAATAGATAAAATACATTAAAGGGCAAGGCACAAAAGTAGAGAACCTACATTTTCAGGTTCCAGTTCCACACCCTGACACAGACTCCCTACTTCACCTTGGAAAAATCATTTGCTGCCTCCATGCTTCAAATTCAACACATAAAATGGAGGCAGCGCCACTTCATTACCTCATCACAATCTCGCAACAATAAACCGAAGATTGTGAAATGTCTGCGAACTACCAGACTGAAGGTCATACAGAAGCCTTCCATAGGTAAGAACAAGAAACATTTTTAACTTGTGTTAAAGTCTTATCACTCTTACAGATGGAGCGCTCCTGCAACCTTAAGTCACCAAGTGAGCTCTATTGAGGCTGCCAAGGAAAAACTGCGTGTGTCCGTGTACTCTGTGAACTAGGGTGCAGTGACAGTACTGCCATTCTCACATTTAAAAAAGGAATGTAATTATGCATACTTTTGTACACTGAATGCCTGACAGGTTTTTTTTTTTAAATATATAAAAGGAAGCTTGTAGGCTCTTGTTATTTAATAATGCCACAGAGATTATCAGCATACTATAACATCACAAAATTTGTTCACAGTGGGTAAAATCCACACCCTCCAGTGAACCCACTTAGACCCTGATTTCAGCCTTCATGGTTGAGCCGGTGACAGACACAACATGGAGATATCTTTCTGGACCAGAATACACAAAGCACTTTTGTCTTGAGGGAATTTCCTTCAAGGTATTTTCAGTTTCCCACAAAAAAAGTCAAAGGAATCTGTTAGAATCTGAAGTCCAAAGCAATCTTTCTTTTTTACACTTGTTGATTCAAGTAAAACTAGATGGTGGTACATCCCTGTATTTCCGTGATTTCTAAAATCAGGGAAACATTACAGAATGACTGTTTTGTTAAAATAAAGTCGCATCACATTTTGGTCTTCTACCCAAATAGTTACAAAGATACACTAAACTCAGAGAGCGTGCTTTTCTATGAACCATGAAGCAAACAACAGGACTTCAACACTTCTGAAAGTCAGTTAAGCAATTAACAAACGTAAAAATCGACAATAGGATTCGTATTCAAAAGATTCCAATAAATAAACAGCCATGAGATGACCTGCGAGTATTAAGGAAAGAAAAAAAAAAACAGTTTGCTGATAAAGCTATGCCTTCAAAAAATTAGCTACAGGAAAAAACGGATTCCTTAAAAGAAAGGATACAAAAATTACACACTGAAGAATAAGACAAAGGAGGGTACGAAGTGCCACCAAGTACCGGGGTTCTGCTTTTCTCTCTCGTACAAACACACGCAAAAATCGAGGATGTTAAATCTCAGCCCCCGAGCCTTGCTGGGGATCTGCAGATGATCCCTGCGCCTCCCGAGCTGCAGCTGGAGGAGTGGAAAGTTGGATCCGTAACAAAGATCTTTTTTCCACCGACGGTTTAATTTTAGAAAGGCGCTAACAAAGGCACCGCTCTAAACAACCCCAAACGCGTTATTTCCCTTCCCAATTCATCAGAGTCCGCTTCCTTTAGGAGACACGATGTCGCGACACAACCAGGGCTTTATTCGGCCGCTTTAGCCGAATAAACAGCGTTTCCCGCCTAGGAAAAAAAAACCACCGCACAAACCGATGCCACAGAGAGGCAGGAAAGCCGGGCACCGGGGCTGCCCAGCCGCAGGTGCCAGCCCGCACCGCCGCCAGCGGACCCAGCGCCGCCCGTTCCGGGCCCCCGGCGCTTCCAGCGGGTTCCCCGGCCCCGCAGCAGCGCCCGGGCCGCGCAAAACCCGCGCGCGTTTCCTCCGCGGGCCCCCGCTCGTCCCGCCGCGGCGCCCGCCCGGACCCGCGATGGCCGCCGCGCACAGGCCCCGCGCCTCGCCCGCCCGGCGCTGCCCCGCCGCCCGCCCGCCCGGGCAGCACAGCCGCGGGGCTGCGCGGCCGCGATCGCCGCGGGGCGGCCCACCCGTGGGGGGCGCCCTCCCGCCCGCCGCACCTGTCGGGTGGTTGCGCGGTCCGGGGAGGAGAGGGCAGGCGCGCAGGCGACGGCGGCGGCAGACAATGGAGGAGCGAAGGGCAGACACATTGATACACGGGCGCCTCTGCGGCCGCCCCCTCCGCCCGGCCGCACCACTCACTGCACCTCTCCGGGGGGGAACGGCGGAGGAGCCAGAAGGCAGCCAGAAGGTGGGGGGCAAAAGAAAAGCAAAACTCGTTTCTGAACTTTAAAATGACGAACAAGAGAGGAACGGTCTCCTTCCCTCCGGTAGCGCCGAGATGGGAAGGCGGTGGAAGGGGACAGCCGGCACCCAATCTCCCCCACGCCGTGACGGGAATGGTTTACCCCGCGGCCGGCCCCTGGCGGGGCGGGGCTGTGGGAGGAAGTCGCCATGAGGAGCGGGGCGGGCGCTGCCGGGTTCGCCGCAGGGCGGGGGTGGCTGGGGGCGCTGCCGGGCCCGGGCCGAGTTCACCTCGCCGGGCTGAGTTCACCTTGCCGGGCGGCGCCGTCTCGAGTCCGCCTTACCGTTTGCGGGAGCTAGGGGGGCGCGATGGCTCCCCCCAGGAGAGGGGACCTGAGCCCCGAGGAGAAGGACTTGCTGGGAGTGATCGCCACAGGTGAGCCCGGCCCGGCTCTCACCCCTCCGCGGCGGCGGGCGCTGGCGCTGCCCCGGCCGGCCCGGCTCCGGCGCTTCACCTCGCCGCGGGCTGGCAAGGCCGGCGCCCCTTCTGCGCCGCGCCGGTTGTGCCCGAGGAGGGTTGGCTTTGAGGCCCGCGGAGGGCCGGGCCGCGGCGGGGGCGCTGCAGCCGTTACCGGCCGCGCGGCCGCCTCGCGCGGGCCGTGGGCTCTCCTCGGCCCTGGGCCGCCGGCACCACGGGGCTCCCGGGGGCCGTGACACGGGCCTGCCGGCCTTCCAGCCCCGCCTGGGGGCCCTGTCCTGCCCCTAAACGGGGAAAATGGCTGTTCCCCTGGAAGTGGGAGAGCGCTGGCTGAGCGTCGGGCAGGCCTGTGCCGTCCAGGGAATGCCAAGGGGGCAGCTTGCCAGGCGTGGAGGCGGTGTGTGTGGATGTGCAGCACAGCCCGGGCAAGCCCAGCTGTGACGCTCTGACTCTGCCAAGGAAAGCTTACATCTTTCTTATGTGTATTCATACTTGTAAAGTACGTTGACATTTATCTAGTGACTTGTGTTAATGTGCAAAGTAACGTTTTCTTGGGGATAATCCAGTTCTTCAGCCTGTTACAGTTTTCCCTATGTGCTGTTGCCAGAGCAGGATGTCCTTGCAGACAGGATGTTCTTAATTTAACACAATTTGAGCTTGTCCACGGTATTGTGCACCTCTTATCTCTTGAACTGTTTTAGTTTGCATTTCATGTAACTGTTACAGCTTCACCATTTTATGTGGCACTTATGCTTATTGCTTGGGGGCTTTCTGTCCCTCTTGCTGTAACAGTTGGATTTCATGGTCCAGCAATGTGAATTTCACAGCCCTGTCTAAATAGTTATACTCTAAATGGTATCTTGAAAGTTATGAGCAATGTTTGTTAGCTGGAGGTAAATGAAAAACATGTATTGCACTACATGCATTTCCGCATGTAGTTTTGAGGCGATTTGAACCCATAAGAAATTACTTTATAGTTTTGAGACTTCACACTCAATTATATTAAAATGTTGCTGTGTGTCAGAGACACAAGCATAAGACAGCCATTAATTAATTTATTGTAGATGAGAGTCAGTTTGATTGACTCACTTTAATCAGAGTTTTAGGTCTTCAGCTTGTAGACACTTCTGTGTAACTTAGCTGATTAGGGTCATGGGATAGCTCAGGTTGGAAGGGACCTGAGGAGGTCTCTAGGCCAACCTCTTGCTCAAAACAGGTCAGCTGTGAGGTCAGATGAGATTGCTCAGGGCTTTATCCAGTCTGGCCTTGAAAACCTCTGAGGATGGAGGCTGCACAGTGTCCCTGGGCAAGCTGTTCTGCTGCCTTACTGGGCTTGTAGTGAAAATGTTTCTCCTTATATCCAGTCTGAAGCTTCTTTTTCTTTAAACTTCTGCCTCTTGTCTCTTGGTTTCCTGCCATGCACCTCTATGAACAGCCTTGCTCCAACTTTAAGTTCTAGCTAATTCTAGAAGTTTGATTTCTGTCAACTTAGTGTCTTGTTTGGAAATCCTTCAATGTTTTGTCATATGGAACCTGGACTTGTAAATGCAACTTTGCTTTGCTTGCATTAAAATTTACTTGGAAGATCACCCCTTGAAGACTTGCTGTTTCTGATGTTCCTCTGAAAACTACTCCAGGTCCTAAGAAGTTTCACATGTTTTCTATCTATCTATCTGTATATATACTTGGGGGAATACAGTAGTTGGCAGTGCCTTGTCAGTCAGTATGTTTTACTGGGTCTTTATCAAGTGTGTGAGATGATTCAGGTGACTGGCTTTTTTGCCTAAAATAATTATTTTTTAGAAAAAATGGTAAAGAAACCATAACCTTTATGAAAATAAATTATTTCTACTATTTGTAATTTATTTTTGAAAGAAAATGAGACACAGCTGAATTTGCAAGAGCTGCTTTGCTGAAAATTTGCTGGAAGAGCCCCTCCTTGTGATATAATGAAGATAAACATGAAGTCTGTCATTAAAATAAGGAATGTAATGCTTATTTTTATTAAGCACATAACTGCTGAAAGAGCTTTGCTTGTGATTGAATCAGTGATCAGAAATTGTTGTTAATTTGCAATAAATTTAATTCCACAAATTTAGACTCTTTGAATGTTCTTTCATTTCTATTTGTTGGAATGTCTGTTGAAGTTGCATTGACATTACTGAATAGGCCTTCCAAGGGCTTTAAATCACATTCTTAATCTGTGGCTTAACTGAGAGGATTCTCTTAGCAAATATAAATACTGTAATAATAATATAAATATAAAAATACAAAGTTAAGACCTACTTTTCCTCGTACATTTTTTTTTTCAGAGTTCAGTCTACTTACGCATTTGGCAATTTTTAGAAATGTCATTGATCAAGTTATCTCAGTCCTTGTCGTTTCCACCTCTATTGTCTGTTACCAAAAGCAAATTCCTTCCACTTTTGTGGACCTGGGAGGTGGAATGTCGCAGATTTCAAATCTAAACAGGAAAGGAGATTTGAATAAATTATAAAGCATGTTCCATTCTGACCAGAAAAGTCTTTGAGTAGGATAATTCCCTTTTTAGAGAATTTAGCTCTTTTAGACATAAGGTGCTCCAAAAGAGGTGAAAGTACAGAATGTGTTAAAATGCTCAGTATTATTTACTCATTCAGAATTGTTCTGATGCAGTTTACGAAGAGACATATTAGCACCCTATTCTTGTGTGTGTGTAGATCAGTTACTACACAAAAAATGGATGTTTACATCTAGTGCATGCTTGCAGACTACTCTTCGATGTTATGACTTCTTTCTTGGCTTTTAGCTTCTAGAACAGAACACTGGTTATTCCTAAACCTTTTCATTAAGTGCAATTGCTTTATTGGTGGTTAATCTATGTCCCAAGTGGTTAATCTACAAAGATTTTGATTCTAATCAGGAAGGGAACTGGTATTTTTTCCTCTTGATTCGCAGTTTATTCCTCTTCTCACCCCCATTTCTCTCTTTTATCTTTTTTTTTTTTTTTCTCCTCTCCAATTAAAGGAAACACCGAGGAGGCTGGAAGGCTACTGGGCAGCAAGAATGTCCGTGTCAATTGCTTGGATGAGGTACAGTGAAACCGTACAAGCATAATACTGGGTTTAGCAAGGAAAATGCTAAGTCTGAAGACCTTTTTGTTGTTAAATAGCATTGCTATACAGACTCCTGGAAATCAGTTATTCTGAAGATATTTCTAGCCTGTAGCTGAATAATGAAACTTTGAAGAGCTTGCTTTTTTTTTTTTTAAGAAAATTTAAAGATTAATGTTACTTAAAGTGCTACACTGTTTGTATTTTCTCTCACATTCCAGCGTGAACTTGGGTGTCTGTAAGGTAAAATGAACACTGCGGCAAGACACATGGGGATGCTCCCTGGCTTCTTGTCACCTCCACCAAACTGTAGTCCCTCTGCTTAGATATCAGCAGACTGTGTGGGTAGGGAATACCTGTCCCCATCTCACGCTTGCATCTCATCACCTAATGCCTTATCTTTGCAGAGCCATAAACATACGCAGTGAGTAACTAGGTCAGAAGTAGAAAACACTGTATTTTGCAGAGGCAGATGTGATAGACATGTAGAAGGTAAAATTCTTAAGTGCTGCCTAAATCTGGGAGGAAGTTTGTGGAGAAAGGAACCTTATATGATGTCTGTATCTCTTTCCTCCTTTTTTTCTTCTTACAATGTTTTTCTAAAGCGGAGGACATTAATATGGAGTGTAACATGGAAGAAAAACTGTAATCACCCAGCTTGCATGTTAGATCAGTGTGCAGTTTATAAATTTAAATGTCAATTTGTGCTTTTCCTAACTTGATAATTTCATAGGATCACTAGGAAGTTCAGGCTAGCAGAGACCTCAGAAGGTCAGAACCCTCAGGTCAGGACCTTCAGAAGGTTCAGCCTCCCACTCAGAGTAGCTTCAGCTCCGGTGTCAGATGAGGTTGCTCTGAGCTTTATCCTGTCTGGCCTTGTAAACCTTCAAGGATGGAGACTGCAACAATATTTCTGGGCAACTTGTTCCACTGCCTTACTGTGCTTATGGTGAAAATGTTTTTCCCTTATGTCTGAACATCTATTTCAACTTAGGCTCATTGTCTCTTGCCCTCCTGCCATCTTAACTGAAGAGTTTGGCCCTGTCTTCTCAATGATCTTCCTGTAGGCACTGGCTGGCTGCTGTTGGGTTCACAGAATGTTAAGGATTGGAAGGGACCTTGAAAGATCATCTAGTCCAATCCCCCTGCTGGAGCAGGAACACCCAGATGAGGTTACACAAGAATGTGTCCAGGCGGGTTTTGAATGTCTCCAGAGAAAGAGACTCCACAACCTCCCTGGACAGCCTGTTCCAGTGTCTGTCACCCTCACTGTGAAGAAATTTCTTCTCATATTTAAGTGGAACCTCCTGTGTTCCAGTTTGTACCCATTGCCCCATGTCTTATTATTGGTTGTCATCAAGAAGAGCCTGGTTCCATCCTCATGACACTCACCCTTTATATATTTCTAAACATTAATGAGGTCACCCCTCAGTCTCCTCCAAGCTAAAGAGACCAAGCTTCTTCAGCCTTTCCTCACAAGGGAGATGCTCCACTCCCTTCATCATCTTTGTTGCCCTGCACTGGACTCTCTCCAGCAGTTCCCTGTCCTTCTTGAACTGAGGGGCCCAGAACTGGACACAATATTCCAGATGAGGTCTCACCAGGGCAGAGTAGAGGGGAAGGAGAACCTCTCTCGACCTACTAGCCACCCCCCTTCTAATACACCCCAGGATGCCATTGGCCTTCTTGGCCGCAAGGGCACAGTGCTGGCTCATGGTCATCCTGCTGTCCACCAGGACCCCCAGGTCCCTTTCCCTCCCACTGCTCTCTAATAGGGCATTCCCCAACTTATACTGGAACCTGGGGTTGTTCATACTCAGATGCAAGACTCTACACTTGCCCTCGTTATATTTCATTGAATTTTTCCCTGCCCAACTCTCCAGCCTGTCCAGGTCTCGCTGGATGGCAGCACAGCCTTCTGGCGTGTCAGCCACTCCTCCCAGTTTTGTGTCGTCAGCAAACTTGCTGACAGTGCACTCTAGTCCTTCATCCAAGTTGTTGATGAATATATTGAATAGTACTAGTCCCAGTACTGACCGTTGAGGAACTCCATGAGATGCAGCCAAAGCCATCTCTTCTTCAGGCTAAACAAGCCCAGTTCCTGCAGCCTCTCTTCACTGCACAAGTACTCAAGTTCCCACCATGTCTTGATGGTACCCCACTGAACTCACTGCAGTTTATCCATGTCTTTGTTGTACTGAAAGGCCCAACATTGGACAGGGTATTGTAGCTGTGGTCTCATGAATGCAGGAAAACTATCACTTCATCTACTGGTTATCTTCCTGGAGCATTGTTAGCTTTTTTTTTGTGCTGCCAACAGATCAATTTTCTGATTGTTCTTAAATACAATTAATATTTAAACCTTAATTTCTAATGTATGAATTTCAACAAGCTTCTGACAAACTACTCCAACCTTTACAGTAAACTTCAGGAACACAAGATACAACATAAGTATGTTTGCAAATGTCTGTTATTGTTCGTACTTTAAAAGCTTTTCTTGAATGTAATTGCTGAGCTAGTGCTGAATGACTGCACCCTTGATGCACTATTAGAGCAACATGCAGGATTACTCTTGAGAGGATATGGTTTATTAACGGAAATCAGCCTTATGCCTCAGGCTATTGTTAAAGAAATAGTATTAACAATACTCGCCTAATGCTCACATCTGACTAAATACACCCAAGGCACATAAGGCTTAAAAAGTTCATGCAATGGACTTCTTGCAGTCTCTTTTTTATCCCCAAGAGTGGTGTGTGATGATGCATATTGAATAGGAAAGGGTTCAGATTTGTTTAGGATTCTCAATCAGTTATCTCACATCAACTTTTAGAGTTTTTCTGTTATAAACCATTTTCCCTCTAATGTGTTATTCTAATATCTATACATAAATAGAGTGTATGAAACCCTAGTTAAACACTGGCTTCATCTGTTATTCAGCATTGCTATAACTGGAGTCTGCTTTGAATGCATCAGTACTTATTTTCTTCTGCTGCTGCCTTAGCTGTTTATCCTGAAATTCACATTATTATTATATTACTACTGTTACTTATATTATTTATGTTAAGAAATGAGGAAACAGCCCTGAAAATGCTTAGATATTGAAATGGGAGCACAATTCAGTTGGGAACTGAGAACTCATTTCCTTCCCTAAAGCCCTTTTTACATAAGAGAATCCACAAAATGAGCACAAGTTTAATGTAATCCTCTCCTCTGTGCTACAGCAAGCATGCAGTCACAATTTAATAATTTCCACAGGCTGGAGAATCCAGAAGCAGGCTGTTAAATATTGCAATTCCTGATTTAAAAAAATAAACATGTAAGATGTCCCTTTAATTTTTGTTTTGGCCATATATTCTAACTGCTTAGGTCTGCTTTTTTCTAGATTTACAAACTACTGAAACACGCAGTCTTTTCTCTATGTACTTTTAGACAAGGACCAAGTCACATCTCAAACAT
This sequence comes from Caloenas nicobarica, assembly GCF_036013445.1. NCBI lineage: Eukaryota > Metazoa > Chordata > Aves > Columbiformes > Columbidae > Caloenas > Caloenas nicobarica. Next base: position 31,939,186 of record NC_088246.1, on the reverse strand, counting down.
CTTCCAAATGCATTGGCTTTTAAAGTGTCTTTACTAAAGTTATGTTTCTTCAGTAACTGAGTTGTAATCATGGCTCTTTTCTGAATCCTTTCCAGTTATTTCAGCTGCTTCCTTCAAAAATGGAGGCATGAGCTGGACACAGTGTTTCAGCATTGCTGCTGCTGTTGTTACACGTATTTAAAAAAATAATAATAAAAAATCTCTACATGAATTTGCCTTTCCTGCCCATGTGCCAAGACTCACCCTGCACCTCCTCCAATCTGCAGTGCTCTACTGGGAGCAGCAGGTCACTTGAAAGCAGAGTAAAACCCCTTTATTCAACTTAGTTTCACACATGCCCACCTTCCAGAAGGTTGTAGATGTCCAGCAGATACAGTCCTGTTTTTCCTAACATCTTTTCAGACCAAATAATTTTTTTGTTGTTGTTTGTCAAAGAAAGGAAAGGTATTTTGGCTCTTTATGAAAACAAAGAAATAGATAGCTTTTCCACAGAACTTGTCTTTAAAAGTTTGACTCTGGCAGCTTTAAAACTTCAGAGGCATTTAAGCTCAAATATCCCAAAATATTAGGACAAATAGATGAGCAATGGAAATGGATGCAAAATAAACACAAATACATTTCATTTAATGCACACTGCTTAGTCATTTTTTGTCCTATTTTATACGGAGTGGTCGCTAATTTGGAAACAGTGTGTGGAAGAAGGTGTTCTGTTTTTTTCTTTCCCCTGGGAGTACAGAGCTTGTAAATAGCGTTGACGCTTCATGTTGGCAGTTTGCTGACTTTAACTCCATTTGCAGGGTGCGGCTAAGACCTTTCAGATTATTACGGAAAGGAAGTCTAGAGGAAGCGCATGGCATTTCTAGCCGTGGAAGTTCCCCCCCATCACATTGGCAGTTCAGGCTGCGAGGGAACACTGTAGTACCACAATTCCATAGCTTCTGCAGATCAAGTGGAGAGACTTGACCTAAAAAGGCTTCACAGTTTTGTGTATATAAATAATTTTTAGGTCATTCATAATCTTCTTATATATAAAACTATCATTTGGCATTAGCAGCATTACTTTTTCCCTCTAGTTTGGTAATTCAGCTGTTCTCTTCTGTAATAGAATACATCTTTCTGGAAACAGTCCACTTCTAGATGCTAATTACAGAACTGAATACTTCCTGGGAATCACAGCAGCAGCCGGATTATTAGTGTATGAGACGTGTAGCTTTGCTCATACTGATAATGTTCAGTGGAGAGCTCTTCAGTTAATCTGTCTTGCTATTCCAGTATGAACTTCCTATGGTAGCAGAAAATACCCAGATCCTTGGCCTTTATTGAGGAGAAAGAGTTGTGTCTTTTGATGTTTTTTAAATAGTATTTCAAAATACACAAACGGAAGAAAATTTGACTGCTACTAAGAACTGTCTGTTTTCAATTCAGGTCACTGACTGATGTAGACTTTAATTTTTCATCACTGCAGATGAACAGAAATATCATCAGAAAAATCTAATGTGTTACGTATGTGAAACCAACAGCTCAGCAGGGTCACTAAAAAGGAGAACTATAGCTATGATTGACATATCTACACTCACTGAACAATATTTCATATTCTAATTAGCTCATACTTGGCTATAGCTAAAATTTTCAGGCATGTATCTATTGACTAACCTCCAAAAATAGCTTGTAGCAAGTTTGAGATAGGTAAGGGCAATCTTATGCAAAAGCTTTAAAGATGAAATTTCTAAAGGCTTTCATGCAATGAAAATTCAAGTAAAGTATTTTTAGAATAGCAGCATTCAGTACCATTTCTGTTAAAAATCAGAGACATTATTACAATCCAGTTCCAAATACCTACTTGCATTAGTCTTAATTACTCGGTCTGATTTCAGTAGTGCTCTTCATTTTTATTTAGAAAAGTTGATTTTTAATACATTACTCAGCTAGTATTTCTGTGTTCTTATTGACACTGGCTCCTTTTGAATCATTTGTTTTCTTTTTAGTAACTTTCCAAATATTGTGTCAAATGAAAGCCAAACCTCCAGTCTACATGTTTAATTTGTAATTTTCTGAATGAATAGAACTGTTATAGTTTCCTGAATCAAAAGAATAAAATAAGGCACTTTTTCCATGTTAATGTGGGGCTGGGCTCCTCATTGCAAAATGAGCTGGGAAAGGAGAAGGTGGATGCTATAACATACACATCAGCATAGAAGTGTCTACAACAGTTTCTCAGCTGGAGTTTTTACAGTCTCTTTTTAAAATTTTATTTTCTGGTTCCATTTACCCAAATAACCTCTGAGTTAAACTGCAGTTAAGCAGCTGGTATGTACACATTCAGTGTCACAGTGTACGCCAATACCTGCCGAGGGAGCTGCTCCAGTGTGATTCAGCCCATGTGTGCCATATTTTGGCTATGTTTCCATGGTTGAGAAGAAGGATGAAGTGAGGATGAGAAGTATAAAACACTGGGAATCTGGGGACTGCCAGGATTCCTCTTTTTCTCTTGAATAACACAGGTCTATGTGGCTACTTCAGTAGTGCATCATCAACAGGTTCTCCACAAAACAATGGCTTTTAAAAATATACATGTATCATGTCTGTGTTCTTACGCAGTCAGTATGAGTGTTTAAATGCTCACAACGTGGTCAGTTTTTCTGCCATATATGCACAGGTGACTGGGATGAGGTGTGGTCTTGTTCCCTGGTCACCTCCTGTTCACCACCAAGATGGGAGATGTTAATTTTGCTCCCTGTAAACTGTGTAACATTCCTGCAAAGTAAACAAGAAACTGGGAGAGATTAATTTTTGTCCTAGGCAATGAGGGTTAAAGACTGGATTTTTGGTCAGAAGAACATTACATAGTAGCTGCTAGAAAATGGATTCTTCATCCTTTGTTGCATGCTGGAACAATAAAGTCATCTCTGTGCTTAATAAACTGTCTGCTAGATTAGTCTTTTAAGTACGTTGTATTGACAATCCAAATGTCATCTGTCAGAAAACACGCTGTTGCTGGACCTGTCTTTGTGATTCAGCCTGACAAGAATATTTGCAGTCATCTCAGTTTCTGCATACGGGCATAATACAGAATACCGAGCTTGTGTCTAGCCTGTAACTTTTTTGTTTGCTGTGAATATGAAAGGCCGATATTTGTGTGACTTTAAATCCAGTTTCTAACAACCGTACACGTTTTCTGCTTGCTATGTTTTTCTGATCCACACCACAGCCTGACACTTTGAAAATTTAATCAAAGGCTTTTAAAAAAGTTTCCCAGGAAGAGTGAGTGACCAAAAAAAACCCACCACCAAAACCCAAAACAACAAAAAGCAAACAAACAAAAAAACTCAAACCACACACAAACCAACCCTTTCTTTTCTCCTATAATCAAACAGATTTTTTTTTTAATTGAAGCAATTGACATTCAAGATATAACCAAACTTAAAATTGTTTTCTTAAAGTTCCTTCTCCAGTCAAAAACCTTATTGTGTTCATACCCTTACAGCAGTACTTTTCTGTGCTGCTAAAAGAGGTGAATCCATACTAGGACTCCAGACTGGGATTAGCCCATAAAAATTGCTGTCAACATAGCATAACACATAACACAACATACTTATATATTAGGATAGAAAGCCTTTATAGGGCCACAACTGAAACCTGACAGAAACAATCACAAATTTGTTTCATGCTTGTGAAGTGACATCTTCACATCTTTTGTTTTTTTAACAACAGTGTATATTGCAGTTTACCAAAATATTTTGGGTTACTAAAATGTAATGCGTCAAGTAATCATTTGTTATTGTTTTCAGTTAGAATGGAGAATAAAGAAAATACAATGCTTTAAAATTGTTATTATAATTTTAACTTTCCCAATTTCCCTCACCTTTAGGAATTCTTTGAAAATTATACTGACAAATTTAACTCAATTGGGTTTTATTCTATCATAAGTTGAACCAAGAAATACATTAAGGCTCAAACTGACAGTTTATTTCAGAGTATCACATTACCATGCTTTTACAGAGCCGCAGTAATGGTGTACGTGAGTGTATTCACACGTACAGCCTTAACCTGCAAAAAAAGGAAGAAAATCCCATTTTGATTTCCTTCAGGGACAGACTAAAGCACACTCCTTTTTATTCAGTGTGGGAGAATGTTCTTGAGCAATTACTACATCTCGGCTGATAACACGAATCCTGACTTGCTGTTAAGTAAAAATAAACAGCATATTGGAAAAAGCACATCGAATTCTAAAAACAGAATGTCACGCAATTTTCTCAAGCAGAAATGTGCTCCTCCCTGCCCTTTGAGAGGGAGAGTGCCTGCACTGTCAATTCACCTTAATTCTGTAAACTTCCCCTAGGATTTGCCCAGGTTTGCATTTATAACTACACCAGTGCAACTCTAATAAAAACTCAGTGCCTCCCTTGCTGAAGCTGATCCTTTTCCTGCTAGCGCAGTGTATCAAAAGGTGAGGTGTGAGACGGTGCGGTTGTTAAAGTCTAGTTAGGGCTGTGTGTCTGAGCAAGGGCTTTCAGAGCACCGGCTGATGGAAGAGCACAGACACAATACCAAAAAAGTGCAAAAATGGGGGAGAGGAGGATAGCACAATTACCAGTAATCACAACTGAAAATGAGCAAGCTGGGTTTCAGGAACTGCAAGTCTTCGTAATGACAAAAGCAACAAGAGCCTATTCCTAATTTTCTTGTTGCTCATCATATCGTGTGGGGGAGAAAAGAAATAACTTAGGAACCTAACAAATCTTCTAAAACAAGCTTTTGCCACTAACAGAAACATTAGTTGTCTTCAGCACTAATGTCTTATACAAAATGCCAATGACAAATCGGTGGTAAAGGGTTTTCTTTTATCAGTGCTGGTCTGTTTTCAAATATATAGCAAAGCATAATCAGAAGAGTGACATGGAAATGGCAAACTTACTATATGTTAGTAAACATTTTTTCGTCAAGGTTTTGTGAGCTTTTTTGTTGTTGCTAACTTAAATATTATGTGAGGCTTGGGCAGATACACTCTATATGTATGTATGAGTAAAAATTATCGATGGTATAGAGATGAAGAGATAAAACTAATTATTTTTTTTATGCTACTTCTTTTTTGTGTTGTTAGCATGGCATGACCCCTCTAATGCATGCAGCGTACAAAGGGAAAGTAGACATGTGCAGGTTGCTGTTGCGACATGGGGCTGATGTTAACTGCAACGAACACGAGCATGGATACACTGCCTTGATGTTTGCTGGGCTTTCAGGTAACTTCTTACTGAACTTAGCTCACTAATTTTTATGACATTGATGGGTACAATTTACCGTAAATTAATTATTTAAAGGAAAATGGCACCTTTCGGTTATTCAGGTTTACTGTTACTTATATGAACCAGGCATATATGTCAGGACCAGTAGAATCATCAAGACAGTGGAATGAGATAGCTACTGTTCAGGCTTGTTTCATAAAAATTGACTTTGTTCAGAATTTTGAGACATATACTCTATTTTGTCTTGTATATCAGATCTCAAAATTCAGTCTCCTGTGACTGTTTTCATCTGAAGTAGGATACATTCTGTTTAATTATAGTGTGTTACACTGGGAAAAGATGCTGCACCAAACTGCTTTTTTTAGGATTACGAATCAGTAGCCTTTACTAATATTTGAGGCTTGTCAGAACAATCTAGTATTTTTCAAATTTTGCCTTTTTCCTATGTTATTTTTGCAATTATCTTGCGGGCTTTTAAAATGTATTTAGTAAGTTTTTAAAAAAAATGTTTTCTCACATTAATATTCACTCTCTTATATTTTTTCTTGAGAGTGCTTATAGCTGTATGTATTTTCTCCTGTCTCAAGTGGTGGTTTGCAGGTTTCCACTTGCTATTCTTTTTCCCTGATGGAAGGAACAATTATTTCCTCAAGTAAGAAAAAGACATTACATAAAAAACCATAGTTCCTTCTGGAGAAAAGATTAGATTTGGGAATATTAGGTTATCTTAAGTATCTTCTTTACTAGGCCACTTACGTCTTCCCAAAAAGGAGATTCTAGAGGAGTAAGATTTCTTAGCAGGCAGAGTTTAAACTCTGCCTTCTTTCATCTTAAGTATAAAAAAAGAAGGGCGTGTGTGTATATGAACTTTAACTGGATCATCAGATTGCTTTTCTGCTAAAACTTTGGTAAAAAGATTTGGGAAATGTCAGTGTTCTGTGGCATTGAGCAACATCAGAGCTGCAGCAGATAGATGGGAACAAACTCTCAGAGGTTGTTAAATGGCTGCAGCTTTATGGAAAATGGTGGATTTTTACCATTTTCTCACAGCTGAGCTTTTAACCTGTCATCCTGGGTTTGAATGCTTCTGAATGTTGACTTTAAGGTCTGTTATCTGTGAGTGCAAAAGGTACATGAGCACTACTGATGCATAGCCTTTGTTTTAAAATCAGAAATACTCTTTTCTGTCCACAACCCCCTTCTTTTTTTAAGTTCACTTTTCTGTACTTAGCATGTGCACAAAACCTGATACCGTAAGAACACCCGTGAAAGCAGAACCAGCATGAGTGGTGACAAGTGTCCTTATTAGTCTCCGAAGGGCAGCGATTAAGTCATCTAATCTTCCCATCAAATTTTAGCTTCATTTTACTTGGTATTTAGCCCAGTCTGAACACCCAGTTCCTGCTGCAGAGAAAGGAACAATCTGTTCTCTTCTCTATGTTCCTGCTACATAATAGTACCGGATTTGTTTTTCTTCTTAGAATAGCAAATGTTGTAGTTGAACTGTCAAACTAGATTACTAGAACTTGCTTCTATACTGCTATCCAGAGGGACCAAGCTCTAGTGTATGCATAAGACTCCTATAAGCTTCAAATAATGACATTAAGAACACTTATTTCCCTCAGTGTTACTCCTGCTCTTCAAGAAATTCACCCCATGTTTTTCTATAAGTTCTTTTTTTTTTTTTCCCCTCTCTCTCTCATTCCCTGTATCTTCCTTCTGGATTCAGGAAACAAAGAAATCACCTGGATGATGTTAGAGGCTGGAGCAGAAACTGATGTTGTCAACTCCGTGGGAAGGACAGCAGCTCAGATGGCTGCTTTTGTGGGTAAGGTGAAAGTTTGTTATGATTTCCTAAACTCCTAAAGAAGTAAAATGGTAGATAGAAGTCTCAGGCCCTGTTCTAAGGTAGTCAGTACTTACGGACCTGAACTTGACAAGAACAAGAGAAAAGATTTGCGATTCCAGTATGATGTGTCATCCTGGGCAAAACATGGAAACAGGCTTTTTTCCATTGTTATGTTTCTTTTTCTTGTCTCATTTTTTCTAAACCCTTTTTACTTTTTTACCCATCTTGACAGTGCTGGGAGATTCTTGGATTAACGTTCCCAAATATACAACTTTTTCTGTATTTCTAGCAAGGATGTGTGATAAAATATTACTAGAAAAAGTGGCACCGTTTTAATAATTCAGCTATTGCTGTCCAAATGACCTTCCCAACAACCAAAAATGAGACCTGTATTTTCACTTCAACACAACCGTCTTGTTTAAGTGTCTGAGAACTCTCTTGCAAGTCTGTTAGGTGTTCTGGGTTCAAGAACCTCCCTTGCCTTTTAGAGCTACTTCCTCGAATAGTGAGTTAGTGCAGTTTCAATTTCAATGATATCTCATTTTTGTCTTTTAAAGAGGAAAAGATCGACATTACTCACTTGATGTTCAAGCAGCAAAGCCTTAACTATTCACTTAATATGTCAGAGAAGTCCACTCCTATTAATTATGCTTTGGATTTGGAGAGTCTTTTCCAGTGTGATGCTGAATTGAGTTATTAGCGAATGGGGAATGTTGTCTCCAACATAATTTTGGAGAATTCTTGTTTAAAATCTCATCACGTCACCAAGATAAAATATTTTGAGGCATACTGAGATATGCTGCTCTGCAGAAGTCTGAGCGTTGGAATCCATTCCTGTTCTTTTTTATTCTCTGTCCAATCAACATTAATTCATCTGTCTGTGTGTGGGAAGTGAGGATACTTCTTACCCTGTCATTTGTCTTACACTGTGCTCTGTTAGCTTAGAACAGTCCCTTCTAAAACAGTGGAGAGTTTTAAATGCTGGAATTTGCTTGGCTATGTCATCTTCTACTGATTAATAGGATTAGTGCCAAGATAAATCAATTTAAAGAATGTGATCCTGAACTAGAGAAGCTAAATTTTACTTTCCCTTTAGCCAAGTAATCCATCATGTTGTCAGATGTAGAAAACAAGAAGGGGGTGTAACTTCTCTCATCGTGTTACTTCCATCACGGTCCCTTTTTTTTGGTAAATTTTAAGCGTGTTCTGTTTTTATAGTTTCTCCCACTTTAGGTTAATGCACTACTGTCTGTTTCAGGTCTGAAAACTTACAAGTCTCGATGCAAATGTCATTAATTTTTGAAAGTGCAAAGTGGAGAGAACCTCTCTTGGAAAATTTTAACACCAGCATTTCACTATTAGTATAGTATAACTTTGTGGAGAAATACCTGTTGTCTTGGTTTTGGCTTACCAGGGAGGGAGGGTGCAGGAACGGGACAGAGTTCTCAAAATGAATTTTCATGAAGTCATTCCCTGCTGGGAGTCAGTAGGTTACACTTACTGAGCAGAAAAGTTGCGCTTATCAAATGCCTGTTACCACTGCAAAGCGTATAGCGTATACCGCCAAGCTCCTTTGTGGGTAATTCTCACCTGCGTCGCTTATATTAGATATGGGTTTAGGTCTTTTTTTTGGTTTTTTCATTTCACTGGTGATTTTTTTTCTTGTGTGCCTTTAGGTCAACATGACTGTGTGACTGTCATCAACAACTTCTTCCCACGTGAAAGGCTGGACTACTATACTAAACCACAAGGCTTAGATAAAGAACCGAAACTGCCAGTAAAATTAGCTGGGCCTCTACATAAAATTATTACTACTACTAATATGCATCCTGTTAAGGTGGAGTAATACGCAAATTCTATGTGTTTGTTGGCATGGGACTGTTTCTTTACGTCAGAAAGCATTCAGCTCTTCAGAGTCCAGTTGAGATCAAAAGCATTATCCACTAATTCAGATGCTTCTGAAAAGGAGAAAGAATTGGGCTCAACATTTAGACATGATTAAAAAATGAAGCTATTTCAGCATCTACATACACCATAATCTCAAACTAAGATCTTCAAGTGGAGAGATTCATGGTTTTTACATCAATAGCCATTAATAGCTTTCTTTTTGGCTTGCTTTTTTTATTAGACCCACTTGAAGTGGCAACATAAAACAATTTCCTGTCTTAACAAAATCTCATTGTTCTCTCAATGCTTGTCTCAGCATGTATCTTCCTACCTTCATCACTGGTTCACCGTAGTAACATCTGCTGCTGTTGTTTTTGAAAGTATGGGCAAGAGATGTTTATTTTTACTTCCCAGTATATTTGCTGAAAATAATGTTTACTCCTCCAGTGTAGTTCAGAGAAATTAATACACCTAAATTCAAAGACAAGGTCCTTGGGCTTGCCGTTCAAAATCAGGAATTTGTCAACAGTTGCCAAGCAGGTATCTGCAGCACATATAAACAGTAATGCACCCGTGGCAGCTAATTTAGCAAGTAAAGAGTTTCCTCTTAAAATGGTGAGTTCAGTGCTTTCCTAGTCCAGCTGAAGTACTCCAAGATTTTGTGAGGTTCATGTCTTCTGTGAAACTGCTTAAATCATACAAGTCCAGTTTACTTTAGGTCAGGGGTGTCAAACTCATTTGTAGGAGTAGTTACATTTACACAGTCCTAAAATTACATTCAGCCCTTTTAAGGCAACCATAAGGCTGATGTGGCCCCAGGTGAAAATGAGTTGGACAGCCCTGCCTTAGGTGTTTAAAAGGAAGGAGATTTTACAACAGTGTCCAGTAGTTTCTGTAACTCTTTAAATAGTTTTTACTTTTCAGGTTCTTATTCTGGGAAAATCCTTATTATTTTTAATACCAGACTTAATTTTGAATACTACTTTTATGGGAACTGTGAATTACAGTGTACTAAATAGTAATACCAAATAATGACTGAAAAAAGAAGAGGAAGACTGCATAAGATGGAATTAGAGGAATATTAGAAACTCCACTGAAATTTAGCTATGATGAGCTGTATAACCTTTAATGCTAATGCACAAGTTCAAAAACATTCGTTCCTAATGGGATTACATTTTCCTCAATCTTTCTCATAGATCGTGTTGCTGGTAAAAGAGAACCCTCTGTTGGCCGAAGTAGAAGCACTGCAGAAATGTTACAGGGTTCTGGATCTAATTTGTGAGAAATGTATGAAGCAGAAAGATATGAATGAGGTACTTGCTATGAAAATGCACTACATCAGTTGCATCTTCCAGAAATGTCTTACGTTCTTAAAAGAGCGAGAGGACAAACTAGATGGACTTATCAAAAGGTACGTATTTCTACAGAGAGGTCTGAAGGCTTGTGCATGAACCAGCTTTACAGATAAGTGACAATGACAACTGTAATAATAGATCGGATTGTCTTGGATAAAGGCTATGCCACGTACATTTTGAAATAATCCTGGTTACGCTCACTTCAGGGTAGCATTGACTCCCTTTTTTCTGTCTGAAGTGACGTATTTTCTGGGGTACAAAGGCATCACTCCCAGTGCTTCAGTTCCCTGCTGGAACTGGTCAGAGCCTGGCAATCGCACACACCAGGAAACAGCAGAGAGCGACATGGGGTGGAGGCAAAGGGGAGTGACAGGCTTGAAAAAAGAATTTCTCAGTGTCTGACATGGATCATCTGGGACCATTTCTCTTGCTCTCCAGAAGCCATACAGGATGAGAGTCTTTTCAAAAATACTTAAGCAACCAAGAAGTGAAAATCTCACTGGCTCGGGATGAGACTTAAATCACTTACATGGATCTTCAGAACATACTCAGAGTCACAAAACCAGCTGCATGTTCTTAAGTATCAAAGTAAATGTCCTGGCTTTTGGAAGGGTCACATTCCCCATAGACCTCTGTGGATTTCTGTGTGATGCTGAAAATAAATTATGAAGTCAGCTTTCACATACTGAAATCAAATAGTTCATCGGTGGTCCATATAAAAAAGTAGGAGCCAACCAGATAAATATAGAAGCACTAGGACTGTAACACACTATTAAACATCAGGTAAAGCAGAATTTGTATTTTAAAGTAGTATGTATTCTTCAATGTTTATTTTTACAATGCTCATTTTTAAACACAACAAGGCATTTTGCTGCTTCCGTCTGAAGTAGATACTAGTCTCCTGGTAGATTATTGTGTTTCTCTGTGTGGCTGAATTAGTAAGTAGTAGTTTCAGAGCATACATTTAGTTATTTTATATTTCATAATGATTATCCATTAGAATAAAAATAATTTCATTTGCATTTTAAACACTGTTACGTTTGAAGTTGTCAAGTTATTTTGAATTATAGTTCTTCTCTGAAAGAGGACAGAGTCAGGAGGACAGAGCACAGCATGCTGGGTATTTGTTCTTGAACGTTTACTATGTGATTTCTTATTTGACTTTGGTTTTTAAAAATTTAGTCTCTTGAAAGGGAGAGATAAAGATGGTTTCCCTGTATATCAAGAGAAGCTAATTCGAGAAAGTATCCGAAAGTTTCCTTACTGTGAAGCTACGTTGCTCCAGCAGCTTGTGAGAAGTATTGCTCCTGTTGAAATAGTAAGTTTTGCCTATCAAGAAAATACTTTCCAAGCAACTTGCATAGTAAATTCAGTTTAAACTAAGCCATCTTTCTGTTTCCATCTTTTCCTGTGTCTATAATGAATGCTTAAAAAATTCAGCTTTTAAAGAAAATTATAACTGTGTCTGTGTTGGAGCTTTCTTTTCCTACTGTGAGATGTCTAGTCAATTTTTCTCTGCCAATTCGCTTTTATAAATTGTAGGTTTTGCAATCTTTTTTCACAATGTCTAAATTCAATGTAAGATCAAATAATTTTCTAGATTTAATGCATTTCTAGTGTACACGTAAAGTTAGCAATACGTGATGGTAGAAACAGAGAAAATGTTCTGTGAAGCTCCTTTTGTAACAGGGAGAGGCAAGATTATACAATATAGAGTAAAATGTATACCTAAATTAGGAAATCAAAGTTACACATTAAAAAAATCTAACTTCAGTTTTCCTCATGCACCGTGGCTGACACACTTCATCACAGTACTATTAATTAGTGCATAATAAATCCTACACAAGAGTTGTTATTCTTTTTAAAAATGCTCTCTCTGGCCTCCGACAGCTACATGTTCTATGCACCAACACTGGGGAAGTGGAACAATTTTGTGACGTGTTTGGATTATGCTGAGTGAATTAAAAATAGCCTCCCTCTTAAGTGGCTCCAGTCTACTGAAATGTCCTGAGGCTTAATGCAATCCCTACTGTTTGTCTAGGCCAGAAAAATAAACACCGTGTGAAAACATAAGCCATCATGGTGCATTAAGACTTGCTCTAGAGTAAACATTTTCCTTCCTGTCCCTTTTTTCTTACAAGAGCTTGTAGCCTTTTCTGCCTTCTCCCTTTAAAGAAATATGGTTTATTGCATTGGATTTCTGTCCATTTGCAGAACTGAGAAGGAGGAGATGCTATGCATTTTTAATTGTCTGGAAGGCCTTGACTTTTGGCTTGCACAATTACTTTGGATTCAGTCTGGGCATCTCAGCACTGTCGTAGTCATTATGATCGTGCATATTCCATGGTAGCCCAACAGTTCAAGGATTTACTGAGAGATGGGGCAACTTGGTAGTTTTTTTCCTCTAGTGTTTACGTCATTGCCTGAAAGAGTAGTCGTAACTTATGGTTACCAGTAAAATATAGTAAATCTTACTGCTTGTATTGCATGGGAAAGATACTGCAAATAATATCGGAATAATAATATGCAAATAATTGTTTTGAAGATTCTGATTTCTGACCATTTGGTCTGTAGTATCTGAGTGCACTGAGCACAATAGTATATCAATGACAAGCAAAATATCTTTGTGTGTGTCAGCACAGAGACTAATCTGCAAAAACCTGCTACAAGTGGATAACAGCGTGTAAAGAACAGAATTCCTTAGTAGTATTATTAATGATTTACAGAGTAAAAAAATATAGTTTTTATCCTCCTTTCTACAGAAGCTAAGGACTGAGTTAAGTTTATATACAAAAATGTAGCTAACTGTAGAAATGTTGTGTTGTGCATGTTTGTTGAAGTTCTGCGATTTTGTTTTATGTTCTTTCTGCTGTGGCATCTCGAGTGAGACTGCAGCCGGTTGCTTGGAAACTCGCATTCCTTGTTTTGTTTTTTCCTTGTGTGTCCCTCTTCATGGGAGTGCTGGTTTTTCACCTCCTGGCCACCTCTTGTCTTACCTTTCAGGGTTCTGATCCTACAGCTTTTTCTGTACTTACACAAGCTATTACTGGCCAAGTGGGTTTTGTGGATGCCGAATTCTGTACAACTTGTGGGGGAAAAGGAGCGGACAAAAGATGTTCAGTGTGTAAAATGGTAAGAATCCATGAGTAGTTAGAATGAATCACAACAAATAGCGCCACCGAGGTGCTGAGGATTTTGAATGCTTGACTATTTACTGTGTAGATTTACGAGGAGTGGCACGTATGCCTACAATGAAAATGTGCAAGCCAGCTACTTCTGGGAGAGGTGCCTGAAATTCACAAGTAAGAGCACTTGCATTTCCAAGTGTGTGTGTTTAAGAATTAAGAAGGAGTAAAATTTCTGTATGTTAAGAGTTAACAAAGTAAACTATTCTTTATAGAGTTTCATATAGCTTAGAATCACTCCATATGACCTTAAAAACTGCTTTAAAATACCATTAAGTAATATACATAGAGAGATTTAATTTGGCACGTTAAGAAATACAAGAATATTGTATTTTTTTAGTATGTAAAGATGAATTGATAGCTCTGGTAACTTTCAGGTGATGTACTGTGACCAGAACTGCCAGAAAATGCACTGGTTTACCCACAAAAAAGTCTGCAAGACCCTGAAGGAAATTCATGAGAAACAAGAACTAGAAGCTGCCAAAGAAAAAAGGAAACAAGAAAAAAAGGAAAAAAAAGGTTAGGATCTGTAGTTTGCTTGCCGGAACTAATGCTGCATTAACTGCACCACAAGGAGCAACAGTAAGAGATCTTAAAATCTGTAACAGCCAAAGTTGAAAGAAAAACCTTTGTTGTAGCATAGCAGCATACCTGCATTTGTGGAATTCTGGTCTTTCAAATTACAAGTGCTGTGTGCTTTCTAAAATCTGATTTTTAATGCTAGCATTACACGGATTTCTGCAACTAAAGCATTCTGAAGTACACTGCACTGTTTCAAAAGCCAAATCTTTAACCAAAATCATGCTGAAATTTCATGCTACTCTGCCTTTCGTTGGAGGCATTAGGACAAGTTAGGTAACAACAAAGCAGCCTGTTCCTTCCAGTTGCAAAGGTTAATGCAGCGGTTAATTATCCTGTAATACTTTCTTCATGATCAGAGTATCAAGTTGTGTTGTGTACTTTGAATGTGAAGAAAGCAAATGTTACTCTAAACTGTTAAGGGCGTTTTTCTCCCTTCACAAAGCAAATGATTAATACATAATGACAGAAAAAACACTGTTTTACACACACACTCCCTTAACTTATTCTGATACCATGTTTCTGTAAGTGAAATAATACAAAAATTGGAGGTGAAATCACTTTTTCTCTTTTACAACTTATTAGATTCCCTTTTCCTTGTTTTAAGGATCATAGAAATGCACTGGACAACTCACACTTTTCTTATAGTGGCAGTGCCCTTCACTTCAGCTGGACTGTGAAAACTATAGCAAGAAATAAATTAGTAATAAGTTACTTACTGAAGTCGTCAACAGCTCCATGTGATGATCCTGTTACAAGAGTTGCTGTTGCATGGCATCAAGACGACTGTGGAAGTTGGGGACAAGGATACTAGAAATCCCACACAGCAAAACGCGAAGAGCTGTGAGCAGTGTGGTACCTCACACTGGTGACAAATGCACTTGCAGGTTCACGTTAACTGAACGAGTCAGTGGCCGGGCGCTGAGGCAGAGACAGATCTTAGAGGATGGCTCTTCTCCCTCCTGTCCTTAAAAAGGGAAGCTGACATTTTTTGACATGTTATGACTGCATTACCTACATGTTAATCTTCACTAACTTCTTCAGCTACGTGGCCAACACACTAGAGACCTTATCAGATTATGTGTTGTTAGCAAGACAGTGAATTGCTCTTAGCTTGAAGTCACCTTCTGAATGGTGCTGCATCAACAGTCTTCTTACCAACAGCAATTTTTAGCTAATAATACCCCCTACAAATCCTATACATTGGGAGTGGGAAGTAAAAAAAACCCAGCAACTGCAACCAAAAGTTTAAGAGTTTCTGCCGTGCAAGGGTGAGTGTTAAGTCAGTGTGTGTTTCAGCTTGTGCCTAAGGCAGTTGGCTCCAGAGCCAAGTGAGACCTTGGCAGGGCTCTGGCAGTGTTGTGGCTGGATGTGACAGGGTTTTCAGCTGGCTGTCAATCATAACAGAGAAAAAGAAACCAAGATAGACTCCTTCTGAAGGTGCCAGGGCCCCCAACTAGGCTTTCCCCTCTTCTCAGAATTGCTAGCAGACAATCCCTACTTAGCAAAATCAAGGCAAAAAGTTATTTGACTTTTTTTTTTTCTTTGAAGACATTGCTTCGAAAGTAAAGGTGCAGTGGTGATTCTGTTCCATGCAGTAAGCTTATAAATTTTAGGATGACGCGCCTCAAAGTTCATTGTGGTCAACTGTTCATTAGCAATTAATTTCATCAGTCTGTAACATGCAAAAATGCTTCCTACATAATCATGTGCATGCCTTTTTTTTTCTTAAAAAAAAAGCCAACAACAACAACAAACCAACCAACAAAACCCAACTAAACGACCAAAAAACACCCCGACACATAAAAAACTAACCTGTACTCTATGTTTAACCAGCCTGCAGCCATTCTTTGTGAAGCTAACTGTAAGAATAGTGTCAATAAAGCAAGTTTGAATTGAAAGCTAAAATAACTGCAGTGTCCTACTCTGCTCTTCTTAGTATTAGAAAGAAGTATGGCGAAAATAAAGTAGTGAGAGCTTTGTGTGGGGTTGTTTCAGAGTAATATTACACCAACTTAAGCAGAGCTGTAGTGCCTTAGGGGTTTTTTGATGAAGCTTGCTTAAGTTAATCATTTTTGTAATTGATGCAAAGTCTCCTAGTGTTTATTACTCTTCAACAAAAAAAATGTTTGTTTGCAGATGGGTTCATTGTTTACTAATGGTGCGATTTCTCTATTGCTTAGATGACATGCAACTGGTAGAGGGTAGTTCTACAAGTGAAGAACAGTCGGATCCTGGTCCAGATGCTACCAAAGAAGTGAATCCAAATCATGCTACTGAGGGAACAGA
The DNA here is from genome assembly GCF_036013445.1 of Caloenas nicobarica. Lineage (NCBI taxonomy): Eukaryota > Metazoa > Chordata > Aves > Columbiformes > Columbidae > Caloenas > Caloenas nicobarica. The sequence goes on along the minus strand of NC_088246.1, from coordinate 31,922,799 downwards.
AGAACCTGAATTTACCAAAGAGATGGAGGCACAAGCCCTGCAGGCTGACAGTCCACTGGAAAGTGAGACTGGCTTATCTGACATTGCTCTTCAAAAAATTCAAGATTCTGAGGAGTAAGAGGAGGGAATTAAGTGTTCTGGCTACGTCCCTGTACCTCAAGCGTCCTAAAGAACTTTTTATGCTGACCATGTCCGAGTTCTTCTGGCATGGCTTCTGCAAGACTCCCGCTGAAAGACAGCATGTCTCTGCTTATCTTGAGATGCAATACTGGCTCATTTGTCTATAAATATTTAAGGTTCTGTTGTAGATTGTCAACACAGATATTTATTATCTGATAAAAACTAGAGTGGCATAGATCCATCTGCATGTATACCACCAGTAAGCATAGTAAAGATCTATTACTATCTGTGGTTAATCAGCCACTTGGTGAAAAATAAAAAGCATTTGATTTGGATTATTCATGTTTTCAGAACCTAAAATCTATTTCAATTGTTTTTTTTTTTTTTTTGCAAGTACACAGAACTGTAGTTAAAGGTGTTTGGAAGCCAACTGTTAAACTGCTTTTTTGACACCATTTTATGAAGCTTTATCTGAAAGAATTCAATATCAGTTAAGTTTCTGAAGATGCTCATCTGTACTGTAAATATTTTTGACTAGTGAGTGCACAACAATAGTGTCTATTTTGTGGCAATTTTATTAAATGATACTGCTGTTTCAGATGTCTCAAGCTGACTGTGAAATGTATGTTGCAACAGAATTATTTCACTATTGGTCTGGTCAAAAATATTCCAAGTTTTTCAAACTCTAATGAAGGGAAGACCAGAATGATTTAAAATATTTTGACTGACAATAATAATGGTTTCTAAATCTTAGCTTTCAGGTAAAGGTGTCTTGGAGCACACTGGGATGGATGTTACTGGTCGCAGTGAATTAAATGGGAAAATTCATGTGTGCATTGACACAACTGCGATTTTGCTTAGGCTTTCAACTGAGTACTGTATCTAGAAAATAGTTGCCCTTAACTGTGCTGTTTTCACTCAGATTTACTGCTGTGTCTCACGAAATCAATGGGAACGCCACAACTGAAAATATCACTTGCTGCATAAGGATGGCAAAAATTGAGATATGTAACTGTTGGATGTTTTGAACATGGCAATATCCTTCAACTTAGAGGAATAAGGACCATCCTCAGAGGAAAGAGAGGCAAAATACTATTAATTTTTTACTATTTAATATATTGAAAGTTTTTTGTTTAATATTTTGAAAACTGTAAGAGTGAGGATACATAAATGCACCTGTGCAGGGAATGTACCCGTGTTTTAATTTCAAGTATTAGTAAATTGTAAAGAATAAAGGGAAGTTTTTTAAAAGAAGGAGCTGCGTGGCAATTTTCTTTACTGCATCTGTAACGCCTGTTGGGACATACAGTGACATTCTCATTTGACATGTGTGGGCCTCCTCTAGCTCGGGTGTACGAGTTTAATTTCATGACAATTGGCAAGCAAGAGATGTCCGCCTGGAACTGAGATATGGAGTCATGATGTGGTCACCAGCCACTCTTGGATCTGGGAATGCAGAAGTGCTGCTGGTTCCCTGTTCTACATGTAGCATTCGGGGCTCATGGGGGCATGTTGCTCTTCAAGGTTTCTCTGAAAATGCAAACCCTTTAGCACAGATGTTTCAGGATTTTAGAACTGTGTTAAAATCCACAGTGTAAGTCTTGCTTTTATTCTGCCAGCCAACGCTTCTTGATGAGGAAGAAAAGCCCAAGCAATAGGAGCAAATATGAACAATGGCAGTACATGTGAAGCATGGGATTGTTGATGCAGATTCTGCAGTTGTGTTTTTTCCCATTCTAACTTGAAAGGGCCTCAAAGTCACTATGAGCAGAGGCTGCACAGCAAGTCTGAGGAGAGCAATTGCAATCCAAGTTTGGGTCCCAGTGCGCACTGACACTCCAGAGCTACCTCTGCCTTCCTCAGCTTGAGCTGGCAACGGCTCTTCTGTTGGAAGGTCATGGTTGATAGATCCTGCACGAACCTGGGGGAATGACTGCTCTTGCATAATCATGAATTGGAAGAAACAGCTCATGTGACATGCTACTCGGAAGACAAGTCAGAGGCTAAATAAGGGCTTTTGATATGTCAGATAGCATTGACTTTAGGCCTTTGGCAGAATGGCGACAGAAAGACGTGAGGAACTATACTATTTTCTATGTGCACATCTCCCACCAGCTGCCATATGGTAACAGGCTGTAGAAGCCAACAACGTAGGGTGTGGAGCCACAGCACTGCATGACCCATATGGTTCTAGAAGAGAGTGTGTTAAAACCAGTCAGCAGCCTTGGGCTGGTGCACAGTGTATGGCAAGTCCTGGCTCTCCAAAAGGACCAGTAAGCAGCAGCCTGTGTCATGGGAGAACAGCAGCAGCCACAGCTGAGAGCTAGCTGTCAGCAGGCAGAAAAACTCACGCTTCCACTGTAGTGAGACCAAATGGGTATCCACATAAAACTGAGAGTTCTCAGTGCATTCATGCAGCACACAAATCAGCACATTGAAACTTGAATCCCTCTCAGAAATGAGAAAAGCTTAATGGTTGCTTTCTCATATCTTTGTTTTGAGGAATGAAGACAAATTACTGCTAGTTAACACACTCAGTCTCATTCTCCAGTAGAAACTATATGGAATGAAATTATTTATCCTTAGTTTCTTAAAAATTAGCTTGCTGTTTACCTTTAATAATTTGTGATAACAGAAGTATGGTAATAATTGCATTCCAATCAACTTTTATTGTGATATTGCCCCTATTTATCATTTGTTTTCTTAATTTATTCACTCTCCATATGACATATCTGACGATAAAAGGAATGTTACACTACTACTTCTTTTTTGCTGGAAGTTCATTTAATTAGATGCATGTTTTCGTGTACTGGTTTTATAGAGATATTAACTTCCAAGAGGCTTGCCTTCACACTAGAGAGAAGAATATTTTTTTTCTTACGGAAGAAAGTGCTCATCTGAATTGGATTGTCAGCTTCTCAAGAGGTTCTTCCACTTTGTTTTCAAGCCGTCTTTCTTGACAGGTGGCTACTTTGTTCCAGTCAACACAGGAAAATTCCATCACAGATCTTGTCATTGCCCGTACTAAAACAGCATCTTCGGGGTTCTCAAATGGTACTCTGCAAAAAGAACAAACCAATCCGCATTATCAGATGTTTCCAAACCACTTTGGAGGTAATTCACTAGACCCACTCTGTGTAGAAAGTGGTTAGAAGTCATAATGACACTAAGAGAGAGGATTTGAAAACCTTAAATAATTGGAAGACTTCTTTCTGTTAACCAATTTAAGAAAGCGAAACAAAATGAGAAAAGGTCAGAATCACAGGATTCTAACAAAAAAAAAGGCTATAAATTATTTAAAATACATTTATAGTAGACTTCAAAATGTTACTTTGTTTTCACTGCTTTTTTTCCCCACAAAAATTATAATTGTTGTATACTTTTAATACTCTGATGCAATGGAAATCATAAAGCTAATTTTATGATTTCATAGTGGCATGATACCCATCAATACAAATGCACATTTATTTCAATATATTTCAATATTTTATTTTAACAAGCCACCATGCAAATAGCCCTTCTCCAAGCTCTGAATCCAGACCACTATGAACTTGAGTTGTTCATGTGTCCTGCCCCAGCGGCAGTCTGGGAGAAAAAAGTGGCAGATGCACAACATCCAAATAATTGACAAGGACTTCATGTTAAACCAAAACCTTTTCGCTCTGATACAATATTAAAATCTGATCTTATAAGAACTTATAAAGATGTATTTGTAGCAACACACACCTAATGTAAACCTAATGTTTCCACTGAGTATAACCCACTGTGTCATGACAAGGTACCTTGCAAAGCCTCAGCATCTACATAAGCCGGAGGAACCTTATCAATAAGAATAGCAGACTTCACTGAAAGCAGCTAAAAATTCATTTTTAAGCATAAATTAGCTTGATTGTAAAGAGCTGTACTCAAAGTGAGTAGCTGTATAAAATCAGACTGTTAAAGGATATCATCATATATAGGCTTTTATTATTTCCTTTAATAAATTTTTCAAATATTTTCACATGAAAAGCTAGAAACTAAAATGAAGCCTGATATCTAAAGTTTGTAAATTTACCCTTATAAAGACAGCATCTAAAAATGTCATCACTTTAAAATGCAACCTTTATACTGTCTCAGTCCAGACACAGAGATAACAGAGAGAAGTTTTACATCTATTTCTATGATTTTGAAACCAAACAGAATAAAAGTAACAACAAGTGCAGACTAAAAAAGTTTCATTCTACAAGTCATAATATTTTCCAGACTATGTATTTCTGAAGAGCCAGTCAGAAGAAAGTTTTCTGGGGCATAATAAGGAACAGCTATTCTGATGCCCTAATACTTAAAGCATGTTTTTTCTAGGAATCAGTATTTGATCTTATAAATAAATAGCATTTTTATATACCCATTTCCAAATGTGGAATCCCTTTCAATACTAAATTTCAGACAGCAGCGGATAGGTTGTCTCATCAGAATCATACAGAGTTGCAACTATTTTAAATAGAAAGACCAGAAATTTTTTCAAAAGCTCATTTTTACTGGACATTTTAGGCACAAAAAGAGGACATTAAGTAAATACTTCAGAGATGCAAAAGAAAAAAAAATTTTAAATTACTTACTTTTTGCTGTGATTTCCAGATTTCCAACCTATAACAAAAAGTTCAGATTAAGATATTAATGGCTGTACAGCCTTTTGATGAGCTGATCCTGATCCTAAATTACTTGTTCGAATGAACTGAAAACTAGCAGATGATTTGAAATGTTCAAGATCATCTTTTATTAAATCACTGGGGAAACGAGTATTTGTTGTTTTTGGGGGGGCTTTTGGTGGTTTTTGGTTTGGTTTGGTTTGGTTTTTTTCTTTAAGTTTATGCAGTTCTTGTGTTTTATTTCCTGCAGGCATACATTTCCATGCATTTTTTTCTTTAACAGAAAAATGATGCCACTGTCTATATATGTGAATGACTGCGCGGTAGATATAAAGACAATTATATGCCTACTTTGATAGTCATCAGCAAACCAAATGTTATTAAATATGATTAAACTATCCTTTTTTCCCCAAACTTTTCAAAATTATTGTTAAATAATTTGTTAAATAAATTTGTTAAATAAATTGTTAAATAAAACTTTCAGGTTTACTGTTGTGATATATACATAAAAAACCAAATTCAGGTACTTTATTGCTGTTCTAAACATCATCTACACTACTGTTTAAAATGCTACCATTACAGTAATCTATGCACAGTATTGCTTTTCTTATGTTTAAAACATAAAAAAAGCAGACAAGATTGTGTGGGATTTCAAGGTTTGTTCTGGATTGTGCTACAAGGCACAAGGTTCCAGGTGGTATTTGCTGTCTTTCTTGTGCCAGGATCATGCTGTCTTCCAGATCTGAGTCTAAGAACTCTTTAAAAATTACTTTATATGCTATTATAAGGCATCATTAAAATATTCTCAGCTGGGAAAGCATAAAAAAGAAACTGCTTCCAAAACTAGGCAAGATATGTGAAATTTAAAACATTTTTTAGAAGAAAATACTTTCTTCGATGAATTATTTTATAAAAGCACTAGAGGGCATCAAAACTCTATCATGCTGATCACTGTGTGAGACTCAGCCTGGAAGTGTATTGAGAGGCTTTTAATTAAAGTAAAACTAAACACTCACAAGACACATATTGAAAAAAAATGAATTTCTTTTTGTCCAACTATCTTTACAGACAATTCTGTAACTACAGTGAGTGACTGGAACTTACTTGCCACCCCTTAGTAGAAGGACTCATTGCCTGTTGCTGCCACTACTCCTTACTTTATGAAGCAACTTTGTTGAGTTCCCGATGCATTTGTACTTTATCACTAGAACCAATAACTTTTTATCAGATGGATGAAAATAACTTTTCCTAATTCAAATAATGTAAAAATGTATGCTTTTCCTTACATTATTATAAATACCTGAGGGCACTGTCAGTCTCCTGTCTGGTTGAGCCCTGGCTCTGCTGGATCCCAACGGAGGCCCCAGGACTGTACTCACTCTCTTTCCAAAAGCTATTGGCTGCACCACACAAGACCTTTCGCGGTTATAAAGATGAAGCGCTGACTCCCTTTCTCTTTGTGTAACTGCTGTTAAAAGGAATATAAAAACATGGTTTTTTTCTACCAACTTAAAGGTCGGCTATTATCTATCCACATGCAGAAGGTGATTCACTTTGGTTTTTTTGGTGCAGTTTCGTAATGATAGCAGTGTAAATCTGCGTAATTTCACAACTATTCAAAATGGGAACATGGAGTGATACTTTCTAAGGCTTTAGGGTGAAGCCCTGTCCAATAAAATAGTTTTCTTCTTTTGAGTGCTGTAGGATCAGAAGTTTCAAACCAAGAAATCAGAAAGCAAGACTTGTCATGCCCCTTAAATGGGATCTACTGCACAAGTCAGTAAAGATTGGGAAGTTGCTTTACGAATAGCAAAAAACACGTCCCGGTTCCAGGCCAGTTCAACTCCCATTGCTCAATTACAGTGAAAACTGTAGGAGTGCAATTGAAAGAAAAGCTTCAAATTTTCCTGTTTTGCACTTCAAATCAAAAATAACTTCAAATTTTAAAGGAAGAATTTGAGAATATTAAGTCTCAAGGGGAAAAATAAGGAAAAATTACGCCACTGTCTACATATGTTAATGACTGCATGGTAAAGACAATTGTACACCTACTTTGATAATTATCAGCAAAACAAATAAACTATTAAACATGATTAACCTATCAAATAGGAGATTTTAACTTCAATGACATGAACTGCATACTAGTGTAGTACTTCAGCAGTGGAACAGAAGTGAGCTAAAGGTTTAGAACACGTAACTAACTCTGGCAGAAGCATTTTGAATTCAAGGAAGTTTTAAAGTCATGGTGTCTAGGGGGCCAATTAGGAAGGAACTGCAGTCGTCATGCCTGGAGGTAACAGGAGTGCGGGCACATGTCTTGTGTAAAGGCGACAGCCAGGACTATGCTGTGGTAATGTCCCACAGATGGTGAAGAAGCTTTGTAATGTTAGAGAAACAGTTCACTAACTAGAGTACAGCTTGATAACAAGTTAATGCCTCAAGTCTTAATCCAGGACTGATTACAGTATAACTGTATTTAGGAGATTTAAGACTAGGAAGTTTTATGGAAGTGTTTCTAGAGCTGTAAATGCAACACGTATTTTCCAGCACATTAAGCCTGAGTCACAGCTCCCTAGTCAAAAACTATCATTAGTAAAATAGCCTGACAGACGTGCTAAGCACATGTAACACGAGATCAAATATCCAGGAGACTGGAGGTACCAGTGCAAAATGAATGTGTAAGCCAAGGGCCGTGCGGTCAGATCCAGCAGCTTCTCACCAACCCCTGACATGTGCGGTGGCCCATCCACCAGCTTTCCTGCATGATGGAGCCACAGGGTTTGCCCACCCCTGCAGCTGTCCTGCGGCCGCCTCGCTCAGGTCCTGCATCCTCATTCTCCTCGAGAGTGAGTTTTCAATATTCCATTATTTCTCCTTGCTACTTTCTTATGAGGTAAAGGTGGGGTAGGAATCAACACCTTCCTCAGTGCTCTCCAGTAATTTTCAGTCTTCCTGCCAATCACATAGCTCTCCAAACACCAGAGACAAAAATCATTAAGTTGATTTTCTGGGTCCACTGTGGCATATTTATGGATTGACTGGTTTATCATCTGGCTATTCTTAAGACTTTTTTTTTCCCTGCAGAATTTATAGTAGATAAGCTGTGAAAGATCTCTTGATGATTTACAAAGATTTATATTTGAAAGTTTTGTCAGCATGTACCTCATCAAGAAATGTGCACACACCTATTTAAACTGTACAGAAACGTAGACAGCTGAGGATATTATCCATATCTAAATAAAGATGCTCACCTGTGTGAATATACCAGTTTGAATGCACAAATGTAGGTACATGTTTCTAAGGACAGGCTTTTAGCTGTCTTACCCATAAGTATATAGACCAAGATACAAGATAAACATGCACAATTTAAATAGAAAAAGACAGAAATCAAAAGCATTTGACAAAGTAAACTGTTTATGCCATGCAAACTCTATTTGCTTGACAAATCTTGCAAAAAATGCATATCTGTTCATTAGACCTTTTGCTATATCAACAAATGCATATAAAAGAACAAGCAAGATTAAATCCCCTATTTTTCCAAACTGATTAAAATCAAAAGCAACTGTCAATGCCTTGTGAGAAGAGGAAAGCAATCCTTACCCTTCCTGTCAAGGAGCTGCACTGAAGGGAGGGCATGTATCACATACAGCCGGTAGTCTGGGTCTTGTGCCAGAGGGTTATGGAATAGGTCTGCAAAATGTATACAGAAAAAGAAACAAACAACATCACAAAAAACAAACCTTGAATTATCAAACTCAAGTTGTTCTTATGCTGGGTAAACCAAGCACAGGCTCTTTACACATGCAAAATTACCCAACTAAACACCAACTGCGAGAATTGGCTTCTTGCAGAGTATGCAAAACACCACAGGCAAGAACTGAGTTAAGGTGCCATCGTGTGCTCCAAACCTTTGAAGGTTTTTTCTATTTTTTATGATATACAGACAAAACCACTAAGTGTTTGCTGTTAGTTTTCTTATGTATTGTTAGATGATGCTTATTTTAAATAATAGCAGTCTTTCAGGTGTGACAGCTTAAAGACACAAACTTTGTAGGGAGAGCGAGTTATTAAAACCAGATGAGCTTTAGGACACCTAAGGCGTTATCACAGCTGATATGAAGTTTTTATCCTGTAGACACAATATAAAATGCAAATACCTCATTTTCTGATGTTTTGACAGATGATGAGTTTGAAAACTCAAGAAACATAAAAAGTAAAATGTTTAAAAGGACCTATGTTCCTGAGTACCTGGGTCCTACTAACTTATATTGAGACATGAGGTACTAAGATCCAAAAGCCCATTAGCAACTTGTCTAAAATACTTCCATTCAGGTTCACATGACCTGAATAACCAAACCTTTGCACCACAGAGACAGGTATCAATGCTGTGTTGCTGCTTGGCCAGATGTGGAACATCTGCCTAGCTGACGTGCCACATCAGTGTTTTTCATGAGAGCGATATCTGAGGTTGATTAAAATGGAAACGGGCCCATTCCCAGATCAGTTAACAAACAAATGTTGTTGGGCATTGTTGTGTTTTGGTTTGTTTGTTTTCCTAAATGAAAACATAATAATGCTATTTTTCTCCTTATACAAATGCTGTTCTTCTGAGACAGTAAAAATAATGAGGAGGCTGCTACCTTGAGATCAGAGAAGAGAAAAAGAAATCTTAAATTAATAATTTTGACAACTTCTACCAAGGTCTAAACTGGTCTGTTTTTCTCTTTTTGAGGGGAGGCTGTGGCTAATATTCACTCTAGGGTAAAAAAGCCTGTTATATGTAATTTTAGCAGTTTAGGGAAGGAAAAGATGGTATTACAGAAGCAAGAAAGAGATACTAGATGAAGAAAAAAGTCTGGAAATACTCCACACAGACTAGTAAACTACAAGATGCCATTTCATGTTTTTCGGGATAAGTATGACTGCCAAAGAGGGCTCAGTGCTTGATGCCATTTAGCAATTATTTTGAGGATGCAGTAAGGCTGGAATGGGCATTTAGTATCTCCTACACAGAAAAAGCCTGTTCACGTATTCAGAGGAGAACTTAAAATATTTTAATTCTTAAAAAAAAAATTAAAAATCACTGTACTTCAAAAGTAGCAAGAGACCCACATGGTGGCAGCAAAAGAAAGTTCAATTTTTACCAAACAACGTACTCTATAGCTATTTTTTCTCGAAAGTGTTGATCAGAAAGAATATTACGTATATATTTGGTAAGTCAGTTCTTGAGTCAAGAAAATATGTGATAGCATTCCAGAGAGAAAAACATTTTGGAAAGATCTCTAAAAGCAGGTACATTTGGTAGTGGAATGGAATGAAGATTGAAGAGAGATTTTTCCAAGGTACACACCAGGGTCGATACTAAATACTTTTGATTTTGGATGCTACTTGGAGCATGTCCCCCCTCATCAACACTGATTTGTAGGTTTATTTTAGAGTATATGTTTTTTTTTTTCTACTGCTCATTCTTACAATAAATCCAACCACTGTATGGATCAAGGGGGCCTTATTTCACAAAACATCTGGGACCAATTCTTGGCTCTGCTATCTACTTTCTTGTCAATATCATGCAATTTTACATCTACAAATTAGGGATAATGCTTTCTTCCTCCACAGCTTTGTCTGTTTTCTCTATTTGGAGTGCAGGAAAACAGTGTGCCTAACCCACGTGGGACAGAAAGGAGCTAATGTGGTAGAAACATATTGAAGAACAAAAGCAGTTTTCTGAGGTCTAGTGGCAAGATGTTATCAGCTGTGGATAATAAATCAGTTGAGGCAATTTGCAGAGTACATAACAAAAATCTTGGATTCCAAAAAGAAGATGTGAGCACAAGGTGAGCCCACAAAGGCACCCTCCATATCTCCCAAAAGGCAGCAGTTGTGAGCAACCCGCTCAGTAAATCTTGAGAAGCTGAGTGTCTTCCTTAGACGCCTGCTGAAGAATGGTGGTGTGCTACAAATCCAGTGCAGGGCAGTGGCTAAATATCACAAGAGAGCCTTAAGGAAGAGAAGTGCAATGTTTTGGCAGCTGGATGCTACTTCTGAAGTGAACAATAATAGTGTATTAGACTGCTCCATTTCAATAGTTCTAATGTCCTCAAGAGCTACAAAATAATAAAATGTTATTATGCATCCAGAAGTTCTGTTGAAAGCTAGCAAGTGCATTTTTTTAAATTGGATTGTCCAGCAATAAAAAAGATCTGCGTCACAACACTGAGAACTCTCCCATTCCCAAACCAGTTTTTATTTGACAAAGGTTAATTATGAGCACAGCCCTTTTCAAAGCTACAGGATGCAAATTCTGCACCCATTTCCCATTTCTAAATATTGCAAGTAGGCAAATAAATTATATAGTAATATGATATGATATATAGGATATGACTTTGAAATTTTGTTTTGTTCACTTATTGTTGTCATTTAGTTCAAATATGACAATGCCTTTTATTGAACAAATAGAGTCCTGTTAATTTAAAACTCATTATTATGAAATCTCTTTGAAACAAACACATCAACAATTTTTTCATGACTGCAAAGGTCAAAAAAGAATTCCTATGAAGTTAAGGTTATTAAGTTTCTCCCACTGAATAGCATTTACTTTCACATCTTTGAAGTAAAGAACTTTTTTTTTTAATTAGAGTAGATTAGTAGATCCACATATTGTTTGATAGTTCTCTTAAACACTTGTGTTTCTATGGTGGTGGCTAGTCTAGTATGCACTCAGTTTTCACTATGTCTTTGTGACTGCCATTCATAATAACCCAGCAGCACTTCAACTATCTGCAGTTTGTCTTTATTTCCCACAGATGGTTGCAACACGCACAACAAACTCCCGCTGCCTGTTGAAGTCCCCTATTAATTGGTAGGGCTATAACATTAGACTCAAGTGACTGCACCATTCATACACAGGATGTCTGTCCAGACTTTGTCTAATCACTTCCAACAACTGCATTCTTAAGTGGACTATTTTTTTCAATCTTGCATATAATGAAAAAAAATTACAATAATTTGGCTGCATGTTCTCTTCCTAAACACTTGATTTGTTTTTTAATTTTTGTCCCAGTGTCAAGTTCAATTAAAAGTGTACTTTTTAAGCCGTATTTTCCTTTCCTGCAATCAGACATTCCATTTTTTGATTGCATAAGGAGGTAATGGCTGGATGACATTCACCTCCACAGATTGTGTCACTAAGACGCAAAACTTGTTTCCTGTTTTCTCAAAGTACTGAGCGTTTGGCATGACCTATGGTGATATTCTTTGAGGAACCATGGAAAAAGACACTTTCAGTAGGTTAATAGCATATAATCCTACTTTCCCTGGAGGCTAATTCTTACAATGTAACTTAGTGGCGCCAACACTGTCTTGTATAACTTCACTTGAAATTTCAGAGTCTAAGCTACTTTCATTTCCAGGCAGTATATCAGAAAGCATGCTACTTAACAGATATTGTTATATTTAATATCTAAAGTATATTTATTCTTAGGCTCTAGAAATCCATACAGTCTGCCAAAAAGGTGCAGAAAGTTGTATGAACAGCGGAATTAATGAGGCAGGACTTTAGGTTCTATAACCTACCACTCACACTCTCAACAGCAATAACACCCATTTCTCAGCTCCCTTCACCTCTGTGATAATCTTGCTCTGCTCCCATGTTCCCTTCCAAAAATGCAGCAGTAAACTGCTTTGAGTGCCTCCAAGCTGCTCCTCCAAGAGACAGGCCAGTCAGCAGCCAAAAAGAGTGAACTTCTGAAGGCATTCGGCAGTTTTTTCTTAGCTGAGGTACTCTCTATGGAATTTTCATGAGTTAGAGATCTCTTTCTTCTGTCAAATTTGGTTGAAACTGATATTTAGTTTCAAAAGCTATGGGCAAATGATGTGGAAACAGACAAGAAACATCCTGATAAGAAACACTAAAAAACTACCGCTCACTGTTCTGCAAAATAAAATAAGGTATTACTTAGGGTATGCAAGCTTATCTTTCCTTTCAGTTCCTTCACTGTTTCGACAAGTTTTTGTAACTGGTTGTTGTGAAGAAACAGAATCTGTAACGCACATAAATGTTTCAGAGCACCTGAAATAAAATGAAAAACAATTAATTATTCTCAGCATCCCTGACTACCTCTATTGGATAATTATTTTGTTATGCTGCACACTGAATTTGATATTCTAGTTATCCATCTCTGCCTTTTGGTAACACCTTGCATGAGACTAGTAAAACAAAAAGAAATTATCAGAGATTGCAATATGCCTTTTGTCTTTCTAGTCACGTCCTTTGAACATATGCCTAACATTTTTCATTCCAGTTCCTTCCATTTGTCCCCATCGCCCTTGCTTCAACAAATCAACATCAACTATATCCTCTCTTCTTCCTCCCTTCCTTCTTCCTATATCCCAGTAAATTTTGATAAATTCATCTTCACTTCCTTTTACCCTTGCCTAATATTACCTTTGTCTCACAAACAATAGTGTATCCCTAATACCACCTTTGCCTCACAAGCAATAAATAGTGATTTCCTTAGAAAATAGTTCCAGTTCAAATAATTATTAATATATTAAAAAGTTATTACAAAATATTGTTGCGGCTGACCCAGATTACGTGTTCACATCCTCACACCACACCAGGCATAGATATCTCATTTTCCAAATTCTGTGCAGTATTTCTCATCTACATTTCTCTACTAATGATACTTGGCCCTTCTGGTTGCCCAGATCTTGTTATCTTTGGTATTATCACTTGTGCCCATGTGTTTGTTTCTTTCAAACATTCTTTTTTCTCAAAATCTGACAGGAACTAATCAACACCATTTCTCATCCCAACATTTTACAGGGACAGAGAAAAGTAAAATATTAACATTTAAAATGTTTAGAATATATACAAATTTATTATGCTTTGGCTTCTTCATTCACGAATTCACTAGTCTGGTGCAGCCACTTTAATACAAAAGAGCAAGCAAAACTGAAATGGAAGTGTAAGACAAATGTAATTTTACAACAAAAGTTTTGAGTAACTTTGCAAAATACTTCTGATTATAAAAATAACTATATCTTGAAGAAACTGCAGAACCTTAGTGACTACCTTACAAGTGGGACAACTTATTAATCTATTAGCCTTTTATTTTCATGTTAGGTCTGTCAGCACTGCTATCAGTTTTTCATCATATGAACATAAATGGCTATCAAAAGGTACTTCTATCAGCTTACGGAGTACCTGGTCAGCAAGAGAACTACAAATCATTATGTAAAAAGGGCTCTGTATGTTCATTTTCAATACAAAATATAGTCATGTAAGATCAAAAATATTTTACAATTGCTTGACATTAAAGTGAATGACATTTCATCCCTTAGACCAGGATAAACATATCACTTTATTGCCACTCAAGCATGCCGGAACAATTAAATATCTAAGAAAATAATTAACATGTATTGTTACACATACATAGGAGCTTTCGACCATTAAATTACTTGCTGTCATCCACTTTTATAAATTTGAACGCCAATACACAGAAAAGACAGTACAGGCCTCTGCTCAACAGTCTAAAAAAGGAAAGCTGGTACCTGATATATCTGTCAGTTCATTATGGTTGAGATAGAGTTCAGTCAAGCAGTAGTTTTTGATCAAGAAAGTTAAATCTTGGATCTGAAATTAGAGTTAGGAAAACTGTTATATGCCAGTATAAATTTAACCTTGGAGAATATAAACACGGTCTCTTGAAAACTGTTCAACTATAGGTAGTTTCTTACATTTCTGTTTAAGACTCTTGGTTTAAGGATTCTCTTGACAGCTAAACATTCTACATATTCAAAAATCCTGTTCTTCACAATGATTATTTTATCTTGTGTACTGTAAAGCCTCCCCACACCTACTGTGTATAGTGGTGTTTCTCTATCTGTGACATGTTTGGAGTTTTTTAGGATATTCTGAAATTTATTTTTTGTGATAGAATTATTATGATGCATTTTTAAGGAACGAAAAAAAGATCTCAGCTCTTCTGAGTTCAGAAAAATATGCTCCCCCTATTAGAGCATTTAGCTAAGATATCTCCTAAGAAAAGCCACTGAGCGGCTTGTTCACACAAGTTATATAGAAAATGACATTTCCACACAAGTTATATAGACCAACAGAAGAATACTCTTTGTTACTGCTTAGGTAGGAAGGTAAGATCTGTGCAAAAATCAGATTTATTTATCTTTTATGGTCAGCAAGATTAGTTCTGCTTAGTCATTATGCCATTTCCTCTTATTTTTTAGTGTCCTTTAGAAATAATAGGGAAAGCCTTATTATACCTGTGATTTTAGTTCAACCTTTTAATGTATCCATATTTTTGCCTTTTTTTTTTTTAAATAGTTGGACAACCACAGGACTTTCAAAGAAGTCAACATAAGATGCTCTATAATTGATGTTAGCCTGGGGCAGCAGATATACACACACTCCTAAGTGACATGGAATGTAAATTTATTTTTTTCTGTTGCTCACAGAGCTACTTATTTACAAGCAATTCCGGTGTTTTAAGAACTTGAGCCCACTGTGAAAGTCGTGTAAATTAGTGTACAGTAAGATAATTAAAAGCAGGTTATAAATTCGTGGTTATTTTAACTTTTCTTGCATTTTAACTACCAGTGGCTCATGGTGAAGGTTTCGATTCAGTTCAACCATTTAATAACTGTTGGCTCTGTATTTGGAGATTTGCAAATCAGCTAATTCTACTGTCAAGAAGATAATTTTATGTAAGGTATAATGTGCTTAGACTTGGCTAGAAGCTGTAGTGTTTGGAGATTTTGACAGAGCACTGTCTTAAAAGTCCTACAGCATAGAATAACTACAATAATCTGGTTTTGCACAAATACAGAAAGTAAGGCACATGGTTTGTGTGACTGATTTAGGACCACACAGTGCATTGGAAGCAAGAGAAATTAACATGGCCCAATGTCATAGTCTAATCACTCGCCTGTAAATCTCTCTGAAGTCGAACACGTTTAGGTGACACAACAGTCTGCATTGACAGAAGACACGCCAACAACCCCAGCATGGCAGTGACTCTTCTTGTGCACAGGGAGAAGCACATTTGAAGGAGTTACATGTCACTCTTGTGTGCATGAGGGCAAAAAAGAGCCTCACCTCATCCACCAGCCTGCCGGGAAATAAATCTATGCACGTCTGCAAGGGCATAAAAAAAGAGCTACGCATTTTCTGGGGTCCACTCCTTTCCTGGAAAACCAGGAAGCCCAGAAGTTGTTATAAGAACACCCCACAGCCGTATCACCCCTCAGTCTGCTCCAAGAGCTGCCCACTCCTGGGCAGGGTATTCTTGCTACGAGTTACACTGGAAACTGCTGTCCCAGACCCCAGGTATTGGTATGCGATCAGGCAATTTTGCCAGTTACTTAGTTTTAAATATACTCAATCTTTCTTTAATGGCTAAGGTGTTAGCACAACACCTCAGCTTCTTAAATACACAAAATTTACAAATATGATGTGAATCCAAAGGAAAATATATCAGCTTATCCTCTGTAATGTAAAACAAAATACTGTTTCTTCGAAACTGTCATATTTAAATCAGTTGAATTTGCCTGGAAATTTAAAATAATTTATTAGCTTGACAATTATATAATATTTTCTGTTAGAAAAATCATTAAATAATAGTCAGGGAGTACAGATTAATTGTTCTACTCTTTAAAGGAATACCTTATTACCTTATTGTTGTTAATCCACAAATACCTTAACCTATGAAAGCGTGAAAGACTTGGGATACTTCTTAGTCCTCTGGTGGAAGAAAAACAACAAATTTCTTAACATTAATGGTGCTTAATCACTTTATACACAGTTGAACTTTTTATAAATAATATTACCCAAACACTAAAAAGCCACACTTCTGTAGAAATCATAGCAGAGAAAGACACAAAGAAGAAGATGGCA
Organism: Caloenas nicobarica; assembly: GCF_036013445.1. Taxonomy (NCBI): domain Eukaryota; kingdom Metazoa; phylum Chordata; class Aves; order Columbiformes; family Columbidae; genus Caloenas; species Caloenas nicobarica. Next base: position 31,906,140 of record NC_088246.1, on the reverse strand, counting down.
AAGACAGTGTAAGCATTCTACGCACCTGAAAGCATAACAAAGCAGCAGGTGGTAAAGAAATGGGAACAAACAAAGTGATACATTATTTTTGTTTCCATAACAGCATTTATTTTCCCATGGAGTATGAGTCCCGTGTATTTTTCAGTTTGTAGAAACTGCTCAGAACGCAGGAGAGGTTTGGTATCCCGGGGATATAAATCTAAAAGGAAAACTGCACAGCAATGTACATTTCTTGTTATTTTCATAGCAGTGCATATTGTGAAATCTCTTGCTCTATTTTCACCCCTCTTCTCTCCTGTCCTGACATAAACTTGGTTATGTACTCATATTCATTAACAGTCTTGTTTTAAGTCAAACTGCACATCCACTGAGGCCGGAACTACCTCCTGTGTGCTGGTAAGGGTTTTTGTTTAATTGCGTATCTAGCACTTGGAGCTTGCTGGTGCACTATAAATAAAAAATTACCTACTACCCAGAGAATATTAGTGAGCTGCCAAGTAATTTTCACTAATTGGTCCTCCTTATTTTTCATTGCTTTAAAGAAATGTTCTTGATTTCCTCTAGAATAATTATAGATGACCTTTACATGATGAATTTTAATTGACTTAATAAAACTTTCCTTGTGGATTTTAACATGTTGCAAGACTAGGGCCAGTGTTTCAGAAAGAATTAACATGATTGATAAAAATTAACCTCACATCATGAGCCTAAAATGATCTGCTTGTTTTCCAACTGTGAAGCCTAGTCTCTAGATTCCCATGTTTTTGAACTGTTTATTTGGCTTCCTCAAATAATCCATAAAAATGAACCCTGCAAATACATACATATGTGTTTATTGCCACAAGTAACCAGAATATACATTACTGCAAGTAGTAAAGCCAAGCAGATGAGGGCTGAGAGGACATAAAAGAGCTACCATCTAATTCTTCTGTATAGTTCTACCTGTACACCCCTGAACTATTTTTCAGGCAGCAAAATTTCCTCATATTCTTTGTCACTGCCATTCTACACCTAGTTTACAGGTTTACATTTTAATTGGCTTTACTCCCTCTCTAGTAACAGCCTCATCTTGACTATCTCCAAGATTTCCAAGCCTTGATCTGTTGTGGTGTGTGCTGTTTTTGTTTGTGTGTTGGTTTGTTTTTCCCTGGTATTAAGGCATTTAATTTGCCTCAGGTAGAGCTTAATTCCTCTAACATTTTAAAAGAGCCTGTCCCTTTCTGCATGCCTTCCAGACTTTGTGTGTCTCTTACAAATTGATCTTTTCTGGCCTGCAGTGCTCTTTTCCTACCTACTGCTAAGTTAATCAGTTTTCCTAGGATGACAACTCTCAGTGTCCAGAACTATATATTTTCATGTCCATTTAATAGTAGTAGTTTAAAAATAGAATCTCATTCCCTCTAATTTGATTGACTTATTATTTTTTCATTTTCTTATTTTAGCCGGCAGAAAATTATGTCAAACCAACAGTTAAGGAGGCATGATCTGATAGTGAGATTGGCTGAGGTTCAAGGCTTATATACACTGGTATAGAATAAAAGGAATTCACTTCTCTGCAATCATCAAAGAAGCCAGCTTGCGTCATTCTTCTCAAATGGTTTCATGGGAAGACAGATCACTTCTCTATCTGCCATCTGAACATCTCTTTTTATTCCATACCAAAAAAAAAAGTCAAAGCCAGTGAGTACACTTAAGTATTTAAAATCAGAACATACGCATATTAAGACTGCATACACAGTCTTAATTCTTTTACACATATGCATTACAATAATTTTCTTGTATTGTTTAGAAAATATATATATGCATCTTGTAGCTTTCTCATTATTTAAACTTCACCCTTAGATTGTATGTGTTTTCTTCTTTCTAAAATGCATATTTTAATAATTTTGACAGTAACTCTGTTTTACATTTTCTTTTCACAAAGCATCAAATACTTTGAGTGTAAATCAGGAGATATGGATGGAAATTAAAGATACCAGTGGGCGCACTTAGACTTTCAAGATGACTTGATTTCTGTAATATTAAACACAGGCTAGACAATCACTGAAATCCTTTAACACCTCTTTTTTTTGCTCTCATAAGACCTAGAGACCTTGAAAACCTTGTCCCCGAATTATCAGACTACATTAGTTCTTTATATATGATATCAACCGTACAAACACGAGATGCAGTTGTGAGGCTGCAGACAGGTATGCAACACTTGGAATTATGCCCTGGCCAGAAATTCAAAGTATGCTTTTCAAAAACTTTGAAGTATGCCCTGTCATGTCTCCATCTTTCTATGGTAGCCTCTCAGCATGTTCGTTCTCCAGCTTACACCCCTATCAACCTAGATCACCCACAGGCTCATGAAAGCTTTGCCTTCCTTCACTTACCATTGTTTCTTCTCCTCATCTGCCCTACATCTTAGGCTGTTTCATAAAGCTCTAAGAGGAGATCAGGTCTCTGATCAGTACTACCAGCCCCAAACGAGTGTTCCTGTGCTCACTTCATGTTGCCCTGCCCTCCCTTCAATTCTTAATAGTAGAGATGCAGGTAATTTCAAAGGTGCTACCAATGAGTTTTACTGTTGCAATAACAGATTTCTTCAGGGAGGTCAGAAATTTGGTAGTTCTTAAGACTGGGCAGGTACTGTGTTTTTTCATTTGCGTTCTTGAGACTCTTTTCCATCCAGCCTTAGGAGCCAGTTACAACAGGCAGAGATCAGCCCATTAAGCCTCACTCCTCTGCTCCCTGTGGTAGAAGCTCATGCACAACTCTCTGAACTTACAGACCCTCGAGCAATCCTGGGTTGCTGGAGAAAGTTTGTGTGTCTAGGGCTGAGGCAGTTAACTATTAATACTTCACTGTGAGTGTAGCTCTGCTCTGTATGTCAGTGTATCTTCACCATTTCTTCCTATACAACATATATGGACTAGGCATACATATGATTTACTGATGTTTCACATATAAATGATGTCCAGAGAGCATCTGATACAGAAAGCACTATGACGGGCTAGCATTAACTGTGTGCTCTACTTTTAGTAAAAGCCAAACAGAAAAACATATTTTACTTACTGTCCAGCCAGATACAATATTGAGACATCCACGTTCCTCTTAATGCCACAGATCTTCAGCTGTTTTTCTACTGCCTGACAGCATACAGTACATTTGTCAGTATAACATACTGCATAATCATAGATTCATTACAACATATGCATATTGTGTCTAAATTAATATGCCCACCAAAATTAATACATGCATCACAGCATCTTGCAAATGATAATGTAGTCTAAGAGAGATAAAGAGATATTAAATTAGCAGTCTTTATTTTAAACTGATAAAAATACCCCAACAATTATGTTACACTTGCATTAATTTTCTTTTCCTGTGGAGAACCATAGTTCATAGAAATGAAGTAAAAAAGTAATGCCTGTTGACTGGAGAATGAGCTGCTCACTCAGGTCAGCCAACTCAGTACAGGTGATCAACAAGAGAACTGCTAACCTCACAATACAGTTGCAACTTTATTTTATGCAACTTTATGCACGCAACGTTTTAAAATTATGCATCCAGAAAACTCTGCTTGTACATTCAATGTTGAAAAATGTAGACAGAATGTTGATTTTCAGAGTATATTACTGATGTCCTATAATTTGTAAAAGCAATGAATCCTAGTAACATAAGGATTATGGATCTTGGTTACTAGTGATTCATAAAAAGTAAAATGTCTGCCAGGAAATATAAAAAAAAGGTTTTACTACACAAGTTATCATGTTCAAACATCATTAAGATCACTATTGTTTGAAACACAAAATTGGTACAATTTTGCAAATACAAAATGGCTTGGAAGCACTGGCGGGCACGTGTAGAATGGTCTCTATTGGCTGCACAATAACTCCAGCGTGTTCTGGATGTATTGAATATACATAAAATAACCGTGGGTGCACTTGCAGATGTGCTGGACCTGCGGCACTTTCTGAACAGAAGCAGGAAGGAGCTGGGGGCACTTGCACCAGCCACTTACTCCACAAGCTGATGTTGGGACAGGGGCCACTTGCCCAGGAACTTGGTGCGGCCAGCAGCCTGGCGGCAGCTGTCAGGCAGGGAACAAAATCTGTGACAAATAGCCGTTATTTTTCTTTCTACACAGACAAAACCTGCAGACGGAACCAGAGGTGCTGTCTGGAGAACAGCAACTGTGCCACAGCCCTGGCGGGTCGGTGTGTGTCCCCAGGCCTGCAGAAGGTGGCCTCAAGTTGTGCCAGGGGAGGTTTAGATTGGATATTAGGAAAAAATTCTTCACGGAAAGGGTTATTGGGCATTGGAACAGGCTGCCCAGGGAAGTGGTGGAGTCACCATCCCTGGAGGTGTTTAAAAGGTGTTTAGACGAGGTTCTTAGGGACGTGGTTTAGTGCTAGAGTTAGGTTATGGTTGGAGTCAACGAGCCTGAGGGCCTCTTGCAACGGAAATGTTTCTATGATTCTATAAGGTGTGCTGCAGCCAGCCGTGCCCATGGGAACACACCCGCCGCAGGAGCAGGGACCCCAGACGCTGCGCCCGACAGTCACACCTGAGGCGGAGAGCTGCACTTGTCAAACCCCATCATCTGAGATCGCCTCATCCCCGCCGCCCCGGGGGCCTCCTTCCCAGCCAGCCCCGGCTCCCCCCACACCGCCCTGCGGCCCCGGCAGGGCCGCGGCTGCTCCCGGCCAAATCCTTCCCGCGGAGGGCAGGCTGCCTCGGGGGAGCCGAGCCGCCCGCTGCCGCCCCAGGCCGGGCGGGGCGTGCCGAGGCCGGGCGGGGGAGGTAAGCGCCTCCCGCCGCCGCGGGAGGGCCCGAGCAGGCCCCGGCTCGGCTTGCAGCAGCGAGCTCACGCCGCGCCTCCGCGCCCCCGCCACGGCAGAGCGAGGGGGCGAGGCCGGCGCCGCCCGCATGCGGAGCCGGGCCGGGGGCGCTGCGGGGGCGGGCGGGCTGCGAGGGGCCGCGCCAGGGGCGGCCGCAGCGCAGGGCGGGAGGCGGGGGAGCGGCGCGGGCCCTGGCGGGGTGAGGTGCGGGGAGAGGCCGCTGCTGCGCTCACCTGCGCGCCGGCCCTGGCGGCCGCCGCCATTTTAGAGCCCGTTTCTCGGCGGCCGCGGAAGGAGCGCGAGCCGCGGGGGTGACAGGGGCGGCGGTGGCGGGGCCGGCCCGGGCCAGCGCTCCCTCCAACACCGAAACGGAGCCCGAGCCTCCGCTGGGCAGCGCGGCCCTGGGCGTTAATCCGCACAGCGCTTCGTCCTGCGGGAGAGCCGGGCCGGCTGAGGGCGGTGGGACACAGCCGCCTTACCTCCGGGGCCTGCTCGCTCACAATCCCGGAAGATCGCGCTGCCCCGTTTTGCTTTTAAAGCTACATTCCTGTGCGGGTTTGCCGGTTGTTCTAAAGCACAAATCCTGTGTGCGTGTATATATGTATATATGTCACTCGCAAATCAAAGTCACAGGTGTTTTCTCTGTAACGAATGTCCACCGTACGTGTTGGTGGTGTGTGACTTGCACACGGCCTCGGTGCCCGCGCCGGAGCCTGGCGCGAAGTACCACAGCGTGTGTGTGACAGCCCCGTGTGCCAGCAATGCTTGCCACGTTGTTGTTTTTATAACCGTTTTACTGCATAGCACAAGCCGAAGAATACAAAAAGCTGTTTCCAGAGAGTATGTGTGTGTGTGTGTGTGTGTGAGCGCTTATGTGCGCGTAGGCCAACAGGAAATACTCGAGCAAGCTACAACAACGATACGTCTGAAAACTTGGAGCTTTATTTAGAATTTAATTCACACAGAGTACTCAAGTTAGCAGAAACAGTCATTGTAAATTGTGTGAAACTGATACACAAAGAGTTGTGTGTGCAAATATATGAATACACTGTCCCTCATGGAATAAGTTATGTGCATGCCTTTGCTTGTTCAGACCACTGACACTAGACAGAGTGTGTGTGATGGAGGCATGGAACTAAAGTACAAGTATTACATCGCCAATATCTAATTTTCATAGAAAAATTGTGTGGGTGGCTTCCATTTCAGCTAGGTAGCTTTAAAGAAATAGAAAAATAAGAAGGAATAGGCATCTTAATAAAACTGACAACAGAAATGTCTTTATTCACTTATTTTAGCTTCTAAAAATATTCCTAGGGTATTAAAGAACATAAAAAGATGATATGTACCAGAGAAGAAGAAACTGGTACACAGATCCATATTTTTTTCATTTTACATTTGAGTTCTGTGTTTTAAGCCAACACTTTAGAATTGTGAACAGTGGCACAGTTATTAAAGAAAAAGTCAACTTTAATAAAGAAATTTTCTTACCAAGTAGTCAAATTAACACGATATGACAAGCAAATTCAGTAATCTAAAGTATGGAGAGGGAACCTTCAGAAGATAATTTGTTGTATTCCAGCACAGAGGTGACACACATGGGTTGAGGTTTGTTTTGATATGTTTTTGTTTTTCAAGGTGCTTGTCTCTATTGATAACTGGTAGGTACAGACTTAGCCTGGGTACCTAAACAGAGACTATTAAAAATTAAATAAGGTTAATCTCTTTTTCTTTCTGCATGTGTGAGCTCACACTTAAAATCCCCACTAAGTGTAAAGGAACCTGGGCAGAAAATGGATATTTTTTTATTCAGACTGAACTATCACCACATTTTATACTGACTAGGTGTTGTCCTTTTCCAAAATACGTAACCTATCCCCTGTTTAACCCTATTCCTGGACTGCTGTGCATAAATGAATATACGGTAACTTGTCCCTTGGGATATTCAGAATATATACGTTTTGCTATACGTGTTTTTCAAAAAAGTTCTTATTATATATCTGTGCCAAAAATACTTAATTTGCATATACATGGATACATAGAACAAGACAATGTGATCTTATAGTGATAATAGAACATGAAAATATGGGAAAGCACAGAATTTCTGTTTTTACTGACAAAGGTGGCAGGACAGAAGATGATTCATTTTGTAAACAACCAAGACTGGAGAGGCCCAGAGGAGTTCATCTGACCCAGATTAACACCTTTGTTCCCTAAAGTATTTCATACAATCACAGAATCATAGAGTTGTTCTGGTTGGAAAATACCTTTAAGATCAAGTCCAGCTGTTGACCTAATGTTGCCAAGTCCACCTCTAAACCATGTCCCTAAGAACCTCATCTATGTGTCTTTTAAATATCTCAGGGATGGGGACTCAACCACTGTTCCAATATTGACAACCCTTTCAGTGAAAAAATGTTGCCTAATATCCAATCTAAACCTCCCCTGGCACAACTTGAGGCCATTTCTCCTTGTCCTATCCCTTGCTACCTGGGAGAAGAGACCAACACCCTCCATGCTCCAACCTCCTTTCAGGTAGTTGTAGACAGCGATAAGGTCTCCCCTCAGCCTCCTTTTCTCCAGGCTAAACAGCCCCAGTTCCCTCAGCTGCTCCTCATCAGACTTGTGCTCCAGACCCCTCACCAGCCTCATTGCTCTTCTTTGGACACGCTCCAGTGCCTCCTGGTGCATTTGAGTGTGTCCGTGCTTCAACTCCACACCACCGGTCGAGGGGATTTGTTGCTGCATCACTGCAGAGACTGCATTATAGAAACAGAGGTTCACTCGGGATAACAAAGTTCAGATTAAGCCTGGGTTAAAACGTAACCTGGCTCTGTCCACACTGCTGAGCCCCTGTGTATGGGCTTGGCTGCTCTCTAGTCCTGTCTCTCACGTTCTCTGTCCTCTCTGGGGAAATATAGTGGGAAGAGTTTTATTGCAGTCTAGCAAGTGACACTTGGACAATGATTATGTGATGAGCTAAATCATTCTGCCATTTTTTATCTTGTTTTTTGACTCTGCAATGATTTTGATAGGGCTTTACTGAAAATTTGGTAGTACAATGGCTCTCTGTAACTCAACCTATTGTTCAATAGCTGTGAAAGATGCAACATGGTAAAACCCATGTCTAATATGTGGTATTTTTAATCACCAAAGTTTATAATCTTCAAAATTCAGTTGTTCTTTGCCTACAATATTATAATTAAGTTTTTTATTTTTCAGGGTCTATATTTGATTTATGTTTTTCAAGTCCTGTATAATTTCTAAAAATTACAGTTTTGAATGTCTATTTCTTTGTATATTATACCAGTAAGATTTTTGTTTCATGCAATGTCCCAAATATTTTAAGTAAAATGTATTTTCATTTTCATACAGATAATTTAAACTACTTGCATATTAGTCTCACCTTTGTAGCCTTATTGACCCCTGATTGAATGTTGTGTTTCAGCGCATCTCCCTGACAAGGCCTGCATTCTTACAGCACATTTATTTAGTGTAAAAAGAAAAATATTTAACAATGAAAAATAAAATAGCAAGATTGCACTAACCACTTTTTTGAATAAATTGATACAATGCACACCATTACAGTATGGTTCTTGCACGGTTCTTTACTGTCTTCTATAATGAAGTACTTATCAAAGGTACTGTGCTGTATGGCTTTTTCACAAAAGGAGTTTTTAAAAACTGCATCTTCATTTTATTTATGTTGGAAGGGATCTCTGGAGGTCATCTAGTCTGACCCTCCAAAGAAAGCAGATCCTACTACAGAATTATTTTCCATCTCACATGTTTGTACGGTTCTGCGTACCTACAGAACATCCATCAAAAAATAAGGGAATTATCTGGGACAAATTTAATATCGCCCATGTTATAATAATGCTACATAGAAACTAGTACAATTAACTTGCTTTTGACCTTGTAAATAAGTATCACTTGGAAAAGTGTGAAGTAAATGTGAAATACTGTAGATGAATGCATATTACCTTTTTTTTCTTCTTGTTACCGGAAATATTTTATCAGTGTTTATCAGGTGAAACCCAGAAGCCTGAGGAAATATCCACAGGATATCCCACCTGCATTCCAGCTACTGCTCCGCAGGAGTGCAGGTCTCCCCTCGGTCCAGTAGCTGCAAGCCCTGTGCAGATGTTTCAAATACTCCACACTGTGTAAAGCACTGAGGCATTTGAATGACTTCTCTCCCTCATACTATTAATCTTGCTGAGGACTCTGACAACATCACAGTGACCCTAACAAGTTCAGGAGCAGAATTTGGGGAGAATTTTTTGTTGTTTTTCCCTAATAAATAATGCAAGCTTGACCCCGTATTTGAACAGTTCAGACTATTTTCAATTTGAAGCTAGTGATTAATTTGAATGGCTAGAACACTGCCTGAGAAACAGGAGATTTGGATTCTTTAGTTTTTTCTACTATTATGTGTAATATAAATTAATATATGTTACACAATGGTAAATGTAAGGGAAGAGGGCAAAATAGTCTATGTGCAGCCTGTGGTGAAATTGTCCCAGCAGACTGCATCATATGGGTGAACTACCTCATTCAAATCCAGCTTCAGTCTGACTTGACATGTGAATACAACCCTGGAGAATAAAGAACACCACCACCACAAATGTGACAGGCCTGATGGAGAAGTGTTCCAACAGATACATGAAGACTCAGTCTTATTCTTCTATTAATCAGGACAATTTGGATATATGATTCATTTCAACATAACCAACTCTTACCTTTGTTCTCTGGCTATTCTGCGTGCTGGAGTGTTCCCGCAGTTCAGCTTTCAAGTCTGATCGACATTCGGAAGCGAAACTCTTGTCTGCTGCAACTCTTTTATGGGTATGTAAACAATATTATGTCCAATGATCTTATCACTCTTGTATCAGAAATTTACATCCTAGTGTTTCAAAATGTTGTATGTGCATTTCCATAATGTTTTTTATCTTTACTAACATATATACACACATACAGATAAATCTCCACTGCTATGATCACATATGCTTTCCAGAACACAGTAACTGGAAATGTTGCTCTCCTATAATGTGCAAGCTTGGAATGCCTGAGCCTTCATAGGAAGATATTTTAATAGAGAAGTTATTATAAAAGTGTCACTATTAGTCACGTAAGTAAAACTTCCGTATTCAGTACTTGAAATCAATCAACTAACTATGTTAGTATTTTTCATAAAGACATATTATGTATGTTTAAAACTTCTAATACTGCTTCCTAACAAAACTGACCACCTTAGCCTTTAAGTAATAACTGTTTCTAAAAGGATAATGTCTGCAGAGCTCTCTATATGTAGAAGTCAGTACTGTTCTTACTGATGTCTGATGGCAGCATGCCTTTTAACTCAGAGAATTCTTTGTCACTGATCTGGTTTCATAACCTACATATATTGAAAAAAAGCCCTTTTCATTTTCAACTCATTTTTTCATTGTGATAGCTGCCAAAGTAATTTTCAGATGTAAACGTCTGGTACTCTGTCTTTTTAATATGTTGGCAAATGAGGCTAAGTGTATGTGGTGCAGGACTGTGTCATGCAGAGATGCGCCCAAGCAGCTCTGAGTGAATTGCCTGGGGCGTTGGAAGTTCTGTGCCCATTACTGGCCCCTCAGCACTATCTGTGGAACCACGAGGGTTCAGAGAACGTGTTCAGAGCACGTAGGCATTCTCAGTAACGACAGCCACAAAAGTGTAAGAACTTAATTGTTCAGTTAATGTCATGAAGATATAACATGGCAAATGTATGTCCTGTGGTGAATTCATACTGTAATGTGAAATACATGCAAATGATTATATGCAAATGCAACAAAAAGATCTTAAGTCTGAAGAAGAGTTTGAGTTTATACATGTAAGAACTTGCACATACATTGATTCAAGGAAAAAGGAGTGCAATCGCAATACCAGAACTCTTGAAATTATTATCTTAATATTACAAAAAATTTTCATTTATATAATACTGATCATGTATCTTAAACTAAATGTGGGATAAATTATGTTTATTGGCTACCTGGCACAGAAACTGGTTCTTCATGCCTTCTGCCCTGGGGAAAACCCTGACTCATTTGCCTCAGATTTGATATTTTGGGATACTGTAACTTGTGTTTAGTCTGTCAAAGCTGTACTGATGTACGCCGTGTGAATGAATTACTTACACACTACATTACTACTTCTATTCTTATTCTCTAATAATTGCCATATACTCAGTACTGTACCTAAGCTAAAGTTACTAAAAAGTAGCTAAAGCTATTAAAAGAGTTAGGATCAAATGACATCTGGACACTGTAGCAGTGTATCAAACGCAATTAATGGATAAATTCTCAGTTGTCTCTTGAATCTGTGTACATGGTGAAAGCCACAGGTATAATGCTGTCCTGCACAGAAAATAGGATCTAGGCCTGGAACAGACCTTCTAGATCAAGTCCACTATTTTCCTCTTACGTTCATATAATCACATTCACGTTTTTTTACGTTGTTGCCAATTAGCAGCAGAATGAAAATAGCATAATTATGTTTCACAAATGTTTCTGATTCTGTCTCTTCTTTCTTGCCTTCTTGCTTGAGAAAAAGGGAGCAGGTAATGTTGAATGATGAAGAGGTGGAGAATATGCTTGAAGAGCATCTTAATGAACTGCAAGATTCTCACAAACTACATTGTTGTGATTGACTTTTGAGGTTTTTCTACAGCTGGTGGGCATGATGATCTCACTGACATGTAAGAAGAGTTTAATAATTTCAGATTAAAGTTTTCTTATGCCCATGCTCTCATTTTTCATATTATTATCTTGCAAAGATATGTAGAGGCATGGTATGTAGACCGATATGTATTGGCATTGTTTAGGCCCATGACTAACAAAGAGATGTGTTCAACTTTGCAAAACTGTACTGGGGAGAAAAATACTTGAGAGTACGTTTGTAAAAGTGGTGGGGAACTCAAACAAGTGACAGTCATTGTAGCAGAGCACAATTTGAATCCAGTATAGACTTTTTGGAACTGTCAAATGCAAAGCAATTACTCAAACTATGTGAATTATGAAGAGCTTTTAGATCACTACTTGTACTTCTAGGTACGTTGGTACCACTCAGAATTTGGCTTTTACGCCTGTCAGGCTAAGTTTCTGATTTGTTTTTAGAAAGACGTGTACATTTGTAAAATCACATACGGGTAAAGCCCACTTCCACTTTTACAGAAATATCTGTGTTTTTAAAATAAAGTGATAGGTGTGTTCTGTAAAGTGTACCAGCAGACCTTTAAAGCAGTTGTCACCTTAGAAAGCTTCATATAGTTTGGTGTATAAACTGCTTTAATCCATAATACAGCTTTCTCCTAAGTATATTTGGTAATTGCTCCAACACCACAGTAAGCTAACTTTTGCTTTTTTATTAGCGAAGCGTAGTACTTCATGACTGTAAAATTTCTAAGCGGCAGCTGATGTATTTTCAATACATTTCCTGTATTTGTATTTCCCCAGGCTCCCACTAGTTTGATTCCTTCTCAGACAAATGTTTCCAGTAGCTGCAGGTGTCAGAGCTACCTGATTGTTTGCCTTGAGGAAACAGAAGATATGCTGTTAGTTAAAGGTTATGGATACAAGGAAGCTCCCTGTTTTCTGTGTCTGCTTATTGATGAGCAGGAATAACTTGTGATTAAAAAATGTATGTCTGGTGAGATAAAATAATTCTAGTCACACACACACATACATCTGTAGCATTGGCTTATGTTATTTTAGCTCATTCAAGGTGATGAGAAGATTTTAATGTAAAAAATATTACTCAAATATACTGTTTTGTTAAAGCCAAAGATTTTTAGGAAGTTCTAGTGATCCAGGAAAATCATGTAGCTTCAGAATGGAAAGGAGAATTGTAAGAGCTGAACTTTTTGATTTAAAAAGAAGGACTTTGAAACAAAGCATTTCATATAAATGTTTAAAATATTCCATTTAACAAGGCCATAGTTCAGAATTTTGAAATGCTTTTGAAAAATGGAGTGGATGCCTTCTAGTTATTTCTTTGTTTCCTTACTATTAGTAGTGACATAAGTTTTATCTTGCTTATTGTCATTCTGTTTTCCAGGACCATCACCATTTTGTCAGACAGTTCAGAATAGAGCTGAGGTTTATTTGCCTTCAAATTACTCTATCTCAAAATTCTTTTCACTGGTTACAACAAAAAAATAATAGATTAAATGTAAGGCGTAATGATGTACTACTTAGTATTGATTCAGTGTAACTGTGTAAGATACATAAAAACCACCCTGGCTAAATAGTCCACGTAATCAAGGAGAAAATAGTGTATCTAGAAGGATAACTTTAATCCTCGCTTTCTCCAATTTTTTAAATCTAAGCAAAGAACATATATTTCATGAAATTCATGCCACACTATCTATCACTATATTTACACAGTTTTGGTTCCCAATTTGATGCACTTTAATTTTTCAGATTTTCAGAAAGCAACAAATATCCATCCTTTGAAAACTGTCTAGTCCTTGTTACTTTAATTCATTCTTTATGCACAAGAATTTAGCTTTTACACCCTGTTCCAGACTCCTCTATCTGAACTGCAAACATACCCAAGTGGGATGAAAGAAAGAGTCAAATTTCTAAGCTGCAAGTGTTAATCCAGCTTCAACAAATTCTATTAATTCTTCAACCTTAGTAACTGACATCTGCAAGACAAAAATACAGTAGCTTGGGACAAAACTAAGGATCAGGGATCTCTCAAATAATTCTCTAGTATTGCAGCTTCCCTTTGGTGCTCTAGGACAAAGGGCAGTTCTAGTAAGTTTTTAAAAAATCCTAAAAAATAATATTTAGCAATCTGATTGACTAAGAAAACTGATTTATGCTAGGCATTTTGGAAGGTGACATTAGACAGTTGCTTGTAACTCTGGACATCTGAATAGCTTTTAAACCTAGTCCTTGGTTTCACCTTGAAAGACAACAAAAAATGTGCACATTTTCTGAAACTGCGTGCACTTTATGTGTACATGTAAATGCCTTGGTTGAAATATTCTGTAGGGCCAGGAATAAAATATTGTCTAGTCTGCAGTGGGATAGTTTTCTACAAAATTTGCTGTGTCTGACAGTGCATTGTTGGGAATTTACTCGAGTTGGATTTTTATCTGCAAGCTTTTTATGCAGTACTATCTTAACTCTCAGTATGTGTCTAAAACACATACTATTAGAACATAAATAACTGCCAGTAAATCTTATGTTTTTTAATGCTAATGCTAGGTCACTGGTCAGCAATGCTGAATATTTAACTCCTGGGTAGATGGAATTGTAGTTAAATACTGTTTTTTCCCAAATTATCACTAGCAAAAAAAACCCACCACAAATAAGAACAAGCTAAACTGCCATTCATTGCAACTGGGTTTCTGTTTGGTTTTTTGGTTGGTTGGTTGGTTTGTTTTGCTTCCCCCTGCCCCCCCGCATTGCTGTGCTAACTGCATATATAAACAGCTTTGGCATCCAATGTGTGTGCTAAAATTACACAGCACATCCTGTACAGTTTTCACCGATCTTCTCCCATACTGCCTAAAAGAACCAAAGAAGTCCCAATTAATGTTGCAGAAATAGCTTCAACAAAGGTAGAAAGCAGTTCTGTGGAATTCTCACAGAACTTCAAAAATGACACAAATGAATATTTGGAACTGGTACCTGCAACATCCCACAGTGAAATTCCATAACGGTGCTCCGTGACCTCAAAGTATCCTCAGTCACCTCGGCAAGGCAGTCAGAGCTCACGGCCCTGGCAGGACCACCAGTGTGGCCTTTGCAGCCCTCCTGACAACCATACAGTGCGACACCTCTGTCCTCAATGCTCTGGACTTCACTGTTGGTCTTTAAAATTCTTAATTGTGTAGCTTCTCATTATGCTCTGACTCTCAGCAGATGCATTTCCATCAGTGGTCTGGTGTCACTTATGCCATTTTGTGTCAAAAGGATAGTGAAGGAACAGCAGAGAAGGAGAAAGAAAAAATTTAAGAAGTTGTGGAATCATACAGACATAAAGTTAAGATGAAAACAAACCCAACCCAAAAAACAGAAATAAGTGTCCCTATCTTAACAATCCCATTATGAAATGTAACGGTGAAAATTAGGGGAGAACAATGGCTCCCTTCAGTGGCATTCTTCACACAGGAAAGATTATCTCCTTTTTATCTGACACTCAAAAGCAGAAGACCTTTATCTAGATTTAAAAGGGAGATACATGAGATATAAAACTTAGTATTGCTGTGTCTGATTCGTGGAAACCCTCTCACTTAGAGAAATTCAGAATTTTGAGTGAATTTGCCATGCTCAATGCCCTGGAAAAATTAGATGTCTAGAAGGGGATTAATTGAAATCAGTTTGCAGGACAGATTGTAATCTGAGCTAGACAACAGAAAATGCAATTTGCAGCTGTGAATTCTGCGGGAGTTAGGTGCTCACAGCAGCCCAGTACCCTCTTCTTCTGCCTGTAAGGAATGAAGAGAACATTCAGAGGTAATTTTTGGGCAGAGGCATTGTACCCAAAGGGACTCCCCTTGTCCCAAAGACTGTTGAGCATGACATGCCAGTTGCATCAGTCTTTCTCTATGCACTTTCTTCTGAGGTCTTCTATGCCCCAGATCCAATGAGTACAGAGGGCCTCAAATTACTCCTCTGCCAGATTTGCAGCAGGAATTTATTACAAATCTAAGCCTTCCATGAGCAAAGTGTAACTGATGTCCATTGATATACTGTTTGTTTGTTTTGCTTAAGGTTTGTTGACAACAAAAACTTCCCTTAAGAAAAGACAAATGTGGCTGGTGCTGTCTTTGCCTTGGCCTGGGACAGTCTATTTGCCCTGTTCTCTTAAAGAAAGATCAAACATTTAAAGTCTCAAAATTGTTCTAGGTTATCTAGATACCTTATGGCTTTTGTCTAAAGCCCAGCAACCAAAATTAATCTCATAGGTTTGTGTGAAGAGATACTTTCATCAATAAATCCTGAAGCTTTATATCAAGGAAATTATTTTCATCCATGTTTTGATCATGGAGAATTCAATGCACAGAATTCTAAAAGCACAAAATGGCAGTGATGGAAATAATTAAGATCTTCTGACTATCAAATCTATGCGCAAATAGCAGGGCAATTATAAAAAATAAAGGAAAAAAAAGGAAGTGGATTTAAAGATATTCCAATAAAATAGTTTTAAAAACTTTAAAAATACTTAAATACACACAGCGAAGTTTGAGTCTGAGAAGAGTTTTTTGAAGTGCCTGAAAATTGGTGTGTTAACAGTGATCCTACATTCTTGCATGACTGGGACATGCACAGAATATAGCGATTGTTTCCATGTTCCATCAGAAATTTTGAAATAACTTTTAATTCCAAATTTTGGATGAAAAGTGGGATTTTTTCAGGCAGAGAACATACTCTCCTTCAGCCTGTGCTTTGTCAAAGTGAATCTGGTCACTTTTCCTGAAAAAGTCTCCATATTTAATAGTAACTTTTTGAGACAAACAATTTTAAAGTGGGAACATTGTTTTATTTTCTCACCCTCACAAACTAAGAACTTCCTTTATATCTCATTTTGAGAGGGCAGATATAGACTGTAAGAACATACAAGAAAAACTGGAATTTGAATTGAATCCAAGTCCATACTGTGAGAATGTATTTTCGTATTTATATGATGAAGACACAACTTATACAAATAAGCAATTTTAATTGAAAAATGCTGACAAAATCCTAACTATTTGGACTGTGCAATCTGGTTTTGATTTCATACATAAAGGACTCTTAATTTTATAGAAAAGACATGATGAGACTATGCATTATTCAAAGTTCTCAATTGTCGATATAAATATTATGATCTCGTTCAACAGTGAGGGGATTGTATTCATTTTGGCAATATTCAAAATGTAATCAACCATAGCTTATGAATGCCTTTAGACAGTGTGCAATGGTGCATGAAGCCAATCAATTATCCTTTTTGGCTAGGCTTATCTGGCTCTGAGACTGGAAACCTGGTCTATTGTGAATTGTATGCACCTCAAAAATACATACACACTATTTTCTTGTTTCTATTTGCTTAATTAGTATACATGACATTCCTAGTTGTACTGGGCATGGGAATCTTCACCATCCGATTTTCACATATGTGTACTACTTGTATTAAAATTATCTAGGAATTAAACAAACCCAGTTTATCACTCTTTAGAACCTTGTTGTATGTATCTTCTTGTCTCGGTCTTGTGTGATACCTCACCATGTTATTAATCAACGTGTGCAGCCTGGAACACACAGTTGTGCGATGTACTGTGAGATTTTTGCAGCATTTTGAACTCCACGTGAAAGTAAAGGACTAAATGTGTTTCCAGTATGGTTCCCTGAACAATTACTCAAATTATTCTGCCAGTATAGGTCAGTTTGGATCTTTGCCACCTCTGCTATTTGTAATCCTGATCAGAAATAGACAGTTGTGCTGAACTGTGCATCCTGTCAATCTGCTCATATGAAACTCAGCAGCATCAAGGAATTTCCTTGACTGCTCTACAGTGGCCTCCCACAGAGCAACAAAGGAGCCAGAGAAAGATATTATATTCTCTGAGCTTCCTGCACATCACTCTGCTTTATTCAAAATGCCAAAACCTCTCTCTTCTTGGCTAAATAAGCCATTCATTTAAGACTTCATTCCAATCAGTAATCCAGTTCACCATTACATTAAAAATGGCATATCTTATCACAACTGTAACACATGCAAGTTTTCTCCACATTCCTTAGTATATGTTGCATTTAGAGGATGCTCTCTTCAATCATACTATTACTGTCTTGACAGTTTAGTCATTGTTATTCATGAGGACTTCTTGATGCTTATCTGCGAGTTGTTCAAACTTGTCAAGAAGATCACATAGCGATGACCTTGAAATGAGAATGAATGAGGCCTTTGTGTTCTGTAAATCCGTAACAGTCAGCACATGGCTTGTTTTTTTTCTCCTGGGAGAAAAGAAGATAGCTACCTGTGACCATAAGCTTCTGTACTTGTACATAATACTTGTTACTAATGCAAAATGAAACCTCTAACATACGAGGTGGAAAAAAACACCCTCAAATGAAAGCAAAAAGTTTTCAAAACCCGTGTTCAGCCTAGGTTGCTAGAGCAAGAGAAATACTGAGTGTCGGAGAATGCAATGAATATATATGATTCAGAGTCTTTGAGGAAAACTTTAAAGACATTCCAGAAGAGCCTAACATAATTAAAAGAGCTGTAGATAGATAAATTCATTAAAGGAATAACCAAATATCACATTAGAGGAAAGTGTAAGTATTACTGAAGCACAGCTAAATATATTAGCCTGCTATAGCAAAAATAAGGTACTCCTCAAAATTTTTATTTCGAAATTAATGAAGAGCATTATGGATAAAATAGTAGGTTGAAATTTGTAAGGAGGAAGATCAAACTGTATTCTCCAGAATTATTTTTTTAACCCTTAGGAATAAGCAATAAGGAAAAGTAACCTGTTTAACTAGAAAAGCAGCTGTCAGATTGATAATATGAAAACCTTCAGTTTTCTTTTCACCAATAAGGCAATTGGATCCCAGAATTTGCTGAGAAGCTCTCAAATCCTTTAAAAATGTCTTGGCATTCTGTGTTACATCCTGTGGCTCTAAGGACAACTGAAATGAATAAGGGATTGAGCAGCTACCTTATGAGGACGGACTAAAAGGGTTGGGAGTCTTCAGCAGTGAAAGGAGAAGGCTAGGGAGAAACGTGATGAAGCGTTATGAAATCATGAATATAGTGGATAAGGCGAAGGCAGAACTTCTGTTCATTCTGTGCTGTAATAAAAGAACTTAATAAAAATAGTAGAACACCAGCTTAAAACAGATAAAACAAAGCCAGTGGACTTCTGGCACTTGCTATCACATGAGATGGTAGAGGCAAACTGTGTCAACAGGTTCAGAAAGGGGTTAGACCAATAGATGGACGATATCGCCATAGGGTGGGGATGTACCTCTGGCATCCCTAACACAGCGATGGTGTATCGTGGGAAGTGAAAGAGGAGCGGATGTCTGAAAACAGCTGGGCTTGTTATTCTCTATGAACAGCCTCTCCTATTGCCACTGCTGAAGACAGAAAACTGGGCTGGATAGACCATTGGTCTGACCCGGTAAAGCCTTTCTTACATTCTTAAAATAAAATTAAGAGCTCTACTTAAATGCAAGCATCAATCTGGTAGGCATTACTAACCCTAAAAGTGCATGTGAGGCTTGAATAGTTAACGTTTGTTGTTAAAATCACTTAAGAAACCAGTGTTACTTATCTTGGACTTATAAAAGTCAAAATTGGTTGTGCCTAGTAAAAAGAATTTCAGTAAATGGTGTATTTTCTTCACAGGAATACTGCTGCTTTTTGAATTGTAAGAATTTGTGATTACTTTATTTTAAATATACAGCTTGTATATTTTGAGATTCTATATTGTATCATATAAAGTGAAACTACTACATGGGGGTATGTGCTTACAAATTTACAGCCAGGCTTAACCTTAAACCAGCATGCAGCAATGTATTATAGCTCATTAGAAATATAGTGGTGCCAGTAATATTTCCCAAGACACTGGTTTTATTTTTACATTTGTGATGTAGAAAAGTCCAGGTTACAAAACTCACTCTGTTGGCATAAAAAGGGGATGATTGTGTGAGGTTTTGTTAAGGATGGGCTCACAAAAGATCTGTAAATTTTCAGCACATTGTCTATAATTATACACAGATGTGATTCTCTGTCTCCAGTTTAAAAAAAAAAAATTAAAAAGGACACCCTATCTCTCTATTTGTTTGCTTCATGAGAAATATAAAAGTAGCAGACAAAATTCATATCAGTAATGCTGTCTTCAAAACGATAAGAAATTCAGTAGACTACTTCAAGGAAATGTCTCAAAAAATCATCCTATCACATCAAGAAAAAAGAAAAAAAAAAAAAAACAACAAAAAAACACCCGAACAACAACAACAGAAAAGCAAAACATTCTGAAAATTAATTGTTCTGAACTCTGCTTGACTAAGGAGAAAAGTTTTGGTCCAGGGCTTTTTACTTAGTGGCTACATGACATACCTTAGATCGGTGTAACAAATATTTAGGCGCACAGGAGCTTGTCCCATCTGTGTTTCCATTTTGAAGTTCACTTTGCTGGATGGACTGAAGTTTCCAGTCAGATTCACAAAGCCCATCTAGGTAAGCCTCTTCTCTGCATGTAGATTCAGGTGGGCCACATGGATGATGTCTGCATTAGTGAGTAGCGCAGGCTAACAGGAAAGGATTTGTGGCACGGAAGAGTTAGTGCTGAGAGCTTAACATCCACACCACACATTTCAGGAAAGTTTGCTTAGGGGTATTTGTAGCCTGATCCTGTGGCTGAAGAGCATTAGGTGTGCTTTTGGAGCATGCCTTCTAGTTTGATCTCATCCAAAAGTGACCTAGTTCCTATGCTTTGAGATTGCTTCATGATGTGAATAAAAGCAAGATAAATCCTCCAGAAGCACATGCTAAAATGCTAATGGTGAAATGTAGTCACGGGTAGCATCAACATTCAAAATTAGTTCCATTTCAGTACTTTAATCACAAAGGTCTTTCATGGTCTGGGTTACTTCGAGGCCATGCTTGTGAAGGATTTGCGTTAGAATAGTACTTCTAATCTTCCATTAGTGTGAGACTAGATAAGGCTAAGGAAACTGTCAGGTATCTGAGCAAATTTGAACTTCATAGAACAAAAAACTGAACTTTTTTGCAAATATAACTATTTGCTTTAACTACATTTATCCACCAGATGGTGTCCCACAGCATATCCTTTAGGAGCTGCCTGAAGGAATGAGGTTCTCCATCTATTTCACAGATACCAACGCTGGATTTTTGAAACTCACAAATGTTTTTCAATATTTGAATACTCATGGACAAATTTTAAATTTTATCAAAATTCCATGTCTGGAAAAAACAATTGTAAATGGTGCTCTTTATTGCTGAACTACATTTTGCCATCTTCACCTTAAAATGAGCCATAGAAGCAGGAAGCTCTGAAGTGTCCATATTTTATTGAAAGTGTAGAAAAACTGCATGGTTTAGAGAATATTGACACTAAACTAATCAATTCAAGCTGGTTTAGGAAAAAATTGGGCTTATATAAATAGAAAATATTCAACAGTCTCCTCAATGACAAAATTTGGAAAAAGGGAGGCCACTAAAAAGTGGAAAAACAGATCCTTTTGATTAATGACTCAATAGTGGAAGAATGTTGCCCATACTCATCTGTGTCCCAGACAAAGTGAAGGAGATGGTTTATCTCCTGCCAGGACAAAAGCCAACAAAAAAAGATCTCACATTGGAGAATTCTGGTGAATCTTCATTTTAGGTACCCCACAGGGTCTGTAGTAACAACAGGGAAAGGAAACATGACAGACTACAAAAAAAAAAAAAAAAAAAAAAGCTTCACATAAAACCAGAGGATGAGAATTTGTTTTTAGTGAATAGGGCGACAGGTATGTCTCTGAGTAGAATTTGGTTCTGTGTTTACAAAAGTATACAATATCACTTTAAATTCTCTACTAGCAGAAAAGTAAGGCAGGAAAAAACAAGTAGAAAATAAAAATAGAATCTGTGGTTCCCGTAGCATGTCACTCATTATGTATCTGTCAACTAAACTGAAAGAGCTCATGGCAATAGGCTATATTACCATCTGTACAAAATGCCTCATAAATTCTCAATATTTAAGCCAATACTTTTTCAAAATTAGGAGTCTAAAGCTCTTTCTTAAATCAATGTTCTGATTCTGAGTTTACCAAGTGCCCAACCATATCTTCTCAGTCAGTAGGAACTACAGTGCTCAATATTTTAATACATAGGTTTGCAAACTTTTCTTCTCACCTTTGCCTCTGCTCTCACCATGATATTGTTCCCTGCTGTTTCCTCTTTACTCTGCAGTATGAGAACTGCTGCCAACAGGCAATTTCTCTGTTGGACAAAAAGATACATAATCATGGGTAAAGAAAGGTTGACCTATTACTATGCAGATCCCGCACTCTCAGTGTGACTGATTCAGTTAACTCGAAAGAGTGTCAATGTTTCTTTTCCTGGTGTTCTTTGCAGCATCTACTTCGGATGAGGACGAAGGTTCTGGAGCTACCACGGTTCAGGAGGTGGCTTTACTGCTCCATGGCCTCCCTCTGCTCCTGCCCTGTGTAGATCAGCCCTTCCCCCAGCAGACGTTCCCTCAGCACAGCTCTGCGCTTTGGCTTCATCCGTCTTTTAGCCACTTCTCAAGCAGCGTGATTCGTGGGGAGTGACCTCCCGTGGGGAGAACTGGCCCAGAATGACAAATAACAGTTACACAAACAGAAGAAAAATAAACAAATAAAACCAACACACACACACCCCAACACCACAACAAAACAAACAAAGAAACAAACCCAAGAACTTGGGCTTCTTTAGGCTTTAAGTCATAGATTTCTATGAAACGGTTGAGTTAGAGCTCATAATCTAATATAAAAGTGATTACTAATGATGTACAGCTATTTGGAACTCTATTTTATAGTATATTCCATCTTTTTATTCACTATATTCCATCTCCAATTTTCTAATTAGTTTCCAATCTTTGTATTTAATACTTGTTTATCAGTAAAAGTTATTTTTTTACTTCTCAGTAACTCCTACAGCACTTATGAAACAGGAGGAGCAACTATATGTACCCGTAAGTGGTTTAAAATGTCAGCATTCACTGCCTTTATTTCTTGATGTGCACCTGGACTGCTGGTGTGTGGGGCATCAGTGAGATTGCTAAAGCCTTCTGCAGATTCAGGAGTTTGCCCTCATGAAATACAGACAAAATATACCTCTAGGGGATGGAGATTTTGGTCTGAAACCACAGTACTCGCCTGAACATGTAACCTTGCCCCCGGTTCACATCAAATGACACCAACCTTCATCCCACAAGTTCTAGGAAGGTTTTAGTTTCATGTCTATGAAAGCACCAACCTCTTGATTTGTGTCTAGCTTTAGATTCAAAGACGACGTCTGTATTACTAATTCATAAACCAATACATTTCAATGAAATCAGTCTAATGATTCCGGAATTCTTAGTGTAAGGTGTTCTAGAGAGGATGCATAATTGGACTGTGCAGAGGAAAAAATGCCCAGCATCCAATGAAAAATCATCAACCAGCCTCAAATGGGCACAATTTTTGCTATATAATCTTTACACATCAAAAAACAGGGGCAAGGGGGGGCCTGCCTCAGCCACTTAATTTTCCAGCAGTATCTATTTGCGTGGTGAAGCAAAGCTTGTAAAAGGTGGAGACACATAGAACTGTTTTTATTAAGGAATTATTCACTTTGATACTGCTGAGAATTTGACAGCACCATTCTTAAAATAGATTTTTGTCATGAATGCCTTGATGTTTTGTACTCTCTTTATAGTAGGCCTCATGCCATAGCCTTAGAAGCAAAAAGAACTCATTTGTGTTCAGCTAAGTAGCTTGGTAGCTGTTTGAGAGACTGAACAGCACCAAATGAGAGAGAAATAAAAGAATACTTAGAGATTACTGAAACCTGATGTGCCTGTACCTTTACAAGAGACAGTACCGGGTGGTATTACAGATGAGAAATCTTTTTGCGGCCAAAAAAATGGAAGTCCAAACCTTCAGACTACAGATAAGACACACATTCTTAATGGCAAGGGTGAACATCTGAATTAGCAGAAGAGGCGGATTCTGCATCTGCTGAAGTCTTCCTTCACATCTCAGTGTCTTTCTGAAACACATTCTTTAATCAAATACAGGTTACGAAGGTTGGTACAAAAGTACCTGGATATATTGTATACAGTCATCTAGCAATCTTCTCTGGCCTTGTGATATTAAAAATGCATTGGGAAATGCAATAAAATTGGGTCCATGCTATGTCTACTCTTTCATTAAAAAAAGAGTAACAAACAACATTTAAATACTTTTCATGTGTGCGTCAAATACTTTGCCATATCTGTAGCTTCTAAAATAAATAATTTGCGTAATTTTTTGTGGCTTCCATAATCTCAGGTTCTTAGGCTCTAATGAAAAATAGCGCCTTGCTTTAGTGACTTTTTCAAACGAATGTAAAGCTGATAGAAACTAAACCATCCTCATGAAGCAACCAAAGTGGACAGCTGATTTTCTTTGGCTCATTTAAAGACTTTGGCCAAAATCAGTTTTCCTTTTTCATATGTTTCTCCTGCAAATACAATCTCAGAAACAAGAAAAAATTTGCATTCCATAAACTTAAAAAGAAATAGAATATTTTCCTTCTGTTTTTCTAAACAGTTATCCTTGAAACAAATAAATACTGTATAAACAACCTCACAGCCTGTGGCACAGAACAACACACAACTTGGCCAGTAGACCCTGTATGGAAAAGAAAAAAACCCAACAATTTTCATGAACAATAGGTCCCAAGAAACAACATCAATTGTTATCTTTACTTTCTTTTAAAATTAAAATGGTCCAATTTTAAGAGAGTTCTTCCAAAAACTCATTAAAAAATGGGGGGGGAAGGGAGGAGAATTATGTCTATTATAGTTCACAATTAGAAAGGGAAAAAGAAAATGTACATTTTAAAATGTTTTCTATACATGTTTGTTATCTATACCATATGAATTGTGCTTTGTCCATAAGTGTTCTATTGATAATTTACTTAAAATGCTTGGATAATGACTAGTCCTTTGGCAGGAGTGAGGCAGAAAACAAGAACCAGTGTAATGTTCCTTCTGCTGAAATACATTCTTATTTTATTGAGACTTTTGTTTTAATGCACAAAAATGCAGTTTCAATTTGATTTTATATTTCTAATGCCACACTACTAAATCCATTACTTTTCCAGTCTTAACAGCACCTCAGTGAATGGTGCAGCCACTCTTCAGCAAGCTGCATCCTGCCTCACTTATGCACAATTTAGGTGAACTCCATGCGAGCTCTTTCTTCTCAAGAAGTAGACATTTGAGTGCTAACTTGTATCGAGCATTTTTGGATCTTTCAACATGCTTTATGCCAAAATATAATGCTATATGACAGTTTTGCAAGCTAACAAAATGAGAACTCACTATATTCTCCATTTTATTTCCACTGTAACAAAAGAGCTCATGATGTTAACATATACCTTCACTCAATACTATTATTTGCATTACTTGCTTGCATGCAGTACTCCTTTTCTTTCTAAATTACTGCTCTATTTAATATTTTCTATTTTTAACAGAGCATACCAGTCTGGCAAATGATTGCTAGTAACACCAAATTCATCGCTTTGTTGTAGGAAAGTGCTTTTGCCTGTCTGCAGCCTCCTTAAAGGCTTTGTACCTGACAACTGTCTCATCTGCATGCAAAACAGAGAGAGCTGGAACTAATATCCAGATATATCTGGCAAGGAAAGCCTAACACTCTAAGCATTAGTTTTAAGACACCCTGGCTCTTACTAGTCCAGTCCCAACCAAACCATTTCACTTCTTCTACCTTCCCAGGTACGTAGTGGACTGGTAAAATTTACAGTCAACTGAGTATTTTGAAAATCCAGGGTCCTGGCCATTGCACATGGATTAAAAAAAAGTATTATTCTTTCAATAGCGATAGAATTTTAGTTCAGTGTTTTTGGCCAAAACTTCCATGGTCCAAGATATGCGTTGTGCCTCCATGTCTGGTTGTTGCTGCCCATGCAGTTTAGTCACATTTAGGTGATTTTGAACAAAAGCAGTCTGCAAAGTCTGTCGGGAATTTTCAGGATAAGAAGCACTTTATAAATGTAAAAGATTGTATTATTACAGCTGCCTCCAAGAGAGAAGTTGTGTTTCGCAGAATGTTTGGAAAGAAAATTTACAGAAATTTATTAGAAGCTTAATTTTGTTTCCAAACCACAGTCACTAGAGATTGAGACTATTTATCTTGAATTGTACCTGCCAAACTTTGATGAGATGAAATTTCCCCCTCCCCATTTAAAAGAGCGGGATTGACCACAGTCATACTGCAGACTTTAAAGCAACCTGCATTATTAGGTTTTCTCCACATTCCAACCCATCTGCCTTAGGGTATAAAACCCTACTTTCATCTCTGTGAGGTTCAGTATTTCCAAATCCAAGCCATAAGGCCATGTCTAGACTACAAACTGAAAAGAGGGTTTGACTGCACACATACGCACACTAAGCCACATGCCCCACAAATTTTCCATCAATACTTTCGTACGTGGCCCACTCGCAGCTTGGTTTTAAATAATCTACACTGCTGTAAAGAGAAACAACCTCCCAGTACTAGCTGATGAACCATTACTATGATTGATTTTGCCTGGGTGCAGGCCAGGCAGCCTGCCTGAACAAAAGCTTGGCCCACACAAAGCTACTGGGTATAATCTGGGTTTCTGAGTATAGTGAGAGTTTTTCCACATCCTGGCACTCATGCTAAAATAACGCCTTGGTATTAGTTTCAGGGTTTGTGGTGTGAATTATGGGAGAGTTAGGTCTTGAGAATATTCTGAGATCCACACATGCAAATCCTAGACATAAAAAACATGGTAATGGCCCCAAAATCACGAGATTAGATTAATGAGATATTTTCAAGTACACCGCCAACTTTTGATGCTGGAGCCCAAACCAATTAGGGTTCAGGATACAGCCTGAACTTTTACCATGCAGAGATTATGTGCGCCACAAAGCTGAAGGCTAGGTTTGGAGAGCAAACTCAGTGTTCCTGCTCCTCAGATGTTTTGCTGAAGGTAATAAGGCAAACCAGGAGCGACTTCAATCCCCTGCAACATCCCTAGCCAAAAAGGACCTTAATAACCAAGAGTAATCCTGGAGTATGATTACATTAAGCAGCCTCCATATTCCTGGGACTGTCTTCCTTCCTTTAATCTTTGTGTGTGGGAAAATAAAGATATTTTCAAGTTCTTTCAGGAATTGTAGTTTTACAAAGTAGGGTTTAGTCTGATGTGGTGATGCGGTATTAAGTCACTGCTACTTTACCTATTGTATCAAAATAAAGAACAGTTAGTGATACAAAGAGGACTCGAATGGGAATGGAGAATTCCCAAGCCTTCCTTTCAAGGACAATCCCAGATTTCTTACAGTGGCATTACTGCATGTGGCATGAGGATGGAATTGGAGCCTCAGCACAGAATGTCCATAGGAAGTAATGCATAGAGGAGGAGAAGGCGCTTCTAGGGAATGATGCATTCACTACTGACCTCTAAGCAAAGTAAAGTTCTGTCAGGAAGAATGAGAAACTAAGTTGTCCCTCAGATGTCTGGAACGAGGACTTGGGAAGGACTGCCACCACATTACAAGCACAAGTGTGCTGACGTAAGTAATAAACATTAAGTAATGGAAAAACTGAAAAATGTAAACTATTTTTAACAAGCTGGATGAATCAAATATTTTATAACCATGCTATTCATAAACACGATGAGGTTTTTTATTAATAACATGGAAATGTGAATCTAATCATGCTAATTAAATAAAAGCTAATAAAAAGACAACATTGGTTGCTGCATATAGACAGTTATAGTTCATATTGGCCTTTTAGACCTAACTGGTGAAATACCATTTTCCTGCGTTGATGGTGACAGGCCATTGCTTTATTTATGTTTTAGACTATGAGATCTCATATGCCACCTACTGGACGGATGTTTTAAGTTCTTTTAATGTGCACGCTACGAACACAGATTATCAGAACACTACCAGCTAATCTCTTGGGGATTGTTTTACTGCGTGGATGCTCTAAACCCAACTCCCTTTAAGACAATTGAAGGATTTCTATTGACTTCAACAAGGTTTGAAGTGGACCCTTAGAGAAAGTTAATGCTGCAGTAAAAGCATTATATAAAAGCATTTATAAAAGAAATCATGTATCTTAAACAGTTTATTCTTGACAGCAAGGGTTTTCTATAATGTAAAATAAAGTATTTCATGGCCACATACGCCTCTGTCCTTAGTAATGATCATATCCATTCATTTTTGTTTATACTTGTCAACTAAATTAATAGCAATAAAATAACCACTTTCCTCACATCACTTAAGAACAGAGAAAGTCATCAAAGTCTTATTGGTAAATTAGTTCCAGTAGTTCAGTTTTAGTGCTTTTTTAACAAACCTTATAATGCTACTGAGTGTTGACAATAATTATGTATTGGGTTGTCCAGAACAAAATATTTTATTCTGACTAAGATATCCTTCTTTTATGTTCTCCATCTTATTTTTTAGAAGGAGCACAAAGTAGCTATTCTATGCACAATTTATAACATGCTACATGTGTACATGCGGTACAGTTATCTAAGAAAAAGATGTAAACCTGGATATAGGCAAGAGTGGGCACAACCTAGAAGTTCATGTAGGCCTTTGAGAAATAACAGCATTTACTGACATTGTCTACAATTATAAAACAGAAATTATGCTATAACTTCTTGCACATATAGAAGTAGAAGTAATTTCAAAGTAATTTTCCTTTAAGTAATTTATTTAAAGGAAAAAAAAGCCTCACAGATATGGTTCTTTACTATGGAAGGAGCTCTACAGCAACAAGTACTTTCATCTGCCATAGAAACGACTAAAATTCTTTTCCACTCCTTTTTTACACAAATGGGTGAGAAATGCATTGCCACCTAGTAGTTAACAAAGTCTCCTCAGAATATCTATCTTATAAAATTTGTCCTCAAATTGCCTCCTGGACCTGCCCGATCTACTAGCTCTTTATGACGTTATCAAGTATGCAGCCTTAATAAGTATTTCAAATACTTTTCCTCTCTTGAAGCTTCAGCTGTGCAAAATAATCTCTGGAGAGATTCCTTCTGTTTCGTCTCTTGGTTGCTAAAGGAGCTTCCCGTACAGAGGAACCAGGGGGGCAGATACAGAAATGCCAGGCAGCTATTATCACACCCCTCAAGCTCCAACAGCTTGCCTGAGTTTGCCACGGAAAAAGTAAAGGAAGGAGTCAGTATGGGATCCTAACTCCATGTGGCTACACATCAGCTGGGTGGAAATGAGCAACTGTGATGCAAAACTCTGAAGGGAAGCTGGAAGGCAAGATTTGATGGTGCTACCCTCCCAAGAGGTAGCAACTAACTAGGAAAAAAAATTATGCAGGTCAGGCGCACACAGTAAAACACCATCTCTTACTGGATGTCGATGCGAAGGTGGCTTGTTACATCTAACCTTAAAAAGGAAACCTGCATCTCCTGGACTTACAGGAGCCCAATCTGGTTACCATCAGGGAAGAATCGCACCAGAGATTTTCACCTGCAGGGTCTTCCATTTACGGTAAAAATCATTATGTTGTTCTATTCAGGCAGGCATGAAGGTGTGAGATGAGAGCTACATTTTAGAGGAAAACTACCAGAAGGGAGGACACTATTGTTTCTCCTCAGAGTGAAAATGTATTGGAAATATTCCTGCTGAAAAACAAATTCAGATGTTGACAGTTATGAAAACTTTATTTGTATAACGTTTCCCTGTTAGCATACATTTTAGAAAAGCAATTGTCTGAAAACTTTGAAGAATTTCAGAAAAACCGAGTAAACAAATGGGACGTTCTGACATTTGCTTTCTTGAATACTGTTTATATGACATCTAAATCGGTCTGTAATTCCAAACGGACTTTAAGACTGAAGTCCCAAAATGAATCTCTATCACAACAGCCATGTTTTGCATTGGAAAAAGAGTGTCTTCGTTGCCTGAAGTTTACAGACATGAACAGTGACAAGGTTTTGATTATGGGGTAACACACGTTTGTTTTGGTGCCTGTTCAGCTTCTGGACACTGATGTCAGGTGCAGTAGTGACAAGAACTACAGTTCCGGTCAGTTATGAACAGTGCGGACAAAGTTTAACCTTTGGAGAAGTAGTCATTTTAAATTCATCATTGCTCATTATCTCTGCTGACAGCGGCCTCATTGTTAAGTTGCTTTTTAACCATGTTACTTTAACTACATTTTAATTCTAAGTGCTAATCAATTGTGATCACATATGGAGCATTAGCTGTAGATAGAAATCCCACTGAACTTCAGGCTAGAGGATGGTTTTGTTTAAAACTCTGTGATTAAGCAAGTACAGCTAATAATTGTCTATTACCGTAAAGGTATATTAAGAGATGTCTAAGCTTAGGTAAGATAAATAATCATTTAAAACCTAATGTCATGCTAAAGGCAGGGATTATCCTGCTACTGTTGAACTGCCATTATTAAAAGTCAGGACTAATCAAAGAAAAAATCAATACTGAGAAGTAAATTCTGGTTAGATTTTCTTTTTTTTCTCTGAAATTTCTTCTGTAAGGAGTCTCAGAATGTGAGGATTTTTTTCTGACTTTGAAGAAAATATTTTGAAATCTTGACATCTACGGCTGCAGAGCGTTTCCGTTCTTTGTTCTTCCCTGAAGTGTTTTGATATTAAATTTTACGTACAACCTGGAGAATGAGTGGAATGTACTGAAAATTCATTCCCACCTCTCAACTTTATAGCAACAGCATTTTTCACACTCTTAGCCAAACTGAATGTGCATGTGTTTCTATACATTATCTTTGAGTACGTGAGTCAACAGCAAAACCAAAATGTTCCCGCTGTAAAGCCTAAAAAACTGTAAAGTACTTAGCCCTAGAATTTTGGAGACTTGACTCTCAGTGTGCATTTTGCTGCCTTGTTTGTTAGGGCTGTACTGTAGTCATAGTAAAGTCTTACAAAACCTTAGTTTAGTAAAAATGTAATTTTATTGTTTTGAAAGAGATCCTGGAGCATTCCAGTGAAGAGATCTTCAATTAGCAGGGATCTGTCATCTCTCTGTGTTACATTTTCTTTTACTTGTGAATTCCAGGTAGTTGGAATTGCTGGAAAGGAAGTCTGGCTGGGCTGTAGTGTCTGCGTGGGCAGGTGATACTTGGTTCTGTGTCTTAATTTCATTCAGCCTAATTCATTGATTGCAGGAAACAGTTTGGGACTTAAAAAAGAACTAGGTGTCTGAAACTAGCTTCAGGTAGCAAGGAAATATCAGCAGCTGAGAGTAAAAACCAACCCATGAAATTATATTGTTTTACATCCTTTGAGAGAGTGATAGATCTCCATTTTAAGTAAGGTTCCCAGTATTTAAAACTGTGTTTGGAGTGAAAATGTGGAAATATTTGCTCTATTATAGCTGATCCTACATGTGCAAGTAAGAGATTTTCAATACTGTACAAATGCACTGTAACATTGTGTGGATTAATTTTAATAAAATAAATTGCATACGCTTCATTCAATTATATTCTGGCACATGGGTTACAAGTGAAACCCTGATACCGAGTGCATGGTAAGTCTGAATTTGTTGTGCAGGATGGGCCATTTCTGCCTTTTGGCAGGGAAAGGATTACACAGTATTACAATTATTAAAATTCTAATTTGGGGCCAGGTTTTGCCCTCAGGTACTTCCTTAATTTCAGTAGGGAGTTGTGCATGTTTATCTGATTGAAGAATTTGGACGCTAACGTTCTTGGTGAAGATAACTTTTTTTTTTTTTCCCAATAAGAATATGCACTAGCCAAATCTAAAATCTGAATGTAGCAGGAATAGGTTTCTTACAGGAAACAAATGTCAGTAACTGTTCTGTTTTGATAAGGTGAAGCATTCTCCTTGTAAGAGAGTGGGAGATGGAGCAGAAGGAAGGAAAGAGGGATCTTCTTCCAGATACCTTGTGGGCTTGTTTTTAAATTATGACTTTGGATCTAACAACAGGTTTGGCAAGTGTTTGCCTAGGAAATCCTGAAACTATGCCAGATTTCCTTAGCTGGTTTGTTGTAGAGTGTGCATTTTTTAAATACACTGTAATCATTTCAGACCACGTAATTAGAAACACAAAGCAGTTTACTGAAACATAGTGATATATTAAGAGTTCAGTTAATTATATGTAAAGAAACAAGACAGACTTCAAAACCTTTACTCAGTTTCTATTTTATTTGCAACTGGGGCGTGTTGATGGGACTTTGCCTGCTTAACTCTGAGTAGGAGTTTCAGAATTTTAACCTGAGGGTAAAATTTTCAAAAGCATTTAAGTGACTGGCTCACTGAAAATCAATAGACTTTCACTCCTCAGGGCAACATTTTAGAAAGTATGTAGACAACGAAGTCCAGTTGACTTCAGTAGACACCGAAGTATATTAAAAAATCCCACTTTATTCCCCTAAATCTCTTTAAAATATGTGTTACATTTCAGTGTCACCAAAGAGTTTCCAAAAAAGTTACCCCAAATAAAAAAAGCTGTTATTCTAATACTTTTTTTTTTTTTTTAATTGTAAAACCCTGTTTTGCTTTTCTTTCTTCTTCAACATATGCAGAAAATCATAAAATATATTTTGGATTGTAAGCAGCCACATTGTCTTCAATCTGGTCTTAAAATCATATTGCAAATGCTCAAGAAGAGGTGGCAATTAAAATTAGTGCAGACAGTTCTTTACTGTAATTTTTCCTAAAATTTCAAAATAAACTTAAATATTTTTCCCTTTTCAGTCTGTATTTAATGTCTTTTTCAATAAAAGTGATAAATTGCCTCCTTTGAAGCCACAGCCTGACCTAAATTATTCTGTCTACATTATGTATAAGAGCAAGTAGAAAGAAATAAAATTGTAATACAAAATCTTAGGGAGATGAAGAACACATAAATCAGAACTAATTAGTCGTTCTCATTAATGAGAATATATGTTATGTTTTCCATTGAGTGTCTCAAATGTAATTTGCTGAGAAAATTAAAAAATACCACTTAGCATAGAAAAACCTCAGTATTTAAAAAATCTTTGGTTTGAGAATTTATGGGGGGGTATCTTGGTTCTCTAACATGTTTTCTATATGAGCTTTTAAAACTATGCTAACTTGTTGCACAACAGCTTACAAGTTCTCAACAGTTGCATTTATTATAATTTTACCTCACTTTCAGACAAGTTCTCTTATCATGTTCCAAATCACATTTTATGCTGCTTTGAAGTACATTACTAATATGCTTATTGCTTAACAGAAAATAGCCTGACAGTCATTTCTGTTTTAAGGTGCAAAGTAATAAATGTCAGTTTCTTTTTTGCAGTCATTTATCTGAGCCTGTACTTATTCTCAAAGTATCTGCCTTTGGAAACAAGTCAGCAATGCAGTGCCCTAATGGTCTTCTCTTTGGGACTAACAATAAAAATATAAAAATGAATTTTGAACCTTTCTTTGCAGTCTTCATTCTAACTACGGCATTTTCCAGTCATTATTAAAACTGGGCAGGCCAAAGTTTTATGAAAAACTGGGAATTCCTTCTTATTTGTGCGTATTCAGTGATCGTGTGGGTTGCAACGAGAAGGCTCTCCGGCAGTCATTTGTACTTGTCAGTGCATACCCTTCTATTCCCTGTGGCTGTTTTGTGCTGCTAGACAGGTGTGTGCACTCCACACAAAACTTTGCCCTTTGGACATCATTATAGTGTCTAAGAAACATGGAGAATGGGATCCTGACAGACTTATAAATGACCATGAGGAAGGGAATTCTCTTTTGAGATCTTTACAGAACATATGCCTTGTATTATTCTGCATCCATTGAGATAAATGTGTTTTTTTTCTGTTACAGAAAATGGAGAACGCAAGACTTAAGGGTTGAATAACTCTGGATACCATTCTCTCGGAAGAGTGATGAATGGCTTTACCATTCTGTTTAAGTTCATTAAGAAGCAAGGCTGTTAAGTTGAAAAAAGCATGTGGTTAAATGTAGCACTTTATCCAGGTACATGTACAAACATTTAAATTTATCTGGCTAAGGGGTTTCTTTCCTGCACCTTCCCCACCATCACTTTTCAAGGATCTGACCAACCAGTGGCCTTTACACCATGGCAAGCAGCAGAATGGATCTCTCAGGGATCCTTAGGAGCAATGAAATCCAGTCTCCTGGGCCCTTCATGCTGAGCGTTCAACCTCTCCAGACACTCAGGTAGAGTCACGCTGCCCCGGCTGATCTGAAGCGTCATAATGGAAGATAAAGGAGACAGAATTTATTGCCTAGGACTCAAAGCATATAGGGTTTTATAGATCAATAAGAACATCCTGAGTTATGCCCAGAGGCAAAAAGGAAGCCAGTACAGACTTCAAAGACCATGTGTAATATATTCCTTATGGCCAATATTAGAGATTAAGCACAGAGCAATGTTCTACACAAGCCATCGAATCTGAGTAGAATAAGGACAGACTATGCATTGCATAAGACTATTTTGGAGGCTACAAAGGTAACTTATACCCCTTGCTTTTGAAAACTTATCACAATCATCTAATTAATGATCACAAAAAATAATTTAAGTCTAAGAACCCGTTGTAAGCCAATCATTAAGAAACAGCTTTCAATTGTGAAGTTCACTCAGGAAGAATAACCAAATTTGACTGATCAGCATCCCTTCCCTTCATGCGACTTCTAATCTCTCTCGGGAAGACTCAGAAAAAGTGAAACACTGCAAGCTCCAGGTTTGACAAAATAAAGTATAAATAAAATTAACTGAAAAACTCCTCAGAAGGTTGCTTACCTTTCAAAGCAGGGGGGCTGACAGTACTGACCAAGGAACTGAAATAACGAAATTTTCATGCAATATTTGTAACAAATGGAAAATACAAATTAAATTGTCTACTGTGTGTCTAGTGCACAGGAAAATAAAATAATCTGTATTATTTTTCCTATGGCAAATTTGGAGCCAAACTTTCCCTTTACAAACGCTGTAAGAGGCTTGTCTTGAGGTCTTCCTTCTCTAAGTGACAAGACCAAGACAAGTATGTGACAAACCTAATGCTTTCATATAGCCCAAATTTGAAAGGGTGATTTTTAGTCTTTCATTGAAAGCTGAAAAGGTTCAGGCTTAGCAAGCTCCTTGCCGACCTAGTCCTACAGCCACTGCAAGGTCCCATTCATTTTTCCTGTGAGAAGATTACATGCCTTATTTCAAAGAAAACAGTTCTCAGGGAAACTTCTGACTTTTCTAAATCTTGTCCAATGTGGGAAAATATTTCTACTATGGACAGGTCCCCTGACTGATATCCACAGGTATTGTGGATAACTGGAAAATGGGTTCCATGTTTTTAATTACATTGGCCTGGGTCAGCACAGAGACTATCTTGTAGGGAAGCTGAGACGTGTGAAGATCTGTATGGTCTTTGAATATGAGAAAAAATCAGTAGGACTTGAACACAGACGAAGTAGACGTTTGGTTAGCTGCTGTTGAAGAAAAATAATACTCAAATAGTAACAGTCTGTAATGTACATATCTTCCTGCTTTTTTAAAGAGAAAGTAGAATGCACATCTTTGCTTTTGTGGCTAAATAAGATGTTTCATGAGAATGGAACTTGGAGCTTTGTCAGGGGTTAGCAGTGATCCCACTCCTCCATACATCACTCCGCTGAAAGATCTCACTCTGCCTTGCAACATTCTTGTTATTCCAGAACTGGGTTGGGCTAGTCATAATAGATGCAGGCAATCAACTTCACTTCCCCACACACAGCCCTGCCAGTAAAACTCACTTCACCTTGCAACACTCCTGTTTTTCCTGTGTCTTTTAAGTGAAGGCTATCCATTTGGCACTGACTGTGGATCTGTACATACTCCTGCTGAAATCCAGGGTAACTTTCTTAGTGATGCAAGTGGAAAATGTTGCTGATACGCTATGCTTCCACTTGTGACTACAATGAAACAAAGTTTTCTTTTCTGAATGAGATTTTGACCCTGACAGTAGGGGTAACTGACCTGTGTTCCAGTTTTGCTTTCACTACAGCAAATAAAATCCAGGATGACTCTATAGATATCAACTCGGTTACAAAGATTGTAAGTGCAATTAGAATCTAGCCTTTACATAAAGTGGTCTCCTACACGGTCGTGCTTTTTCCCAGAAAAGTGTTTCCTTTTAATTAGAACACTAGAGCTTTCAGTGTTGATCGCCGTTATTTAATTTATAATGAAAATCTACAGAGTGTTCACCATGATGCAGACAAGCATTGGCCTACTGACAACATCTCAATTTACACTAGCGTTTGGATTTGGGCCATGTAATTTTCTGTAAAATCAAATAAATCTGTGTCACAGTAAAATGGCATGCCAAAATAAGGACTATTCTTTCCACTTTGTTTTCCTTATCACATGAAATAATACATTAAAAATAGAAGAATGCTCTAGGCAATGTACGAAACTAAAAAAGACTTGTTTGGTGAATGAGTATAGTGAGAGGCTATGAATATGGATATGTTTGTACTAAGGAGCCTAGAGGAGATGCTTTTTATGCGTGGTGATACAGAAATACTTCCTTGTAACTTTGCACACCAGGGAGAGCATATTCCTCTAAAACAAGTAGTTTCTCTAGCAGTGCTCCTTGTTGATCAAAGCTGCATAATTTAAAGCATCTAGAGGCAGCTTTAAATTATTCACAATATATTTTTTAAGCGCTCTTGGAATACAGCAGACATCATTTGTGTAACTAGAAGTCTTCTGTAAGTTTTATAAACTTTTGCATCCTTACAGAGCTGGCAAGTGTTCTGAAAGTCACATGCGAGAAGAGGAGACGTAACTTTGCATAACAGGAGCAAGAGAGACTGACACCGTGTTAGTCCCATCACATAAAAACCCCAGGCATGCAGGGCCATACGGAATCGCAGGGCAGAGCCGGCAGCCTCTACTTCTCAGCCCGAATGCTGCTGTGTGGTGCCTCAGAGTTTTCCGATACCCTCCAAAGCCCCAAATAGGAATCCTGCAATTACCACATCTAACTCCTCCTTTACTGCAGTCTTCTCTCCTATTGGTGAAAGTCTTCACAGGCTCATGTAGGGATCCCACCCCTTTTGTGGGTTTTCATTCTGAAGCTATCCACAACTTTACACCTGAATGAATGCCAAGCCTCTCTGAATATATAAAGGAAACCTTCAAGAGCAATTTCAGAGTTACCCAGAAGAAGCAGAAGAAAGAGATTTCATCCAGCTCTGTCAGACAGAGACTGAACCAGCCATGCTTCTCCCTGCCATCCACTTCTACGGCTTTCTCCTAGCTTGCATCTTCACGAAAAGCTACTTGGCTTTCAAGAACGATGCCACAGAGATACTTTATTCCCACGTTGTTAAACCTGCTGCAGCGAGCCCAAGCAGCAACAGCACGTTAAATCAAGCCAGGAATGGAGGCAGGCACTACACCAGCACTGGATCCGATCGTAACAGTGAGTATCCTACCGGTGGCACTTCCAGCGCGTCCCGCGCCCTCCGGCGGCGGCGGCTCCTCCCAACCCGGCCCCGGGAGCGGAGCCCCCTGGCCGCGGCCGCGCTGCAGCGCGCTTTGCCCCCACCGAGCGCGGCGCTACCGGGAACCGGCGTCCCGGGGAAGCCGGGGGAAGGGAAGATGCTGCTGCTGGGAACCGGCTGGGATGCGCCCGGCCGGGCGGCCCCCAGCAAAGCCTCCCTCCCCCGTGCGAGTCCTGTAGGACCGGCTCTCTCGGGCAGGTTACTTCCTGCGGGAGGTTCATCCAGGAACGCCGGGTTTTGTGGGTTATCCGGCGGGGAAGCAAGATCAAGGAAAAGGAGTGAGAGGCATTTCCAAAGCCCTCGCTTTCTTAACTCACCCTCCCACTGTGGGCAGGGGAGGTGTCTGGGCTACTTTTCAAATGCAATAAAAAACTCTGAATTTTGTTCCCGCTGTTTAGTTTTGCTTCCTGCTGTAGCATTTACCTGCTAAACACCTCCAGCAAAAGTAAACAAATCAGCTCATAATTTACCTATGATCTCTGCTCTAACTTGCCTTTTTATATCTAGTCTTTTCCTGCTGAGTTATATTATGTCAGATACATGTGGACTTGGAAACCTTCTGCTGACTTTATCTGTTCCCTCCCCTGCCCGCCTCCTTAAAATGAAAGAAATCTGAATAGAGACACACACAAACATCCACACACCAACCCACCCACAAGGATTCGATAAAAATAGCGTCATCCCTGGAAAGTGAAGGCTAAAAGTGACACCGATACCTTTCAGCTAAGCCAGGTGTGTCAGCTTCTATGAATGCTAAGGGTTTAAGTGCACAGGAAGCATCTCATCATTATGAGATTACTGGAGCAGCCCGTAGGTATTCACTGTCAATGAACTGTCACTGGAGAAAAGCTGAGCCAGGCAAGACATAAAAACAGAAGGACAGACAAACTGAAATCTGTGACCAGCTGCTTCGAGGTACATTCCTGAGTGCAGCTGCAGGAAGGCAACCTTGAATCTTTCCTTAAGGCAGGCAGGAAAGCAGTCCTGGAAACAGCCCCTCGGATCAGCCTGCAGATTTACAGTCCCTTTTGATTGCCCATCCTGAGACAGAGGCGACAGGGTGAAGTGATCTTAACTCAGTGTCTCCGTTCAGAACTTGCTTCCAAAAATCCAAGTAGAAACAGAAGCAGCCTCTAGCTGTGATATGTAGATGTACCTTCAAAGCCTTCTATGATTCATTCTAAAATGTTTCTAGTAATTACTTCTATTTTAAAGGCGTTAGTTAATTGCATTGTGTGTAGAATCTGCGCCGTAATTGTCCTTCAGAAAGAGGGAGAGTATAGCCAGTAAAGATTGCTTATTAAAATTAAGCGCACTGTGGGCGTTTATTTCAAAGTGTAATTACTGAAATAAACAGTTGTGTTTATTGCAGGGTGCAGAGCTGCACATACGGACGGGTGCAAACATGCCTGTATGAGAAGCTCTGCATGTTGATTCTATGTCAGTTGCCTGGGAGAATTTGCAGGATCCTCTATGTTACATATAATATAAAGACTACAACAGATACAAAGATGGTGTTACCCTGAGGGCAAAACGACCACTCTGAAATCATTACTGCTAATAATTCAAACTTTGCATGCAGAACACCATTCCCTGGCAACTTCAGCTGTTATCACTTCTGCAGTATCTGTGTTCAGAGCAGCAGCAGCGTTCATGGGAGACTCAGTCCACTGTAGCTGTGGAATGAGAAGAAACACTATTTGAAATTCATTTAAAAGCACATAAACAGTTTCCAAAGCACTATTTTTCCCCTTGCTAATGATCCAACATAATTGTTCTAAACATCACAGAGCAGAGTCCTGAGACTGAGAACAAGCAGGAAACATTTCTTCCCTTGGGGCATTTTTTCTCTTCTAAAAGGTATGTCCCTGAGAAGAAGGCTAGAGAATAAAATTGCCTCTTCTGCCACAACTGCTGAAGTGCATATCATTACGATTTCTTTATGCTGTGGTAATACCCAGAGATACCATCAGCGCTTGAGGCCCTTGGGGGGCACAACAGTAAAGAGATGTTCTGTAAAGATTACAGCCTGCTTTAATTTCTGCAAAACATAGCTTGTTGATGTCAAAATGACTGATTAAGGAAACCTCTCCATTCTGAATCTTAGTGTTTATTATTGTGTGCATTCTGCAGATCGTGTTCAAGTTGGCTGTCGGGAACTGAGATCCACCAAGTACATTTCAGATGGGCAGTGCACCAGCATCAATCCACTGAAGGAGCTGGTGTGTGCTGGTGAATGCCTCCCTTTGCCACTGCTTCCCAACTGGATTGGAGGAGGTTACGGAACCAAGTACTGGAGCAGGCGGAGCTCGCAGGAGTGGAGATGTGTCAATGACAAAACTCGCACCCAGAGGATCCAGCTTCAGTGTCAGGATGGAAGTATAAGAACCTACAAAATAACTGTGGTCACGGCCTGCAAGTGCAAGCGATACACCAGGCAGCACAATGAGTCCAGCCACAACTTTGAGGGAACCTCTCAAGCAAAACCTATCCAGCACCACAAAGAGAGGAAAAGAGCCAGTAAATCCAGCAAACATAGTACAAGTTAGAAGTCAGACATTCTATCCTCTCTCTCATCTCCCTCTCCTCCTGCCAAAATTGAACTCACCTGTAATCCATTTGCTTTACCGTTCTGACTGCTAAAGACAAGTCTGCCATTGCTCTGCTCTCAGTTGACACATGCTTATTGCTTTGACCAAAATCAAAAGGGGCATTCTCAGCATATGGACCTTTTGAGTGATTTTCCAAATGCTCACGATGGTGCACAACACAAGCCTTCTAAACTCACCCTATAAACTTTTACATTTTCTCCAGCCGTGGAAGCAAAGAAAATTTGCCATGAACATTCACTGAAGTCTATTTTGTAAAAAGATGTTTCACAGTGTGTTTTCATGAGAACAGTTATCACATCTATTGCCTTCTATATAATGTTCTATGAACTTCTGGCAACAGCTTAAAAATACACCACCTAGCACCTGCTTTCAGATTCATTCTAAAAAACATGCCTTGCATGCTGACCTTTCTCTTATCCCAGTATACCAAAAATTAAAATATGCATGGCAGCAATCAAAAAGTAAAGCTGAACAAACTATTTATTTGTTGTTGTAATTATTTAATGAGCTTTTATGTGTGTTATTTCCCTCCAAAACATTCTTATGTTTATAGCTTTTCTCATGTATCAAAGTATTTTCTGATGATTTGTGGCTGGATTAGAACATATATTTTGTAGATAATGTACAATAGACATTTTAGCGTTCTCGATATATATATTTTCATTTTGAGTGTTCATAGATTTAGGTGTTATTTTGAAGTAGCAACATAAATTTTGGTTTTTTTTTCATTTTCCACTCTGTATTATTTTTGTTTAAAAGTGTGCAATCAAAAGACAGATATGATGACTTCCTTTGAAATTCACTGGCTTTTTTTTTTACAAAAATAAACACTGCTAAAAAACTGTTGTCTGGCTCTATGTATGAAAATGCACATATTTTAATCAGTCACAACATTTAATCTTAAAACATTGGAGAACATTATTTGGTTAAAAAAAATCTATCCATGATATTTAACATTAAAATAATCTTTCTGTGCATTCTTTTTGGATGTAAAAATCTTATATGGCCATTTAACAGATGGTACTTATTAACAGTCCAAGTCAGGTCCTTATTTAACAATTCTCAAGTTGTACATTGCAGAAGAAGTGTACATTTGGGAAGTTTTACAAGCTAGTATGACACCACATTTTCTTCTTTTCACTCGTGATGATCAAGTCAAAGACTAATGGTAAAAATAACATGCAATTTCATCTTTCCCATAGAGCCAATAGAGTCTTGCACGTTATTCACAAATTCTTATAGAATGTATCTGGAAATACATAGTAACCAATCCACCTTTCAATACATAGTTCAAGAATCATCTGTTCTTAATCTTTCAAACTAAACTGAAATACTACAGGCAAGATTTCAGCACAGGATT
This sequence comes from Caloenas nicobarica, assembly GCF_036013445.1. Lineage (NCBI taxonomy): Eukaryota > Metazoa > Chordata > Aves > Columbiformes > Columbidae > Caloenas > Caloenas nicobarica. The sequence goes on along the minus strand of NC_088246.1, from coordinate 31,865,077 downwards.
TTGCTGTTCTTAAATCATTAACTTTTACAACCCTTTTTCACCCACAGAAAAGATGACACAAGGAGAGAGTAGTGAAAAGTCTTGCCTGATAAGGTCTCACCAAGCTCTCGTTGACCTTCTCTTTATCTCGTTCCATTTTGCATCTTAATTCCAAAAGATTCATCATGAAGTTCTTGGCAGAGATCTTCCTTGGTCGCTAATGTAGAACTGTTTGAAAACCATTGCTACTGCTTGATGTAGTGAATCCTAAATTTTACTGACTAAATTTTAAGATTTTTCCTCAAAGATGCTTTCAAGAATTATCTTTAAAATCTGCTCTATGTAAGACAGATAGATATATATATATTTTCTATTTTAAGTGATCTACATGGTGGTAGAGTTAAGAAACATTGCATTAAGGACCTAGTTGTTTCCAGTTTAGTTCTGTGATTGTGAAAATATCAGAATGATGAGAACATGAGATCAGAGACCATTTATACTTAAATTCTCTGATCTTAAAGGTGCTTCTTTTAAGCCTAAGAGGACAGACGACGAATAAAGGCATTAGCAGGGAGAGACGTGACATGACATTGCTCCTAAGCATATTGGTCCAGTAGACCTATAGATACCCTAGGTTATTATTTTAACAGACATTATAGTCTCCATCAATCCATTTTATGAGGGAAAGATTATTCCCAAATGCCAAATATATGTTCATTTTTAAATTGTTCTCCAGCTACTTCTTCAAGATGATAAAGCACAAAAGACTGAGATAATGGACCAAAATTTAACTAAAATAATTTTCAAAGCCAAGTCACTATATATCAGTAAAGCTGCCCTGCCCATTCTGTGTTTGACTCCTAGAAGTAAGAATGGTGAAAAAAACCACACCTCTTCCTCATGATTCTTCTACAGTCAGTGAAGTTTGACCATAGGAACAATATGCACATTTAATAAGAGTTTGCATTTAGCAATAGAGATCATAACTCCTACTTTGTCTTTTCACGCAAAACTACCTGAAGGGGAATAATCTGACACACTTCTGTTAAGATGGCTTCATGAAGTTTTGCTGGACATGCCATAGAAAGACCATGGAAATTACTGCTTAAACTGAAATAATTTAAAATATGATACAACTTCTAATTTTTTTTTAGAGTTAAAAAAAACCCCAAACACACTAGAATTTTCTTAGTTTTCACCTGAAATATTAAGCCAAATAGATACAAGAAGCATGTAAATGTTTTGAAAAAGAATGATGTAGAAGCAGATCAGATAAGTTTTTATATGTTAGACCACTACATGTCCAGATTTATTACACTAAGAATATATAGAAACTGAAACTGACTTTCTCAATAATATCCTATCGTATGGGCAGATCACTAAATCCAGGGGCTTGTTAAAAACCATTTCAAACACCTTAAAAATAACCTAATAATTTTTTTGAAGTTCTTATACTTGCTCCTTTAGAAAACTACAAGTGAATAAATTAGAAATAATCTGTTAATCTACCATCATTATTTCTTTACTTTTGAGTTGATGAAAAATGCCTCCAGCTAAGGGGTAAATTGTTTTACAAAGAATGGAAATCAGTTTTCCTTAGATATCACTAGAAATAAACTTACACAGATGCAATTTGTTCGACAGCATGGTAGTACTCCGGGGCACACTGTTGAGAGCCAGTGGTGGGATACCATGTATCATTAGGACATCATGAACTGCAGAAGTCAGAAGGGCCTGACACTTGCCAACTAGACTAGAATGGCCCTTTGAGAAGTTTATTTATCTGGTTTTTTTTGTAACAGTAACAATTCTGTTGCTCTCTCCTTTCCAGCAGCCTTGGAATCAAAAACACCCAATCCAAGTTCAGCCATGTTTGGAAATAAAGCAGTTATTTGAATAACACCCTTCAAAGTACCTAACAGATTTCTGCCAGTAAATCACTGTAGTCCTCCTAACCTTGACCTTTATATCCTTCCTGAAGAAGTACAGCATTAATCAAGAAAGGTCTGTTCAACACATTCCCCTGTGAGAGTCTTGTTGCTACGGTATTAACCTTGAGGTGTTCAGTGGAAAATTATAAGGAATCCTTAGTGTTGGAAGGTATCCTATTCTCATGATGCATTTCCTTACCTGCAGGCCAGGCAAAGGGCTTTGATTTTAAGTTCATTGACATACATACAAACATCGCTCCAGGCTAAAACTGAAAATTCCCTAGAGATTTATGAGTTAAGAAGATATTCTGTCACCGAATTTGATAATTTTGCCTGAAAGTCATCCCCACAACACAAAGTCTGCCCATGCATCTTTCTGAAAGACATCCAGCCTCTCAGCTCACTCATCGTATGAGTTATGTGGACTGTCACACTAGGAAAGTGTGATTTACAAATGATACTGCCTACCACCAAGTTAATATTCAAACACCTACCTTCCTCAGTACTTCAATGACAAGAAAATACTCTTCATTCTTAATTAACACTCATCAAACTGCATGCCATGAAAATAACTTGTCGCTACTAATTGATGAGAAAAACCTCTACAAACACTGGATGGTAACTCTATTTTTTTTTCTTAACTCACTTTGGTTTGACAACATATTATAGTGAATGAGGTAGTGTTACATTACCTAGCTGGAGTTCAGGCCTTCTTAATGCCTCTATACAACCACAAAGAAATATAGGGGATGTCTTAACATAAATGAAAATCAGAACCACTGGCTTTATAGGACTCTTTGTGGAATATATTTCATGAATGTAAAAGAAAATTTTAAAATTCAGCTCCCTGGAAACGAGGCCTAAATTGGAATACACTGGAACAATAATATAGTTCTGTTTTCTAAACCTCAAAGACAAGTGCTGTCAACAAGTGACCTTCGTTACCATCTACTTAAGTAAAAAACGTTATATCACCTAAAAATGTTTTGTTGAACACTTTGTCTTTTTCTTGCCCCCCGCCCTATTTTAGTAGTTGTACAATAGTATATTATTGTCTCATTGTTTAAACCTTTAGCTGTTCTGAACTATACTTACTACAGCTCGCTTGCTTTTTGATACAGAAATATTTTAAATCTCTTTTTAGAATGACTGGATGCATCATTTTTAAGTTTCGACTACTGAGAAGAAAAGTCATGCTCTGACTTGACCTAGGAGTTCCACATTTGATTTGTTTTGTTAGGCCCAGTGAGAAGTGACTTAGTGAGGAAATTGCAGAGAAAACAGTAAAAGCATAAACCAGTCTGTGAAGCCCAATGCTTTGGTGAGCTAAAGAAGGCACATTCACTGAAGTTCCTTTATATGAAACAGTGGAGAGTTGAGGGAGAAGGCCTAAGGTGAGAAGCACTTGTCTGGCCCTACCACAAGAACAGCCACTGAGAAAAGGAAGAACTATGCAGAGCTTTAAAACAGACTCTGTAGCACAAAGACTTTGTTTTAATTGCAGCTGAAGCAAGTTTAAACATCTGTTGCTTGTTAGATTATTATTTTATTTATTTACTTATTTATTTATTCATTTATTTTTGGGATGGGTTGAAGAAAGCTCTCTTAGATTCCCTATGGCCATTAAGCTGGGATGGAGAACAGAGGTCTGAGCGTTTCTAAAATGCAAAGCTGCAAAAATGTTGCTGTTAGCAAGGATCACTTGCTTTTTTATTCCACTGGAGAGCATGCTGAATTTTTTGCTTTTGTGCATCATTACTGCAATTTTCAGGATGGTAGCCAAAACAGCTTATAGAAGTGGAGAACAGGTTGGATCGCTGCAGTGCATCTTTTGTTTTCAGTTATTGAACTGTCTGAATCTGGGTGTGTCTAAAAGAGGAGAAAGAAGAGAAAATGGATCAAAAAATGGAACAAAATGACATGTGGAGGACAGCATGTACTGCATGTCCTGCAGTTTCTTCTGATCATCACAACTTTTCATGAGACTTCAAAAGACTTGCTCTGTCCACAGATTGCTAAGCCAAACATTAGCCAATGCACATGCTACCCTTGGGATTTAATGGACTGCCAAGTCTAAATTCACATGGTAAATAACCATTTCTGACTGTCTCTTTGTCTTCTCTTCTCATGCAAAGGGAAGAACGCACAGCACATTGTGTCTGTCCTGTCCACATATTCCATACTGAATGAGGGTAAGTCAGGGAGACTTCAGAATCTGACATCTTCACAGAAACTCATGTTTCACTGCATTGGTCGTATCTTCTGGTAGTCAACACAGCTTCCTCTTTCTGAGGAGAAAGAATACTGCCAAAGCTGAAAAGACTCACATACAGGTTTCTTAGAAAATTACCAGTTTACCACACACCTGGGACTTCCTTGTTGAACAATTTGGCTCAAAATCCTGTTTATAAGCTACATAAAATGTAACAGCAGATTCTCAGTGATATCCTTATAAAATTACAGCAATCCGATGGTGTGAACAAGACCATTAACTACCATGCAGGCAGTGAGTTATCCGTAAAACCTTTCAGGTGCTCTGCAACTATTATCCCCACATTTTCTTTTGAACCTTTAGTAATCACCTATGAATCTTGACACTTCCGCCAGAAGAAAATGTTTGCAACATCCTTTGCCAAGAAGAAAGTAAATATTAAGATGGATTTCCATTTTTATTTGTTTAATTAAATACTTTTTTGCATACTTCTTCCATAAAAGCCCTCATTAGACAGACCATTCAAGCCACTATTTGAATCTTAACTTAAGAATGTAGTACTTTGTGGTACTCTTTATCTACTCAAATACTGCAGCGCCTTCCAAACCTGCCTGCTTCTGCCCTTCACTTTGAAACTTCTGGCTTTGGCAACATCTAAATCTTCTTTCCCATGGTGTCTCAATGACCAAACTATTTTCTTTCCAGTAGTTAGTTAGGTTAAACAGCGTGATTCCCTATATAACCACTGGATGACAGGTAGCCACATCGCTGCAGCTGGGAAAAGTCTGTAACCTTTATCTTTCTAAAAACTGAATGGGATCAAAGGACTCACTCTTTCCAATCTGACATTTTCATGCTAGTACTGGACAAGCCAGCAAAGGATGGGGCAAAGATTAGGACAGGACTACTGCTTTTAGGGACTATCATCCTGCAGGTTTTGCTCACTATAAAGCAAATATTTAGAAAGAGAAAAAAGATTCACAAATCTTTGCACAAGGCTGGCTGCATTTTAAGGTACTCCCTTAGAAACTGTGAAAAAGGTTAGAACGTAACACTAAAAATTCAAAAGAAGAGGAGAAAAATGAACTAGCTCCATGTGATTGTTTTGTCTGATGTGTACCATACAAATCCACGATGAAGTCAAAAGGCAAATTTTTGTGTTGGATAGTATCTTGTCACACCTGCTGCAATTTTAGTCCCTGATCATATAGCTAGGACAAGTCTTCATTTGTTAAGTAAAAACTTACATGGATGGTATCCCTCCTATATGAACTCTGACAAACTGAGTTCATTTATGTTCTTCAGACATGAGATTAATGAATAACATTCCTGGCACTCTAAGTGTAAGGACCATGATTAACATGACAGGAGATGCAGAAGCAATATTTCCAGTGTAGCAATAAATAGGAAAGCTTGTATACTCATATTCATACCAAATCTGCAAATTTTCGTTGGTGTCATTTGATTCTCTCCATCATGTTGTTTCACTTCCTTCAAAAATGTTTCGCGGAGATAACACAGAACACGATAAAGCAATAAAACATGGCATGATAATACTCACATGCCAAAATTAAAACAAAGATTTAGGGCAATGAAAATCCCAACTCTATTCCAAATATAACTTTAGCTCTTAAGTATTCTCTGATGTTTCACTACATTAGCGGTGTCAAACTCATTTTCACTGGGGGCCACATCAGCCTCGCAGTTGCCTTCAAAGGGCCAAATGTAATTTTAGGACTGTATACATGTAGTAGTAGTTACATCATTCTGTACCACTGGCATCTGTCACTTAACACCACATATTTAGCCAGTTCATAGACTATCTCTCCTTTGAATTGTTTTGGGAAAAGGAAACTACTGTTAGTGTTTCCTCAGAGGTAACTGTTTCTCCAGTCAAAATTGAATGTGTGTCAAAAAAAGAATAAATTAAACATTTATTTTTATATTGAGGTGATAGGGCACTACCCTAATGGCTGGCATCTGCTGTTAAGTCACAGTGGCAGTGGAAAAAAGCCTCTGGGATTTCTGTCTCTCAACTTCCGTATCTTAATCTTTGTTAGGATCACCATACAATGAACTCTTGACAGTTGAACACCCCAAACCACAATTCCTATAAAGTAGCACAATAAATGGTGATGTTAAAGCTGACCAGACAGGCCTACCCAACCTTGGCATTACTTAACATCTGACCAATGTACCTAGAACCTATAAAGACCCTTCCAGAGCCAAGTGTTTAAGACTTATCAGCCATTTCTAATGAAAAATTACATGAGGCCTCTACTTCCTCACCTACTTGCCAAAGCACTCCCCAAAGCAGTAGAAGACTTTCTTCAAGTCTTTAACCTTTCCGAATTTCACAAGACCTCCTCCAGCCAGGGACTCTCACTCTCATGAATTATTGGATTAGATACTATGCAGTAATTCTCTTATCTTGAAAGTATTTTATTTTGTGTACACAAAATACTCATTAGCTCTTGAACTGACCTTCTATACCCCAGAGAAACAGCCTAAAGGATTATCAAGTACAGTACAGATAAACACTCCAGGGAGAATATAACATTTTAGGGTGAAGCTTTAAAATGTGTGCCAAACATCAGCTGAAATCTCTGTTAAATTTTTCTCTAGCACTTGCACAGAACAGAAGCAAGATGCTTCCTCTGTGTATCAAGTATTAATAGACTCTAGAAGAAATTTATCTACTAGAACCATGTAAAACAATGCCAAAGCTGTGACATAAAACACGCATGATGCAACAGGTGAAACTCGACATATGTTTTTCAACACTTCACTACAACGACGTGCAAGTCTGAAAACACTCTGTTGTATTCAGAGACCACATTTACTTTACATTTGTAGCCTCCATATTCTCTATTTATGCTTCAACTATTAACAAACTAAAAATTATGGAACACTTCTACCTCATTAATTAAAATGTAAAGCTCTTTACACCATTTTGTCAAAAATGAAAAACATACATGAAAAATATTTTGCAGAACTGCATATGAAGGCAATAGCACCTAGAATTGCCCTTAGGGATGTCATCTATAGGTGATTCTATGCACATTGTATATTAGGCATGTAAGCACTCTTTGATATTTGATAGTCAACTATTTACATCATTTAAGTTATGCATGTGCATAACTCCCTTGCTGAATACATGCTGTTTTGATCTCAGTTCCACATAGCAATAGGAGCACATCAATAGCATAACACTTTATATAAGTATTCTACACATCTATAGCATCTTTCATCAAAGAATCTCAGAGCAAGAAAGAACCCTTTTCAATCATATTTGTAACAATACAAACATAAAATATGCTAATATGAAATCAGATAAGATTTTAACAAAGTTGTTAATTATGATTTTGAGGGAAAATATTTTTGCTTTTTTCAACATTCTACTATTATACCACCTCAAGGTATATGTTCCCTGTGACATGACAGTGAGTTGGGAACCACTGTCACCACAGAGCAAATACTCTGAGGGAGCTGCTGTGCAACAAAGACTGAAATGGTGAAGATGTAAGTCAGTCCAAAAGGACTATGTGGAGGGTTGATTAGGTCTCAGTCACAGGCAACAAGTAAAAGATTGTGAAGAGCATAAAAGAAAACCGACACACGATTATTTTTTCTAGTGATCAATCAGAACTGAAATAGAATATCTGAAAATAAAATGCCTAGCCAGACTATGCTTTCTCTATTTTTTTTTTCATACTTAGATGTAGAAATGGTGATGAAGCCTAAGACTTTGAGATCTCGTGTAAACTGCTATAAATAGCAACAGCCATGCAAGACAAAACCTGAAATACTGCCTTTTTGGGGACTTTCTAATCTCTTTAGATATGTAAAGAACCTGTGTCTGTCTCTGTAAACAGTGACTTCAACAATTACAGACAGTTATTGGTGACTTAAAGAAAGTCAAGACTGCTATCCTACTTGAACAGAAAAACGCTCTAAAGAGAACTGAAATTCCACTTGCTTACGTACAGCTCTGGATGTTCGTTTTAAGGCTTACCACCAGTGAAGTAATAACTTCTATCCCTGGATAAAATTACTGTAATACAGTCCTGTAAACATGAGGTTCTGGCTAAAAGCCTGCATCACTGTTCAGAATGCTGCAGATACCATGTTAGCTGCAATAACGGCTCTCAGATTTTAAATATTTTTAGCTTTATGTTGTCTCTTCTAGATCTTGCAATCGGCTTTATTTTGCCAAATATTTCTTGAGTGCATGCATTTCCCTTTCAAATACACAATAGTGAACTTTGCTGCTGGTCAAGAAAAGGTAAATTAATCTTATTTTGCCTGCATTAAAAACAAAAATGCTTTAAGAGCTTAGAAATAACTTTGAAAAAGGGACAGAAAATTTCTCAGTTAATTTATACCACATCTGCAGAAGACTCAAGTGCAATTTTTAGTTGAGACATTTTACACTTTTACTATTTTTTTAAAAAAACCCTTTAATATGATTTCTACCACTCCAATAACTTAATGTTCTCTGGAAACACTATTATGATCTTCAGCCATAGAAACAGATGATTTTATTTCCCCCTGCAGTTAAATTTTCGGGTGAATTTGACTTCTGTAATTTAATTCCAATTTGTACATATCTTCTTTCAATAAAAAAGAAAAAAGTCTTTTCAAATATATGATTGGCATATTTACTGCATAACTGCAAACAACTACTGTGGTTTCAAATGTTATACCTCTGCACAGAAAAGACAGATTAGCCTGCTCTTTACTTGCTTTGAGGCAAAAATGTTGCCTCCATCTCTCTTTATCCAATTTAAAAATGTGTAAAATCGTTCTCCCAATATGTGTGAAGTTACTTTTTACGCCACTTAAAATGTTTATATATGAGCATGCACAAGGTACCAAATTATTAGATTGATTCAATAAAAAAATGCAAAATGGAATGGAACTGAAGCAAAATATGTATTCACAAAATGCCACTGTTTCATTGCCCGTTACTATCAAATGGATATTAAAGAGATGTAAAACTGAAAATCCCAGCTTTTTAAATTCATCCTAAGACATGACATAAATTGATAATGATGTAAATATGCTCTTCCTTCTGCACATTTTCTAAGAAAACAGAAAATAAAAGGAGAAATAGCAGTAACAAGCTCAGTCTAACCAAAACCCCAAAAATCTATACTGAGGCACTTCTTGAAGAACTAACAAGCGCTATCAACACAAGGATCTTTTTACTCCACAGGGACTGCGGAAAGCATGAAAACTTCTGAAGCACCTGATGTTCAAGTGCAGCCAAAAGCAGCTTCAAAGTGCCGTTTGGCCGGATCATCAAATCTCACCATAAAGATACAACATATTTGATGACACTGAAGCCTGCATCCATCATAGTTATTATCCAATATAATTTTTTCTGGACAGATCAAATCTTGCCCACCTAGCATAACAGGGAAAATGGGCTTCAGAACAAGAACGCAACCAGTTCTGGCATGTGATCCTCTTTCCTCAATCTCTCTTGCCTTTTTATCCTTCACGGAAGAAACTAATATGCATGAAATAAATGAAGTGGAGAAACACTGGCTGGGCAGGAGAGAAGGTACTAGGCAGAACAGACCATTGCAGCAGGGGGAGTGCTAAACCACATTGCCAAGAAGGAAGGGGAAAATAGTTCTGATGGTTGTGTTTTTGTTTGGCAACATCCTACTTACCTACCCCTCAGAACCAATGTACTGTGTGGGAGGAGCCATGGGAACTAAAACCACCTTGTTTTGCTCCTTATAATGATGCAAACAAGAAAAAATGTCTGGAAAATCAGCTACAGGTTAACGTCTGTATTCTTTATGAATGGAAGCATGTTACATTGGGGAAAAAAAAAAAAGCGGGAATGTTGCAGAACAACCTGCTGTCAACATGTTTGTGTAGAACTGCTGCAAGAAAAAGTCAGAATAATGTAACCTATGAAATTCAAGATGATTGTGGACGCTGGAGGTGCCTACCTTAAGAAGAAAAATTCATGTTAGGCATCTGATAACAAAGAGGTGATGCTGAATGGAAGGCAACCTGCACAGAGGTGAAGAGTCAGGGCAGACTCGGATGTCCTGAAAAGAGACAACAGACAAATGTATGTCACCTGTCAGGAATTAGGTGAAAGAAATACTTTCTAAGAAAAGAAAATATAAGACCTATTGAAAAGGAAAAGTCTTTACTGTTGGTAAAGACAGTTTCTGAGCCAATGGATTTTCTAAAAATAATCCCATGTGATAAACAGTCCTGAAGACAATGAGACTAACACTTGTCAGAAGGCAGTTCAACTTCCAGCTAATGCTTTCAGTGGTGAAAAGGGTTTCCGTTCCAGAAGTTTTTCAGCCATCTGTACAACTCATATTCTTTCCTCTTTTTTACATGCCTGTTTCCTTCAATGCCCGTGATAATGTATTTTTTCCTTACAGAAACTTTTGGAGACATCGTTGTCTAGAAGGCACATCTGTATGTTTTAATTCAAAATGTTTTCCTTTGGTTGGCATCAGTCCCTCTCACGTTTCACTGCATGGTATGAGTTGATGTGATTTCTGTTCATTGTCTTAACTGTCGAGACACCTCTGCATGTGAAGTGCCTGTGTTCTCCACTGTACTGACCGTTTTTCCAGGACTTTCTTGCTATTGCAGGTACCAAGGATATCTGTGAACTCTGCCTTTGCTAGCACGGATCACTTCACTCCTATTGTATGACTCCTACACACGACACCTCTGCGATCCCATATGATCATTTTACTGGCAAAGCAGCCCAGCTAGGACAGAAAAAACTTCCTGCGTTGCTGCTTTTTGGATCAGACCTACTCCTCAGAAAAGCCTTCATAAGTGTTCCACTTCAGTTCCTCTTTACACAGAGAGGGTGGCTGCAGGTTTGGGGAGCAGTGCAGATGGTTTCTGTGCTGTGGTCACTTGTGTGCACAGTTCATGTAGGAAAAGAGTGGAGATCTCCTGCCAGTTTGTCCTCTGTTCGGACATGATGGCAGAGGCTTTGGGAGACTGAGATCCTCTGAAATGTTCCTAACAACATGCTTTTAACTTTTGGTCAGCTCTGAATCGGTCAGGCAGTTGAACTAGATGATTGCTGCAGGTCCCTTCCAACTGAAATAGTCTAGTCTAACACAACTAAGAGAAACCTGAAAAACTGTAAATAAGTTAGCTTCTCAAAGATACAAAGAATAGATTAAAAAATTATGCAGACTATAAAGTCTCTGGTCATTTTACGACAGCCTGCATACAAGACTGAGTTTTTTCCTAAAAATCATGTCAAAGAGGACAATGTTAGGGTCCTGAGTTCACCCACTTTTAAGAAGTTGAGTTGGCTGAGTTTAGGAGCTTAGCTTGCCAAGTCCAAAGGCAGGTCTTCCACTAGTAAAAGCTGCTATGAAGAAGGCTAGAAGCAAGGGCCTGACTCTGTTCCTGCTTTTCCTTTGGAAGCTACTTTTAAGCAGTCTTTACTATTGGCCCCCTACACCTGCACCCACTGGCTTGGCTTCCTGGCTTGCCCTGGGGACCTGTTGCTGCACTGAGACCTTGCCAGGTGATCATTGGACTAAGTCTGACCCTGAGGGTCCAATCCTGACCCTGACTCATGCTTAGCATCCTGGCTCCCTGTTGGTGAGGCTACTGTTCTCGCCTGCCTTGATACTGCGCTCTGCTCGAGCCTCTCCTTCCCTTTCGGAGTGCTGGCCCTCAGGTGAAGATCATGTAGGAGTAGTATTTAAATACACTCAAGTTACAGCTGAAGATGCAGCGGAACCAGACATATCAACCTGTGACCTATTTTGATGATTACAAATGTGTGGCCTGGTGTCCCGCTTAGCAAGTTCCCTCCTCTCCAGACTGGGCCTCCTCTGCCATCTAAGGGGTATCAACCCTGCGACTTTTCTGGTCAACCTGTCCCAGCCACGGCCTACAGCAGCTCCCTAAGATGAGCAGGAACATCCCAGCTCCTCCCTGTGAATCGACTGCTGTTATTTCAACCTCTGCCTTCCAGGAACAAGGAGGACACACATCAGATTTTGGCTCGCGTCCCCAGCCAGGCTGTGGAGAAGCAGGCCCCTGACAGCCGCGGCTCGCACGCAGACGCAGAGCCGCGTTTCTCGGCCCGCCTTCCCCTCAGCTCCAGATACAAGGTGTTTTATTTCCTCACTGAGAGCGGGCGTCCCGCCGCGCCCGGGGCGGACACGGCGCCTCACTCCCGCCCCGCGGCCGGCAGCCCCGCCCCGGCTCGCCGCGGGGGGAGCAGCCCCGTCCCAGCGCGCATGCGCTGTGGAGAACCACCCAGGCGCCGGGCACTTAAAGGGCCAATGACCGCCGTACCCCACTTGTGGCACTGCGCGCCTTCTGTTTCCCCGCCGGGGAGCCGCAGGCGGTGGGGGGGGGCGCGTTCCCTCCTCTCCCGCCCCCTCCGAGGTCAAGGCGTGTGCCGCGGGGCTGCCCGGCCGCGGCTGGGCCCGCACGCCTCTGCGGGGCCTTGAGTAGCGCGGGGTGGGCGAGGAGCAGGGCCCGGTTCCCGCTGGGGGCAGGCGAGCGGGCGGGCGCTGGATTCTTTGGATTGCGGACGTCGCGGGCGAATAAAACAACGCGGGCGGGCGGTAGCGCTGTCCCGGCTGCGTTGCTGTTGCTGGGGGCGCTGGGAGGGCGAGGAGCGGAGCAGCGCCCCGCGCAGATGGAGCCCAGCAGCGGGACCGGCGGCGCCAGGCCCGCCGTCACGCCGGTGGCCGTTGTGCTGCCGGCGGGCGGGAGCGGGGAGCGCCTGGGTGGCGCCACCCCCAAGCAGTTCTGCGCCGTGCAAGGGAGGCCGCTCGTCAGCTACACGGTGCAGGCGATGGAGAGGTAACGAGGCAGGCGCCGCTCGGCACCCGTCCGCGCCCTGCGGGCCTTTTGCTCCGCCCCGGCCGCCGGCTCTTGCCGGCCGTAGGAAGCCGCTGGCGGCCGCCCGCCGCCCTTGGCTCAGGCCCTGGGCGTCCCCGGCGCCGCCGCCCCTCGGAGCGTTTGGTTTTGCGTGTCAGTGGCAGCTGCTCTCCCCGCCCAGTGCACATGTGTGAGCAGTGACAGGGCGGGAGTGCGCTGAGCTGCGGCCGGACAGCCTCCCTCGGGGAGAGGGTCATGGGGATGGAGCCGGGCTCTTCTCAGTGACAGCCAATAAGACAAGGGGCAATGGGTGCAAACCGGAATAGAGGAGGTTCCACTTAAATATGAGAAGAAACTTCCTCACAGTGAGGGTGACAGACACTGGAACAGGCTGCCCAGGGAGGTTGTGGAGTCTCCTTCTCTGGAGACATTCAAAACCCACCTAGACACCTTCCTGTGTAACCTCATCTGGGTGTTCCTGCTCCGGTGGGGGATTGGACTAGATGATCTTTCGAGGTTCCTTCCAATCCCTAACATTCTGTGAGAGGGGCAGGGCTGGGCTCTCCCCCCAGCCCCAGCCTGGCTCTGGCACCGCCACCCACGGGGTCTTCTTGCTCCCCAGCGCGGCCGGTGCCTTGGAGCTGTGTCGCTTTCCATTGCTACTGGAGATCTGTTCAAGACCCTCAGCCTTGAAGCTCAAGGATTTCTGTAGCATCGGCTGGTTTGGTGAGCTAGATGCCTGCTGTAGCCATTGGAGAGGGTCTTGATACAGTCCAGAGGCCTTGAAAAGAAGATCTGTTCTCTCATAGCCATTGGAGATGGTCTTAATGTTGCCTAGAGGCCTAGAAAGAGGATCCACTCTTTACAGTGAGACAACCTCAGTAGTCCACATCGCTGTTATGCCTTTGCCATACAGTGGTGGTGGAACTCCTGGTCTCTGCATGAAGCTCAAATGCCCCTTGGCTTGATTTAAGACATGGTTGCTGGGCCAGAAGCTGATAGCTTACATAGCATGAGGCTGTATGCGTGACTTTCCTTTGTTTACACTGCAGCAAAGAATTTAAGTAATGGGATATCTTAGCAGTCAGGCTTTTTCTTTTCATAAGGCTGTTGAGTTCTAGGCATGTGACTGACAGTTAATATATTATTGTCAAATGTTAACATAATGTAAGTCTTGTATCTAGTGTCACTTGAAACACTGCAGGTAGGAGTGGAGCGTCAGCTGCACTCTGGATGTTTTGCAGTAACTTGTAGAGAAGCAAGCCTTTAGATTTTAGAGAGAACAAATGGGGATGAGTGGAAGGTGGTGAAAAGAAATGGAACTGCCAACATCTCCCAAAGTTCTTAACTCATGGAAACTTGTAGAACATCAAAATTGGGGCTCTTTTTCCATTCCCACCCAGAGAGGCTTCCCTCGGGTCACTTGTTACTTTATGAAAGAAATATTGCTTGTTTTCTTTATTTAATTTTCAACAGCAGTCAGTCATAAAGCTAAACACATCAGTAAGTAAAACCTTCAGTCCAAAGCTTGTCACAGCTGTAGCTTCTGCCAAAATGTCATGGGAATCTACAGCAAAGAATAATAACCTCAGTGTATTGGAGACCTGGAAAAGAGAACAGAGTGAGATTTGGGAAGGAAATGATATTCATAGGAAAATAAAACATTATTCGTTAAATAAAACCCTCTTTAGTTTTTGCTGCCAGTAAGCTCCAGGAAAATGACAGTTCTTTAGGCGATAATATTATATTTATGTCCTAAAGCTGCAAAAAGTTAGAAGGTTGAATTCTAATTGTACAGGCCAGCCAGCCACGTGATCCCAAGTTGATTGTGCAAGTAACAACCTAGTGCTTCTGCTTGACTTTAGGAGTGTAATAACTGGTGCCAGTGTTGTCACAGGCAGAGATTTCTGCCATCTCTGTAGTGGAGTGTCTATGTGTATGGGGAGTTGGGAACAGATGTGCTCTAAAGCTTGGAATGGCTTTAATTTTCATCTCCACACTTTTACTTTGGTCTCTGAAACTGTAAAGGAGGTACCTTGTTCTTACTTTGTGCCAATGTATGCACAAAAATGTAGTATTGAGGAAATGCAGTTTGTCACATTTTCTATCACCTAGAAGTGGCAGATTTTCTGTGTTTAGTTTGATACTGTCTTCTAAAGTATATTGTTTACCTGCTGTAATTGAATGAATCATTGACTCATTAGCCTGTAATTTTATGCCTTTTTCAATCTGGAAAAAATGCAGCAACATATAGATGGAAATACATAAGCAAATCGAGAATTTGCAGCTGGTTTGCATGTGCTTTTTAAAAAAATCAGCAGAAAAAGGTTTTGACACTATTTAGCTGAAAGTAGCGAGAATCTTAAATATTAATGTGGAAAAACTGGCAGACAAGAGCAGACATGAATGAATAAGCAGTGCATCCTGCTGCATGGGATGACAGCATGTGGAATGTTGGCCTGCCGATAATAATCAAAGATTATGCCCTTAGGAAGAGAAGGTGAAAAAGCAATGAGGTGGGAGAAATGATCGTTTTTTATTGCCAGTACAGTGGTGCTGATAGGAAGGTCAGGTCCTACCTTGGGGATAAAATTAAAGTGTATTAGAGAAGTTAAATGTCTGTTTTTCCCATTGGATTTGTTTTTACTTTTGTTGAACTATGCAAGGCTTTTGCACCAAGTTCAACAGGACTAGAATGGCATTCTTCCTTTTTGCTTCTGTATGGACTAGTAGGGTTTTGGGGGTTTTTTTGCCTCTCTTTTTTTTTTTTTTTTTGAGCTCTGTGTTTGTTTAGAATAGAACCTTTCCAATTCCCTTTCTGAGACAGGGTGGAATCTCAGGTCTGTGTACACATTCAGACATATATTTTAATAAAGCAGTAGTGAGGAAAACAGACTAGGATAAATGTTGATATTAAAATTGTGGGACAAATAAGCTGCTGCTATTCTTGCTGTGCTCATATTTCACCAGTTGTTGAGAAGTTATGAAAGAGGAAAGAGAAAAGCAGAGTTAATATGTTTACTTGCAGAATAAAAATTTTCCATAAAGGTTTCAGACAGCTTTCTTTACTTTGTTTAATATAATCTCTTAAAACAGGCGACTTGATATATTTTAAAAAAAAAAGTCACCTGGGGGAAGCTTCCAAAAATTGCCTCTTCAGAAGTGTTTTGTGTAGTTTATTTGCGAGGTATTTGTCCCTGTTGGCCGGTGCACGTTCACTTGCTCTACAGGTCACACAACTACAGTTACGTTAAATATATCCATTGTGATAGTTCTTTTTGTCCAGTTATCTCTAGCTTATTCTTAAAATTGCTTATGAGCTAATAATAATAATAGCAAACAATCCGATTGTTTTAACTTTGTTAAGATATCTTTGTTATCTTGCCTGACTGATAGGGCACATTTTCTTTCAGGAAAAAAAGAGATGGCTTCGGTACATGAGATGCTCAAAACTTCCTTAATACACCTGTGAAACTATTCAGACTTAAATTTTTGTACTGCAAAAGATACATATGTAGTCATATATTTTTTTTCTTACCCCAATAGTCATAAAGCTGTTAGGGAGCAAAAGGAAACTTGCGTTCTGCAAATGCATTTTGTTCTTGACAGTTCTTTTTCTCATTTGGCACTTGAATAACATGATCAGCAAGAGTAACATAAAGATTTACCTTGTACCTCTAAAGAGTTTCTGTGGCAGTGAAAGGCCATATCTTACACTGCTAAAGCTGTCTCAGCAGTGCCTGCCTGGTTCTGGCCTCGTTTTGCTGATAAAACTGTCGATTCCAGTAGCTTACATGTTAGATGGGTTGTTACTGGTCTGGGTAAGAGTTGCAAGAAGGCAATGTGTGACATTGAAGGCTCAGCACTGGTTCATATGTGAGCGAACTAACAGAAGGTTAAACCTCAGTTAAATTTGTACCTGAACAAGCCATTTAGGTGATGGAGTCTTAGAGTTTAACTCACTGGTTAATTTCCTCTGCAGTCTGTGATGTCATGTGGTAGCTTAATCTGTTGCTGAGTTAATGAGCTCCTGTACTTTGAGTTCTAGCTTAGCTAATATAAATCTATGTACTTTTGTTTGAAATTGAATGAAACAATACTATTTTCCGCTAGGCAGCTGGTTGGTCTGTCTCTCTGTAGGTGATGACCAGAAGGACAGTCACAGGGGAAAAAAAAAACATAGTCCTTTTCTGCTGCATCGTTTTCCTTCTAGTGAGGCCTTCCCAAGTTAAGGGATTGTAACTGGAGTTGTTGCTTCAGTTTCATTTGATCAGACCTGATTTAGAACCGCAGCAGATGTTGTATGGAAGCACTGGAGTTCTGTATTTAGTGCTTGTTAAAGCACATCGGCGGACAGTATTCCGGTGTTTTTCATGCCTTGTGCTGATTCTTTCTGAAGCTTGCATTTTCTTGATCTAGTATTACAGTTATAAAATGGAAAAGGTGTTTTCTATTTTTAAACTGCATTTGAGCAGATCCTGAGCTGCTTATTATTTTATTATGAAATCTTTCTGAAGAAAAGGCTGTGACAAATTGAAAGAGGAAAAAAAATGTTCCATTTACTGCCAGATTGAGTGTATACCAATATCTTTCTGCTTCATTAGAACACTTTGCAACATTTCCATAAGCTGATCTTTAAAAGAGTAAGCACCTGTGTGCTGCACAGTTCTCATTCATGAGAATTTGTAGTATAGTTTAGAAAATTAGTACTTATCATGAGTTTTATAAATCAGTTTTGATGGGACATGTTAGGCTTCAAAGCCTAAGCTGTTCTTGTATCTTATCAGTCTTTATACTCTTATATGAACAGGTTGCATCTCTAAATCCCAGTGCTAATTATAGAACATTAGTCCAGAATGAGTTTAAGGAGGACATACTCAAGTTTATAAATGTGTTTATCCAGACACAGGGTGGAGCTGTGACCGCATCCTGTCACTTTTCAGTACCACTGGAAGCCTTGAGCCATTCCACCCCTGCCCCATGCAGAGTTTTATCATAGCCTGGCCAGTACTTCTCTTCCCTTCTTCTCAGAAGATGCTGTGTACTACCCAGTTGCCTCATAATCTGTTTCATTTGCCTCCAGAATGGAAAATGTCGGTGTTCTTACACAGTCACTGGTGGATGTGCAGACTGTCCACTGTTACTGGAAACTGTGCAAGGCTATAGCCTATCTGCAAACAGAAGTGCATAGTTCTTGTTTAGTGTGAAATAGCTCTTTTTGAACTTTGCTTTTTAAGCCACAGACTCTCAATATTCAAAAGAACTGAGATGAATCCAATTAGTTTGCCCTAGTTCAGAGTTAAAAGTCCTGCAGAGGTGCTAAGCTTGGTGTCTAAACATAAGACTATGCCAGGACTCACTGGAGAGATTTGAAAACCTTTTGTTGAATATGTGGTAAGTGACAAGATGAAATGAAACTTGAAACCATATGACTTCAGATTTTACATTTAAACAACTTCAATACTTAAAAAATGCTGAGAATATGTTGGTTTGGCTCTATTTTCTGCCTTTGTTAATAATAAAATGAACATAAGGACAAATATTTTTCTTTTGAAGAATTCTAATAGCACTTCCATTTATTTTTAATAGTCATTTTAACATGCATTGAAATAATTTACCATGGAGTTGTATTAATTACCAAAAAACATATAGAAGGTGGAAGATGCTCTGTTGTTTCACATAGTTCTAGCGGAGTGGTTTGTATCGCAGATAACTTCCCTTTTGGAGTAAGGAATCCTAGGCAATGCCTTCTCATGTGTTACTGCAGAAACCAATAGCTTGAGCCTGTGTTTTTCTGAACTGTAAATTTTCTAGCTGGAAGTATTTAGTACCTTTGTCTTGTGTCTGCAAAACTAGTTTCAATAGCTTTACTAGTTTTAGTTAGGAAGAGTATACATACAGTGTTAGTTTCCCTTCATAGTTGGATCTGTAGGCTACACCAGTAATTTTACTGTAGTAAATAGTAAATTGTTTTTGTAATCATTCCTCATCTGATGAGTTTCTTGTCTGTTATACTAAAAAACCCTCCTATCATCTTGTGCAGACAGAGAAAGGAAATAAAATGATTAAAAATCCTTTTTAATGCACTCTACGTAGCATTTAGGACATAAGACACTGAAATAGCTGGATTTGAATTATAGCATTTCTGTTATTTTCAAGTACAATATGCCACATGTGACTATAATTTGTATTCCTAGGCCCTTTGACACAAGTGTGACCTCAGCTTAACTTCCGTTATGGCTGGTTTTAATCTTATGAGTTGTGTGTCGTTCTCCCCCCACACCACCCGTGATATAGAGCTAGGCTGATACCAACAATCCAAGCTTGGAGTTCTCTAAAAATATTCTTTTCATATTACCGTAATTTTGCCTAGCATAGCTATGTTTTTACATTTTGCTAGCTTCCTAGAGCAGAAACCTTTGTGTGTTGTGTTTTTGTGGGTTTTTTTTTTTCCAAACTACCTGTGTAATGTTTTCTGTCAATATTCAAGTATCACAATTTTGATTCATTAGCAATCTGTCAATTACTACTCGTGCCTGTCTTGATAGTGATCTTTGTTTCAGAGTTTTTGTGTGATCCTCTTATTCACTTGGACACAGTGTACCTGCATAGTAGAACATGGAGTACTCCAGGTCTCAGGATTTACCAATTTATTGGAGACTGAGTTTAGAGACAGCTAAAAATAACAAACTGTAGCTGATTGATTTAGAAGTTATGTTTAAAGCTAGGAATGAGACTGGAGTAAGCAATGTTTTGAGGGGTTATCAGAAGGTGTGCTGCTTTTTTTTTTTCTTTTAACCTCTTCTCTTTACAAACTGGTTGTTGGAAACAAGACTCTTCCTGGAATTCCAGTTGCTTTGGTTGACATCCATGTATTGGTAGAGATCCTCTAATGTAGCTCTTCCTTTAGGAGTGGAGTGCTAATACACACACAAAAATGGGCTTGAGTATTTTGAGATAGGCTTTGTTTAGCCATCTTGGATTTCTTTTGATATGAATTTCTTTGTTTCATGGAGATCTGTACTTTTATTTAGTCACTCATGTCTACTTTCTCTGGTTTTGTACTATTTCTTCTAGGATAAGTTGGATATCTGACATTATTGTGGTGGTGTCTCCTGAAAAGATTGAAACAATGAAGTCTATCATTGAAAAATATGGCCACAAAAGAGTTACGATAGTAAAAGGTGGAATAACTCGTCACCGGTCAATTTTCAATGGATTGAAAGTATTTACAGAGGATGAATTTTCCAACCATTTGCTCCGGAAGCCAGAAGTAGTGATTATCCATGATGCTGTGAGGCCATTTGTTGAAGAAGATATTCTTTCAAAAGTTGTTGTGGCTGCTAAAGAACATGGGGTATGTACTATATAGCAGTGGAACTCTGCAGTGTTCTTTATATGACTGATAAATAAGGATTTTTATAGCAATTGTATTATGCTGATTTGTAAGCAGAACAGATTCAGAATCCCTGTTATGCAGAGAGGTCAGATGGGGGAGGGAGACATTTTTAAGTGTCATAGGCATTATTTGCTGTGGGGAATAATTATCGCCATAGAGACTATCGGTAACAGATTGAATTAACCAGCAATTTGTTAGTTGAAAGCTAAATTACATAAAGATAGTTTACCTTTTTTTCCATGCAGAATTCTAACCTAATGCTAGAGTAATTCAGTTAGTGATTACTAGTAGTAGCTTAAGAGACTACTGCATTGGTTGACTTGCAAACTTCATGTGTTTTCATCTCAAACTTTTACGCAAATCCTGAATAAATGGCAAGAGAGCTATCTGTATTAATGGTAAATTTTTCTAGAATCTGTAAGCATAGCAAACTGCTGGGAAAAAGGGGAAGTAGGAAGCCTCCAACCACAGGTTAGAGATTCTCCTTGGTCATCTCTCCATCTGAGGACTGGGAATATTGCTAAAAACTGGACAGATTTCTGAGAAAGTGAGTGATCTGCGAAGGGGAAGAGTTGGAAGAAGTGTTATGCAAGTACAATTATTAAGAGTTATTTATGGCATGCACTAGCAGCAAGAGGAACTGGTGAAAAAAGTGGCTGAGAGATGTAAGAAATCACCACTTAGTTGCAGGCTTGTCTGTACAATTTGCTGTCTTTACCTTGTACTTCAGTTCTCCATTAATAAGGCAGTAGAAAGCTTCTCTTCTTCAAGGAGATGAATTGAGGTAGAAGTCATTAGCGCCAGCAGATTATTTGGGTATTAGAAAGCTAGGAAAATCTACCACTGATCGTGTTTTTCAGGAATTGAGGTAAAAGATAAGCTAAGTGACAGATGATTTGCAACTTTGACAGTGGAATAAAGAGTCCAAAGCATGAATTGTGGTATTTCCTTAGTGGTCCTCCACCTTTACTTTAAATCTCACGATGTCGACTTGTTAAAATATTTATTGTGAAAATTAAATGATGTAAGGTCTCAGAAAATTATGTTAAAAATCTAAATATATATTTGGTTTCTTTACTAGTAGGCCTGTACTTTTGTAGATTGGCTTAATGAGAAAGGACAGTAAAATAGAAACTGTGCTCTATTGTTTTCAGTGATACAGAACATAGTTTCCAGTAATTAACGCTTACATTCCATTAGAATTTTAACAAGGTTTTTGGCCTTTCTCATATAGCACAAAATAGCTTTCCAGAATTGATTCTCTGCCAAAGACTTTAGAATAGATCCCCTTTGTAAATCTGTTTTAAATGAGACTATTTGAGAATAGTAGAAGATTGGGTTTAATTGTACTGCTGTTGAGTTGAAATAAGAATAACTGTTTTCTGAATGTGTTTGTGTTTAGGTGTCTTTGCATGTTATGATCTATCATACCTCATTTGTCTTTAAGTTTTTTAACATGTTCACTTTTTCTTGAAACTTGTGTGATTTTTTTTTTTTTTAATAGAATATTTTTTCCTGGTTTTCTTTTTAATTTGGTGTAAGACATTTTCAGTAAAACAGTAGTGAATCAAGACAGTCTCCATTGACCTTCTCAAGGCAGTATACTTTAGTTCATCTGAACTTCTGACTGATAAATATTTCCTTACCTAAATCACTGAAGTATCACTTGATCTCAAAAAGGTAATCTTATACATTTGTCATAGTCTTTTCCATTGTATAATATCTGTCTGTAATGTGTGTGGTATCTGTTGGCTTCGTGTGCTGGCTTAGATGAACTGAATTCAGTGAGGCTGGGCCATCAGAGAAGTGGACTCTGAAAGCTGTTAGCTATTGACGTTACCTGACGAAGTATTTGGATTAAGGGAACATGAGAAGAGCTTCATTTTATGTAACAAATTGGAAAAACTTCCTGCCAGAGAGAGGTGGCTGTTTTCACTTGACAAGTACAGAATTCTGAAGAACTGAACAACTGGAAAGCTAAGACTCTTTCTCAAGACTGACGTGCGTGGTTTTGAATATCAGAAAAAAATCGATTGAGAGGAAGAACTAAAGATGATAGCTTCTATAGTCAAATTCTTTGCATATCTAAAAGGGAGTAAATTCTTCAATCTTTCAGTAAAGAAAGTAATTACTTCCTTTTGCATTATGTAGAAAGGTACAAAACTTGGCAGAAACATCATATTAAATCACTAGTGTAATAGGGATAATGCTGTACTGTTGTTCATCTGCATACCATATAGATAGCATAATTATGAGAAGCTTTAATGTTCTTTAAAATGGCAATTGATCAAATAAGTGATTGCAATTCTATCTGCCAATTGTCAGACAAATAAACTGCTTTATTATACTTACTAATCAGTTTGTTATTTGCCTGTAGGAATCAAAATGCGCACCTTATCCAGAACTAATAAATTATGCCTTAAATCTGCCAAACAATCCCTTGATTATGTGAAAATATTACTTTGTAACCAATTAACTTCCATGTATGTTTTTGGGGTAATTTTGTATTTAAAATTACATGTTTCTAGAAACAAATTCTTTATTGCTAGTAAAAGTTGGGAAAAGTAGAGGCTTCAGGAGGCAACAGTCCAGAGCCTCTAGCAATATCTCATTGCCAACATTACATTTTAAAGAACATAACCAAAAAGAAAAATGCTTACAAGAAAAGAAATCAGGAAGGCGGGGGAGGGAACTTGTGAGTTCTGCTACTGAGAGTTTAAAAAAAAAAAAAAAAAAAAAAAAAAAGGCATGTACAGCAAAGACTCTTTTTTGGTAGTTAACATAAACTAGATTTGAAAGTATAGTTTATTTCTTTGAAAAGACATAATCAAAATGGCATTTGTAAAAGCTGGTTTCTGGAAGTTTTCTAACATCATTACTTTATTCTCAGCTTTAGCAAGGGTCTGAATAAAGCACACATGGCAATACAGATGTACAGTGCTACTCAGTCTTAGGGACTCTTACTCACATGAATCACAGAATGGCTGGGGTTGGAAGAGACCTCTGGACGTCATCTAGTCCAACCCACCTGCTAAAGCAGGTTCTCCCAGAGCAGATTACACAGGAATGTGTCCAGGTGGGTCTTGAATGTCTCCAGAGAGAAGACTCCACAGCCTCTCTGGGCAGCCTGTTCCAGTGCTCTGGCACCCTTAAAGTAAAAAAGTTTTTTCTTGCTTTCAGTCTGTGTCCGTTGCCTGTCATCCTATCATTGGGCACCACTGAAAAGAGTCTGGTCCCATCCTCTTGACATCCACCCTTGAGATATTTACAAACATTGATGAGATCCCCTCTCAGCCTTCGCTTCTCTAGGCTGAACAGACCCGGCTCTCTCAGTCTCTCTTCATAAGAAAGGTGCTCTAGGCCCCTCATCATCTTTGTAGCCTGAATCAGTCAAAGTAATACCCATGCACAGCAAAAACTGTATATTATGCTCAGTCGGTTCTTGACGCTGAGTTTACTCTGACTCAGTGCTGCAATTATCGCTCTTACTGCGTGCAGAAAACATGAACCCATACACATGTTGTTCTTTCACCAAGTTAGACAGCAAAATAAAATGCTTAATGTATTATGATTGTTGAGTTGCATTAGAAAAATATGGTTGGTGGCAAACCAAAACTTGCCTCTTTTTCTCTGCTGAAGGTGAAGGAGGACTTGGGTGGATAAATAGGTTGATCCGGTGTGGTACAACTGGTTGGGGATGGCCATGCTGGAGCAGTTCTGATCACTCTGTCCACCCTTTGTTCTTTTTCTCTTAGAAGCAATTGTCTTTTTATGTTCTCTTATTATCTCCTCTGTTTTTGCCATATATGGATATTTTACACATGATCTTTGTCCTCTTTGTTACAGTTAAAGACTCATTTTAACCAACAGTAAAGGTTGCATCAGTAACAGACCATTTTTATTCATGTTTATACACTGGGTCATCTGAAGTTGTCCTGTGTCTGTGTTCTCAGGGTTTCTGCTTTCATTGTATGCTTGATACTTCAAGGGGCTCCTGTTTTCCTGTCAGATGCTTGTGCAAAAGCAGAATCAAGAACTGATGACATGTTACCACCTTGACATGATTTTTATTCCGCTGATGGAATGAGTTCTGTAGTTTAGGAGACTCTGACTTATGTCAATGTAAAAATACATATTAATTAATTGTAGGGGTGTTGTATAGCAATTTTAGAAGAAAACAACATCTGAAGACCTAAATTATTGTGAAGATCAGAATCTGTTCAGTAGCCCTGAAACTCTTCTGGATGTGTGAAGAAATCAAGTGTGGTTTTGCTGCTGCATGGAAAATAGTTATACAATGCATTATTCCTTTTTCAGCTCTGTAGTAATGGATAGTTACAGGAAATATACTGATGTTTCCATAGCTTATGGCATTATTGGCCCCATAGAAAGTTATAACCTTCTCAGCTAAGTTGCTAATTGTTTTCTGTGTTGAATGGAGTACTAATGTATTGTCAGCAAATACTTGAAGTCTTTGTCCTAACAAGATGTAGTCTTTGGTGGGCAAGCACTGGTAAGGGGAGAAACAACTCTGTGATATCCCAGTCTCAATTTAAGTGATTCAGATGATTCATTGCATTCATGGACAGCAACGTAAATTATAACGTCCCTTTCTTCTTTGCAGCATTTGTGTGTTGTACGAACAGCCAGCTGTGCCTAGTACAACTAGTATTTAATCCTTTTTAAAAAGGTGACTTAACCCACATTTTTTAGCTTCTGGAAGTCTACACATACCGTAATTTTTACTTTTTTTTTTTTTTTTTTAGGTAGGATGAGGTTATCCTGGAAATAAGTTTTGAGCACAGCTTCTTATGCTTAAGTAGTTGCTGAGGTAATTTTTATGTAATGTCTATAAAGTGTATCTCCTTTAAATTTAGCAAAACTGCACATGACACTGCTGTTGATTTGAGTCTAATTAAAATCTTCGTCTGTGAAAACAGTTTGACTTTCGAAAATGAAGCAGCCTTTAGCAAATCGTGTCTATTTAATCACTTAGATTGCTTCTTCCTGCAGTAGATCAAAGGAGTACAGAGTAGTTCCTTAAAATAAGGGAAATCTCAGCTTGTCCAGCATGTGTGAGGGGCTGAATAAGGGCCTTGGATCATTCTAGCCACTTCTACATGGCAAGATCTGTAAGAGATTCTTAGCCATATCTCTCTGGATAAGGATTCGGCATGCACACCTCCCCGAGTTTTTCCCTTTTTCAGAAAATATTGCGCTGAAAAGAAATCTGAGATTTCATCCAGAAATGCCCCCAGCTGTGTTTTGGCTGAGTTTGTGATCTGGGTGGTTGTGGCAAGGATGACACCAGCCCTGCAAGTTGGGTGAAGCTTCTGAAAGCCAACCTGGCCTGTTTCATGTGCTGTAATAGTTTGCTGGACTGGTTCTGTGCTTATCGTCCTGCTTCCAAGGAGCTAAGTGGGTTGTGGAACAGACAGAACTAAAACTGCCTTGAGGAGCATTGGAGCATGTAGAAGAGAATTCATGAGATATCAAATTCATACATACATACGTGTATTAGAGTCACTACTTGAGCCTAACTCGCATACTAAGGTATAATGATCCATTTTACAAGGCCCTTGATAAGAGAGAGGGTCTTAAATTGAAACTCCTATAAAGAGGTGACTTGAAATTTTGAATTTAATGGGCTGTAAGAGAAAGAAGCTCGGGTGCAAGGAGAGGACACAAGCAGTTCAGAGAGAAGCAGAAGAGCAAATTCAGAAGGGAAAGACATTTGATAAGCAGGCAGAGAGTTGCTGTGGGAACTGCGTGACCACAAATGATAGCGCCTGTGGTTTTGGTTGCTCAGGACTGTGTGTGTGGGAAAGAGTTATTAATTAAACATTGCAGTTTTGCATTTGGTTGATCAAATTGTGCAAGAGTCCTCCTACAACACCTCAAGATTTTTTTTCTTCTGTCTTCATAATATGATGCAAACCATGTGTTCAGTGATGTGCAGTAGATCAGTAGCTGTCACATGATGGGATTGCTGATTTTGTAATGACGTAGACTTTCTGGAGGGAAAATATAATTTCTTAACTGTAATTGTAACTCTTACGGCTGTAGCTTCAAGATTTCTTCTCCACTGAGTGCAGATGTTAACTCTCTATATTGACTCACTGTAATATGCAAAATCCTTTGTGGCACAGTGCACTACTGACTGACAGCTTGTTGCAATCTAAATCAGTAATTAGGGTCTGAAAGATGGCTTGCTGACTCTAAGATGTGCTTTGTTACTTGTTAATGCAAGATAATACTATGCAGAGTAAAATAAATATTATTTTTAATTTTAGAGGCAAAAATTATTGGTTTTGTGATTAATTTTTATAGAAAATATTGTGTATAATTTTTGCCATCTAGGTTTTCAGTATAGCACAAGTTAAAAAAGAAAGTGCTGGTAGCTCATCTTATTGTCATCTTATGTTGAATGAATGCCAAAATTTAAAGTTGTAAGTAAACTTTAAAATATTTCTAAAATTATTGAGAACTATTGGTAGCATACTGGCCACATGTTTTCCTTTGGAATGTATAAATTGCTTAGATTGGATTTTACATGTTATGGAATCCATCATAATTGTGTATAGTATACAACTATTGCTGACACCTGAAAGTAAGTCTTGAAGTGCTATACCAGCATGTGCTCCTTTTTAGGTGGGGGATGCTATGTGTGGTCTGAATCAAGTACTTGGTATGGATCTTTGGTAGCATTATGTAGACTTTGTACGAACTTTCAAGTACTTTAAAAAAATCCATCAAGAAGAAAACAAAACCTTAATAAATGAGAACACGTTGTTAAATGTTACCAGTTATCACACTGTGACAAAAATTAGCTGAATATGTTGACTGAGGTAATGAGACTTTATTTTGCTAATGATATGATAAAATGTATTTTACTGAATATCCAGTACTATTGTATTTATGGAAAACATGAACTTCTGTGACCATTCTTGAATTTCCCACATGGAATGCACAGGTAAGGAATGCACTAGAAGAAATGCTATATAACTTGTATGACACCATTAAAAATGTATTTATTGGTTTAATCCTGCTAACTTTTGCAATTTTATTCCTTATTGTATTAAAAATAGTTCATCTAATACATGGCAGTATTAATATTATAGCAGCATAAATGACATATTCCTAAGACTTATTTTTAATCTGCTTTTTTTAAAAAACCCCCAGTTTTAATATTAAATGTTCACATAAATTAATTGTATTGTAGTTTGCAGTACCGCGCTCTGCTTTTTGTAAGTGCATGTATATGTTCTTGGTTTTGCTGCTTTTCCACTTTCAGTATGTTATTGAGCTTGTTTTCAGTGCTGTGTGTTGAAAAACCACAGCCCGTGATATGCCTAGTTCTGCTTTCATCCTCCACCTCATATATGTGTTTTCAGTTGCATATTCTTATTGTCCTGTCTTTTTGAGGGGAATCTTTTTGATTTTTCTTTGAGAAATCTTACTATTTCTATAGAATAACATTTAGAATTTTGCATGCTGTCAGTTAGATCAACGTGCTATTTACTGACACTCTGGAGGTAAATGCTTTAAATACAAAAGAACTGAAATTATGTAAAGTAAAAAAGAACACGTGCAGTCTTAATTTTTGAGCACCAGTTCCTGTTATCAGTAATCTTCTTTAGTTTGCTATAGCTAATTGGGGCTCTGACATGTCTTGATGTACACATACTATCCCCAATTACTCAGATAGTATGTTCTGATAAAGGTGACCTCATTAGAAGAAATGTTTTCTTTTTCTTAAACAGTGTCATAAATATACATTACATTTGTTTAAGGCATAGTGTGTCTTTGAAGTCAGTTCAATGTACAACATAGTGTCAGCTCATTAACATTGGATCAAAGCGTATATTAAATTTCTGATTAAACATCCCCTCTTTTGCAGCTAGGAATAAACACAATTATAACTTCTTCCTTCCTGGTGTTGGTTTAAGATTAACACGTGCCCAATTTTAGTGGGTTCGACTTGCTCCTAGCCAGCTGGGTAAACAGACTTTAAGGAAATTAGGTGAAGTTCAGCATACAAGCCTTTTTTTTTAGTGTTTAAAACTCCTTGCATCTGTTCTAATTAACCTTCTTTTTGTCTGGCTGATGATTAGGTTTAATATCTGTGTTAAGCCAGGCTTGTTTAACATTTCAACCAGTGCTGTCCTTAGGCAATTAAAAGCTGCCAGTACGAATATGTCAAGATAGCTGGAATTGGACTGGTTGGTGATACTGCCTACATAGGAGAAATTTTGGTGGATGCCTCTCTGATGAGAACCAAAGATGGTGTGCCCATAATGACTATGAATTTTGATTTTTTTTTCCTCAACAAAATTAAAAATAAGGTAATTTAAGAATTATTATTATTATTTTTTTTTTAAGGGAAAATACCTGGCAGAAAGCAGGTAACCTTTTTTTATTCACCCTTAATCTTGAATGGATACACAGTCCAGGTTGCAGATTGTATTTGTTTGTTGGTAGAGGAAACAGGTAGGAGGAATCCTGTCCCCACCACGGCACTGCCACACAAAGGGTGTCTGTGCTACATGGTAGAGTCTGGGTGTGAGTGTGGGTGAAAGTGTGATACGCTCTGGACTCAGATTTTTGTTACTGCATGGTAATGAGAGTACTGAGTCATCCTGATTGTCCTGTAGTCCTGACTGTGTGCCATATCTGCTCTTTAGAGAAGTGTGCAGCTGAGGTGTTGATTTGGAGGGTCTTTTGGACACGGTGTTAACAGAAGGAGTTATGGGGGCAGGTGATGACAAGATTGAGTTGAACCCATGCGTCCAGACTGCTGCCTTGCATTGCTGCACAGCAAGGAGGTGGGTTCAGGCCACAGAATGAGGTTAGGAACACCGTGGACTATGTGCAGGCTTGAATCAGTTCAGTTTGGAAGTCTAGCTAGTTTGGGCTTGGACATGTCTTCACACCTAAGTTCAGAAAACTTTGCACTTTTAGCCAAATTGTAGTTATCAGCTGTACTTCTGTACAGGAGTGGTAGCTTGTAGCTTGTGTCTTTACTTTGTCTATGTGCAAATCTTTTGCATCCAAATAGAATTGTTTTGCCCGGATTTCTGTAGGTTGGAGGAGGAAATACTTCAAGTCATCCATCTCTGCAAGAGAATCATAAAACTTCTAATAGATTACAACTTTTGATTATAGAGAAGATAAAATGTAGCCCTAGACAACAGCTGGGTACAAAATGCAGAAAAGGAAAAAAGAAATATGTAAAAAAAGATATGATATTTCAATGTGATACCTTGAATGTGCATAGGAAGAAATTCTCTAATTGCTTGGTTTTACGAAGTTAGTTACATGACTTTGTTTTATTAGATATTCTCCCCTTCAGATTTACAATGTAAAAGATTTGAAAAGAGTATCCTCTTAAATACATAAAGTATTTTAATCTTATAATTGAGTTTTTAAATTTTGCTTTGAAGCTTGTTTGATAAATTTGAAATAAGAAATCTTTCAGGAGAGACAGTTCCTTCTAACTTAAATGGTAATTACTGCGGGTGGCTGAAGCATGTTGATTACTATAGATGGAATTAGCTTGAGTGCAGATGTCTGAATAGAAATACATGTTTCTACCTGTTTCATGCATCCCAGATACTGTGTTTATTTCTGTATTTTTTCACACTGTAGATGGCTGTGAATGCCCTTCCTGGCAAGTAGTTTGATCTGTGTGAAAGAATACTTTCCCTGTAGTAACATGTGGAAACAGTTTGATGGAATAAAATGAGAAGAAATTAATTATAGTTATTCTGAGCTTCTTTTGCTGGTTCATAGCTAGACCTAACTTAGACCGAAATCCTTAGGAGATGGTAGTGTTTCATAACATATGAATAATAACCTAATAGAAAACATTCGGGGACATATTTGTAAACTGTTAGATACCTAGCTTATCTAAATTAACATCGATTGTTATTGTTATGTAGTTGAACAGTATCCTAAAGCAATCCTTGTCTTCATGAAAAAGCAAGATAAAATTGTTTGTATATTTACCAAATTCACCTTTACAAAATTGACTTTAATGGAATTCCAAGATGGATATGTTTGTCCTACTAAGTGTGACTAGCCCCACAATCTCCAGCATACAGTTTCAAAGAAGTCAGCTGCTTTGAAGGGATGAAAGTGTATTTCTAATATATTTCTCTTTTCAGTGTATATATGCAAGACAAGTTTATTTTTTCTAAGACAGGATGACTAAATCATTTGGGAGTCTTGGTTCAGTACTATTTTGCTTCTTAGAGTTGAAAACAACTCTGATTAAAGAATTAAAATTAATGAATACAAATATTGAGAAAATATGAAAAAAACATGAGAATAGGCACATGCTTTTAAAGATAGCACTCATAAGTTGTGCTTGTATGTATTTAGTATCGGGTCTGTTCCTAAGTAATTTTAAAACATTGAGTCTAATGCAATTAGGATGACTGAAATAAAAAACATACTTTTACTTTATGCTACTAGACGGCTGGGAAGATAGAAGGCATACGGAAAATGAATTTCAGGAGAGCTAGAGGCTCTAAATGGAGAAGAAAGGTATTGCTAGTATAATAAGCAAGTAGAAGGGAGTCATGCCAGAGGCATGGGAGAGTCTGCTTATTTAGGACTAGACTCTGTAAAATTTTAGGCTGTGATTCCCACTAGAAGTTCAGGGTTGCAAATTGGCTATGTAAGTGAACTTTGTGGTTCCGCATTAGTACTTGGGGCCTGCTGGGGACAGGGACATGCCAAAGACGTAGAATACTTTTTTTTTTTTTTTTCCCTTCAGTATGCCAGCCTGCAGGATCTGTGGTTGTCTGAGGTTCTTACCACACTGTTGTAAAACAAAAGGAGTTGTAGTTGTGGAATTTTTTGTAAGGGTTTTGTGCCATTGCATTTTTTAATTCTCTTTCTAGTTCATATCATTCAACTTGTTGAGCTTTGCAGCTATTTAGCTTTGTTCTATTTCAACTCCAGCTACCAAAAATGACTTGATCAGAGATGTGGGTGTGTTGGTTTTCATGCTCTTTCGGAGCTTCTGGCTCTTTGGTAACTTGTTCTTGATAAGTTGTATTTTAGATGTGGAGTGTTAAGGGTATTTTTAACCCAGATAATTTCTTGCTTGTGACAGAAGCTCCATCTGCCCCCTACCCCCAATCCTTTATGAAATTTTAGTGGGTTCTGTGTGTGGGGTTTTTTTCGTTTTTGTTTGTTTGTTTTTTAATAAAACAAGGATTTTCAGTTTTTATGAACTTCCAGTAAAATAAGCTGTACTGCATTATGTTAGCCAGGTTACTATATTGTGTGTAGGCTTCTGTGGCCTAAACATTCACACTTCCTTTTGTAATAAAAGGCGTCATCAATACTGCTTGAACTGGCTGTGTTGTCTGATCTTAAGACACATCCTGGTTATGTGTTCACTCAACACATACATCTAAACAATTTCTTGTCAGAATGAATGTATGGTACAGTGTTACTGTTTAGTGGAAAGGTGGATAAGTACATCTTGAATCTGTTGTAAATACTTACAATAACCTGTTACACTGACATGCATGGTGCACTTCATTCTCTACCCTTTTTTCAGTTGCTATTGAATCTTTAAATCTTGAATGTGTACGTGACATGACATGATTGTTAAAAAACCACGTTAGTAAACATTTTTTATTTGTGCTGTTTAAAATGGGTTATAAAAGACACCTGTTGTTTCTGAAAGCATCGAGAGACTGGTTCAGTTTTCAGCAGATGGATGGATGAGCTTGCTTCAGAGTCATACCAGTTTGTCACTTCCACTGAAATTGTTGGAATTCTGAATTCTCAGGACATTTTAGGATTGTTTGAAGAAAATGATAGAGTAAAAAGATGGGTTTTGTTCCAATATTTTGTCTGCAAAATGAAAAGTAACCAGTTAGCAGTGTTTGTTTCAGTGTCTGGTATGCTATGAAAGAATAAGAGCTTGCCCGCAGATCTTTTGATACTTTAACTAATTTATTTAACAAAGTATGAAAAAACAGGAGAAAGAAGTGTATGTATTTTCTGGACATTCCAGGTTCACCAAAGCTAGTGCTTGACTGTCTTTGAAGTGGAGTGGCTTGATAGCTGTAAAGTCGACATTTAAAGAAATTCAGTTTAAGTATCTATTAACTATCCACTTCACATTCAGGAAGGGTGTATGATGCATTTTGTGTATGATTTTGAAGGCAAATCTACTCGAGATCTGGCTCAAAATGATTAGAAATTGGAAGATGAGTACTCTGGGTAGGGAAATGTTAGTATAAGACCCAGACACTTGGTTTAGGCTCACAGGATTTGTATTTTGTGTAGGCTAATTCCAAGTGTAAAAAAGATCTGTGAAACTATAGTGACATTAACAAGTGCTTATAACTTTAAAAGAGGACAGATTTCCTTTGTTTTATTCATTTTTTTAAATTTGTGTCTGAACCTCTTGCCTGAGAGCTGGGCCAAATACTGGTACATTGACATAAAAAGCAAGTCAAAGCTTCCCAAATTAGAACAAATAAAATTCAAATACCTGAGACTCAGTATATATTCTCTTTACTAATATGGAAATAGTTCTTTGTTACCGATTTATAACCAGAAAAACAACAAGGAAATTCCGTGCAAAGAGTGAAATATTTGGTGTTGTAACTGAATAGACGCAGACTAGCTGGATGATTGTGTTCCTCAGTCAGACCTCACAGTTGCCAGGGACAAAAGCCCCTTTAGATACAGTACTACCTTATTGTATTATTTGCCATACTGTGCCCTAATGTTTAAGTTTCTGAACTAAAAAATGTAGTCTGTAGCATTGCCTTAAGTACCTAATTTCCCTGTTCAGTTCGTTGCAAGACTGTTAGGAGTGGAGTTCAGAAAAGCCTTTGTGCTGAGTAGAGTAGATGCTTGTGCTAACCAGAAGGAAACACCCAGAACAAGCCATACATCTTAAACTGTGCTGCTCTTTTGCCTGTATATGAAAACAAAATTCACAGCTCAGTTCTTCTGTTCTTACATGCCAAATATTATGTTTACACCATCAATGAGCCAATTTTGGACACAGAAACAGGTGGTGAGGTCTGTGTAAGCTGGCTTGGGTTTGGCAGCTGTGTTGGCATATGCCAGCTAGAGAATGCCACTACAAGTACAGGATGTTTCAGAAAGAGGGATGCCATTTCAAAGCAAAAGGGCTTTGAAATTGGGTCCATCTTTTTGAGACACCTTGTGCTGCAGATGCAAGGTTCCTGTGCAAGGGACTCGGCTTTCTTGTCCTGTATGAAAATAATACGGGGCATACACACGCCAATATTTTCCTTTGACTGATCCCATTTTCACCCACGCTGAACGTCACCTTACGAGCTGATGTGGTTCTTGTGTCACTGAGGTGGTAAACTCAGCCCCGTGTTGTGTCGTGTCATCTGATTGAGGGAGACAGAGAAAGGTCCTGCAGAAGGGTGAGCTGGTACTGAGCAAAACAACCAACCAGTTTCTGTATCTTCTGTCAGGACTTTAAGGTTTCAACTCAATACTGAACCTTAGCAAGTATGCTGTAGCTCAGGGCTGTCAAACTTATTTTTGCCGGCAGCCACATCAGCCTCGCAGTTGCCTTCAAAGCGCTGAATGTAATTTTAGGACTGTATAAATGTAACTACTCCTACATTTACACAGTCAATTATTTGGCCCTTTGAAGGCAACTGCGAGGCTCATATGGCCCCTGGCAAAAATGAGTTTGACACCCCTGCTCTAGCTCATGGATTCATGGCTTTTGGACCACATCTGTTCATCATATGAAAGTTTTCTGTGCAGTAGAAACTTCCTGGCTTTAGGAAGTGGACTGAGTTGTCCTTTTGTTGGAATAAAAGCTCATTTTTTTTTTTTTTAATCCCATGACTGCTAGTTATGCTGTTACTGCACTCATAGTTAGAATTCCCCTCACATGATCTGAAGTGAGCCATAATTCTTATTCTTCGTATTAAATGTCACTTTTTCAGTCAGTGTCAGCTATAGTTTGAGTGGATTTGCTGCAGAAGACCTCTCATTGTGCCCAACTTGCTATTTCTCATTGGAACGGATGGAAGACAGGTGAGAAACTCGCAGCCTGCTGCACTGGACTCAATTCTGAGATAACGTAAAGCAATGCTGTAGTTGTTTGAAGAATATGATTTGTTAGGTTTTAGGTGCCATGAAGCTTCCAATTACCTGAGGCATTAACTGTCAGTTTTAAAACATGATACGTTAGGATTTATTAGAAATGATGTCTTCCTGAATCTTCTGGAAGAGCTGGGCCTCAGCAGAGCAGGAGATGTGGTTCAGTATTGTCACAAAGACACAGATACAGACATTCATGATTTTTTATTGTGCAATAAACCAGATGTCAAGAAAACAATGTGTTTCAGAGCTCTTTTAAGAATATAATTTTGAGTACTTCAATTTTATTTAGAATTGCAGTTTGGTTTTTTGTTCCTCAGAGTGCGTGTTTCACTTATGAGATTTGGTTATGCAAGTCACATTGTATTCTCTTGGCCTGTTTTATGCTTAGAATGTGACATGACACGATTGTTAAAAACCATAATAAAATATTGGATCAGCCTGAGAAACCCTCTTTTGCTAACTCGTTTTCTGGAATGGTAACTGGTTCAGGAAAAAAAAAATAAAAAGGACTTAACTAATTAC
This sequence comes from Caloenas nicobarica, assembly GCF_036013445.1. Taxonomy (NCBI): domain Eukaryota; kingdom Metazoa; phylum Chordata; class Aves; order Columbiformes; family Columbidae; genus Caloenas; species Caloenas nicobarica. The sequence goes on along the minus strand of NC_088246.1, from coordinate 31,830,042 downwards.
AGAAAAGCTGTGGCTAGCATGCTGCTCTGTCTTTTTTTCCCATGACCTTCTCATTTTTTTTTTTTTATGTGTATGTGTGACCAATTAAAATATGACGGCAGAGCAAAATAACATAGTCCAAATGCCCAGCAGCTGGGATATAGAGGTAATAATCCATGTCCTGGAATCATCGGAACTAGAGAGGGGACAAGTTGCAGATAATGTAGTCTCTCAGCTTCTGCTTGTGCACAGTTGTTCCTCAAAGTATGTCTGTTAAATTTACTCCTCATTTAATACACTGACCTATTACTAAAATTACAGTGATATTTAGTTTTGTCGGTTTTTCTTTTCTGTGACAAGAGTAACATTGATCCTGCCTAAAACAGAGACTTGGACTAGGTGACCTCTCAAGATCCCTTACGGACAGTTCTATGATGTCATAGTTCTCGCTGCTCTTTCTGTACCATGTTTTGCCTTTGGATGATAATGTTTTGCTCCATGTAGTGTTTTATAGAGATATCTCTTCCCATATATTAGAAAGAAAAAGTGCTTTTCAGATTTTGAGAAAGTGGTTCAGCTATTTCTCCGTCATATGAATCTTTTGAATATTTTCTCTCCCTTCTCCCTGCCCCAGTAGCTCATCCATATCAGTCCTCTTTGGGCATGAGAAATTGGTTCACATCTCTGTCCTGATTCTGTAAAAGAATGAACTAAGAAGCTGTATTTTAGAGCTCACAAAGTACTCAACAGGCTCACTGCATTCCTCTTTGTTTTATTGTTCAGTAGTGTGAAAGGGGGAGGGAAGACAACTAATTCTTTCTGTTCCGAGAGGAAAAAAAACTTTGGGCTCACTTTTAGTGTGTTATTCTGTCACCTTATGCTTATCTGAGGTTAGAAATCTTGTAAGAATAGACAAGACTCACATATATGAGGGCAGGATTTGCCAACAGAGGGTAGATAAAATCAACAATAACAGTGCTTTTATTTTATGTGATAAGAGACCTGTTTTCTATGTCAACCTTCATTGGACTTCTGATGATGATCTGTGGCTGCAGTGAAAAATGTCAAAATCCACTATTGGGAGTGGTTTTTTAGGTATACTGATTTAAGATGTTGGATAATTCCAAATGTTTTGGAACAGCATCAATTATTATTTTTTATTATTCTTAAAAATAGGTAATAAACAGTATAGGGTAAGGATGCTGTTCTCAGTGGTTGGCATTGTTAAAGGGTGTGCTTTTTGCCCTGTGACTTGATAAGCAGTGTTCTTCCATTGCATCCTTTTCTTCATTATTGTATGGACAACTTTTGTCCCAATTGCCTTTAGCTTCATATAAAGTTCATGTGAACATCTGATAAGTGACTGATGAAGTGTGAGTAGCTTTCTGGTGTCAAAATGAGTAAAATGATTCTGTTTCAGAGATGCCATAGATATTTAATATTATATATTGATGAAAAGATCAAAGATGTACGTTTAATTGGTTTAAAATCTAAGCAAAACCAAAACTGAAATATAAGCATTTAAATAGCTGTTCTGGGGCACAGTCCTGCTAGATATTGAATACTTTCTGATGTATATACTGTATTGCCAGTGATTTCACTGGTAAGTGTGTGTGCTCAGTATTTCACAGGGTGAATTCAACATAGAGGAACAAGCTCAATTTTCTGAAACTTTTTGCTTATTTGTGAGCTGTTTAGCCAAATTGAAATCTACTAAAGCAATAGGTGTTGTGGATTGTCAAGACTTCTCAGGTATGTCTCCTGCTGTTTGATATCTGAATGGGCCTAGAACTGTCCTCACAGAAACAACCTAATATGTATGTAGAAGAAAGTGTGAAAAACAAAGGTTTCAGCTTTGTACGTGTATTTGTAGTAGATGTTTATGAAGGACTTTGGATTTTTTTTTTTTTTTGTAAATTGACCTGCGGCGTGTACTTATGCAGTCTTCTGTTGCTATGTTCATGTTAAAAGTTTTATACAGGCTAAGTAGTATGACTTGTCCATTATGAGATATATAAAAGATAAATAAGTAGAAAATGCATTTTAAAGCTCTTACTTTTATTGGACTGCAGCTCTCTGACATACATTAATATTAATAACATTTAGGCCTCTCTTTGTGTTTTGTTCTGCAGGCAGCAGGAGCAATTCGTCCTCTAGTTTCTACGGTTATTGCCTCTGCTGCAGATGGCTGTTTAGACCACTCGTTGGAACGTGCCAAGTACAGGGCGAGTGAAATGCCTCAGGCTTTCTTATTTGATATAATCTATGAAGCATACCAACAGGTAAGACTCTGTGACTTTCTAAGACTGTTTTCCATTTACTTTAGTTAAAAAAGAAAAACAAAACTTTATTGCTCTTCTTTCAAAAACAGAGACTCAGCATCTATTTCAGATCACATCCAACTGTATGTGTATTACTTCTCTGTAGTCTTTTGACAAAAATGCTTTATCATTCTAATCTGTTCAAGTTTTTCAGTTATCAAACTGCCATATGCAAGAGGAGATGAGGGGTCTAAGTTATTGGAAAGACAGATTTGCTTTAGTTTGTATTGCCCATTAAATAGATTACTTAAATGAGTGGTTACATATGTTTACAGTTACATATGTATTAAGTATGTATTGTTGACTGAGAGTATCAAAGAGTTTTGCATAAACAGTGTAATAATGACATGTAATAATATGATGGGATATAGGCTGTTCTAAAATACTGGGATAATATTAAATTGATACATGTAGGTAAATAAGTTTATAATTTGTTTCATGTTGCATGTGTACTGTACATACTTTGATTAGTGGCTAAAAATAATACTTCATTAGTATCTTTTGTAATCCTCCATTTTTTCCCTAATATATTGCTTAAACATCATCTTTGTTTAAGAAAATAAAAATTGTGGATAGTGTATTAAACCATGACTCTTTTGCCTTTATCCCTCTTGGAGGCTGCTTTTTTCTTGCCCCAGCCTGCATTCACAGTTTACTGGAAACACTCCAGGCTTTCATCTCAGCATTCTACTTCCTTTTCGTTCATCACCTTGTGGAAATTGCCTGTCCTCCAGGTATCTTCTAGACTGACTGGAAGTAGAGCATTTCTTCATTTGTCACTTGGAAGGAATTATTTTTCACTCCAGTAATGCTGACAGTCATGCTTCCCATCAGTCTTTCATTTCTAAACAAGCCCAAATTACTGATATCCACCTTCAGAGAGTGCATAGCTTAGAAGTCACCAACAACAGAACAAACGTGTGGACATGCAATGAAGAAGAAACAGCTGCTTAATTGTTCAGTAATTGTTTCACTTAAAAATGTTGGCACAAATTCCTTGTTGTACTCTTTATGCTTGTTAGTTGAAGCTATTTGTAGATGCTGAAAATGGAGGGCTGTCCAAGATGAAGAGTTACTCAAGAGATTGGACTAGCTCCAACCTTCTTACTTCTGATGGGAAGCAGGGGGATGTTCTTGGTGTGTATGATAACAGACAGTTGATGCTTTAAGTGAAACTCTTGCTTGAATGTAGTGGGTATACTTGTGATAAAAGGAGCATATATATATGTGTGTAGAACACGTCTCAAGAGACAACAACTACTGTTGATTATACGGCTGTTTCTTTCTTGCTGATGTGTGTCTCTTTTGACAAATTGCATGTTTATATGTTTTTTCTCAAAAAGAAACCCCAAAACAAACCCCTATTTTTTCCTACTCTGTTTGCTGTTAGTTTGCAGATACAGTAGAGCTGGCAAATACATAAAAAGCTTTTGCTCTAAATGCCTTGCTCAAAAGGCAACTATATTTGCAGTCCCTGTGCTTCTCTGAATAGTGTTGTCTTCTCACATATGCATTCCATCAGTCGACTTTTTTTATGTCACTGCTCTTTCAAGAACAAGCCACCAAAGTTGTTAGCAGGCAACCAAGGCTACGGTTCCTTGTTCCCAGTTCCCTGTACATTGGCTAAATTCTGGTCATTTCAATGCTCTGTGCCTTGGAGCTCTGCGAAGGATAACACTTCGCTAAACCTCTCAACTCATATTGTTTGCTAATTATTTATGTTTCAATGGTGCCTAGCTGTCCAAGTCAAGGATTAAGACCCTATTGTTCTGGGAAGTGTACAAATGAATAAAAAAAGGATAGATAATTGTTGCCCTGAAAAACTTAGTCAAGCTACTGTAGGACAGATTTTTGCAGGAATGGATGCAACTTGTGATGCTCCCTAAATATTAATATACCCATCACTAGTTCCTACAACAACCTGGTAAAGTAGGTAGGTATTATTGTACAGATGAACAAAAACTAAAAACATAATTTTGTTGTTCATGTTGCAAGTCATTCACAAAGCTGGGAATGGAATTCATTTTGGCTGACTCAGCATGGGATCACGATCCCATTCCTGTGTATTTTACACAGTTGTGACCTTTATGCAACAGCCGTGTGGGGAAAGAAACAACAGTCAAACATGCATTCCTTAGAAAGAAACTGTCCATTTGAATTATTGCTTCGAATAACATAGGCCTTTCAGTTACATTGTGGGTAATGTGGAATACCACTTTTAAACTTTGTCTCTATTTAAATGCATCATCGGTAGATTTAGAGAGTTTACTTCCAGATGTGTTCTTTTTCACAAATGTAAGATCTCCGAGTATCTTAACCACTACGTTGCAACATTCAGTTGAAGGTCAGTTCCTTGATCCTTACAGGTTTGCCATCTATAGTCTTTTTTGCTCTTCTTGTCTGGTACCAATCTGGGCAGAGCAGACTAGCGCTCCTTCTCCTTTTATTGCTGTTTTGAATATATTTAGAACTAGGAAGGAATAAGCTAGTTACACTATTAAAATATGTAAAAATACTCCTGTATCATCTTTATCAAATTAGAAGTCATTTCCTTAGAAAACTTTTTCCATTTCTTGATTGATTAAAAAAATGATAGCAATGATTTGGGGACAAAAAGATGCCTTGTATATAAAATGAATTGAAGGAGAAATAAGAAATGCCAAAGACTGGTTTACAATATCATCTTAAAATTTATGTATGCTACAGTGAATTTCCTTTATGTGTGGTGCCAAAAATCCAGCACAGATTTTGAGGACATTCAGCGAGGTTGTTTGCATGCATTTGATTGTGAGGCACCTCTTTTTGTGTGCTGGATCTCAATTTAGTTTTCACTCTTACCTCTTCTCTGTCGCCTAGAACATACATATTCCAAACAGATCTTCTTTGTTCAGATACATGTTGCTTTCTGATTTAACTGTGATGATGCCAAGATTTCTGACATCATAACTGTTAACTTCTCAGCTTTAAAGTAGTACTGTTGAAACCTTTAAAATTTTGTTGCTCAAAAATTGCATGCACTCCATTTTCTTTGTAATGACTTTGAGAACTCATTAAAACAAACATTCTTCATCATTTGCATATCTGATATTTAAGCCTGCTTTAATAGCACTTTTCAGAGGTTAAAATCCATTACTTTTATTTGTTTAATGTGATTTTTCTGGCTTTGGGTTTCCTTATTACAACTACTTCGTCAAAAAAAAGAAAAAAATGTGGTCTGGAAGTGACATCAAATTAGAGTCTGTATGGTCAGTTACCCAGCAATGGGCTTACGTATTCCATCCATTATCTCTGAAGTATGCTATGAAATAATTTCCATTGTGTTTCTAATTTTTGCTTGTGTTATGTGAGAAAATTAAGTTCTGTGAGAAGGTATGCATTATATTGTTTTTAAAAGGATTCATTGTTACCACTAGTCACTTCTCCTTTTGCAAGATGTATTAACTTGAAATCTTTGGTTCTTTGGAACAGTCCTCCTCTCACAATTCCATATTTCTTGATTCTTATGGGGAAATTATTTCATCTTTCTGCTCTGCTGTTGTAAGGTAGCCAAGGACAAGAAGTTATAAATTTATAAAAGTTATAGCTGTTATTTGTATGATGCATGCTTGACACAAGGTAGACAAGTGACAGGTGGAAACAACCACAACGGGAGAAAGAATTCTATTTATAATGTGTATAGTAACTCGCAGGCAGGAGACTTGACTTTAGCCAGGAGTTTCCTTGGAATGTTTGGTAAAAGGCCGTGTAAGTGTGTTAAGGGAAAAGCATAATGTTGTATCAGTGCTCCTAGTTCTGATATGTTCTAATTTGAGAGTTCTTGTTTCCTGCACAAGGTAATGGACCACACCACTAACCTTCAGTAAATATTTTTAAAATAAAAAAATGCAAATATCTAGTAACTAGTAAAACCCATGGAAGAGGTGTAAAATTGCAGAATCCATGATTTACTTCAATTCTAACCTACTTTGGACAAAACCAGCCAGTTTTTGTTGTTGTTTGTTTGTTTTTGTGTTTTGGTTTTTTTTTCCTGTTTTTTTAAGTTAATAAGAATTAAATTCCTGATCTTTGGAAATTCATGTTTCTCTTTGATTCTTATCAGCCCTAAGGGAAATCAGAAAAGTTTAAGCGTTAATTGAAAATCCACCCTTTCCAAAGATAGCAAATAAAGGATAAATTCCTTAGACCAGACTTGTTCATTTTTGCTTAAGGTGGTTTCGAGTTTCTATTCAGCTTTTTAAATTAAAAAGAAGCAAATGCAAAGTATGATCCTGTAAGCCTGGGAAGAAGAGGGTGGGGGGAAGACTTCACTTACTAGAAGTGAAGTGTTCCCCTGGAGCAGTGTCTTTTGAGGAGTCAGAGTATCAGGAAGCCAGGTAGACTGCCTTTTTCCTTTAATCAGAGTAGGCCAAGACTGATTTCTGTAATACCTGTTTCTGACATGCCGTGAAATGCACAGAGATCTCAGAGATCTTTTGTATTCAACACAAAGCATCTTGTTGTGTCATGTCACATTAGTGTACAAAGTGACACAGCCACAATATACAAGGGCTGAAATACCCAAACTTAACAAAGCATTCTGTATTTGCAATGTATCTGCCAAAGTAAGGAAGGTAGCAAGAACAATTAAAAAGCTCTGCCTTTCTTGATCTGGCAGAGAAACAACTGAAAATGGAAACAGAAGAGGAGTGGTACGTAGAAGATCCTGACTAACTTCTATGTCAGAGGTGTAAACAAAAAGCTTAGGGAAGAATTTAATCTCTTTATCAACAATCTGGATGAGGGGGTCGAGTGCACTCTCAGTAAGTTTGCAGACAACACCAAGTTGGGTGGGAGTGTTGATCTGCTGGGGGTAGAAAGGCTCTACAGAGGGATCTGGACCAGCTGGATCAATGGGCCAAGGCTGATTGTGAGATTCAACAAGGCCAAGTGCCAGGTCCTGCATTCAGGTCACAACAACCCCATGCAGTGCTACAGGCTTGGGGAAGAGTGGCTGGAAAGTTTCCCAGCAGAAAAGTACCCGGGGGTGTTGGTCAACAGGCAGCTGAATATGAATCAGCAGTGTGCCCAGGTGGCCAAGATACAGCATCCTGGCTTGTATCAGAAATAGTGTGGCCAGTAGGACTGGAGAAGTGACCGTCCACCTGCACTCGATGCTAATGAGGCCCCACCTTGCATCCTGTGTTCAGTTTTGGGCCCCTCACTGCAAGAAAGACATTGAGGTGCTGGAGAGAGTTCAGAGAAGGGCAAGGAAACTGGTGAGGGGTCTGGAGCACAAGTCTGATGAGGAGCGGTTCAGGGAGTTGGGGCTGTTCAGCCTGGAGAAAAGGAGGCTGAGGGGAGACCTGATTGCTGTCTACAACTACCTGAAAGGAGGTCGTAGCATGGAGGATGTTGGTCTCTTCTCCCAAGTAGCAAGTTGAGAGGAAATGGCCTCAAGTTGCACTAGAGGAGGTTTAGATTGGATATTAAGAAAAAATTCTTCACAGAAAGAGTTGTCAGGCATTGGAACAGGCTGCCCAGTGAAGTGATGGAGTCACCATCCCTGGAGGTGTTTAAAAGACATGTAGGTGGGCTGCCTAGAGGCATGGTTTAGTGGTAGACTTGGCAGTGCTAGGTTAATGGTTGGACTCGATGATCTTAACGGTCTTTTCCAACCTAAATGATTTTATGATTCTGTGATATGATGGTTAGAGAATTGTCAGCATGAATGCTGGGGATCAAATAGAATTGCTTACCAATATGACAAGTCTGGTGAAGTCAAGCTACACAACACGGAAGAAAGGGTGGGACATATTAGAAGGCCATTCTGCAGGAATCCTTGACATGTTGATGGCACGGCAAACTGATCACTATTTGAAGATAGAGTGACAGGTTTATAACAATCTTAATTTTTAAAAATAACTTTGATACACAATTTTTTTTCTGATAATCTTTTATATATTGTTTTACATGTAGTCTCAAGATCTTCTGTACCTGGAAAAAATTACCACAAAAGCTGCACCATATTTTGGGGGTGTTTGTATTGCACAGGTAGTTTAAACATCTGTTGATAGTAGACCTTTTGTAGATTACGGAAGTTTATATTTAGCTAATCAGAACAATGAAGCTGAAATAAAAAAAATAATAGGAACAGGAAGCAGGAATATTCATTGGAGGAGGATGAGCTTCAAGATGTTTAGAGATGTTTCTCTGATGCACGTCTATAACCTCCTTTCAGATATCCACTCGGAACAGATTGACTTTAGGGATTCTAATCTGTGTAGAAACTATGTAGACATTAGCACTTTTTGGGACTACACTGAATTTGTACATCTGTTCATAGCCAACATTACCCAGTTTTTGGATAATAAGCAATCACATTTACTTATAAGAGGTTACAGCATCTGCCTGCATAGGAGAGCTGCTATATATAAGCATAGTAATGACAAGATACGAAATAATAGTGTGTCAGGGAGAATCATGCAAATACTTTGATGCTAAATTCTGGGAGGCAGATGTTCTTCCACTCCCCAAAAAATCATTACAAGATGTCACCAGATGGGGTTGAGATGGGGAGAAGGGATATTCTGCAAACTGTCCAACCTGGTCCTCAGTAGAAGAAAAGGAAATCCCAAAATTGTTCTCGTCTAACAAAGGCCTGAGAATGTTCAAGGCAGATTTTGCCAGAGTAAGAAAGGAAGTTGGCTTTTGTTAGGCCCATTGTAGAAATATTTGCTCAAAGTATTGTCTTTTCTGTATGTAAATAATAGGGACTGTATTCCATGTGGATTTTGTGAACTTCTAAGTGCTTTTTGAAAGGGCACAACATTACTGGGATTCTTCTTCAAACACGCGTGAAGCATTTCAGTATCCTCTGTAGTGGGGAAGTGGAGTCAGCTGTAGCAGTTTAGTAATATTTTGGCACAGGTCAAGCAATTCCTGTCTAGACTGATTTGGAGATTTTCCTGTGGGTTCATTCTTTGTTAAAGAAATCAATGTCTGTCAAATTAACATTGCCAGAGGCAACAGATGATTAAATGAACAGTAGTGGACAAATTGTTGACTAAAACCTTGGCAACTTTCAGGGCAAGGGTCAGACTCAGAAAAAGGACTGAAGCGTCAACATGTGAGGCAGAATTTGGGCATTTAAGTCTAATGCTGGGATCCTGAGAAAAAAACACTGCTCATCTCCCTCCTAAGACTAAAGATATCTGAATCTTCAGGGCACTTCAACTTTTTTTTTTTTTTAACATTCACCAAATATGAAACTCTGTGTATGCCAAGGCATCTAAGTTGTGGCAAGACGGAACAGCGTAATATGTAAACATTCACTTGGGGAAAAAAAAATTGCCTAATGTATTCAATCATGAATTAGTGATATAGGTCAGAGCTGTTTGGTTTTGTAGTGTAAAACACTGAAAAAAAAGATCACCATTGTTTTTAACATATGGCTAACAGTAGGTAAGATATGTAGATTTTATCGTAAGCTGTAATGGGTTGTTTCTTGGCCTTCATCTTTTTAAAAAAGCATCAGACATATTTTATTAAGTGTATTAGCTTGTAAGGATGATCAGTTTACCTCATTCTTCTTCAAATGTGTTTTGTGATTTCTATATGCTCTGTCTTTGTATGGAGATCCACTTCCTTCTCCACCATCCCCAGCTTTGTTCACCCACTTTGCTTTTGTATTTTGTAGTTACACATTCACGTCTCCTAAATATGTGCCATGTAACAACATTGTTGTGTTTTTCCTAATTATGCATTCCAGTTTGTGTCTATAGGCTTTCTTCCTTCTCATCAACTGTGTTCTGAAATACTGAATCAAGAAGTGATTCAGGAATTAGGCAAGAGTTAGCTAAAATAATAGTTATCTGCTGCTTGTATGATTTGTATGAAGTCAGTACTAGAAGCCGATGCTTTCCTTTGTATGGAGTCCCAAAGGCAGCACACTTCCATCTGGCTATGAAATGCAATAGATAGTTACAGTTTTAGTGGAACTACCTACTTGGTTGGTCGAAGTCAACTTACTTAGCTGAATAATAAAGTAGCATGGATTATTTCAGTTTGTTTAAATTTCTACTCCAGTTCCTTTGATGGTATAATAATATAGATTTTAATTAGCTGGATAATAGTATCATGATGGGAAATATCTGTGAGTTTTTCAATGTGCAATCTAAGCATCTTAAAAAAACTAATAAAGGAAGTCTTTCTCCTGATTTGTCCATGGGTCATTAGAATTTTAGATCTGATTGTTTGACAAGGAGATCTGTGTAGCTCCCAAATGTTGAAAGAAAACTAAGTATCTCATTTCTCCTTACATGAGAAGTTTTTACTTTATTAGCAGCACTCTTTCATTGTTGTGGTGCATTTTGGCTTGGATTTTATCTCTGGCTTTAATCCCATTTAAAAAATTATTTATTTGAAACTTCAGGAGAACCTGAGTTCTATTCCATTTCATTCCTGCTGAAAATTGGTGTTTTTTTTGTTTTGATGCAAAATTGTAATGGAGCTAATTTTTTAATAATGCAGTTTTACAGAGGATTTGGATTTGCCTTTCTCTATTCATTTTCAGGCTGATGCACACAGGCTGTTGTTTAAATACAGGGTCGTCAGCCTCACCTAAATGGATATCCTAATTTGTACACTCTTCAAGTTGTAGTTCTGACGTGTTTCCCAAAGAGATTTTACAGTTACTTTGTCTGGCATCTTTTTACCCTAGCAGCTTTGTCCTGAGATTTAGAGGAATTCCCCCCACCTCCCCCACCGCCCCATCCTTAAAACCTACCCACTTCTACAAAATTCTTTTCAGGAGAAATATACTAAATGAATTTTGTCCGTAATGCTTTCATTTATTCAAAACTTGAAGCTAGATTGGTGGTCTGTTGAGAAAATGATGCTAGCTTAGATAGCTCTGTACTTGATTAGTTCCTTGGCGCAATGGTAGAGCCAGGATATTGTATGAATCCCCACCTTGCCCTAATTAATCTTTCTGCCACAAGAATGTTTGGAGAAATTCTAATGCCTTGCATAAGAAAAAAAAAGAAAAAAGTTTTTTTTGCTAATGGGATAATTACTTCCATTTTATGGTGCTCCTCATCCTGTAGGATCTCAAAGCACTTCGCGAATTCACATATTAGCTCTTGGAACTGTTGGGTGCAGTGGTGCAAAGCTGCCACACCCCGGGTGAAATCTGGCGTCTCTGTAGCAGTGAAAAGGCATTTTGTCTTCAGATACAGTTCGGAGGGTCTGTGTTACGGAGACATACTGAGATTATTCAACTTGGAAGTTAGACTGAATTATGCAAGTATTGTTTAAAGTGTTACTGGATGTACCCTGATAACTGTAGTGTATCCACAAGAATCACCCGTTTGGCACAGACTCAAAAAATGCTGAATACTGAGAGAGAATCATGGTATCCAGCCGATGGGAGACCACCCATCTAAATTGTCATCTGCTGCTTGTTCTGAGAGAGCTGAGAAAAATATGAGGTAGTAATGCTACAGCTTTTCATCTCTTAGCTACTGACAGCTTAGTGTATCAAAATGCAAAGAAAAGGACCCTTTTCCTCCTTAATAGCAAAGCTGCACTTTTCCCACTCTCTCTACAGGTCAATCATGATTTGTTTAGAACATCACAGACCTCGTTCTCTGGGTATGTAGGTGATAGGGCTCTCCATCTAATTTTCAAACAGAACTAGGGTTTTTCAAAGTGATAATGGTGTTTTTATGATTTTGGTGTAATGTTGAGCTCATGTACTTCTTTCACAGGATGACTGGTTTGTTCGGACCTCACCTTTTGCACATACACAAGCAGAGCCAGAAAAATACTGACTTAAAGAGTAGGCTTTAATGACACAAACACTATCATAATAATCCTGTAGGATATCTGCAAGTATCTTAAGGCATGAATTTAAGAACAGAAAAGATAGCTCTTATGCTTTCTCAAAAGAATTTTAAAATTTGATTTTTCTGTTTCTTTTATACAGAGTCCCACTTGAGGCGGCTGGGGCTGTCACAGCCTTGTGCTAGGATCTAGTCTTGTGATTATACTTAAGCTTCTGCTTCCTTTTGAGGTCAGAGATAGAAAATGACAGTCAATAAAAAGGATATATTTTCTAACTGTCTAGTTACCTTATTGCATTGGTTTTGTTGTAAAGATTCCCTGATGACTCTAAATAAAGGTAAATGTCATTTTTTCTTAGCAGTTTTGATAGAATGGTGCACTGAAAACAAGAGTTTCTCGATCTAGCTCTTTAGTTCTAGGTCCTATCTTTTGGTCACAGATTCATGTGTGATTTGTTGCTTGTAAGAAAGTTGAAGGAACCTATCGAAAATCGACAGAAATATCCACATTAAATTTTTATTCCTAGACCTAACACAATGATTTTGTTTAATTTGTGCTCAGAAGTCCAAACTTTGTCTGATATAGGTATTTGTTCTCTGCATTCATAGGCATTTCTGAATCCCACCAAGATTCTGCTTTTACGTATTGCGGCAGTGTGTTTGTTGAGCAAATTTGAATTTAAAGAAAAAAGAAAAAGAGTAGAATTATCCCCAACCTTGGCTGGTAGCTATGACTTTAAACAGTGAGAGGGAAAGCAAAGTTCATGTTGTGTCACTGTATGTTTGTGCTCCGCGTTCTTCCCCATGAGACTCCTCCTGCCCAGCAGCAAGATACGTACAGTGAACAGTAATTGTCAGCCTCAATGTGGAGATATTGATTTTTCTTTTCTTGTTTTATAACTAAGGAATTATGAAAAAATAAGCAAATGATAATGCCGTCATGAAAATTTTTCTTGCATCTGTGTTCTGTTGTATGATTATTAGTTCCCATATGTCCATTCAAAATCTTTTATCAGTATAAAGATACAGTAAAATAGTGCATGTTAACAGTAAAAGCAGTTGTTAATGTTAAATACTGCTGCTTTAGCATTTTACTTGTTCAAAGTATTATATTGGAAACAAGTCAGCTTATGGACTTCTAGTAAGTACCAGGGAGATCCAGGCTGCATAGCTGCGCTTTTCTCTAACCCCTTGTTCCACATGTACAGCTAAGCAACAACAGAGTAGCTTGCTTTTTAGGAAGTAATATTATTTATCAAAATATTTTCAAACTAATCTGGGGAGCAGGGAAAGAAGAATTGGTGTAATGCTAAAATATGTATCTCACTTTACTCATAGCACGTTATTCAAACATCCACTCTTGGAAAACAAAAAACACCCACAAAAAAGTCAGTCCCCAAAACTACCTGTTAGAATGCCTTTGAATATTCGACAGTTCAAAAGCATTTTTAAATAACGTATTTCCTTCTGTGTCATTTAAAGAGCTAAACTAATCTGTTTTCTGTCTTTTGTGGATGTTTTGAGCCAATATTTCCAGCTGTTTCCACCATTTCCAATCTGTGGTCTAAAACTTAAACTATGTCTATTGTCCCACAAAGCTGTGCGTGCATGTCAAGTTCAGTTAACTGTACCCTGTCAAATTTTATGTTAAAAAGCCTTTCAGTCAAGAAGAGACTTTAGAAATAGTAAGAGTTTTAAACAGATTGCTGTAATGTAAAGGGGCTCTGGTTGTACAATGAAATACATATGGAAGACTTAGGATGAGCTTGTTTCCATGCCTGGATCAGCAAGAATTTTCCTCACAGGTATTCTACAACTTTTTATTATAAGCACTCCCTGATAATGCTTAGTTTGTTATCTGAATTTCTTAGTGCAATACAGAAGCTTTCAAATTCTTCACCTTAAATATGAATTTAAAATTTCACTTGTGGAGCTGTTCAGCATATGGATAATATAGAAAACAGCTGGTCTTGAGCTGATAATTCCATTTCATTGTTCTCCTCTGACATCAGTGTATCAGACTTGCAGAAGAGTACACTGTGACAATATGTTTAGGTTTAAACAATTACATGTAATTAGAGTGGTAAATGTCATGATGTACAAGTGTTAGTGAAATATGTTTTTAATTATTACTTTGCTTTGTGTCATATTTCATCCCTTGAAGCCAGCAGTACCCTCAAGATGCTTTAGCCCATTTATGGAACTTCTCCACTCCCTACTAATTATCTGTAATTAATACCTTGCTAAAAAGTTGGAATTGCTTAGTCTTGTCCTGGTATCATTCATTACCCATATATTATATTAGTAGAAAATAGTTTATGTTCTACCAGAAAATTTTCCTTTAGAACAAAACAAAGAATAGAAATATTTTCTACTTAATTTTAAAATATTCCAAAGTGTCTTTTTGAAAACCCTATTTTGTTTAGTATTTCGAAATAAGTTTTTCTTTTTAAGTTACTCTGTCTTCTTGTGTCTGTTTTATTTTGTTACTCAAAGTGCTTCAAAGCTTCGGTCGATAGGTATAACACCTAAATTACTTTTCTTTTTAAGTGGACTGTGTAAAAGGATCTTATGTTTGATTGCAGTTATGACAAACTGAAATCACAAAAATTACTGATTTAAATAATATAAAAGTGATAATTATGATTTTTCTAAGACATCTGTGTGTATTAGTAATACATTCAGATGTATAATGCTGATGAATTCCTTGAATTTCACTGATGCATTATAAAACAAGATTAGAATCTAAAATTTTTCTTCATCTTTTTAATTAAACTTCTTAAGGAAATTTTTAAAAAAAAAGACAAGTTGTATTGTAGCACTCTCATTTGGATCTTCTTTAACCCACTTAGACTTTTGCATTCTTGACAATTTTGAATTCTTGTATCCTGGAGGAGACTCTGAATTACTGAGCACAGTACCTGACCTGTCACATTTTATTCAAAACACGAATTTGTAGACACATGGTTAAATTTGTCAGAGTGGAAGGGTTATTTCAGCTTTTTAGAGGAAAGCTTATGCATTGCAGAGCTAATTGTTGTTCTTTGAGGAGTTAACCAGCATCATGTGTGAGGTTACTGAAGCTGATAACAGCCTACTTGCCTAATACGATGTTTCACTGAAGCTTGTACCAAAGGCTCTTTAAGAGAGCTGAGCACATTTGGGATAAGAACAAGGGCTCACCAGAGAGATTACTTGTTAGAACATAACAAGGTAAAGTACATGTCCAGTTTTTAGAGCAGTAAATTACCAGTGGAGTTTTGTGAAGATCTGTGCTTGGCCCTGTGCAGTTCATTTTGTTCATAAATAATTTGAAACAGGAGGTGGAGATACCCATTTTTCCTGGGTGATAGAGATAAGGGCTAACTAAGAAGGTTTGTAGAAGGATGTTATGATAAAATTGGTAGGTAAGTATAAATAAATGTAAAGGAGGGCAAAAGGGTTGATCAAAGTTTTGAAGTACCCTCCATACGTGAAATGACTGAGTAGATGTTGATCTCTTTACCCATGGAAAGACATTAGATGTGGTGGAGTGTTTCGAAGAGCTGAAAAGGTGGTTTTGCATTCCTTTTCTGTCAGAACGACAGAGCATGTGATGAAAAGAGTGATGAATCAGATGCTTCCTGGTGCCAGTGCTAACAAAAATACTGCTATTCAAACAGTAATTGGGGGAATTCAGGGCTCCTGTAATTCACTGAGGACGGTTAAGGCAGTTGCTTCTGGTTCAATGTGTCCCTCAGGGACTTTTTAAGTTAGGGGTTTCCTAAGCCAGGATAATAGCTTTATGTGAGGCCAAGGGTGTATTCTGGGAAAGGATGACAATGTGATTGCCTTGCTCTTATTTACTTATCCTTGACTATCCACTGTCAGTCTCTCCTAGCGACTGATTTTGGAGCTAGCCAGCCTGTGGTCTAATCAAATACATCCGTTTTTATGAAAGACTCTATCTGAAATTATCCTTCTTTGTTAGATGTAATTCATGTTTCAGGGTGGACTGGTAATTTAGCAATATGAAAATAGACTAGAATTTTTTTATCTTAATCGGGCCAATTCATCTTGAGGTAGTCCTGTCTGATAAGCTCCCAGTTTCTGCTTTTGTAGCTATCTCTGTTGTGACTCGAGAGATTCTGCTCCATACTCAGTTTTCCATTAACAGGATTCTTATAATCACTAACTGTAGGAAGCCTAACTGCTTGGGCTGCTGAGAGAAGAATGCCTCTTCTAGATGACTAAAAAGCAGACAAACTTTTTAGGGTTTTTGTTGATTTTATTTATTTTTTTTTTTATCTGGAAGGCTCATGGAGCAGTGTTAAACTTTGCTATTTTGTGTGCAGATAACTGGAGAAAAATACAGAAAGAAACATGCATGGAAACCAGAGATTTTGTTACCATCATCCTTTTTTTGACACTGCAAAAACAAAAAGACAAGGCATTTGAAGAGTCATGCTTCTACAATTTATCAACTTTGTCATTAGAAGGTTGATGATTTCTTTTGGAGAGGCCTCAACAAAATACATTGATTGAGTTAACAACATAAAGGTGTAGCAAGATATTGCAGCACTACATTGACTTAATTTGTGGTTGTAAAGTGTTTATTTACTTCTGTAACACTTTGCTGGATAGCTAGAATTTGGCATAAGCTTCTTGAAAGGATTTTACTTCTGATCCCTCCTGAACCCGCCTACCTAATACAGCATGTATTATTCTGGAAAGGACTTTTGAGATGTAAGTTTTAATAAATGAAAGAAAATCCATTATTGCTTAGAAGTATGATTTCTTTAAGACTAATTAAGAATATTTATTCTTTTTTAATTTCTACAGTGTACAGACTATGACCTGGATTATGGAACTGAATGTTTGCATCTGGCTCTGAAATACTGTAAAACAAATGCCAAACTTGTTGAAGGAACAGCTGACCTCTGGAAGGTAAAGACAATAATAATATATATTTTAATATATCTTATAAAATTATTAAAATTCATGTATTGCCATAAAAAACTCAGATATATTTTCAATTGTAATATTTAGGCTTTTCTCTTCCAAATTTCAGAATTGTTTTGGATTATCATGAGGTTTTTTAGAGCTCATTGTTGCAGGCAGACTTGGGCAGATGTTACCTGAGATTATCAATTAAGTCAGTGTTTATCTGAAGGTAGGAAAACCAACTAGGTACTTGAATAACTTGAGAATCTGTACAACTGTAAATCCATAATCTCTAAAACTAAGAACATTCTTTTATAAGATGAGCTTTCTCCTGCCATTCCTATATCTTTTGTGTATGTTCCTCTGCTTTTGCTATGAGGACATCCGTTTGATGCCAAATACTTGGCTAACAATAGTTTGATTTTTGGAGCAGTTCATTCCATTTAGTAACACTGTAGCATTTAAGACCCCTTCAAACAGTCTCTTAAATTTTTTAAACATCATTCACTTTGTCTGCAGGTTCCTGATGACTGACAAAGCAGGTGTGTATACAGGTGCCAAAGGATACGTCTTGCTACTTAAAAGCATCCCATTTCATTGTTTAGGATAGTGGGACATCGTTCTTTCTCAGTAGCTGTTGTGTCATGCAATTTTTAAGTGTTTCCTTTTTTTTTTATTTTATTCATTTCCACATGGAAGGACCTGGGAGCAGCTCAAATCTCTCCATCTGTCTTTGACAGTAAATTTCCTCCAACAGGACATAATTTCTAATAATACGACAGTAAATCTTATGCAGAAAGGTAATTTCCTGAATCTGCAGTGCAAATTTCCTGTGCAATTTAGCAGCAGAATTTACTTATGCGTTGGTTGCATATAGCAAATTCTTTCAATACCTTTCCGGGGACATAGTCTTTCTGAGACACTATACTGTCTGTTTTCCTATTCAGTCGTCTATGGGACAGATTATGTCATGCAGACTTGCATTACATCACTTCTTGGATGATTTCATTGTTCTTATTGCAAAGCATGGTACTTACATGAAGGGTGACAAAATATACTCATAAGGTTCATTTACTTCTTTATAATGTTTATTTAGTTCTTTACTATCTGTAGATACTACTGATGCCCAGCAGATGAAATGTAGTCTATTGACCTAGAATGATGGAATAATTAAGTCTGAAGGAAATATCTACATGTCATCTGGTCCAACACCCTTGCTGAAAGTGGGGCCAGGTTAGTTGGATTAGGCTGTGCAGGGCCTTGGCCAGTTGAATTTTCAATATCCCCAAGAATGGAGATTTCAGAGTTAAGAAGGAGAAAAAAACTACACAACTGCAGCCACAAGAGAGGAGTGGGAATATGTGAGAGAAACAGCTCTGCAGACACCAAGATCAGTGAAGAAGGAGAACAGGAGGTGCTCCAGGCACGGGAGCGGAGATTCCCCTGCAGCCCGTGGTGCAGACCATGGTGAGGCCAGCTGAGCTGTCCCCTGCAGCCATGGAGGTCCGTGGTGGAGCAGAGATCCACCTGCAGCCCGGGGAGGACCCCACGCTGGAGCAGGTGGATGCCCAATGCAGGCTGTGACCCCACGGGCAGCCCACGCTGGAGCAGGCTCCTGGCAGCACCTGTGGCCCCATGGAGAGAGGAGCCCGCGCTGGAGCAGGTTTGCTGGCAGGACCTGTGAGCCCGTGGGGGACGCACACTGAAGCACAGTCTGCTCCCGAAGGGCTGCACCACATGGGAGGGACCCACGCTGGAGAAGTTTGTGGAGAAACGTTGTGGGAGGGACCCCACGCAGGAGCAGAGGAAGAGTGTGAGGAGTCCTGCCCTGAGGAGGAAGGAGCAGCAGAGACAACATGGGATGAACTGACCGCAAGCTCCATTCCCTGTCCCACTGCACTGGAGGGAAGGAGGTAGAGAAATTGGGAATGAAGTTGGGCCCAGGAAGAAGGGAAGGGGAGGGGTGGAGGGAAGATGTTTTAAGATTTGGTTTTATTTCTCATTACCCTACTCTGATTTTGATTGGCAATAAATTAAACTAAGTTCCCCAAGTTGAGTTTGTTTTGCCTGTGACAGTAATTGGTGAGTGATCTCCCTGGCCTCACCTCGACCCACAAGCCTTTCATTACATTTTCTCTCCTCTGTCCAGCTGAGGAGGGGAGAGACAGAGCCAAGGTCAACCCACCACAGAGTCTCAGTGTTGACAATATTGCGTAACACATGACAATAGCAACAGCACCCATTTATAGTGCATACTGTGCTGCAGGCGGTGCAGAGCAGTGAATATGCCATATATAGTATACACAAAGTTGCTGGTGCCATATCATTAAAGTACCTATCACTTCCACATCGTATTCCCTGTCTTATTTTATAGCTGAAAGTCATTGGTGTCTTCTGTGGCTTATGAAGACGTTCAAAGTCAAAGGCATAAAAATGATGAGGTCTGTAAAACAGTAAATCGTTTCTGCAGCAAATACTCAGATTAGAGACTACAGAGGAAGCTGGCTCTGTCCTGCCTGGATAGCACCGTGGTGTTGGTCACACCGTACCGGGCTGTTTGGCGGGTGACTTGGAGCAGTAACATTAAAGAACATTTGTGCTCAGTCTGTGCAGTTTGATGAAGTGCAGAAGTCTGCCAGTTTTCTTGTGGTACTTGCCTACAAAATGGTTAGGACCTATTTCTGTTTGTTACTAATTACCTTTCAGAAGCAGAATTGTCTTTCCTTAGCTGTCATAATGTAATTTCTAATATGTGAGGGGGGTTGTTTGTTTTTGTGTAAGGCTTTTCAGTGCTGAGATAAATTAGATTTCATATGCCAAGAACTGAAGTGCTCCCAATGGCCTCAGTTTGTTGTTTCTTTGTTTGTTTGTTTTGCAACAAGATGCAAAAAGATATTCCATGCAGATAAATGAGAACTGAAATAAATAATCGTTGTTCAGCTGAGGTTTCAGAGGGTGTGGAACAGAAAAACTGCAGCCAATTAACAGGTGGGGAACAGTTTCTGAAGTCCAAGTATTACAAACCACTTTTATCCTATATGGACCCGAACCTTTAAAGAGCAGATCTGATATTTGTAAGAATTTGGTTTATATATTAGGTGCATAAGCTCTGTAACAATAAATGACTCAAAGCTGTGCAAAAAGGTTACTTGTGTGTGCATGTATATTGTTTTATTGAATTAACTCTTAATTATCCTACCTAAGCACTGTCTAGTTAGAGTGCATTAGAAAAAGTAACATTTCAAAGTCACTTACCATTGGAACTAAAGCAAGAGAGAGCTTGTTTACTTTCTGGTAACAAATTACAAAATTAAAATCATTCTTTGTAGTGACAATAACCAGACAGGAATATTCAAATTACTTTAGTGTTATAAATATGTATAAGTTCTATTATAAATGTACTTTTAATATAACTATTTATAAGCTATTTAGGATCAGGATTGCAAGAAAGGAAACAGAATGACACTATCAACACCACTTTTTCAGTTGGTCTGTGCTTGATGCCTTTTAAACAAAATGACATTAAATGTCCTGGGGCAATAGCCTCTTAAATAAAGCATAAAATAGTGTAACAATATAATTGTTGGAGTGTAATATATACACATGTGTATAATGCAAGTGAAAACTGCATTGTAAGAACATTTTAAAAAGATTGGTGTGCATTTAAAGACTTAATGCTGATACTGCAAAAAATCCTCACCACCCAAAGAATTGCTTGCTGTTGTCTGGCTCAGAATTTCAGAAGTAATTTTAAAGCTCCATTCTTAATGTTTTATTTTTCTGTGCTGTTTTCTTGAAGACCGGGCCTACTTTATAAAGTAACTTATTTTTTAAAAACAGACTGTTTAAAAATAGTTTTGCACCTCAGAGATATTGTGAACCTTAGAGTATCACCTGTGTGATTCTGTGTTCAACTGTGATTCTGTATGTGAGACCACTTTTGACAGAGCTTAGGTAGTCTTGTTTCTGGAAAGGCTTTTAGATGATAATCTGTTACAGGTTTAGTGAAAGTTCAGTATAAAAGCCCTCTAGAAACAGGTAATTACAAAGAAACCTCACAACAAAATTGCTCACTCCACAATTCAAGGCATTGATTCTTCCCAACAGTATGTAAACTCAGATACCTACGATTTCTCAGACTAAGTTCATTCTCTGGTTGCTTCTCCTGCAGGATGAGCTGTGGGGAAGCAAGTTATTTTTGAATTTTAAAATAATGTAATTCCTTGGAGAAATTATGAGTAATGAGAAAGGTAATATCATTCATCTGTTTCTGGCTACAATACACAGCTTAGTTTATGAGATGGAAAGGAAAGTGTTTACAAGAATCCTTATGTTAAAATCAAATAATTGGTTACTTGGAGACTAAAATGCTGATACCTACAATGGTATGGTTCTACTGTAAGATTTACTTTGCAGCACTAAAGCTTTTGGAATCCTATTCAGTGCATTTCAAAAATAAAGAAAAAGGTTATTCAGGCTCTAGAGAAACAAATGCAGAAAAGCCAGTATTATTTTATTTAACATAAAAGGAAGTTACAGTAAAAACAACAAGTATTTAGGAGTTATTCTTGTATCAGTTCATGTCACTGCATGTCATTGCAAAGACATTGCTAGCAAAGACTTTTAGTATCTTGGGTAGCTGCTGTCTTTAGTTTTCTGTTATTTTATTTACAAAGCCTAATACTGTGTTTGTCAACTGCCATGAGGCTACAAAGGCAGATATGAAAGGTGTTTTTTGCAAGTACCAGGTAAATATTCAGCATCTTATTGTCCATCTAACTTGATCTGATTAATCTAACTTGATCTGATTAATGTCTTCAAGAAGATCTTGATGGTGTTTAATTCTCCGAAATCTCATAGAAAGCCTACTATAGTCTCACTGACTCCTACTGATGGATTAAACTCTCATTAACAGTAATAGACTTGCACTACTGCAAAATTACACCTATATTAGCAAAAGAAATAATGAGGCTTCTCCCTGGCTGTCAGTTTTATGATCACAAGTCCTATAAAAATCAATCTATTTCACAATAAAATTATAGAGTAGAAATACAGTTTTTTAAGGAATCATGAAAATGGATATGTGAAAATAGATGCAATATCATGTTTTAATGATTGTTCAAGGGGTTAAAAATAGTTTTAGATTTCAAATGAGTTCTAAGCAGATCTAAGTATTTAAAGAAAGGTTTCTCTTGAGTCCCCAGTAATTTCTGCAACTTCTGTTCTCATGACTTGCCAGGGATATTTTACCAGAATTAAGAAATTGACAATGTCATTTGTTTATGGTATTTCAAATGTAAAGAATTGCCTTCAGGGCATTGTTTTATTGGTTTTACATTCCCTCCTGCTGTGTTAAATCTAATGAGGCTTGTTTGTCCTTTAGGTGACCTACAAGCGGGATCTGTATGCAGCCGAATCGATTATTAAGGGTATGTGTTTGTCCTTGTGGCTGTCACTTTGCATATTCCTGAGTCTGATTAAGAATCTTGTGTGCTGTAGTTTTAAATGTCTTTAAGAAAAGTTTTATGAAGAATAAAATGTGCTTAGGTAAGTTGTTTTAGCTTGTTCACTGAAATACTTAAATTATGCATTATTTACCTTTATTTACTTCTCTTAGAATAGAGAACCTTATAAAAAGCTGTGTATATTACAGAGTCAAACAGAGATTAATTTTGAATGGCTTTATAAGGAATAAACAATTTTTTTCTTTCATTTCCAGCTCAATTCTGAATGTGTTCCATCTTTCTAATCTAAGTAGGAGACTGAAAATTAAATATTAACTCTTTAGAGCTCTTTACTCTTTTACAAACATAAACTTTTTTACCTAAATTGATACAGCAATTATATGATATTGAGGTATTCTGTTAATTTATAAATACTATATTAGACTGATTTTTAACCTTCTTCTGTACTGGGAACAGTGTTTTTGCAGCAGTTTAACATAAAACCTAGATTTACTCTTTATCTAGATTGACTCATTCTAAAAAAAAATGTACAAAGGAAGAATTCTTAAGTACTATATTATGAGCACACTGATAGTTATGGTAAACTGATAGGCACTGAGAACTGAGAGATAAAAGCCCAGAAACTGATGAAGAGAAAGGGACTTCCCTTTAGATTAAAAATGTCTTTCCAGAGAAAACAGTGTGGTTCTTATTTAAGAAAAACAGAGCAAACCCCATGTCCTGTTAGGGCATGGTGAGTGACTGACTGGTTGTTCACTTTGGTGGCTGATGTGTTGTTGCAGTATCCAGTATTGGTTTAGCTTCTGGTTTGGGTACATTAGGCTGTGCAGAGATCAGGTCTGTCGCCACAGACAAGCTAGAAAGCTTGAACAGAACTCAGATATCACTGTGGCATTCTGTATGCTGCTTCTTTAGATCTCCAGGAGCGCAGCAAGTTTGAAGTTCCTGGTTCTTACAGTGGGCAAATATTGCATATTAAATGCACTGCAAGAACCACCTGACTGGATTTTTCAGGCATGTATGGAGGAGATAGGGCTGGGAAGCCTTGAAAGTTCTGGTTTTGACAGGGAATGAGCTCTCATCTCCATGGCTGGAGGCCTGGAATTTTTGAAAATCTTGTTTTGAATAGGATTCTTAAAGGTTCCACACTCCTCTAGCTTTCAGGCTTAGGATTTCCAAACATATTAAAGACAAGAAGGTGGCTTGGAGTAGGCGGCATGAATTTACAAAGGGGAAATTGTGTCTGGCCAACCTGATAACCATCTTCAGTGAAATGGCTGGCTTGGTGGATGAGGGGAGAGCAGTGGATATGGTTTGCCTTGACTTCAGCAAGGCTTTTGACACTATCTCCCATGACATTCTCCTCAACAAACTGATGAAGTACAGAATGGAATGGTGGACAGTGAGATGGATTGAGAACTGGGCTATGGTAGGCAAAACATTGCCAGTAGGTTGAGGGAGATGCTCAGCACTGGGGAGGTCACATTTGGAGTGTTGGGTCCAGTTCTGGGCTCCCCTGTACAGCATAGATATGGTCATACTGGAGAGACTGAAGTGAAGGGCCATGATGATGATTAAGGTAGTGGAGCATCTGTCATATGAAGAGTTGCTGTGGAACTTGGACTGTTATTCCTGGAGAAGGCTCAGGGAGATCTTAGCAATATGTATAAATGCCAGATGGAGCAGACTGAAGAAGATGGAGCCAGACTCTTCCTCAGTGATGTTCAGCAAAAGAGAACAGGCAGTAGGCACAAACCAAAATACAGAACATTCCATTTATACATCTGGAAAGCCTGGGAATTCTTAAGATTCTCAGATTTTTTATTACAAAGCTGTGAGGTTGGAAGGGAGACTGTCTGTCCTTGATTTCCTAGAAATGATTCATTCAGCTGCGATTGACAACATGAGCATCTCTTGGCTTATAAATGCCATTTTTCATCAGCTTTTTGGGGTTACTGAAAATAATATTTCATCTCAGAAATTACTTTGGTTAATATTTTCAAACCAGTATTTTTAGCTTATTTAAGCTACAGGGAAGCTTTGAAAATGGGGTTGTGATCTGACTTAAACTGGAAAAACATTTTCAAAATTTGCGGTTTCTCCATTTTGTCCACTTAGTTTTTGATAGCTGTTGGATATTTACAAACTTAATCCAAACAGAATTCTTTCTGCCATTAAGAGATTTTCAGAAATAAAATCTAGATAAGTTTTTTATTTGCCTACTGATTATCGAAGCATTTTTTCTCTATTTTTTTATATTCTTCTGCTCTTGGAAAAAAAACTAGTAGTTTTCATTTAATTTTAAGTGATCTTTCCTTGGATAAAACAATTCAGTTTGAATATAAATTTTAAAAGCTCAAATATTGCTATTATGGTTGTCATATGAGCAAAATGAGTCATAAGACAAAAATAGTTAATTGAATGAATCAGTATGCATAAGATGGATTTCATGGTACACTATAATGTAACATTAAGGAATGATTTTATTTCCTTGATGAATAGGAATTGGAACTAATACTTTACCTTGAATGATAGATCAATGAAAAAAGGAAGCTTCCAACCTTTGAGAAGTGCAAAACTATAAAAAAATGAAGTTCTTTTTTTTTTCCAATCTAAATATAGATCCCATTACACTGTTCTTGCTGAATTCCTAATTCTAACAGAGTGTATGCATGTTTTTACAGGACAGAAAATTATCTGTACTTTTAAGTATTATCTATATAGCAGAGACTGTAGAAGAAAAATTCCCTCTGATAGTAACATTAAGAAGGAAATGTCAAAGTCAGATTCAGTGGCTGGGATGTGCTGGTTTGTTACAGTGTTTGTAAATATTTGCTGTAACAAGAATTGTTGCATTTCTGTCAGTCAAGCTTGCCGAAGCCAGTAATGAAAGCATAAAATGATGTAAATGCCATGAATCAGCTCAATGAATGGACTATGTTGGTCAAATCTTGAGAAAAGGTTCAATATTCAACCTCGAAAAAGTCTCAGCAAACTTGTAGTTCTGTGTAAACTTTGATCTTATTTTCCTTTTTCCTGTGTATTTTTCATATTTATTTACCACGTATGTTCTTAATATTTAATGGCAATTTTTCAGTCATTACTGTTTCAAGTAGATCCATTTTAATTTCGATTTTCCTTGAACTTAACTGCAGACTGTACTTATTTTTTGAATACAAAGGCCAATTTATTGAACTGTATCATTCAGTATTACTCAAATGTTTAAGAGTTATTTAGTTCAGAGTGCCTTCGGGATGTAATGAGGATGTGTAAACTTTAAAGAAAAATCAAAAGTCCTTCTTCATCTTGCAGTTTATTTCATCCTTTACTAGAGGCGTTCTTCTGTAGTGGGCAAGGAGAAAGCCAGATGGACAACTTATGTGAAATATGTTGCTTCATGTAGCTAGAGAAGGAGACAGCACCCTGCTCCTGTCACTCAGCTGTCTAGTTTGCTTATGCTCCTTCCCCACATATCCCCATTATTACAGGGCAGCTCTGGGAACTGAGTCATCACACTTTTTGTGGGGAAATCAGAAACGAATACAATGTGAAAAAATGGTTTCTCTCCTGCTGCCCTCTCATCCTTATAAAGGTGACTCCTTTTATTATTTTAATCAGTGCTATCCTTTCTTCTTCAGAGTTTATTTGAAAGAAAAACAAGTAGTAGTTTGAAATGTTCTGCTCTGCTTAAAAAAAATTTATAGCAGTTTATACTAATTTTATGTAACACATACACACTATTTCATGCAAAAAATTATAAACCTGAAACAATACTGCAGCTTTCATGCAAATTAATTTCCATGTTCCTGTGTGTATGAGGGTTTCATTAATCCCCTAAATCATTACAGATGATTACTTATAATTTATTTAAAAAATAAAATCCATTCCAAGCATTTTTTTCTAAAACTGATTGAGTAGAAAATGGGGATGCCACTTATTCAAATGGAGGGAACATTCACTAAGTTTCTTCTTATAACTGGAACAAAAACGCTGTATTAGTCATTCTCTTCGTACCATTCATAGATACATCTTTTACATGTGTATTTCACCATGTTATCACATTTTTTGTTTTCACTAAACCAAGTACAATCTTTTCCAGCTGTTGGTTATGATAAAAAATTATGCAGCTTGAAGTAAAAATGAAGACTTGCATGGTCATAAATCAGGCCTTACTTGATCTTTATCTAATATTCTGTTACTATGGCAGCATGCAAAATACCTGCTTCAGTAACCGCAATAGTCTTTTATTATGCCTGGTCTGTACATACATTATGCCTTGAAGTTTAGATTTGCTTTTTGTTGCATTGCATAATTTCAGGAAGGGAAAGCCTTACATATTCTCCACTCTTTATGCAAGCAGTGTAATAAGAGCCCTCCATAGCAATTTGGGACACCTCATAAAAGATTTATCTTACGTAATTAGTTATCTTTAATGAGGTTTTGAATAGACGCTGTTAGCACTCCAAGTCTGTGGTTTGAGAGTTGTGCCTTATCTATTCTGTGCCTTTCAAAAGGCTTCCAATGCCAGATCCTCGCATTGATATGACTTATTTTTTAGTGGACCATTCAGCTATGTGAATTAATATTAGGTAAGTATTTCAGTCACAGTTTGTGCCACACTTAAAGGAAAGTATATTTAAGGGGAGTGTATTTTTTTGACGTACTGAGCATCAGTTGTACCCCCTTGTTGCACCATTGAGTCTCATGGTTGCTAGTTTTACAAAAGTAGTCTTAATAGCAATATTCCACTGTGGTGATGTGCCTGTGGGAAACCTTCAAGTGCAGATCATCTTCCAGAATGGCAACCATCATACAAGCCAAGGCAGGCTCAGTTAGGCCTTTCCTGCGAGCCGAATAATTGACTGGATCACAGCGTCTGCTTTTCTCGAGAATTCAGAGCCTGCTACATGGTGCTATATGAAGTGCTCCTACCTGTCATTACTCTTCTGTGTTTTCTCCCACAACTTAGGTAGCTCTTTGCTGTGTGGTAGCTGCTCACTGCTCTTTATGAGCTTCTGTGTTAGGGGCCGGCTGGTGTCATGGAAGCATGTCACAGAGACCGAAGGAGAAGCAACCCCTGCAAGAAAGTGGCAGTTTCCATACGATGTTTCTTGTGATGGTTTCAGTGACGGTCTCTGGAGAGAAGAAGGACCTTCTGCTGATGCTGATTGGTCTGGCCATACAAACCTGGCTAGCAGAAGTCCCCACTGTGCCAGTATGCTATTCATGGCTCGCACGAGACCCACGTGCTTGTAGATTTTCACATACTGTTCCCCCATAGAGGTGTCGTCAGGGACAGGTTTTCTGGATATCTACCTCCACTTTTTCCATCCCTTTTCTTTTTCCTTCTTTAGGTTAATAATGAGATGCCAGGAACTCCAGAAAGGCAGGTTTATGGCAGGAATACCTGCCTTCCCATGTGGAATTTACTATGTTTTGCCTTGTTAAAACTGCTTTTACTTTTGCTTGGCACTGGCTGCTGGGGTGTCTGTAGCGTTGCTGAGCACAGCAGGCAGCAATCTTTCCTACCTATATGGAGAAGAGGGTGTTCTTCCTGACACTACATATCACTTTTAAGTATAAATGGTGGTCTACACAATGGTTCTTCTTTGAGTCAAATTGTTGAAGAGGACGCAGGACTGAGACACAGCATTACGCACTAGATAGTACAGTCCCGTATCACACACTTGGGTGGATTCACACTTCAGATTCAGGCCACGTAGGTGCCTGGAGGAGAAGTCCCGCATGACACTGTGAGGCTGGGTTGCAAGGTCCCAGCTCTTGGCGTGCCGCCTTGCATGCTGCCAAGGCCCTCTGGAGATGTCCCAGGAGCTAAATGTGTGGGCTGGGAGGGTGTAGGGTACCAAGGACACTGGCCTCACACCGGCTCCTCAGTACTGTTCAAGTCTTCACAACTGATTTCTTTATTATTAAGTGATCCAATGTACTCTGCGGGATGCACATTTTATCACTGGATGAATTCAGAAGTGGTGAAGCACATTTGAGTATACATACTTAATTTTGTGACTACAGTTCCAAATTTCATGTCATCTACAGTTCTATTTATTGGCGACTGAAGCTTGGTTTCCTTCAGCCTCAGAGAAAGACAGTTATCTTTTCTGTTCACCTGTTTGTTCTATTTAGAAAATCAATAGAAGCTGTATCAAAAATATTTGTTTTGATGAGAATTATTCAGCCAACTTTTTGCTTTCTGGTTTCAAATAGCAGGTTTTTTGTTTTGAATTATGAACTTCAACAGATTTTTAAATACTTAAATGTCGATGCTAGAATATTAAGGATACATTTGTGCCTATAGACAGTTCTGCCAAGGAACATGTCCCTTGTGGTTCAGTCTGACATGTTATTTTGCTGTCCTGTTTATTTTTGAGGTACTCTTAAATTTCTGTCTATTGTCCATGTCTTAACTAATAATTCTGTAACTAATCAAATTAAATATAAGAAAAAACATTATGGTAATATATGTTTGGCAATTAAATTATGTCTGAAAAAGTACAATTCATAATTAGATTCTAATTATGAGACTATTTCTATAGTCTGCTGTATTACAAAGGTAATTCTACCTATGTAACAAGTCCCAAGTGTTTCACAGAAGCACAGCTAGATTTTTACCTGCTGGCCTAATGAGACATAATAACTGACAAATTTCAGCTTGCTAAACTTGACTCAGGTGGAAGTAAGAAAAACATACATGCATGCATACATTTTTGTACTGTAGATATTTATATTTATATGTAGCATTCATATTCAAGGCAATAAAAAGAAACACTTCACTAATGTAAATAGGCTAATGAGTTATTTGTCTTTGAGACTGTTTTCTTAAAACATGTCTTATTAATTTGCTTACTTCCTCAAGTCTCTTTTACACCTGTATTTTGAAAGTCTGAGTCCTAATATAATTTGTTTTATAAACAGTAAATTTAATGCTTTTCTTTAGCAGGTATGAACTTGTAGAGTATGCAGACAAGGTGGCACACGCTATTTTTAATAGTCTTGAAGTAAGAAAACATCATTTTACAATGAGGGTGACTCATCTAGAAATGTTGTTAAGATCAGGCTAATCCAAAACATCCTAAAAAATTTCCATTAGGACTCCTGCCCTCGGGGTAGGTATCTTTGAACTCTAGTTCCAACATGCAGACTTTAAGTGGTGCTTCTCAGTAGAAGATTGTAGCTTAGAGTTTGACTCTCTCACCTCCCCTGTTTTCTTTTCTTAGGGCCTTTTTTCTGCAGCGACTTTTTCACAAGTGCATGCACTTGCAGGTTGGATATTTAGCCTTCGCATTTGGCTAAATGAGTATCAACTGATGTAGATACAATCATGTTTTGCAAATGCCAAGAAAAATATCATAATGCCTTCAAACTGTTAATGGCTCTTGGGAGTTACGTTCTATATTTTTGTGTTATATGAAGGATCCATGTTTATTAAAAAAAAAAAAAAGAAAATAAAATGGTTGTAAGGTGGGCTGCATTTTCATGGGCACACTCATTAACCAGTGGCTGTTCTCTGCTCTGAGGCAAAGACATAGACTGGCTGGTGGGGAGGTTCTCCTCGGAATAGCTACTCTCAGATGAAAACAACCCTCTTCCTTGGCTTCTACCACAAAATCTTCCTCTCTTTCTTACATGCTAATATTGGTAGGGGCAGTGTCAAATTTGACTTTTGGTTTTTGTGGCTACAGAGAAGTGTGGAATGAATAAACAAAAAATTGGTAGGTATTTTCGGTTACCTATGTTATAAGAATAACAATTTTGGCTCATTCTGTTGAGCATGAATGAATTAAATGCTTGGCAGTACTTATTTCATTATTCTTGTGTTTACAGTGGTAGAAACATCTCTAGTGAGGTAGTAAAAATGTCAAGGAGAACCATACTAAGTTTCCAGAGCAGTCAAGCCGTTGCTGTGTAGAAACTGAAAATTAAATTCTGATAAATTAATTTACCATTTTGAATCCAATACGAACTTCAGAAGTATTTTGAATGCGAGTCCAAAATAGTAGGAATTGTAATGACAGACCAAGAATGGCATAGTATGAACATATATTTACAAAAACAAGTGTATGTATAGACAGATATGTGGAATTAAGAGAGAAAATGTACATCTTTAGGCTAAAATCTATTTGCCATTCAGATGCCTTTCTATTCTTATGGTGTTAATTCCCTAGGATATGATATTTATGATCTTTATTCAAGCGTATTATTTTGATTGCTGCTTGTTTGTGGCGTGCTTTTAAGTAATTTGTTAGAGTACACTTAATACATTATTTTACTGAGGTAGTTCCATAAACATGCACACATTTTAATTTATAATTTTTGGTGAGATCCTAGGATAAAGACTGTAACAGGTGTTACTGAATAATAATGTGATCTCAGGCTTTCAGGATATCAAAGAAGGGCACAGCAGAATTGAAAATGAAGTTTTCTGCTGGAGAAAGAAGGAGTTTTAATGGAACAAATTCTGAAATCCTGTATTAAATTTACCTTTAATGAAGAAAATTCTTACCTCTTTCCTGATAGAGAAATTTAATGTTTAACTGAACAGAATTTTGTGGTATAAAGTTTTAACTATTTTTAATTTTATGCAAAAAATATGTCCTGAGTGGATATTAAATGTGATACAGTATGGGGAGAGTTACACTATAATCAGGTACAGCTGGAAAGAAGCTGAGAGTAAAGGGGAGATGTGTATTGGGAAGAAGAAGTTTTAAGGGAAATAATAAGTTTAAGTAGAGGAAGGGGAAGCCAAAGCAAGAGACAAATTTTGATAGGTAATATTATAGTGAGGGAAAAAAGAGAAAAAGAAAAGCTTGGGCAGATGAAGAGGAAGGTATGGCATAGAAGTAGGGAAGAAAAGTGGAACAGTGATGCATGGTGGGAGGACAAGAGGTAATAGGCAAAAACTGAACCAAAGGAAGTTACCACCCAATAAAAGGAAAAACTCTTTCACCATGAGGACAACCAAGCAGTGAACAGGTTGCCTGGAGAGGTTGTGGAGTCTCCATCCTCAAAGATTTTCAAGAGCCAAGGGATTAAGTGGCTGAGCAACCAGGCCAGACCGCATGGGTGATCCTGCTTTGAGCAGGAGTTTGGACTAGAGACTTCCTGAGGTCTGTTCCAGCCTGCATTATCCAGCACTCTGATGAAAAAAAAAAAAAATTATTAGCTGACTATTAAACTTCTTTGTGACATGACTATGACATGGTTTTGCAGAATGACCGTTGGATTCACCTAGCAGACTTCTGAAAACCAGGAATGAAATGCTGCAGGCAGTTAGCTTTACTGGTGGTCAGCAAGAACCCGTGAGATCCTTGGGGGTCACAAGCCAGGGCTCCAGCTGCGCTCACAGGGTTCAGCATCATCACGCTGAGTGACAGAGATCCATCAGCTTGTGGGAAGCGGGACACGGGCAGTGGCGGGGTCAAAGGCTCTGCTCAGCCTGCCTTCCCACAGGAAAGCAAGGGTGCAGACTGTCTAAATTAACATATAGATCTTTTTGGCCACTTAAACAGTTGGGATCATAATTGAAATTGGGTTCTCTCTTTTCTATGGATTTTCCTCAACAACCTGTTGGGTCCAGTGGGTGAACCAGGAACGAATGTAACCCACCGACGAGGCAGAGCTTAACATGTTTACTTGCAAGGGCAAGAACATCTCTAACTACTGTATGTCTGCAAACCTGAAGACTTAGAGCTCCTATGTTACGTTTTTGTATTTATCTGAAGTAATGGCTACGTGGTCTTTCACAAGGAGATGTGAGCTTGCTCTGTCTTAACTTGGAGCTGACTGGAAGTCATATAGCAAACTAGCATGGCACCAGGCCTAAACTGCTAGAACAGCACTGTTGCTTTGTTATGATTATTTTATAAATTATGATTTCCCAGACTTTATTCTGATCATTTAAAATCATGCAGCATCTTTTCAATGTGTGTATTATCATTAATTTAGTTTTTCATACTTTATTAATAGACTTTCCACCTATAACATTACGTTCCTCCTCCAGATGAAAAATACATCTTTTTCACACTTCATTCAGTTTTTGCTTTCTTCTCTATTAAATTTAACCTGCAAATCTTAGTCACTTTTTTGGTGATCTTCTCTCCTTTCTCAATGAAGTTACAAGAAGTTAGAGGTTTAAGGGGGCTGGGGAGAAGAATGAGATGAGCTTTTATAGTTGCAGTCTCTGGGCAGCCTCCTGTGAGGTTACTTCAGACACTTGCTGTTGATAACTGACATATTTTTAAAAAGAACTGTCTGAGCATAAGTTATGGTGCCTTTTTGGATTCCACAGCCTTCTTCCACATGTGGATTTTTGTAACAGCTCCAATTTGACTTTCTTTGTTAAATTACTTAGTTCCATAGAATCTGGGTTCTTGAAATCTGATATGCCGGTCTTATTTATTTTGTATGACTATCTTGTATCTGCATTCCATGTATAGTACTAAATTCAAGTGACTCTTGTTCTCTGATTTCAATCTACCCACGGGTTTCTTTCTGCTGGCAAGAAATTAAATCAATATGGTTTCCCATTGACCCATTTTTTACACTGTAAAGTTAGTCTGTATTAAGTAGAAGCCAACTTTGATGCTTGTTCAGTATCTTTTTTTGCCCGGTGAATCTATGGGAAGATAATTTCTCCCACAGTTGTGGTATCCTGTGATTTCCAGTCGGGTGAGAACTGGCCATGAATTTTTTTAATCCTCACTTTCATCTGGTGGTGATGGTTTATAAGCAGACGTTTATTGTTCTCTCTCTTTCCTCCCCCATCCCCATTCTTGCTAACTTAATACAAAGCCAGTTGTTACCACTGTTTTCATTGTCGCATTATAAATATTGACATAATAAATGCCCGTGATTCATAAAATCATTGTAGTTATCTTCTGAGATCTTCAAAGGTTAATTCACTTTTTCCTGTTCACAAAATACTGTTTAAATTTCACGAGTCACTTTCCAATGATATGAACTCTGTGGCAGCTTTAAAATTAATTTTTGAGTCTATATGTCTATCTTTGTAAAGAAGTCTTTGAATTTACAATAGCAAGTGAGATGTTTACTTAAGTAATGCATCTGATTAAACTTATTCTGTGCTATGTAATTAAAAAAAATCAACTTTCCACATGCAACAAATATGTATCTTTATATTCAGACTTGTTTGAAGAGCATTTATGCCATATTTTTATAATTTCTTTTATGTCTTTCACTACTCATTTATTTTGTGGTGGTGTTTGGTATATTTTTGTCCCTGAAGTTTCATTGAAGTCTGCTTTAAATATAGTTAGACTTTACATATATGAAATTTCTAGCTGCTTGTGGAATAACTGCCCCAAAGACATTGGAAATCTTATGTTTTGGTCTGCATATTGATTCAACATCTAACAGATAAAATCCTGAATTAGAAGTGGGAGTTCTAGACTTTGATTATTTTTATTTGTTTGCTTAAAGAAAGGAAAATGCTCACTATATCTTGAAACTGTAATCAACAGCAAGAGAAAAATCTTAATTTTCAAAAATATTTGCTTTATGGAGCAGATCAGGCAATAACTTGAAACTATTGTTCTTGGTATCAACAAAATATTATATATTTTTTTCCCATACCAACAAAAGACCTAAGAAGTTCCCCATGCCAAAGTCTTTGTCTCTGACTCTGCAACTTTTTGATATTGAGGTGAACAGTTCTAGCTGCCGTCTCCCTGAACAGTATCTTTTACTTTTTTTTTTTTTTTGCTATTATGTAGTATAAATTGTTGGGAAGAGGATTTATGCTCTCTCTTTGGTTTTTTTGCTTTTCTCAATATTGCTGACCTTGCATTTAGTGATCTGTTGAAGTGGTAAGTGGTGTGAAGTTTTCAAAAAGTTATTTCTTTGGCTGTTGTCTAGTGTCAGTAATGTAGACCCGAACGAATACCTTCTCAGCCTTATTTAAGTAGGCTTCAAGGTCTAAGCCTTATGTGATGTTTTCACATTGTACAAAAGAATATAAAATATAGTATTAATTTTATATTTGAGATATAAATTATATAAATTATGTAGTTATATTAACTGTGCCTTGAAATAAGTCGTCTTAGAATTAAATTTACAGCTGTTGAAAAGATTCTGCCAGGAGACAGCAGTATGTGAATTGAAGGTAATGTTTCTCAGATTAGTAATTTTGATTGATTTATATTTGTATGAAATACTAAGGGTTTGTTTCTTGATCACAGACAACCTATCACAACAAGTTTGTGTTATTACTGATGTGAAGGAAGCTGCTGCCCAAGTAGGTTTTCTCCTTCAGGAATCTCTGAAAAGCCAAACAAAAGTAAGTACAACTCAATGGCTGTAAACTGTATGATTAATGTAATGTTTCTCGTTGTCACAACCTGGAAGGAATGGTCTAAATAATGTGAGTACAGAAACTGAGACCTCCTGTGTCACCGCAGTATTTATTACAAGGAATTAACACCAGGTGTGGAACTTACCAAGAGAGGAACATCTTCTGCCCAATTATGCTGGTGGGGGGGGATTTTACAGATTCTCTTAAAATGTATATATTAGATTAGAGGAGAAATTGGATCCAGACAACAGAGAGGCCATTTTCTTTAGATTTTACGAATTCAGTAAGCCTAAAATGTTACAAATATGTTACAGAGGAAATGCTTTTGTTACTTTGAAGTCTGAGTTTAAGTCTGAACCAATTAAAGAGTATGTTGTATTTCTGCAGAGCTGCAAATGCAAAGTCAAATTTATCAGCCTTTTTGCAGAGATAGAGGTGCATTTCACTCATAGTGAATGCTCATTGAAGCCTTTGCTGTAGGATATTGATGAAATTTTCTACTAGCATTTAACTCTCTTTTCCTTTTTCATTATTCCTACTAATAGAACTATCACATATTTTCATTTTCCCAAAGGTGATTAACATTTGGCAATTGCTTAAATCTTGACTGGTCTTAATTATATCTTATGTGATGATATAATTTCTTTCTGCTCCCCGGAGAAACAGATGGGGAATAGCTGTTCAAAAATAAAGGTTTCCTGATTCCCATGATGTTACTTCTGATAAGGTTTTATTGATGTCTGCCGGTCTTCTGCATTGTGTGCTTGGTTAATATTAGAATGTTCTTCTGTAGCAAACTATTGCTATTTTATATCTAGAAATGTCATTTGACATTATACTTATAGACTTTGTTTGGAAAGAATTGTCTTTAGTGTGGAAAATCATGCTTTATATGTATTACATATCTGCATTTAAAAGTGCAAAACATTAGCAGAATTGAATAAGATCTTTTCTTGTCTGAGTGGCTTGTACAATGGAGCAGAAGTGTGTTTCTGTTTCACTGATACAAGATCCATTGTTAGTTTTCCTTCTTTCTCTCCATTTAAACTTTTCTGCAATTACTAGGAAGACATCTCTTACCCATATTAGAAAAACAAGTACTTCTTTAAGCATTAGCTTATCTAGATATTATGTGATCACTTTAATTATACCATGAGAAACTCTTCCAAGCCAGTAAGAAAAGTCAAAGAATGCATGGTGTTCCATCAGCCAACACTGTGACTCCAAACTTAGTAACCTCAAATCAGACTGGCACCAAAACTTTAAAATTTTCAACATATGGCCAAATTTACATTGTGTAACCAGTTAACTGTTGGGTTGGTCAGGCACTTAAACCTATGGTGTATTAGAATAAAACAATGTGTAATGAGGCCATAAAATGAAGGGATTCCTACTGATAGGTGACTGAATTTTTTGATGGTTCTATTAAATCAGTTTATATAGTTGGTGATTTCTAGCACCATTCTTCTCTTTTTTGATCCATGTTGTCCTTCCTCATAATGATGTTGATTGTTACATTTCAATTCAACACTTTCAAAACATTCCTCCAAAGTGACACCTGCCAAAGAACTCCATCAAGATCCCCATCTTCCTTGAAGAATCCCTAGTCATTCATTTTATGAACCCTTAGATTGAAAATCTATAAAAAGTAATATATATGTATTCAGTATCTTGTTTCTAAACAGTAAAATCTCCAAGAGTTAATTTTTAAGCTTACTAATATACAGAGCTTATAAATTTGAAGCACCTTAGAAAAAATCTATCTGGCATTCTCAAGTGAAGCACAGTAACTTTGTGTACAACATGTGATAATTATTTTAAGCATGTTAAATGTACCATACTGGAAGCTGGGCCTTTTCAAAGGGCTAATTGGAGGGTACTTGATGTAAATAAGACACTAATTGGGGATCATTCTGTAGAGTACATATTATCTGAAATTTAAACTAATTATGGTTAATATTTTACAATTTTAGATAGTTTTGACACTCTAGTTCTTAGTAGCAGCCATACTTACTTTTAAGATATTTGTTAACTTCTAGGTGTGTCCTTAATCCTTACAGAAGAATTCAAAAGAAATTTTGTTAGGGGGATTTCCAAGAGAGACTCCAATAACGTGATAATGCCAATAATGGGAAAACAGACCTAAAAATTAAACTGAGATAAAGAAAATAAAAATTAAAGCTTTTCCAAAACCAAAACCCCAAAACTAACCAAACAACAAAACAAAGAAAAAAACAAGGCAAAAGTTATTACTTGCAAAGTACTTTCAGAGTAGGTATTTTAACCAGTGATAACGTAAGCTATATAACTAATAAATAAGTGTTTTACAGAAGGTATCTTACTGTGAAGGACATCAGTTGAGTCTTTCTTATTTAGCCTTTTCTTTTGAAGCAAGCAAACTAAGTGGGGGTTGAAGGTGACTGGAAATTATGTACTTCTGCTTATTCAGTGACCAGGGGCTCCTGTCAAATGAAATGGAAAGATCTGGATGAAGTCGTGTGTTCTTTTTGTGACTGGATAAATATCCACAAGCAGTATATAAAAGTATTTGGTTGTTTTTGATTAGGAAATGAACTAGTGTTTCACTAGTAGAAATTCACTAATTTCTTAATCGTTGCAGTGTCTCTCTGCTGGATTGGTATTAATTGTGACTTTTCAATGTTGATAGAATTCAACCAGCTTGTACAGTTTCCCGGTGTCCAGGTATTATTGTTTGATTTTATTAAAGCACATGTTGAATAAAGTTGAAACTTCAGCATAGGACATCTGATAAGTAGAAAAACATTGAAGAAAACATATTTATTATTCCTATCTTTATGTTCTTAAAAACTTACCATCTCTGCCTCTTTACACTACCTGAATATCAATTGCTACAATGACCAGAAGTTATTTAAAAAGTCCATATACTTTTTTTCTATTTAAACACTGCAAGATCATGTGACAAATGCTTTGTACTAAGGTGGTGTTTTTAGGTAATTTTTGCTATCCCAATTAGATGACCACTTTGATTAATATTAATTTTAATTTAAAATACTTTTGCATGGGATAATAACATGCAAACTAGAATAAGAATTAATTTTAGTTAATTGATAATGTATTGACACTTCTCGTTGGGCAGCTGTGCTTACTTTTCCAAGGGAGAAATCTGATTTAATTTTTGCTGGATAATATAGCTGTAAAACAAAGGCTCAATGTACTGCTTTATCAAATTGTTCAAGTTAAATCGAAACTCTGATGCATGAAATTAATTTTTAAATGTTAAGGAATACTTAAGCATCATGTATTGTAATATCTCAAAAAAAAAAAGTAGGAAAGTAGGCCTTCTCCCTTGAATCATGTTCCATTTACCTTCTGAAAAGACTCTGGCGTGTGATATGCTCCTGTTCATCTATGTATGTGCAAGGTTGTGAAGGTACCGAGGATTTCTGATTTTACTTCTGCAGAAGTTCAAACAGAAGAGCCCAGGAGTATTGCACTTTTTTTTTCTGGTTGTTTGTTTGGTTTTGGTTTTTTGTTAATCTCTTAAAAGTTTTGTCGACTATTTGAGGCTGCATTATCAAATCTTCAGCCCAAAATGTTTCTAAAGTCTTTAATGCATAAATATCAACCTCTGGGTTTCAAACCACCTTCCTTTGCCAACAAGTTAGCTCCATGAGTATTACAGAAATAAAGAAATACAGCTTTAGATAACAGCACAAAGCCTTTTAAAATGTTGTATTTGGTCCTTTTGTTGGGTTGTGGGTTAAGTGACATTTCAGGGGAACACAGCAGTGTACTGGTTCTGTTGTTTGCTGCTATGTATAATGTCTCCTGGGCAGAAATAAAGCTCATTTGAGCAATGGAACAGTGAGGTTTGCTGGTTTAATAGAAGCAACATGAAGATTTTTTTTTTGAACTTATTTTCGGCTTTTTTACTTTATTTCAAATTGTTATCTTCTCTTAGGGAACAAATTCCCTCTCCACTGTCTGGTTTGGTGTTTTACTTAAGGCAATCCTGAAGAGGATAATGTAGCAGAATCTACTTTTAATTTTAATTAGTATAAGATCATTTCTTAGCTGGTGTTACAGTTAAAGTTTGCAAAATAAGTATGTCTGTGCTTAAGACAGTATTTTAAAGTATTCATTGAGGAAATGCTTTTCAGGAGACATTCTAAATGAGTCTTGTCATATGCAGAATCTTAGAGAATACCTGTGCACCTGGTCCATCATACATACTCCATTGATTTTGTTAGTTGCATGGAGACAATGTAAATGTGTATAGGAACATTATAGAGATTTTCTCAGAATTAGAGGCCTAAAATCATGAGATTGTCTTGATCCTATGAACAGTGTTTTCATCTCTGTAACAGCTGAACATCCTGCCCTGGGAGCAGCGCTGGTGTCCGCTAGTTCCAGGGTGGTTTCTGGAGTGGCTTTTCGTGCCAGTACGGTTCAGCAAAAACTTGCAGAAAACTGCAGGGTGTTGGACTCTGTGTTTCACTGTTGTCACCTGAAAAATTGTGCAATTTTTCATTCTCATAGTGGAAGTAACAACTGCCAGTTTTAAATCATTTGAATGACCAAACTGCCATAATGGTGGAAAATTTAGCAGGTAGCTAAGGGTGAAGTCAAATTCGTGACATAGTAATGTTGTTCTTTTTTTTTCTGATCAGATTGAAGCTATATCAGTATCTCTAAGCAAAAACAATAGCCATCTGCAAAACGTCATTTCAGGACAGTGCTACAATTTTGTTTGCGTAAATGTAAGTACTGAGGATGCATGCTTCTAGTTTTGCACTTAAACTTCTTAGTAATGGTAAATAATAATTACATATTTAAGTAATAAGATTATTTCTATCCTCTTGGTGTATCCATTCTGATGTTTGGTGTTTCTGATGTGCACCAAACTAGACCTTTGCGATACTGTTTCATTCTTTCTCTCCTGGTTCTGTGCTTCCGTCAGTATGTTGTTAAACCAGCCATGAGTTCTTGAACAAGAGGGATGCAACTGAAAATAGTTTAAAATGTCCTTTCATAGATATTGTATTGAAGTGAATTGTCTCAAGAAGAAGGATGTCATATGTGTAGTCATCTAACTGTGAATTTCTACCATGGTCTAAATTAGTGTTTCCCATTTTGGATACATACATGCCAGTCTGTATTTCTGTATTTGAGTCCCTGGATGGGAACAAAAAGGTTTGAGATAAATCATATCTGAGACCAGTCAAGACCCTAAGAATGTTCGTTCGTTTGTTCGTTCGTTCTTTCTTTCTTTCTTTCTTTCTTTCTTTCTATCTATCTATCTGTCTGTCTGTCTGTCTATCTATCTATCATCTATCTTTCTTAAGTGTAATATAATTAATCTCATTATTT
Source organism: Caloenas nicobarica (assembly GCF_036013445.1). NCBI lineage: Eukaryota > Metazoa > Chordata > Aves > Columbiformes > Columbidae > Caloenas > Caloenas nicobarica. The sequence goes on along the minus strand of NC_088246.1, from coordinate 31,789,853 downwards.
TTTTCAAACAGCTATAACTTTACCAGACAAAAGCATTACAAATATTTTAAAACCAACCAACCAAATAAAAACCCCCCAAACAAAAAAAGTGGTGTATCTTTTTCTGGTAAATATCAGATTTTATGAAATCATTGATGTTTTCAGTAATTATAAAGATTTATTTTCATTTAGGATAAAAAGCGTGCCATTCAAGAAACCCAGCAAGTAGTGGATATGTTGGAAAAATCAAATATTCCTCTCTTATATCCAGTTGTCCTCATTTCGGTAGGTAACTCCTGTAAGTTACAGTAAAAAGCATCTAGTGAGATATTTTTAAATGGTAGATGAGTTTTAAACTATTTCAAGAGATGCTGATAGCTCTGAATAAAATTGTAAATTTGAACTGTAAATTGGGCTGTAAAGAGCATCATTTGCACTTCAGCAAATGCACTGCATGCTGTCAGGGAATAAACCAACACTACCAAATGACAATTTATTAGTTGTATATTTCTGTAAAAGACTCATTGTGGGCAGTCATGTTGAACTGTTAACTCCTGCTTTGCTGTTGTGCTCCATCTCTGCTGGGGATGCTGCAAATGATGTACTCTGCTTGAATGCTCACTTGAAGCAGAATTAAGTGGCTTTATTTTTTTTCTATGCTGTGTGGTTTATTCAAAGTTTTAAAATCATTGTTTGCTTTTCTGGTCCAAGTATTAAAAACTAACTTTGAAGTACTTTACAATATAACTTTAAATACGTATTTACTTATTGAGATGTTGTAAGACTGAAAAATCTATTCTGGCATGTGGCCAAAGTTTTAAAGTGTATTTTTGGATGAAATTCTCATTATTTGAATATTGCTGCCAGACTAATGCAACAATTCATGTGGGCAACAGCTGAAGGTGTACATGACTTTTATTTTACTCAGACTGTTGAAAAGGAGAAAATATGAGTAGATTGGAAAGTCTCTGCGCAGTGTAACCAGACCAAATTAATTCTGTCATGTTTTCTGGCTCAATAGGTAGGATCAGAAGCATTGGGTGAAATGAGTGTCATTAATGCCACATGTCAGCAAGCAGTGTGCCCCTGGACTATGTTCATTATACCCTCCAGCAATAATGCAAGATAATATGTTGTGATTTTAAAATATAATACCATATAGGAAGCTCCTGAAAAAGGGGTAGATATATATTTTATATGGGGCTTGAAAAGTTTCTGAAGAGCGTAGTCTAGTGATCTGGAGGTAAAACTGAGCATCTATTTCTCAATTTTAGGGTTAATCTGAAATGTAAGTAATGAAATTTCATTACTGATCTAACAAATAAATGAGATATCGTGAAGATCAATTACTTTGCAAAATGAAAAAAGTTATATCCTTACCTATTGTTTGCTGTTGTCTTGGAGTGAGCTACTGTGATTCTGTGAACATCAATATATAGCACTTTATTTCTAGGCCATCTTTTTTTCTTGACCCTATTTCTGAAGAAGTTCAGGGTGGACCTTTAATTTTACTGATAAATTATTTCAGCCTTTGATAATAACAGTAATGATACACCTCTAATTCTGTTGCCTGTTTACAAAGCTACTAGATATGCAGAATGCTCTTTTCCGGACTCGGAATGTTTTCATTAGCCCTTTATAAGGAATATAAAAAACCCATTTCTTTCTGTTAAATTTTGGGTGTGCGCAAATAAAGTTAGAATTGTTAATCAACTAGGTAATACTAGAGTATTAAAAGCATTCTTATTTTGTGCCTGATTCATAGCTAATTTTTACCTTGGAGTTTGAATTTCGTGCTTTTTTTGGTGTGACACATGGCATGTGAGAGCTTTGTTTTAATAACTGTAGCTATAAATATTATGGACTTAATATTTCCTGAAAGGTAGGTATGAATGCAGATAATGCATACACAAGCTCACTCTGAAACTCAGGTTTTGCCACTAAGTTACTAGATCTTGAAGTCATTGTGGAATCCAGCACCATTTTTAATGGAAGTGTACTTGCTTGAGCAGCCTGGTGTATGAGCAAATTATTTAGGTGAACACCTTTTAAAATAGCCTCAGGAGAAAATAATAGCATTTAATCACTTCACTATATTCCAGATCCATCAGTTGTTCCTGACGACTACTTGAAATTCCCCAAAACTAAACAGTGGGAGAAAAGTCTTATAACTAGGTGGAAGAAGTTGCTGACATCTAAAACACCAACACATGTATATTTGTTAAAAGTATCTTAAAAAAAATGGAGTACCTTAAGTATAAAAAGGCATTTTGTGCTACACATTCAAATTTTATGGAGTTACCACACTGTCTTTTAGAAACACAAGAAGGAAAAAATAGAAAGACTGGAAAGTATGTTTTAAATGATGAATTAACTAAACAAATCATTGTCTCATATTAATGACTGGGAACTATTTAAGTCCTTTAAACTTCTGATCCCCAAAACTCATCACAGATGGTATGGCTGGGGGATAGAGATTTCCTTCAGCAGTCTTTAATTAAACTCAATGTTGGGTATCCTCTTCACTAAGGCTTATGAGTGGGATTCTCCTCAGCTTTATTCTTTGTTATCTACTTCATTTAACGTAGAACTTGAATGCATTGTTAGTGACAAGTCCTGTAAGACACTTCTGTTTTGATATAAAAGGCCACATTGACATTTCTCAGGCAAACGTGACTAAGAATTTTGAGCAATATGATGACATTTAAATGCATATATTTTAGGTACTAGCGGTACAGGAAGAATTCTTTTCTACTCTTAAAGTGAATTTCTTCCTGGTAGTGAAGAACTGAAAGGATGAGGAAAGCAGCTGGTTCCATTCTAACCTCATAATAAGGAACAGTCCTATGTAGACTTTTGTGTAATTGGAAAGTTCTTGTCTATTCTGCAATTTCAGGACACGTGTAACGTTTTCATAACAATCTGATAATTTAGAGAAGCAGTTTTATTTTTCCTTCTAATGTTCAGCTTCTTTGGTTGTAAAAATGACAGGTGTTATTATTGTGCCAGTTTGTTTATTTAATGAGCCTGGGAGGAATTATCCCAGTAAAAGGGTGAGCTTGCCCTGGACATGATGACTTCTGTCCATATTCCCTCCTATAAATTGCCCAAATTTCAAAGTCTATCGTTTATCCTGGTGCCTGACTGGATTTTTTTTGTGGCATCTGTAAGCTGAAGCAACAACTACTGTATTTGGGCATAGCAGAAGAGGGAAGATCAATGGTACAGGAGAAACGTCATGCCATTTTTTGTCTGCATCAAACCAGTATCCCTTCCAACTCTGCTAGAACCAGAAGAATCATATTCTTAAGGTGACATTACTTTTCTGAGTAATATGTGTTCACATTTATAGACGCAAGTGTCTAAAAAAAAAGGTGTGATTTTTATTTTGTTATTACTTAGGGTTGTTAAGAAAGAAATACTCATACTTCAACTCTAGTTGCCAATATTTGCATTTTGGTAAAAAGTAAGTTTGAGGAAAATCTCTTTTTAATGCTGTGCAACAGGATAATGGCAAACAGCTGCTAGGTCACGCTCTCTTGAAATAACAGACTTTAAAATTTATTGTAAATAGCAGTAAATAAGCAGTACTTAGCCTTGTTTTCAGTAAAAAATAACAAAATAATGAGTGTTTGAAAATTAATCTCTGTGCAGTAGGAGACAACAGCTTTGTTCCTCGTGAATATGCACTTAGAATGTAAAGAGCTTTTTAAAAAGTGTTGCAGGGGAAAATGAGTAAAAGCCTATTATCTGTCAGGATAAATTAAGCATAAGGAACAAAGGGAGCTTGAAATAATTTTCTCAAGCAAAGATCTCTAGGGCTACCTCTATACTCCTGTCTCTCTGTAGTACTTATAGATAAGTCTTATGTAGATGGAATCATTCAGCCAGAAAAATATTTTCTGTTTCTTCTAAGAGAAAAGGTATTTCTGCTATTAATGGATGCTTAAACTTTATACATACAAAGCATCATTCTTAATTTTGATTTCTACAGTTAATAGAAACTTTGTGAAGTAAACTAATTGAACCGTGGGTACATGTAAGCCTTGAGAAAGGGTTCAGGGAGCCGCGAGCTGGTTGATACCTCCCTGGAGATACCAGCTCAGGTCCTGTAAGACCCACCATGTTTGTGCAGCATCCCTGCTGGGTAGGAGACCTGCCTTTCCATGCCCAAGAGCGCAGGACATTCAGATCCCCTACCTTCTGTTGAACTAGTTTCTGCTTTTTGAACATGTCATGTTATCTTGAATTTAATCCAATTTAGGCAACTGATATGCGATACTGAAAAGGTAGTAGATTCAAAATAAATCTTTAAAGAATGCAGTTCCAGTTTGAAAACCTTTAAGATGCTTAAGAAAATACTTCTATTTCTCTAGTGTCCTGATAGTAACCAAAAAAAAAAAATCTGTGAAAGCTAGATTAGATCTTAGAAAAGAATGTTGTCTTTTTCCTGATTTAATTAAATATCTGTAATATGCAGTTAGAACATCATGTTCTGATGTGTTCTGGCATACTGGTTTCACTGTGCTTTGAATAGAAATAATTTTTGTGTCATTAAATACATAAGTGGTGTAATTCAATAGTAACAGAAGCTAAACATGAAAAACCTTTGTTAGCCTGTAGTTTTACATGTTCTTAACACATAAAAATGAGATATTAAAAACTGGCAGTCTAAAATAACACACTTTGAAAAAGTGTTGTTTTGGGGTTTTTTTTCCATATTTGTTCCTTTACAGGTGCATTTGGATATTTCAGAAAATATTTCTTTCAGCATTGGGATGGAAGAACTAACTAGGATCAAGAAATTTGCAAGGGAAGCAAAAAATGAAAATATTTTGGTTTATGGTCTCCTTATCCAATATAAGGTATGTAATTCTATACGCAAATGATCTACTTTTGTGATTTATGTGATTCATGATAGAATCTTCATTTAAAACAAAATCAAAGGGAAATATTACATGAAAAAGATTTACTGGGAAGATTCTTGCCTGTTCGTGTTCAAAATTCAAAAGAGCCTCTAGTTATAGGCAAAAATGCAAGCATTTTGATTAGAGAGGAATAAATGGTAAAGATTTTTTAGAAGCATGTGAAAATGTCAGGGCCCCTTGCCCCCCCCTTTTTTTTCTGCTTTGAAACTTGCTTTTTGCAGCATTAAAAAAGTAAAAAATAGTACATTTGATCAGTGAATTTTACGTTCCCCATCAAAACAGTGTTTGGTATTCAGGTTACAGAAAGAGCATGGCATATAGGCGATGAAACAAACAGCGTCCATGTCTGCAATAGCAGAAAATTGCCTCAGCTGGAGACAAAAAGAGTTAGCACTCCAGCATCCTTTGTACTCGCAAAATCTATGCATGGGAAACATGCTCTGCCAACCAGAAATGTGGGCTGCCTTGCCTTCATTGCAGACAGAGGTTTTGCAGCTCCAGAACTTTCTTAGTCAACAGCGGAGGAAGAAGTAAGTTAGATATTGTCCTGCTTTGGGCTGGGATAGAGTTAATTTTATTCCTACTAGCTGTTATAGTGCTGCGTTTTTGGACTTAGAATGAGAAGAATGTTGATAACACACCAGTGTTTGGTTCGTTCCTAAGCAATGTTTATACCAAGTCACGAACTTTTGAGCCAGGAGGCAGGAGATGCACAAGAAGCTGAGAGAGGGCACAGCCAGGACAGCTGACCAAGACTGGCCAAAGAGATATTCCATACCATACCATATGACATCATGCTCAGTATATAAGCTGAGGGAAGAAGAAGGAAGGGAGTTATGGGGTTTGTCTTCCCAAGTAACCATTATGCATGGTGGTATACAACTGTTTACAGTCTTTTTTTCTGGTACTATCAAACCCCACTTTTCCAGGGTGAATTCTGGCTTTCTTTGGTAAAAATAATTTGAATTGCTCTTGAAACATAAGTTGAAGAGGTCACACTAGCATGTTATCATGGTAAAAATTAACATTGCAAATATTGCTTTGGTATAAGTAATCTTTTTCCTTGTAAACTTCATTGGTTGTTTTTTACAATTTTTATACGACAGTGGATCCAATATACATATGTTGATAACAATAGTTAATAAACATGTCTGGAAAAAAGGAAACGCTTTTATAATCTGCAGAGGAGTTTTGTGAACATGGCACCAAAACATTTTGTCACTAACAGACATGTAAAACAACAATATGAGATCTGAATGGAAATTCTTGATCCTTGGTGTTAAGAGAATTGCAGCAGAACATTGCCTTCATTTTTTGAAAATGAAAAGCTCGAATGCTTATGGAGGGTCACTGCAGACAGAAAGTCATCATTTATTAGCATGGAAAAAGTATTATATAGAGTAAAACACTTTGCAAAATGAGTAAATGACTTCTAGCTCTCTTCTTTTAAAATGGCTTTAAAACAAGTCCTGCTCACAAAGATGGGGGTATAGTCCTGAGTTCCTAATTGTCAGTGTTTTGATAGATGACTGCCAAATAGGTTATACAGATCGCGTGTGTATATATGTGATATATGTATCAAGTTTTCTTTTTATTGCAAATCTACAAAGAACGTAATTGTTTCTAGGTGAGAACCTATGGAAAGACTTGACGTATGAATCTAGAAATGACAAAACCCAAACTTTATTGCTGGTCTGGGGAGAGTGAGAGGGGGCACTGTGAACAAAAGCAATTTGTTAAGTGAAAAGACATCTTTAAAACTTTGCATTTATTTATTTATTTATTTTTGAATTCCAAAGCATGATTTGAGAGTCACCAAGGTATTTTACTTTTAGCACAACCCATTAGCTAGTAGAAGGATCCGTAGGTGAATTCCACGCTTGAGGATGGAAAGGTGAATCTCATACAGGCATGATGGGGGGTCCAGAGGAAGTGGAAACACAAAAAGCACCTGCTGCTGTAATTTAGGATACTCAGCCTGTTACCGCAATAATGTCTGTCAGTAGTGAGTTTCCAGAAGTCCCTGAAAGCTATAGTTTATTTCAGGAAAAGTGATGACAGATTACTTCACAGAACTTTCCTCTATCTGACAGATTGTATCATCACTACCAGACATGAACAGTTGATATACACAATTTTACTAATTCAAAAACAGGGATGAAATGTAAGGGATGAAGAATACGTTGAGACACATGACCATGATAATACTGAGGTGAAATTATGTCTATAAGGGTAATACGATTAAGTAGGTGTGATGATACGTTGATATAAAAGAACATAAGGGGACTCTTTAACATTCTGTATTAGAAAAGTACATCTGTTGAAATATTTTTTGAGAGTGCATGAACCAATGCAGGCACGTCACAAGAAGAGCCAGAGGCCACAAATGCATTTGCAAAGAGCAAGTTTTATTTTAGTTACCTCTCTACTGGGGGATCTCTGAAAGAGCATCTAATCTCCCAGGCAGAGGTGACACAAGCGGGGACGCAGGTGTTTGTAAGTTCAGCCCTGCTGAAGATCACTGGGCCTGCTGAGCTCGCCTGTATTTCAAGGCTTCAGGCAGGCGCAGCCTCTCGCACTTTCTCACAACAAAGCAGGAATCTCAGGCACAATGATAAGGTGCCTTAGAGTTTCTCACAGGCCTATATTATCTAACACAGAAGTTCTACTTGTCAAGCACACAAGGTCGGTAAAACAATTAGTGTGATGTATGTGTTTTTTCTACACCACAGCTGCAAGTCGCTTGAGCATATTTACATTTAACCTCCTCGCCATTCTTGCACAAATTCCCATATAGAGAGATATAACTTTTTAATGTTTTGGAAATGGAAGTGAAATGTTTTTGGAACCTTGGAGTACATTTTTGACAGTACTGGAGGATGTATGAAGGCATAAAAAAAATATATCTTCATTTTCAATTTATAAATGCAGTGTTTATTTGGTATTTAGGAAAAAGATATAAGTACTTCTATAAATATTTGATACTCCAAGAAGTTAATCAGGGAAATTAGAGGAAAAGTCTTTGGTATTCTTTATAAATGACCTGCTTGGTACCTTCCATTTGCTCGAAATGGGTTCATGGTCACAGCTTGTACACAGCTATTTCTCTTACAAACATCATGCATGGGATACCAAATTACTGATATTGATACAAAGATTGGATCCACTTCATAACAGCTCTAGTTTGCATCCTGAAAAGATTGTCGATTTGAGTTTCATTTATCAAAATATTTTTAAAGACAGTTCTTTTCTAAAACAGTTCCACATGTTAGAAATGGTTTATATATTCCAAACAAAGAGCGTAAAACAGTATTCAGTAAGTTCCAGTGTCTGAACCTTGGAGTTAACTTTTGAGGGTTTTTCAGATGATTTGAAGGAAATAGTTGATAAGCAAGGTGAATTAAAAATAGGGAGAAAAATCAGTTTTTTTAATGGGAGATGTAACTGGCATATGTTGATGACAATGTTAGTAAAATTCCAGCCGTTTTGATTTAATGAGTACTTTACCTTGAAAATAGAAATGACTGGTGTGGTATTATTATATATTACAAAAAGAAAATTTTTTAATAGTAGTTAGTCTAGTAGAGTGCAGTGCAAAACAGCCCATTCTGAATATTGGGGGAAAAGCTATAAAAAGAAGCCAAGGTATCCTTAAAGAAAGTAAGTTTTACTTACAAGAGATATTAATAATTGCTAGGAAGCCAAAAAATACAAAAGGTAACGTCAAGGCCCTGCATCCAAACAGGGCTGGAAATAAATTAAGCTCGAAAGCATTAGTTTATGTCATTCAAACTACACGATTTGGGAGGGAACCTCAGTTGCATGCAGTAGTTATTTGTCGATCAGTGTTCTAAGGAATGGAACAATACTGAACTTTGCCTTGATCTCACAAACACATATTATTCTCTTTAAACATATCCTAGGTAGTTAATGGTTTTATACTTTAATATGACAGTAGTGTTTTTATTAAATACTAATTTGTCTATTTACTACTGTTATCCCTTTTAAAATAATAATGTCATATGGCTGAATTAAAAACAAAAAATAGTCAACAGACATAAAAAGAAAATATAAGCAGCGTTTTCTAATACGGGAGCAAATTCAGAAGCTTGTAAAGGTTGCAATAATAAAATCTCGGTCTAGAAGTTTCGGTAATAACTTTGCTACTTTTCACAGAGAATAAAAAAGAACAGTTATCATGCAAAATTATGCATGCATGGATGGACACAGGAAGCCACAGAAAGCTTTAAGATATGAAAGTAATGCTGATATATTTGATTATAGAACTATGTTAATTTCAACTAATCCCACTTCAGAGAAGCAGTGACAGAATGTCAGGTCCCAACACAAGTGTGTGCCCAGGCTTGCTGTGGGGTAAGGTGGCCCCAAGTACTTTTGCATCTGAAATGGCTATTTGATTGAGACAAAGAAACTACACTGAAAACCAGAAGAGTCACAACCCATACACAAAAAAGGACAAATGACGCAATAGAATAATTGTTATGGAGCTGCTTGAAACTAAAAGGAAACTGAAGTGTGGATGATTTCTTATATAAAGACACTGGATATTTATTGTAGTCTTTAAGAATTTTTGAAGATAAGAGGCCCATCTACAGCATGCTTGATGGCTTAAGAAATACTTAGAGTGCTAGAAGTGTTTTCTGTCTGGTTTGGTAAATCAAAAAGGTGAATGTTTATGGTTTCTTTTTCTTGAAAGATCCCTTAAAAATAGTATTATGTGCAGACATTAAGGCAGTGGTTCTCAAAATAGGGATCACAGCCCCAAATGGGATCATCCAAGTGGCAAAGCAGAACGTGGTTTGGCAACCAGTAGTGAGATGATGAGACTGAAGGGCAAATGAACTAAAATCACAAACTAAAACTTTGATAACTTGTTGAAAATAAATGAGCCATGCCCTACATGACCCCTGCATGCTGCTTAATTCGTTTAATAATCAGCACAGAATTGGTCAAATGATTGCAGTCTGATTAGAATGATTGGGATGCTGTCTGGAGACCTCTCTCCTCTCAAGATGACACTTTTTTAATTTCAGCTGCAATGACATAATAGACTGTAATGAATCTGAAAACATACATCTATTAATAGAAGTCCTTAAGGCCAAGTAATTACTGTTTGGTATTTTCAAGAGCCAGAAACTCAGCTTTTAAGTAGTATGATCTTATGGACTATTCACTCTTTCATCAAGGAAAATTGGGCAATTGACTGATGAGCCAGAGTGATCTCGCTTGCACAGAGTGTGGGACAAGAGAGGGAAACCAAATCTGTTTTGAAACTTTCTATATGAGTAACCTCATACAAATCAGCATCTGTAAACTTATTAATACAAACACCTAGCAAGTCATTCACCAAAAAAACCCAGTGATTTATACTTAAGGAGGCTGGACACTGTTTTATCCTTAATTATTACCACTGTCTGCAATCAGTCATGGCTGCATATTTTGCAATGGATAGTACTGTTATGATGAAAAAGGTTTACAACACTGACTTCTAAAATAAAGCTACAAGTAACTCTTGATAGAATTTTCAGTGAATAAAAGATACAGAACTGGGGACTCATAACTTGATACTCAGGAAATCAAGCATAAAACTATCCCTTTCCCTTGGGAATGGCTCACACAAAAATTGTAAGATTGCTCATAAAGAACAATATTCTGAATGGGCCATATCACCTTTTAATGCCCCCAAAAGATGGTAGTAAAATTTATGGAATAAAATATTTATAGGTGATATTTTTGCATACATCAATTTTCAGGTCTTAAGTAATTTCAGTAATATTTAGTTTATCTTCATATTTGAATTTTGCAGTTGGGTGGAGATTACTTGAAGCAGTTTCATTTGCAAAAAGAATATACTTTCACAGGGAAGAATCATTGTGCTCCATCAGTATTTTCACACACACGAACAATTACGGACAGGTGTACACACTGCAGCAGGTGGCTGAGCTGCAGGAGGTATGAGGAAGCTGTGGAACATCAGGGAGGCTGAGAAGGAGTTAGATGGCTGGTTCCAGGCACAGCCTGCAATGGACAAACAGCCAAAAACTCCCCCTCCAGCACAGACAGAAGGGACAGGGGCCAGTCATGCAGGAAAATGGGAGCTTGTAATGGCAAGGACCAGCAGGAGGAAGAGACTTCCCATGAAGCCTGAGGTGCCCCTGCAGAACCACTTCACCGCTCTGCAGACTGAAGAGGAAAGACCCGTCACATCAGCAGATACGCTGAAGTAAGGCAGTCTGATATGCTCCCTGTGTAACAACCAGCATAACCAAGAAAAAGCAACAGGTGATAGTGGTAGGCACTAGGGAAAATGTGGGCTCTCTTCAAAAGGAAATGGGATACGTGGTTACCCAGGATGTGGAGGCTGAGGTTCTCAATGACTTTTTTGCCTCAGTCTTCAACAGCACGTGCTCTAGCCACACTGCCCAAGCCACAGAAGGCAAAGGCAGGGACTGGAGAAATGAAGAACCATCAGGATCAAGACCATCTAAGGAACCTGAAGGTCTACATGTCCATGGGACCTGATGAGATGCTTCTGTGGGTCCTAAAGGAACTTGCGGATGAAGTTGCGAAGCCACTGTCCATCATATTTGGGAAGTCGTGGCAGTCCGGTGTAGTTCCCACTGACTGGAAAAGGGGAAACACAACCTTCATTTTTAAAAAGGGAAAAGAGGAAGACCCAGGGAACTACAAGCCAGTCAGTTCCACCTCTGTGCCTAGCAAGATCATGGAGTGGATCTCCTGGAAACTATGCTAAGGCACATGGAAAATAAGGAGGTGGTTGCTGACAGCCAACATGGCGTCACTAAGGGCAACTTCTGCCTGACAAATTTGGTGGCCTCCTACGACAGGGTTACAGCATTGGTAGATAAGGGAAGAGCAAGTGACATCATCTACTGGGACTTGTGCAAAGCATTTGACAGTGTCGTGCACAACGTTCTTGTCTCTAAATTGAAGAACCATGGATTCAACAAATGGGCCACTTGGTGGATAAGGAACTGGCTGGATGGTTGCACTCAAAGAGTTGTCACCAATGGCTTCATGTCCAAGTGCAGACCAGTGATGAATGATGTTCTGCAGGGGTCAGTATCGCATCTAGCGCTGTTTAACGTATTTGTCAGCGACATGGACAGCGGGACTGAGTGCACCTTCATCAAGTTTGCCGACGACACCAAGCTGTGTGGTGCAGTCGACATGCTTGAGGGAAGGGATGCCAGATGCCATCCAGAGGGACCCCGACAGGCTTGAGAAGTGGGCTGAGGTGAACCTCATGAAGTTCAACAAGGCCAAGTGCAAGGTCCTGCACGTGGGTCAGGACAATCCCAAACACAACTACAGGCTGGGTGGAGAATTCATTGACAGCAGCCCTGAGGAGAATGACTTGGGAGTGTTGGTTGATGGGAAGCTCAATATGAGCCAGCAATGTGCACTTGCAGCCCAGAAAGCCAACAATATCCTGGCCTGCATGAAAAGTGTAACCAGCAGGCCGAGGGAGGTGATTCTCCCCCTCTACTCCACTCTGGTGAGACCCTGCCTTGAGTACTGTGTTCAGCTCTGGGGACCCCAACATAAGAAGGACATGGACCTGTTGGAGCAAGTCCAGAGAAGGGTCATGAAGGTGATCAGAGGGCTGGAATGCCTCTCCTATGAAGACAGGCTGAGAGAGCTGGGGTTGTTCAGTGTGGAGAAGGGAGGGCTCTGAGGAGACCTTATTGTCACCTTTCAGTACTTAAAAGGGGCCAACAAGAAACTGGAGAGGGATGTTTTACAAGGGCATGTATTGATAGGACAAGGCGTAATGGCTTTAAACTGAAAGAGGGTAGATTTAGATTAGATATAAGGAGGAAATTCTTCACCATGAGTGTGGTGAGGCACTGCAACAGGTTGCCCAGAGAACTCGTGGATGCCCCATCTCCCTGGAATTGTTCAAGGCCAGGTTGGATGGGGCTTTGAGCAACCTGGTCTAGTGGAAGGTGTCTCTGCCCCTGGCAGGGAGATTGGAACAAGGTAATCTTTAAGGTCCCTTCCAACCCAAACCATTCTATGATTCTGTGATGACATTATGACCCATCTTGATAGTTTTGTCTTTGATTTTGTTTTGAAATCTCCAACAGCTCATCATTCATTCATGTATTTTACCCTGTAAATATGTGGAAATCTTAACAGGCTTTGCTCAAAACTGTGCGATCAAAAACATTGGTCCATCTGGTTGATTTGATCATCAGAATTTTTTGTCTGTCAGACTTGCTCACATGAAAGCACATTTACAGGAACTTCTGAAAATAGCACAGTTTTTAAATAGAGATTTAGTCATACTGTTTGGAACAACTGCCTGTTAGCACAACGTGTTTCTATATTTTTACATTTTAGTATCAAGATTGTTGGAGAGTTCTCTTAAGTTTTCTGTCAATGAAATATTTATATTACTTAACTACAGAAAATCTGTTATAAATTTAATGTTTGAAAGCTACAAAGCTCAGTAATTCTAAAGAAATACTTCTATGTGTGAATATTTTTTCTGCTATGTAATACATACAGAAATAATAAACTGGCTATGTGGCTCTTTATTTTGAACTGAAATCTGTTTGACCAAACCAGCCTTCTGCATCTGATTTGCACCATTCAAAGCATGTCAAGAAACTTAAAAAGGTCACGTCTCTGGAACATTAGTCAATTAAGAAATCTATTAATTCAAAGTTTACCAAAATGTTGGTTAAGCTTTGGGCTTTGAGTCAGGAAAGATCATAAACAGCTGAGTGTTAAATTATTTAATGCAAAACCTGGAAAAGTCACTTTTGCTTGTAACACTCTGGTGTGTGCTGTTGTGGGAACCACTGCTGCTTGCCTCTACTGCCGCTGATTTTAGCAGGCATCCTCAAGCCTGAGACTGGATCACATCGATCAAAAAATGGTTACCATTATTCTTTTTTCCAGGGTTTTACTGTGTCTACCTTAAATGCATGCATATGTGCTCTTATATTTGCTTGCTCATTTTCTCTCACTGTCTTTTTCTCTGTTTTTCTCTCTCCCTTGCCTTTCCTGGTTTCCTTTTCCTCCTCTCCTAGCCAAAACAGGTAATAAATTAGTGGATTTATTAAAACTGTGCAACTTTACTAAAGGCACTCAGATGAAGCATTTTCACAAACTAACTTCACAGTGTAGTACCAAATTCCCAGTTTGATGAATACGAGCTTTTTAGAAAAATAATTGGTAACCTTTTGGGTTTTCATGAAATAACTGTATACGCTTCTATCAGAGAAAGGTCGGAAAGTTGTTCAATTTGTCTCTGCTGTTACACCTTCTAGGAGTTTAACGACCTGCATGGAAAATGACGAGATTAATGTTTTATTCCTTTTACACATGACCTTTTTAGACTTATTTCAGCTATTGAAGTTATAATTGGAGAAATCAGAGTTCTCCCATCACCTTGTCAGCCAAAATATTAGGGGATGTATACTTATCTTAAAAGTCATATCTTCATAAAATGGTCTTTAAACTTCCTTGCTTTTATAGCCCAGTTCAGCCATTCTGGCAACGGTAGTCGGTAAAAGTTGCCAATTTTTTCTTTTGTGGATATTTTAATTGTATAAAATATATTACTCTAGAATAGCTTAATAGCATGGAGTGGAATTTTTGGGAACAAATGGATTGGAAAGGTGAAATGCCAAGTTCTCTAGAGGAAAGGAAAATGTAATATACAATACAGCAACTTAGAAAAGTATGTATGTATTAATTATGCTAGATACTTTAATGTGATAGAAAATAAACATTGAATTGGAACCATTTTCAAAAACAAATACCATAAGCATCAAATCCGAGTTTTATCTTCAGATCTGTTAGTATGAGTTATTCTGAATTTTTTTCCATCTTATGGAAGCTTTGATGTTGACCTGCTATCTCTCAATGGAAACATATAAACATTTAAGATGAAAGGATATTGACACAAAATTTTGTTTGCAAACAAACTGCTTTTAACTTCTTTTTTTCCATTGCTAGCTTGCCTAACAGAAACCTGTGAAGTCTATTGTATCTGTTTATGGACAGTTGCACTTTTGAATTGTTAGTGCTGCAATTCTTGGCTTAAAGCAGTGCTGGTACTCCTTGTACTCTTTTACTATTTAAACTGGCCATCAAAAATTAGTCTTCTCACCTTGCTTCCATACTATCTCCTAGCGGTCTCATTTAGCAGGTAACCAAAATACTCACCTATAGAGATGAGCACATCTGTTTTTTCTGGCTTAGCTCCACATATGTAAAACAACAATGAAAAGGAAGCTTATTAAAATTGTCATGCGTGCTTAAGAGGCATTTTGAAAATGCTACCAGCTCTCTGTTGTGTTAGTTTCCTAATGATATACTGTATTTTCGATGCGCATTTTTAGCAAAAAAATATGGCTGAAATTTTTCACATAACTTTTTCCAGTTTCAAAGCAAAGTTTGGTTTTATAGCTGAAGTATTAAACAACTCTGAAAATAGGATTTTATCCAGTCAGTGCTAGCTTGGCCGGTAATATAGATGTTGATCAATATTTTACAGTAGAGTTGTCTTCTCTGAAAAGAAGTGTTCTCTGTTGCCTAATGGGTTTTGTATTTAATCATATGACAAAGATCTGTAACATTCCTGTGGAATTTAGGTTTCTACAGGCAAAGATCAGTAATTTCTGCTCCATTAATTTACTTGTATCCAATGATAAAGATAACAGTTGTGCTTTAATATTTTTTTTGCCGTGCCATGTAACTTCTCCCTTCAACCATATAACTTCCTCAGTTTGTAGCACATTTTCATCACTGTATTTGACCAGGAAAACTTAAGAAGTTCTTCAGCCATTTAAGCGCAAGAAGAAATCCCTATCGAGCTGTACATTGTTAGTAACTGAAACCATTCTGTGGCTTTTGCTGCCGTCCTCAAGGTATGGTAGCTCCTAAAATTTGTGTAGCAGAGGCAACAGCCATCGACTCTATTTTGGAAATATTAATTTCCACTTGTACCTCCTTCTGCTGTTTACAAGCAGGAATCAAGTAATCCAACTCCATGCTGATTCTTGGGGATTTCTTTACAGGGACTGGAAGCAGGGCTTGATGTTTCTGTAGGGATTTGAGATACTAAGCCCTAAAACTTATTCGTTGCTTATCTCAGATTGTTCATATGAAAGTCATCCATTATGGAACAAACCCAGTGCTGAAATATATAAAAATAATATATGATATTACACGTTATGGCAAAAGCCCTATAATGTCAAGAATGAAAAATATCCTTCGCTCCCCAGCCTGTGCACAGCCTTTAAGTCCTAGTGAACTCTTAAGAATTATTTGAGAAGACAGAAATAAAACATCATGGACATTTTGGATTGAAAATATCAGAAAAGCCATAACTTTTATAGTTTATTTGAAATAAAGACCATTTTCTCAGTGTAACTGTGATAGAAACAGTAGGAAATTATAAACCTGCTTTTGCTACTCTAGATCTTTCCCAACATGTATTTTCTATTGTCCTCAAATGAGACTTCTTCTCTTTTTGATTCTGGGTTTGAAGAAATGTGAATTAATCTAGCCCCTATTTACTTTATTTTGTTATGCTAAAGCTGAGTTTCTTGACTGCAATAGAATTTTTCTTTGAACGAAAGATGCATCTTCACATAGGATGAGTGAGAGCTTTCCTTTTCATACATTACTTCTGCAGCTACTTAAGAATGTTTCTTTTAATACAACTAACAACACTCATATAACCTTTGTTACATTCAAAAATGCAGTTAAAAAATTGGCAAAGCTACAGCATCAAGAAAATAGAACTTGAAGAGCGTGTCTGACACTGAGTTGAAACCCCTGCTTCCTAGTCTTGCATTATTTTCAGTAACCAGCCAAGTGCTCTTCCAAAATGAGCTGGATTTTTCTGCGTCTCTCATTTTTATGGGAAGACCGGTTGTATTTTATCTCTTTCTGCATTCACAGTGCAGTCATATCCTTCTCAGAATTATTTTTATAGAATATAGAGTGCAAGCTCTTCCATCCTCCCTTTGTGTGATACCTGTGTATCTTAGTAGCTCCTTGGTGCACTTGAACCTTCTTGAGATTTGTGTGAACTGTGTCGCTTACCCATCTCATATGGAAGTACCTGTCCTGATACATCCCAGGTTTGGGGTTTATTATGCTATCATTTATTACCATCAAAGATGGCCATAATGGATCAGATCAGAAGCCTGTCCAGGCCATTTTTCTTGTGTCCAACAGTAGCTGTAAGGAAATGCCTAGGAGAGAACCACATCAGGGCAAGCATATATGATGTCCCCTAATTCTCTTCCTATACTCATTTATTGTTAAGTATTTCCTGAGATAGAGCTATTTTCTATGGAAGTATTAGACTTGAACAGATTTCTCTTTCAAGCTCTTGTCTAGTCCCCTGAGGTCCATGTAAACTTTTAGCATCCCCTGCATGCCCTAATGAACAACTACATAGGCTGGAAAACAGAGAGAGAGATGGGTCTTCACAAAGTAGTGTCCTAATTGCAAGGTCTTACTTCTGAAGTAATAATGGTCTGGTGAGATCTCATAATTTAAAATGCAAAATACATATGCATTCTTTTATAATCATCTGTATTAAGTTTCATTTACCATTTTATTGCCTATTTACTCAGTTTATAATGGTCTTTCTGCACTTAATTTCAGTCAGCCCTACCCTAATGAACTTTTTATCATAAGCAAACTTGTATTATTGCTTAGTCATTTGTCTAGTTTGTTTATGAACGTGTTAAACAACATAGATCCTATATCAAATCCCACCTGAACTATGCAGGTTCTGTTCTGAGAGCAAGTTCTGTCTTTTGAGCAAGTATGGATCCACGTCAGGACTTCTGTCTTGCATCATGGCACCTTAGTTTTCTTAAAACCTTTTGTTGAAGGTCATGGAAATACCAGTAAAGTCAATCAACTGTCACCAACTCTTTTGAAGAAATCCAGTAAGATTGCAAAGTAAAACTTCAAAAGAAAAACACATTAACTCTACCATCATCTTTAACTCGCTGTCCACTATTAATATCTGGTGTTTCATTTCTTGTTAAATTGCCTGGCACAGGCTTAAGACTTTCTATCCTACAGTTATCTGTATCTTTCCATATTGTTCTTGTCTTAAATTGGCAACTACTACCACCCAGTTGTGCCTACTAAGGCAATTTTCAAACTAGCGATTATGCATCAAT
This sequence comes from Caloenas nicobarica, assembly GCF_036013445.1. Classification (NCBI taxonomy): domain Eukaryota; kingdom Metazoa; phylum Chordata; class Aves; order Columbiformes; family Columbidae; genus Caloenas; species Caloenas nicobarica. The sequence continues at coordinate 31,771,735 of NC_088246.1, read as the reverse complement.
GTTAGGAGCTGAACATCAGAACTGTTGAGTGAATGCCATCTAGTCCTAAGGATTCGTTCCATTCCTCTCTTTCATTTCTTACATACCTCTTCTACAGTTAACTGCAGTTTTACAGGTTATTTGGCTGTTAACAAAGAGGAGATCCAGCACGTGAATTTCCCCACACCACTTTGAGAATTAATTTAGTTTCCCTTCAATAGTGGTGTCTTTCCTGGGTGCTCACTGTACACACTGACCATCAGGTGGCTCTACAGACTCTCTGGCAGGCTTCCTCTATCTGATGTCTGTGAGGAAAGATTTATTTTTGGTTTTGATTATTTTTGCTAGTTGTTCTCGAATTTTTTTGGTTTGTTTTTATTTGTCTTACTGTGTTTTCATATTTACTATGCCAAAAATTATGATTCTCTCTAGTTTTTCTATCTGGGCATGCCTCCATATTTTTGAAGGATGCCTTGTTGTTCTTCCAACCTTTCTTACCCTGCTGTTTTACCATACCACCCTCTTTCTGCCCTGCCTTGAGCCTTCTCCCCAGGCAGCATCCATTGGCCTTGTGCTTTCAATGTGGTCATCCTTAGGAGCATCCGTATTTCCTGTGAGGATTTTATTATCTTAGTTACTCATTTACCTTATTTTCAACAAGTTTCCTCAATTTTTCAGTATGTAGTTTTCATTTCTGTCCCATTGTCATTTTATGTTTAGTATATGTAATCCAGGCTCTTCCCCTTAGCTTTGACCCATTCTGTGACATGTCTGCATTCTAAATTCAAAATGTCATATGAAACATTGTTCTTGTGTCGGTTTGATTTCTTTCCTCTCTCTTCCCCAACATCTGCAATTTGTTCTGTCTTGTTTTCTCCCTCAGTCTGTGATGGTGACCTCCTCTTTCTTGGCTTTTGGTCCTGACTCTTTCAGAAACCAGAATCTTCACGCTTGTAGATCTAGCTGCACAATCTGATTCTTGTTGCAAGATTTCTTATATTTTGACCTGTTTCTTTTCTGTTTACTGGGACAGGAAACTTATCCTTCAATTCTGTTTCTCTCGTTATCTTTTTTCTTTCTGCTTTGTCTCTGTTGCCCTATGCCTCTATGGATCTTCCTGCTCCTATTGTGGCTCATCACCCTGGGTTTGTTATTCAGCAAATGTTGGCAAATCTTGTCCTATCTGGACAGACTGTTTTCTGCTTTCTTCAGCTGTGACCTCAAGTCCTAGGTAAATCTTGCCTTCGAGATTTCTAGCACAACATATTTCGTGCACACTGTCTTTCAGGTTCAGTGTGTGATTCTTTTTGCTATGTGAGTATTGTTTTCAGCTCCTGCATATCTATATAGAGAAATGAAGGTACATTCTCGTGCAAGCTCCCCAGATGTCTGTGAACCGTTCCTAGCTTGCTCTTGTGCCCTTGTCAGCCATGGTCTCTCATTTAGCCACTTGCCTCACGTTATCTATTCAGTTACTGTGTTCAAAGGTGCAAATGTACCTTTGCTCCTTCAGGGTTCCTTACCCACATTTGCACCAAGCACCTCATAGACCTTGCTACAAGCAGCATCTAAACCAACCATCAAGCAAGAAGCAAGCAAAGAAATTCACTTGGAGCCAATAAATACGTGTTGTTTCTCTTCACCAAGGATAAGGCTAGAAGAATCTCTTAGTGCGTTCTTCTGCTTGCTTCTGGTTGCTGAGAGCTATTTACTTTTTAACATTTAAGAGATAACAGGAGCAAATCTTGTGCCAGCTTCATCTCCCTAATGTTAAGTCTCTAAACATTTCATCTAAATATGTTTTGGAGCATCTGGGTATGAAGATATGTTCATATCTGAAGACAGCATGAGATACATAGCATTTGAAGTTAGATTAAACTCAACAGTGAAAATTCTCTTAAGACATGAAAATGCATGAATTTAGGATTAGCAGAGGTAGAATGAGGTATTTTTACATTTTATTTAAAAAAATACTGTCACTCAGAGGACAGGTATGTCATAGGAAACCTCTATAGGTAGTGATTTTTGTCTGAATTTTGTTGTGAAGTAATTTCTGAAAGTTAGTTTCCTATTGTATGCTTGGATTGAAAAAAGGAGGAAAATGTCATCATTATAGAGTTTCCAGCATTTGCAGTCTGCACTAATTATATTCGCTTTTAAAACATTCTTTGAGCTGTTGTTTTCCTAAGCCAATTTTTATTCATGCTCCTAAATAACATTTTAACTCTATTCCAAGCCTTACAGTGTAATTTCCCACCAGCTCAGAAAAGTCGTACTTTCTATTGAGAGGCAGAGCCCATTACTTCGCAATGTGCTTAAATAAATCTGCTTGATTTATAACCGTTTTGATCTCGGAAGTTTCCACCAAGCAGAATATTTTTTAAAATGGGATTGTTTACATTTGAGTTTGATTCAACCTGTGTGGTACTGGCAGCAGCGTGAATGCTCCTTTTTGGCAGAGCCTCTGCCTTCAACATTTTCCCTGACTCAGTTTTTCCATTCTTATGCGGATACATGCTCAAGTGTCTCTCAAAAATTTTTAACAGAACATCTGAGAGACAAAGTATGATCTCTACTTAAATGAAAGCAGTAAAACGAAGTACTCTTTGTGAGCCTGACTACACACAAACTGTTCCGTCCACTCACTGCCTGAGCTCTGCAATTTTACAAGATTCTCCCTGTCTTGTGAGATCTTTTGTTATCCAAAATGAGGTAAAATGGCTCCAAAGCCCTCCTTTGACTAGATCGGGTACCAGTTTCGTAGATCAGCTTTGATTTTTTTTGTCCTCAAGACACGCTCTGTGCTCGCGAAATTCAAGGCACAAAGATTAGTCTGTGTAATTATGGCATAACTACTGTTACAGGCTCATGGAGCTCGTGAACCAAAATCATTGATGTTGTCAAAAGGGAGAGCATGCGCCTTTTCCTTTGATGTCGACAGTAACCTTCCTCCCTCTTTTGATTCTGGTGTTGAAGGAAGAGGGGGTGTTGGTTCCTTCTGTAAAAGTAAATTGCTTCTTTCAAGGACCACTCTGCCTTGGTTGGGGTGAAGCTTTTCTTGTGCTGCCTTCTGGCCATGTGCACCTTTTCCTCATTCCGCTGATCAGAAATGTTAGTTAAAACATTTTTCCTTCTCCTCTACCAGATGCATGTATTACATAGTGACATAACTTTTGGAGATTTAAGTGTTTGTTATGGTATGGGACAACTGAGTAAAACCTGATGCGGTTACCCAGAGTAGAGAGGAAATGTCCTGAATTCTGTTTCTACAAGTAGTGGCAATAGCTGAGGAGTCTGCCCTTGGTACTTTCTGTTTAGGCAGAAGAAATACTGAAGCAAATGTATTGATGTTTCAGAGTTTGCATTTATTTCTTGGATTTTTAAAACCATCCATAAAATGCTCCAGATGCTTGTGTTAGACAGGAACATCACTGTTATTTTGCTTCCAGACGAATAATTAACACACTGAAATGATTACAACCTAAGATAGTTACATTCCTGTAAAGAGATTGAAATATTGTTGTTCAAATAAATGCATGTTACTGCAACTAAACTTTGCTGATTTTGATTTTACAGAACCTGTTCAATAGTGGCTGGTATGAAGGATCTAGTTATCTGAAAATTTGAATGGAAACTGTTTCCAGTGAAAAGTTTTAAGACAGAGTATTGTCAAATTATGTAAATGGAGCATACAATGTTTGTTGTAGAGAAAATGTTTTATACTGAAAATATTATTTGAGCATTATGTTATCCATCAGGAAAGAAAAAAAAATCTTAATGTTATTACAATCACATTAGGGAATGGGGGTTTAAGAGGGGAGATATTTTATGATAGGAAAGGATTTTGTGACATGTTTTCTCCCAAACTGCTTGTTCATTTTGTTATGCTGTCCAAAAAAAGCATTTTCAGGAGAAGCTTAATGTATCAGCCAGTACTTTATCACATGCACATTTTCAGGGACACAGAGGTGGGTAAGGCAGACTATTAATACTACATGTATGATCTAGTAAATTAGTATACAGGTGTTTGATCCCACAGGAGAGGGTGCAGTAAACAAAACTCTGAACAGAGCTTGGTTTTCGGTCGGTCATCTTGGGAGACCCACATAAGGCTGTGGGTCGCTTCTCAGATTCCACATTTCATCTCTGGCCAGGAAGGTTTGGTCTGATAGAAACTGTGGCGTCCTCTGTGTGCGTAAGAGTGAACGATCAGAGATTAATCTTGCTGAAATAGTTCATCCCAAGCATGAGAGTGGAGGTAAAATTCAGTGATGTAAGAAAGTAGGTGCTGAAAATTTCTGATGGTTCTAATAGAGCTTTTCATGGTCAGGTTGTGTGTCAGACACAGCAATAGCAAAGGCACGCAAGCTGGTGGTTCTGTCAACTGTAGTGATGTTTTTGTTGTTAACAAGGCTCATATGTCTAGTGGAAGAGTGTGGATAATTTCATAATTATATAATGTGCCAACAGCTCCTTGCAACTCTGTCTGTAGGAGTTTGAAACTGGTCTTTTTCTAAAAGAGATGGATTTGAATGCTCAGTGCTGAACAAAATCAGTGGCTAATAATGTTTATTCTTCTTCATACAGAGGAAGTTAGAAATTAAAGACAGAAAAAAAGATCATCCAGCATCCATCCTCCACTCTACATGCAAGATTATTCCTTTAAGTGAACATTATTGTCTTTGCCTTCCTTCTGTATTGGTTTTGGTACCTCTTATCCATCTTGTGTAGGTGACTTGATACAGCTTATCTGAAGTGTGGATTTGTTTTGTATAACGATCTAGTTCAGTTTTTCACTGCTTGGCAAAAGATGTTATGTAATTAACTGTAGATATTTTTCCTCTTCTAGTTCTTTCTGTTATGAATTAGGCCGTTGTCCCCTTCTATTCAGCAAGGACATATTTTGTACTAATTAATATTACAGCATTAAGAGAAACTGCTTGGAGGCTCACTGGCTCAGTGCCTAATTACCACCTACATATTCTTGGTTAAGTGGGACATAAGCAATATCTTTCGAACACACAGACATACAGAACTGTTCAGGGTTATTATTGAAAAGCAACCTTTTTTCACCTCCATTTGTCTGCCCAAATCACGGTAATGTTCAGTTACATCTTATTTTGTAAATCAAGGTCTTTCTTCATGTTGCCTGTTGGAAATGATGTCCACTCTTGTCTCAGATCAAAGTCCATCACAGACTAAATTGCTACAACAGAGCAGACTGAAGATAGCTTTTTCTTCACAGAGAAAATATAACAGGAAATGTATTTTAAATGTTGTTTTTATTAAAAAAGCAGTAACACTGGTGAAACTATCAAAGTGTTTTTTTCAGAGATTCTCTATTGATATTCCGTATTTGATATAAATACTGGAAAATGTGCAAAGAATTATCCAGAATGCTTGTACGAGTGTTTCTCAAACTGGCAGTGGGGAGTGGTTACCCACATGCTGTAAATATACAGGAGCTGCAAGAAGCATTTTCTAGAGGCAGTATAGCCATGTTTCAGATCGTACTTGCCAGGATAATTAGGGATGTGGAAGATCAGATGCACTTGGGATGGGAACCGTGGGTAGAACAGCTTAGAGTGTGCTAATTTATAGCATGAGCTTTATCGGTGGGTACTTTGGTGTTAATTAGCCTTGGCTAGTACACTCCTATAGTGTTGGTCCAATGGGCTCTTTATCTTGCTATGATTTTATCATTGGTAGCAACATGATTATTGTTTCTGCAAGCTTTATTGAGCACTGTAAGCAAGCTGATATCCTTACACATTGTGTTTAGTCTGAAGTTGTGTTATCTCTAGGATTTGACTTTATTTGGTAACTGAGGTAAGTACAAGATTAACGTAAAACTGACCAAAAGCTTTCCGACTTAAACATAGGATGTGTTTGTTGGGTAAGATTACAAAAATGGTTCTCCAATTAAGAAAGGAATGTTCTTATTTGTATAGTTCTCTTAGCAGCTGAAAGCAGATTTACTGTGTGCAGTGTGGTTTGAGCTGTGTGGTTTGTTCGCTTATTTAGCAAATATGTGTAGCCTGTCCTAACATTGTGTTTTGCAAAAAGTGAGCAAAATCCTGTTTTTATATTCGATAAGCTACATCCTGCTACGGAGAGTCAACACAGTATCAGGAATATCTTTTCCTCTTTTCCTGTAAGCATTAATCCAGATTGAGCCAGGTGATGCAGCTATAGAAACACCCTTCTTGTACATACACTGTTGATGACAGTGAAAGCTACAGCCCTGAAATGTGCAGGCATTCCTCTGTACTCATCATGGTTTATTTTTCCCAGGTTCCAGATTTCACTATGGCTGTCACTTCCACAAAGCCTTTGAATAGACCCCACACAGGCTTTGTTTTGGGGTTGTTTTTTGTTTTGTTTTGTTTTGTTTTGTTTTCCAGGGAATACATTGCAGCTCATTGCACCCATTTGGTGCTATTTTACGATGTGTAATAGTTGAGATGGGGTGGAATGAATTTCTTGTGCTCACAGTCCTCCTCAGCTTGGGCACCTGGTGTCAAGAAGAGAGGAGAAGGAGTAAACAGACGTTTTAGTTAGAGGGGGAGAAAAAAGGCAAGACGGGAGTGAACATGGCAGGAGATGGAAAGAAAAAAGGCGGGGAGCAGGGCAGCAGCAATGAACTTGGCTTGTTATGGCACAGGTGGAGTAGATCATGGGGTCCACGATTATGTTACCAGTCCTAGGAGTCTGCAGCACTTCTCAGTGCTGTTCCCAGTGTGTCTTGTGGGGTGAAGACGACAGTCATCACATGCTATTAAAATGCCTTATGCACAAGTATCTTGAAATAGGCTGTACAGAGAAACCTTCATTATTGGAGTTCTGACTTTTGAGTGAATCTTTGTATTCCAAAATAGAAAATGGATCTAGTGAGCAGTATATTTTGTCTGTATTTTCTCGAAAAGTGATCTAATGTAAAGTTAATTATGAGACGGCTCAATGGAAGGTGGACCACTGCCCACCATTCTTCCATGGAGAACAGGAAAGGCATTGCAATATCCACACCATTTCTGGATGAGAGAAGGCTCTTCTGCCCCTACTGACAGAATTTGGGAACTATCAATAAGTACTTCATAAATATAGATGAAAACACTACTCACATTTTTAATCTTTCTAGAAGATCTAAAGCATTTAAATTTAAATTTGCAGTTCAGATGATGTATCCCCACTTGGCAACTGTAAAATAGGCCTTCTTTTTAATATTCACTCCAGGGATATAGTGAGCAAAATAAGATTAAAGATATGATTTTAAAATAAGATAGGAGGTTTCTGAGGGTTGTGCTTTGTAGACATGTTTGGAAATATTTGCTCTAATCTACTGAGACAATGTTTTACTACATATGAAAGGTATCTTAAAGATGTGATTTAGGACAATGAATGTGCATTTTATATAAACATGTTTTATCCAGTAAAGGCCAAGTATTATCTTGAATTGATGAATTTATTATCATTACAAGAATATAAATCATAGGGAAAAAATAATACAGGAGGAGAAAGCCAGGAGGATTAATCACTACAGTCCAGAGGTGAATTATTTTATATACCAATGAAGTTTTATAATGCAGACTGGATTTTTTAACTGGCTGAGTATAAAGAAGTGTTGATTTACAATCCCTGCAGCATAAATAGTACATTTCTTCATCAGTCAGCAACACTTTTATTACTCTAATTATACTCAGAGGCAATAGGATTTTAGGCATCTGATTTTATCCAGATGAATTTATTACCCAGGCTTCTACTGTTTATTTTGAAACAAGACATTCCTACGCATGCTCATGCGTGCAAAAACACTCAAGGCCTACCAGCCACGAAAAGTGCACACTATATCGAAGAAAGAGTGTGTTCATATTATTTTTTAAATGGATTGAACATCTCACTTTCTAAACTATAGTTATTTCCTAGATGGATAAGATATTTTATTGTTGTTAGCTGTTCGTCATGGCCTATTGAAGGGTAAAGTGGGAGCAACTGCAAAACTGTTCTTTTTTGCTCAAACTGTCAGATATAAAGAAAAGTACCAGTGATGCAGGTTATGTCCTAGTTATTCCATCTTTCCCACTCACATCTTTCAGTAGAGAAGAAACTAGGATGCAATATTTTTAGTATAAGCAAAAAGGAAGAAGGAACTCTAGTAAAAATCCAAGTAGCAGAAAGGAATTTTAAAAGTCAGAAGGAAAACAGTGATCTCCTCAAAATTCTTGTGAAATTGGCCTAACATGATCCTTAATTTCTGGGCTTTTCTCCACCCTGGAATTGACATGAGTATCAAGTTAGCAAATATTTAGTGGCTTCAGCTGAAGCACTTCAGCTTCTTTGACTGCCCTCATTGAAAACATGATGCAATGATGAATAGCAGTTTTTGAAAATCAAGTGAAGTTAATTTGTAAATCTCTACACAGACACCCTCTTTCAGAAATGTAGTAGCCCAGGGCAAGTATCTCTGAAGGAGGGGAATGTGTATGGATTCACAGCTTTAGTTCACAAGATCTTAGTGTGATTCCACATTTTTCTCCAACAGTGTTTTATAGCTTTCAAGTTTATTTTGCCTCTCAGAATTTTTGAACTGTTAATTCTATTAGCTTTTCCTTCTTATACCCTGGGATAGATCAGTAGCCTTCTGCATAGCTCTTTATATATACTATTGGAATTATTAATGCTTTTATTGTAAGTGAATGCTATTTATGAGATACTCGTGGAGTGATTTCTTTCTTTTCAAGTATCAACAAGCTATGGGGTTTAGAAATAAGCATATTTGTATTCCTTTCTCTGCATCTGTGATTGATGACAGGACCACTGATGCTGTGCTCTATGTGAGGGAACATATTCTAGGGAATGCTGTGTCCGGCCAGATCTGGAGCTACAAATCTTAGTCTCTCTGGGAGGAGTGAACACACAGGATCAGATTTGAAAGAAAGAAAAAGTGGTGAGGAATTCTTCATCTTAAGCTTGGAATAGAGGACAGGTTCTACTTCATGCTGAGCTTTTAGGCTGAATAGTATTTTGGGGGGGGGGGGGGGGGGGTTCTTTTTTCTTTTTCTTTTCCCCCCTACCTTGTATTATTTTGATTTATTCCATTCTTTTGATATTCCACAATCATGGTCTTTAAAGAAAACAATGTTATTTTAAAATATTTTCTCTTTGTGGCATGCAAATTAATTCTGCAATATTTCAGAGCTTATTTTGGTACCTTATTCTACTATGTATGAGTGTATATAAACAATGTGGGTTTTGGTTAATTATATTCAAGAAAGCTGAATTTAAAGTAGGCTGGATAGAAGCCTGGAACCTGGGAGCCCTTCTAGGAGAATGGAGGGTTTGTCTGCATGTCTGGTTGTGAGAAGCAGAATTTAGTTAGTGTTGTGGTCCATGTTGCCATAGTAATGGTATTCCAGTTTTTCAGCAATCTTGTTTGTGGACAGATCAGGAGCAGGGCTTTGGAGACTGTTTGGAGACTGTGCAGATTTCCTCCAGTTTTATGCTTTTATTTAAGAAAATAGAATTCCTAACAGCTACTCAATTATGAAAATGATTTTGCTTGACTACTCATCATATTTCACTGCACATGCATGTTAAAAAGCATTTCTCAATGACTGATTAAGATGTTCAGTGGAGACCCAATTATTATCTGATATGCTGAGGGAAAAATCATTTCAGTGTCAATTAACCAAGTTCTGCAATGATGCTGGTATATCCTATTCAGAAGAGAAAACTCGCTGTGCTTGCAGACTAGTTGATTATGCTGTAAAGACTGAGATTAGCAAAGTAAAATTTTTAATTTAGAAGAAAACAGAGACTTCATTATTCGTATTAACATCATTTTAGTGCAAGATTGTGAAGGTGAAATAAAGGAATGGCAGGGCTATTTACTTCTTTAAAATTACAAAGTAAAATTTTAAACCCCAAATGCATTAATATAAATACGAAGGTTGCAACTTGCAAGAATAAGAAACTTCTCCCTTAAGAGTCGTAGATGATGTTTCCTGGACATATTTACTGCAAAATTCTGTGTTTATACTGTGGTACACTGGAACGGGGCTTGGACAAGCTTTTTAGTTATTCATTGCTGCTTTAGGCTGGCAAAATAGAAATGTTTTCAGGCGATTTCCACATTTGAGCAGAATAGGGGGTAGACTCCCAGGTGAGTCATTCTGAAATAACCAACTGGTATTAGTGTTGTAGTACATTAGCATAGTTGACAAATGTTCCCAGAGTATCCAGCTGAAATATCTGCTCTCTGGAAACTAAATATTTATGGGATAGCTTTCCTTTGAACTGCTGAAGTGGGAACGCTTGATCTGGGGCTCAGATTTGAACTAGTCTGCAGTAAAATCCCCAAAATGTGTATCGAATCCCTCAAATGTGTGTTGTGTAATTGTAAGGTCCTCAGCAGCAACTGCATCATTCTATTGATCTGCTCTTCTTATGCTGCCCTACTTGGTGAAGAAGTCCGAATTTAGGAAATCTCAGGACCTATATTTTTTCCTGGGCTCCTTGGGCTAAAATATTAACCCAGGCCTTCCAGAACCTGAGCTTCAGCTGTCTGTCCCTTCTGCACTGGAAAGCAGCAGGCAGGTCCCTCCTCTCCCAGCAGCAGCTGCCTGCCTCTCCTCATTGCCAGGCAACCTCCCCCTCTCCTTCCGTCTTTTCAGTGCATGTAATTAGCTTTTCCTTACTTTCATCTGCAGCAGCAGCAGCATCCCTTTTGTAAGCAAATAGTCCCTTTCCCTTACTCCATTCAGCAACGGAATTACCTGTTACCTTTGTTGTTTACTCTAGATTATCTTCATTTCCCTTACTTTCTTACCCCTGCTCAGAAGTTCTGCTCAGCTCTTAGGCTGCTGGCTGCTGGCACCGAGCAGAGGCGGCTGAGAATGGGTGGTTTGCTTAAGTGAAATCTAAAAAGCCCGGATGCTGCTAGTCTAGTGGCTGGGCTTGGGAGAAGCTGTCTCAGTGATCCCCCCATCTGGCTGTTCTTTTCCCCTCCGTGCCCCTCACAGAAGAAATCTGTTTCCCTCGACAGCAGCTGGTGCTTAAACAGTTGTTCTGTGACTCTTCCAAGGGATCCTGTGCCAGATGGCAGGATTCGCAAAATGGAGCCCTGTCACTCTCACTACTTGTTTTTGGACTTGAATACAAATATAATCTAAATGAAAACAGCATTAAACATTTTGCATAATGTACCTTTTAACTAACTTATTCTTTTCACTAATTGGATGAACTCTTTGGATCAGGATTTTTATAATATATGTAATAAATGCCAACTCTTATTTTTATTGTTTTTCATTGCTTCAGGCGAATATATTATTTTGATGTTTAAATAATTGGCAACATAAAGTTGCCAGTTACTAGAAAAATTACAACAGTGAATCATCAAGTCAGACAATCATTTTTTAAAAAAGGAGGATGGGGCTGTAAAAGTCCTCCAGATGTTGTTTTGTTCATGTCCCTCGTCAAAAGAAAATAACCTGAGCAGGCTGGCCCGAACAGGTAGTGTTGCTCAAATATAGATAATTAGAAATACTTCCTGACATATCTCGAAGTGCAGTCAGCCCTCTCCACTGAGAACATGTGGCTGGTGGCTCCGTTTCAGTGCTGTTCACATACTCGAAAAGTGAGACGAGGACCCTACACAGATCCAGGTTGCCTTGCAGATATATGGGGTTGTGCTCACTAGTGCAGGTACAAGGACGGCAGCACCACCGGTAGTAAAGGTCCTGTGTGTTTAAAATTGAGTACAAAGCCCAGTGTGATGGGAAACGCTTTACAAAGTTCAATTCATCATTAAAAAATTTTGTGTAGATAAGGATCTTGTGATTGGAACAGGCTTCGTTGTCTGATTATTTTTCTCATGGCAATTTATTTTGATAGACTAAGCATGAAAAGAATGTGGAAACAATAAGTAGTATTATTGCTAAGCAGTATTTTGGTTATTAAATAGATATTTCAAAATTGGAAGTGATGGGAATACAGTTAGCAAAAAAGCATTTTTTCACAGTATGCACTGAAAGTTAAAGCCAAGTGGTATTAACATAGCAATTTTGTACAGTTCTATAGAGTCCATCAGTTCTAATGCTCAGACTTCATAATGTGCTTTTCTTTTGAGTTTAAATACCTATCTCACAATGTATATAGGGCAAGTGATGGGTATCTTTCTGGTTTGATTAACATTTATAAACCTCATCTGTGAATAATGTGTTCTGTCAGGCATTTTTTAAACAACTTCTCCTTAAATGCCTTTTAAGCTTCGTTTTTCTCTACCATTTTGAAAGTTTTGCTGAAACCTCATGATGGTGGGGTGAGGCTGTAACACAAGTGTGTCTATATCTACATTAACTTTCCCATCGAAGGTGAACATGACATATGTGTTATTTTGAGAGTACTGCTCAGAGTTTTAAAACACATCAAGATGTAGCACTAACTTGAGACTTTGGGCTTGATTCCTTTCTTGCAGCAGTATATGATCAACTGAAAACTGTTACAGTGGTATAATACTGGTTTTAAATCCAGACAGAGCAAGATTTACTTTTGGAATCTTAAGTTAGTGCTGCAGTGACCTTACAAAATATAACTGTGCCCAGGTTAAGCACGCCACCCAACCCCAGTTTCAGGAAAACTAAAATTTTAACATCTTTCTGGGGTAATATAGGATGAAATAACTTGAGACTTATTGTTCAGCGACATACAGTATATCCACCAATACTCTCATTTGCACTGCAAAACCCACAATTTTGACACACACACACTCAAACAAGCAGGACTCTGTTTGATATGAAATGCCAGAGTTAACACCTGTATGCAAAATAGTGCTCTAAAGATTAAAAGAGAGGTAGATTTGCAAGAAGTCCGTTAAGAGAACAGGGGGGATATATGTGCAGTGATTTTACTAGTACATTGAGATGTATGATACAGCTGAGAGTGATGCTGCTTAGAAAGTATGTTAATAAGGTACATTGTGCTTTTGTACTGGCTGTTTGCCACCAGTTCTGCTTCATATTCTGATAAATGTTGACAGTCATACCCACAGGTTGATGCCTGTTATGGCACTGTCAGGAAAGATTCTCCTGTGGTTCCAAGTCCCAGAATCATAGAATTGTTCAGGCTGGAAGGGACCTCTTGAGATCTTTTAGTCCAACTGCCCTGTAAAAGTGGAGTCAGCTACAGTGGGCTTGTACAGGACCTTGTCCAGTGAGGTTTTGAATATCTCCAAGGACAGAAATTTCACAGACCCTCCAGCCTGACCATTGCAGTGTTTGGCCACCTTCACAGTGTTCAGATTGTGGTGGTGGTTTTTGTTGTTTTTGATGGTGGTGGTTTTTGTTAATATTCCCATCCATTGTATCTTGTGGTTTCAGTGGTCACTGCTGACTACTTCTTCATTCTCATCCATCAGTTATTTCTATGCTAAGATGCCTCTGAGCTTTCTTTTCTTCAGGCTGATGAGTCTAAGCTCTTGCAGCCTCTCCTCATATGAAAGATGCTCCATTCTCTTAATCACCTTTGTATGCCCATATAGTCATTCCAATAAGTCTGTATCTTTGATGTACTGGGGAGCCCAGAACTGGACACAGCACTCCAGATGTGGACTCACCAGTGCCGAGTAGCAGGGAAGGATCACCTCCCTTGACATGCTGCTGACACTCTGACTAATCCAGCCGAGGGGGCTGGTTGTCCTTCTTTGCTGCGAGGGCGTGTTGCTGGCTCCTGTCCCACTTGTCATCCACGGGCACTCTGAAGTCCCTCTCTGCAAAGCTGCTTTCCAGCCGCTCAGTCCCCAGCCCGTACTGCCATGGCGGGTTGTTCCTCCCTGGGTGCGGGACTTTGCATCTCCCCCTCTTGTGAACTTCGTAAGATTCCTCTTGGCTGGTTCTCCACCCTGTCCCAGGTCCCTCTGAATGGCAGCACAACCAGACCCCACTGTGTTCTAAACAAAACATAGGAAGAGAGTAGAAATTAGGATAGAGATTTATTTTTAAAAGGTGCTTTCTAAATAAATTCCACGATCAAAGTTAAAGAGTGAAAACCCACAAGAAACTCTTGGGTACAGTAAAAGAGAGATGTATCTGTTCTCATCCCACCACCTGCATGTGATAGAGCATGCAGGTTTACAATTTGAAACAGCATATGAATTCATAGCAAAATCAATAGATGGGTTCTTTCCATAGTTATTACCAAGAAAGAGATGGTGAGAAAGCGATGGGTGATGGATTTCCTCACATAGTTACTTGTGTCTAAAAATGTATTTTTTTCTATGGTAAATGTACCCCCATATTTGAATTGCACAAAAGCAGAGATACTACAAAACAGAGAGGAGTATTCTATACAAATTTTACTCTTACACTCTAGAAGATTTTTCAATGAAAGAGAAAAAAGTTTATTAGTTCAAGAAATTTGCTTAAAGCATCCCTTTTTTAAATGTGCGCATTTACAAAACTATAACCAATGTGTCTATTAACATCATATGTGTTTTTATATCCAAGAAATTAAGAATTTGATACTTGGACTTTACTCCACATTGTAGTCAGTATACAGATGTGTTTTGTCTTAAATACTGGTACAGTATATTTTATATACTGATATTGTTCAGTAGTCTCAATAATCACACATATGCAACTTAAGGCAAGATGGTACCAGCAATACTATACTGTAAGGAATGGTAGGCTTTGTAGGCTTTGTAGCACTTGCTTGCTTAAAAATTTTTCTGGACCTTTGGGGAAAATACTATTTCTAGGAAAAAAATATAAATAATATAACAGCAGCTGCCTGATATGAGTGCTCAAAAAAAGCAATTTAAGAGTGAAGTATAGAAGGTGGTGGTACTCAAAAAGCTTTACTGATAAATTATTCAAATTTTGAGGTACGGGGAACCAAGGCATATGCACAAGAAGAGCGGAGTTTCTTTCCTCCAGTGTGTATTCATGCAATTTGAAAACGTGACTTCAGACAAATTGGATGTGCTCTGTTGAATGCAGATTTGTAGCACGGGTTGAGTAGATCGAACTAGAAAATATTTCTTCATTAACAATTGTCTTTGCTTAAGTGAGTGAGTGGGATAGGTGTGACTTGGGAACAGACTTAATAAACTCATCCAGTTACAGATAATGCAGCTGACATTTTTAGAGCACTTTTGTGCATTTGTTAAAAGGAACTTTTGAGTGAACTGGTAGTATCTCTGAACCACATACAGTATGCGTCATTCATCTCTCGCTTCCCTGTCTACCTTCCAATGAATTAAGCAACAGTGTCTGGCAGGCATGTTTCATTTTTCTGATGTGCTCTGTCCTACATTCATTAAATCTGGGTGTTTAAAAAATGCAAATTAGATTAATTAAGTTGACTATCGCTGAAGTTTATGGAACTTCTCTTTTCATCTCAGTTGTGCTTAATTAGTTGTTAGGACTCTTAAATGTTCATATTTAATTGTTTTACTTTATCTTGGGGGATTGGACACTTTTCATGTGCAGTGCCACCCCTGTTACTCACCACAAGAAAGAATGGAAAGGAAACCTTTCCCAGTTTCAAGATTCTTAATTTGTTTTATCTCCATCCTATTAGTGGGGTATTTAAAATTCTTCTTAATTCTTGCTAGATAGAAATACTCAGTTCTGTGTTTTCAATTAAATTTTTTCCTGCATATTGATAGTCTATGGAAGTTGTCAAAATAAAACAATATAATATAATTGTAAAAATATTACATTTCCTCTAATGATTCTCCTTTTTTATATACGAAACCGCTGTATGTTTGAATTTATCACTGTGTGTTGCAGAACTTTATTTACTACACCAAAATATCTTTGGAACCAGGTAGCCTGGAGTTCAAATTTCCTTATCTTTGTACAGTATGCAAAGCATTTAAACAAAAAAGTTAAATTGAAGAGAAATAATTCATCACAGGTCTTTAAGAAAATATCTGTTGCTTAACCTGTAGCACTTTTACCCAGACACTAAGTAAAAAGGGAAATTGAAAACAAACCTGCAAGAAAAAGGCAGGCAGAAAATACAAACTTACTTTATTATGAGTGCTTGGGAGTAAAATTCTTCAGCATCATTTACAGCAGTTAAAATCTATCAAGTTCTATTGTAATTTTCTGTGCATGAGAGACAACTAATGCAGACACAGAATTACATATAGTTTTCTAATGGAACAACACATCGCAATATGTTGCTTTTCTTTTCAGTGACTATTTAAGTAATAATGTCTTAAGTTACTTTTTGTTACCACAGAAAGATTAAGTGCAGTTTTTATGAAAAATAAGAGTCTGTGGGACTTGGTTTAGTGTTTTGCTGCTAATATACATATACATATATATATATATATATCAGGTTTTGTGTGCCTTTAGAATAGATTTTTTTATAATGCCCTTCACCCACACAAGGTTTTTTCTCAGCTAAACAAGGTTTTGTAACAAATGCGGAGTTCTGTTTGGAATCTGAAAAAAAAAATTTAAAAAATCACTCTTTTCCTTATTACAGTCACTTGATTAAGACATCCAGCTACAGTATCTAAACAAGTCGTAGGCATCAGGTTCCTGATCTGAATCACTTTATAGGGAAGGAGAGGTTCATTTATACCTCTAAGAGGGTCTAGGGCAGGGGTGTCAAACTCATTTTCACCGGGGGCCACATCAGCCTCCCGGTTGCCTTCAAAGGGCCGAATGTAATTTAGGACTGTATAAATGTAACTACTCCTACTCCTAGGGGAAGGAGGCTTCCTGATTTAGTTATCCATTTTTCTGCATGTAATGTAGTGCAGTAAGTCAGACAACTTAGAGAAAGTATATAGAGATTTAGCAGATTTTAGGTTTAGTGATTATGCTTTTTAGCAGTTTGGTCCTTCTAAACCAGAGTATCTCAGGCGCATAGTGTCAAAATGTGTGAACTACTTCACTTGCGAGTGTCCTTGGATTTTGAAAGTTGTACTTCTGGACTTGAGCATGCTTCTCCTGTCCAAGATCTACTGAAAGCCGTAAAGCTCTTCTGTGAATCTGTGTCTAAATCTGATATGGTTTTGGATCCTGTCATCTGATGTAGGAGTAATTTTAGTAACTACTTTAAGAACTGTTCTCCCATTGCTTGGTTTTGTAATTCTGAATTTCTTGTGGATTGTGTCAATCTGGTTGTCTGCTTTTAAATAAAACATTTATAGCCACATATCTCTTTCATCACAATAGACATTGAGAGCTCCTTATGTTACACAGAAGGATATTTTAAAAACCTTTATTTTAAAACATTATTCCATATATGTCAGATCAAATTATTACATGGGCTTTGTTATGGATTATCTGTGAGGTTATATCAACTCAGTGTTAGTCTTTTATCTGTAACTGTCCAGTTGTTTACCTTCTCCCCAAATAATATCACAAAAAATTCTGATCTTGGACATGTAATAAATATTAACAAAGGGATCCTTATGAAATAATGGTAGTCTTGTATTCAAAAGTTGCCTTTATTCTTACTATAAATTAATTCGCCTATTCACCTGTTTTATGTATAAGCATATATGCATGGATGGATATATTATCTTTACCAGTAAATTCTGTTGTCATTCAGCCACTGTTGATACCTGTACCCCAGGAGGCTGTAGTGCACTGTTACTTTCAACTCCTTTCATGTTAAATAAGACATGAAAAGCACCTCTGACTGGCATACAAGCCAGATTTCTCACTTTTTTATGTTGCCCTTGGAATCTGATTCCTACTTTTATTTATGTGATTAGATTATACAGTTCACCCATTTAAGCTGTATAGTAGTGTTCTACCTTCTGTTTTTCATTCTCTACTTTTCATGTGATGTCTCAAGCCGTAGTTGCAGAAACAGACTTTGTAAAAGAGAGAGAGCAGAGTAGACAACTAGCAGGAGTGGCGAACGGAATGTTCTCTGGGTGAACACGATATCTTTCATGCTCATGTCTGCTTTCGATGATCTCACATTTGAAGATGCATTAGAAATTGTTTATAGTAGAAACAAAGGTATGCAGTTTACATATTTTATCAAGACTAATTTAAAATATTTTTTAGGTACAGACACTTATCAGTAATGCTAGTAATGCTTTGTGTCTTAAATAAAGCCAAGAGAGATGTAGAGTCCTAGCTTAAGTACAGTATGGACATGTTTGTAACAAATGGGCAATTAATATCAGAAATATTTATACTTTTGCAAGAAAGTTGATGTCTGTGGGGTGCCCTCAGAGCCTTGCAATGCACTTGCCAGAAGCCACCCTCAGTTATTGCACCTGAAGCACGAGTGCAACCTTCATATGTGTGACTTCAGAGAGTACATATCTGCCTCCTGTGAGGATGATTGAGTTTGTTATTACCAACATTCTCTGCTGGTAGTTTGTTTCATCCAAAAGTTTTCATGTTCTGTTGATGTTGAATCTCGGGTGTGTGTCTCTACATAAGGTTGGACTGACAAAGTGCGCAGTAACTAAATAATCTACATTGGTGCCTAGTGATGCTTTTTATGCTTTTACAGTTCTTGCAAGAGAAGGAACCGATTCCAAAATAAACTTAAGAGTTTTCACAAGTAACAAACCTTAACTGCCATTGCAAACCACACAGCAGTTCGAATTACCTTACTTAGATACGAGGATTCATGGATTGTCTTTTTAATGAATGCGTGGTGAATATGCTTCTTGAATTTTGACCCTTTGCTCATGAACTAGCACTGTTCTGTGAATTTGAAATTTTTAAAATGTTATTTTCAGGTTCTAAGTTAAGAAATTAATGTATGCTTTATAAACAGAGTGTGCTGGCAAAATCTCACGATCATGCACTATTTCTGCTTTTTAACTGTTTAACTGTTTATGAGAATATTTTCTAGTTCTTTTCATCTGAACTGTGTTTTTCTTTGCCTAACAGGTTAAGAAATTGAAAATGAACTGATAGCAATTGCCGTTATAAATAGCTTCAGGGTTCTTGACAAAAATAATGTTGTGGAGATGGTGCGCAATGAGATCATTCACAAATCAATATGTAGCCTGTTTTCCTTATTTTGAAGTTAATTTTCTGTTTTATATCAGTAATATAATCCAGGCATTTCAGTCCAAAACAGTACTTCTTGGGTGGTAAAACTCAATAGGTATTTAGTCTCATGCCTTATAAGGCTACTGGAGGCAAATTATAATTGTCTTGAAATACAATGCCTGTCATAACTTATTACAGTTTATGTATTATCTATTGTGTAAATACAATATTGGTTCCTTTGAACACACACTAAAGTCACAGCAGAAAGTAACATCACAGTGGCCAACTCCAGGACTTTGAAAATTGTAGGGTCCATGGCAGCTTTCTCAGTGAAAAACTGAACTAGTTGCTTAAATTGTTGTCCAGGATATTGGTAAAGAGAGCAAAGATTTGAGAAGTATTTTGAAAATTTCAGGGGAGTGGAAGACAGGAAGTTTTTTTCTAATACCTGTTTCTATTACGCTATACAGTTTATATAAAAATCTGTGCTGCAACATCAACGTTATAAGAGGAGTAAAGTAACTAAGGCGTGAAGACAATAGTATTTTTTTCAGGTGAAGGTTAGGCTAAACATTTTGGGAAATCCTTTCTGCTAGTGTCAGAGCTGATTAAAGGAGACGGTATGTGGAAACCAGTAGGAAATAATCAGAAAGCAGTAACTGAGAGCATGAGGCTTTCTAAGTCCCATCTTTAGACTGAAGCAAGTACTTAGCCCCAAGTACAAGACAGCCCGTGTTTTCTCAATGGACCCGAAGGGAATGTGTAGCTCTCTTAGCAGATTTGTTTGAAAATGGAATCTCGCTTTGTGCATATAAAAGGGGATTCAGCAGCTAAAGTTACTGCAAAAATTGCTAACGGGTAAGCTTCAAAAAAATAATAGAAAGTTAATCTCAGTAGTCAGTGTGAGGGAGACGTTGTGACTGAAGGCAGCTCGGAGTGTTAAGAGACGAGGCTGTGGCACGTACACAGTGCTGCAAACATAGAGTCCTGCTCACTGAACAGACAGCAGATTTATGGAAGCAGAGCGTATGGGGTAAAAGCTGTGGCCAAGAGCAGGCACAAGGGAATACAGTTTGTTGAAGACAAAGAGATATTGAATCGAGAGAGGAATTAGTGGAAATGGAGTTTGAGATTACTCTTTTGTCCAGAGGAAACTTTTAAAACATGTCCGTGAAAAGCCAAACCACACATTCATCTAATCAATACAGGCTGAGGAGATGAACAATATGAAATCATTGTCCATGTAAAAAGATGCATGCAGTTCTAAATGCAGCTGTGCACTTGGAAGCAAGGATTGAAGCTGGGAGAAAAAAAAAAAAAAAGGCAAGTAAAAGTCAGAGAAAAAGTTGTGCTTTCAAGTTGAAGCACCAGGAGATTCATTCTTAACTAACACCTAACTCACCTGAGCAGCTAAATTAGTTTTTAATTCCGAATGAGGTTTAAACAGCTCTGTTCCTTTTTTAACCAAACAAATGTATGACGTAGCAGCTCTACAGGCTGTAATAGCTGGGCTCATGCCGCGGGTGCTCAGATTCACATCAATGCCATCCAGTGTTCCCCCTTGAGTAGCTGCACCATTTTGTGGGAGTTATTTCCTCAGTAGCTGTGGAGATCAACACCAGAACCCAATAAAATTAAACTGCGGTGTTTCCCTTAAACATAAATGTTGTTTTTACAATATGGTTCTTACAAAAAAGTAATGACTTTTTAAAATCAATTTAAAATTCCTCTGTAGTCTTATGTCTAGGATCTGTAATGATTAACTGCTGTCAAAATTACTATCAGATTGAAAACTACTTCAGTGTTTTGCTTGCTTTTATTTTTGACAGTGAAAAATAATCCAATAATGTTGTTAAGCCCTCTCAATTATTCTTGAGTTTATTTTAAATATTATTACCAATTGACATTTTAAAATAGAGATCATGCCAGTGATTTATACAGGTATTTACTTAATATCCCATATCATGATTCTTGCATCACTTCTAAATATTTGCAACAGAAATATTTAGCTGAATATTCAGCTTTTGTAGGGAAAGCCGAAAAACAAAATCACTCCGCATGCAGGCAGTCTGCAAGACACTAATGTTACCTCTTTTGCCTTACTGTCTTGGAAGAATATCAATCCCCTTTCCCATGAAAAAGACCAGTGCCCATCACCATGAAAACAGCACTGGTCACTTGTTCTCAGCCCATTGATTTCAATCAGCTTTGGATAACCCAGATTTTAAACTGAAGAGTAAGTGATGTGGTAAACTCACACATCATGTTTAGTCATGCCCTTGGAAACTGTCATAAATAGTTTCTTAATCAAATGCCTATTATGAGGAGGTATGAGGGAGAACTGAACTTATCTTTACAGACAGTCACGGACATATTTAAAGTTGCAAGTAGGCACAAGATGCTTTTAGGATCTTTTGAAAGGAAACTTTGGTAACAATTTAATTGAAAGTGTTAAAGGCTGTGAAACACAGACTCTTCTGTTATGCAACTCAAGATACAACATACCTGAAGGATAAGCTTAACATCGAATGCTAATCTCATAACAAGAGACGTGTTCATAGCTAACAAAATATTTTGTCTGTTTAGTTCTTAATAAAATGTCCTAATTATGGAGTACAATTCATCCATCTGGTAAAGCAAGACTCATACCTTTATTTCTTTATCCCTTTTCTTTTTGCTTTTTATTCAATTTTTTTCTATTTCTTTTTAAAGTTTTAAAATAGCCATTTTTCTTAAAAAAAGCAAAACTTTTTTTGTTGTTGTTATTTTACAATAGTTTTATCACTTGGATATATTTTTATTTTGAATGCCTTTATTTGTATATGGACAGGCTATTGTGTTACGTGGTTTGGGCTGATATTAGCTGGCAGAAAGAAAGAGACGCCTGTCTTGGCAAACCCTGATTTTTATGTAAGAGAACATCTGTGAGCTCTGTCATTGTGGTGTAGCTGGACTCTCATAGCCTGAAAGGAAACTAGAATGTAAAAGCAAGCACATCTGTCCCCTTAAAATTGTAAGGATTATACATTTGTGTTTACCAGGGAACCCTGAGGAGTGGTACTAACTGCTTTATCTGTTTGCTGTGTTTTGGCTACAAGGCCAATTTTGGGGCCTCTCCTGCCTTTCTATCACTAGGCTTTTACTCAAAGGGATTTTTTTTTTTAAATGGACTATTTGCCCTCCAGCTGTGTGGTGGTTTAGTCAGTAGCTAGTGACAGGAGAGATTCTTCCTTGGGATTCAAGCTACAGAGGAATACTCAGGTGGGGGCCCGGGCTCAGAACAGCCATCACAGCACCAGCTACCGAGGGGCTGCAAAAACCAACTGAGAAAGTGAATAACTGCACGTGTGATCGGTCTGTGTTGAAATTTTATGCTGCTCCAGTCATACTGCTAGCAAGTTAGCTCGCTTGAGGAAGCTTTGATTGTGTCTAAAAATGGCACTTCTGCCCCTGAGGCCTGTCCATCTGTAGCTACCATCCACGCTTCCACAAAAGGTTCGGTGTGTCCAGGGCTGTTCCTCTCAGCCCCACTTGGCCACAGTGGTTTCCTAGTGTGTTTTTACGTTTCTCCTCTGCTCTGCAGACTGGACACAGGCTGTTTGCTGCTGCTTTCCAAACCCAGCACCTCTGCTCACACCAGACTCCAAGGACCATCTTTCCTTTAGGATTGATTTTTCAAAATGTATATGCTCCCTCCATTGCTTAGCTGAAAATTTTAACATGGGCAAATGTTCTGTTTTCACTGGCTTTAGGCTATGAACTAAGGAGGACAAATAAATAGAGAATAGAGATATTGAGAGTTTGGATCAGCCTCTTTAGAAATTATTATTATTTCCTTGTGCGTACTGGATAGGGATTCATTCAGTTCAGGGCCTCGGGTGCTGCTCAGACAAACTGTCCAGTCGTAAGTGTTTAAGTAAACATAGTGTAGACAACATCCCTGAAAGAAAATGATGCACAGAGGCAAACACACTTGCTCCAGTCACAGCAGCTTTGAGTGTATTTGAGTACATTTGAGTGCACTTCTGTGTGTTTAGAGCTCCTTTGCCTGTAGAATTATTTGTGATTGCAAGAAATGCAAGTCCCTTTCCAGCTTCTTACATCTACTGCATGAGGACTGCTTTGAAGTAGGGAACAAGTCCATGCTCCGTGCAAAGGGATGTTGAGAACAATCAGAATTACCACAAAATTAATGTGTTAAAACATCATATTGGTGTGCGAGACAAAGGGAATGAATCTTTATTAATAACTTGTGTTGTAACTGGTTGTTCCCTGGTGACTCCTCTCCTCTTACTCTCCAAGGAGAGTTGTCACCTCATGTCCTTGTAACTTTTTGTCTCATGTCTGGATGCTTCCTCATCAGCCTGGTATTTTTATTTTTTAGGAGAAAGCAGACTAGCTTAGCCGTACATAAAAGTCTTGAATTGTAAGGAATTCACATTTTTTGCCTTCCAGTAGGCTGTTGACCCTCAGCTGTAAACAGGAAAAGAAGTCAGAGACAGGAAATAAACTATGCCTAAATGTCACACAAGTGGTCAGAGAAGTAGAATTTGAGTGATGAGATGAAAGATGTAGGATGGATATTTAATTTAAAATGTCCAAGTTGATTAAAGGATGTTTTCAAATTTCAGTGGGTAACTTAAACATGAAGGTTTTATGATTTATTCTGTAATCATTCCGTCCTCAAACAACGATGAGATGGTGCAACTCGAAATCCACTTGCAAGCAGCTAGCTAGATTCAATTAAGAGTATCAAATTAGGGAAATCTATGATATCAAATGTTTAACAATGAGCTTCTGGACAGCCACTCCCTCTCAGTGTGTCTCACTGCTCAAAACACTGACATTTGAGTTACTTTGAAGCTGCTTTTGAAATTTTGAGAGAACAGCTTAAAAACAGTTAAGTACTAGGTCTTCGGTAGCAAAATGTAGAGTTTAAAGTTGAATTCCAGTCTCTGCAACTGCAAAGCAACTGGTCTCGTAATACTGTAGTTACTTTGGTTTGTATTTCTGTAGCCAAGATTGGAATGTGGCCTTTACCCCACTGAACTGATATTATTATCCTAAAAATTTGGAAGCCACAAGACTGGGATGTGAACAATAGCCCAGCACATGTGTACACATACTTTGCCCCTCAGAATCTCTTGGTTTTTGTTTATTTCTTTCCCCAAAGGAGAAGTTTTAATTTTGTTTTTTAGTAGGCGATACAGTTTTTCCTCTGAACCATCTCAAATAAATGATCTGTAATCAAGAGGAATGTTTCCAATCAATTATTTACTGCAGCCGTGTGCTTGTATTTCAGAGTATTCACAGTTTGTAGGAGTTGTATAATGAAGATTTTAATGACTGAACGGAATGCTTATGTTGAAATGGATGCAAGCTTGCTTCTTCTTATTTTGAAGAGCTGGATGTCTGTTATGCATAATATTCCATACAAAGCTGGCACCTATAGGAGGAAGAAAAGTGTGCTTTAGACTGAGAAAATGGAAAAAAACTGCTCACATTTCCTCTGCACTGATTTTCAGCATCCCGTCAGGAAATTCAAATGCATTATTCATTGTTTCCAAAGACCTTCCCATTTTGTTATTAAACATTGCCCTGACTTTCTATGTAACACTGATAACCATGATCACAAATTTTATGTCACAATTTATATAAAACCGCTCCTGCACATTTGTATGCAAAATTCTGTAACCTGTGATAGTGAAGCATTTCACGTCTTGTACTGCATATTAGCAGCTTAGATGTTTGTGAACTACTGTGTTGATGTTTTTCTTGAAAAGTGCAACAACCAGTCTATATTGTCAACATAAGATGGCACAGAAAGGGAAAACCTGTGATACCATAATATTCTGTGTTAAATTTACCATAAAATGTCTTTTTTTGCTCTTGCTAGAAGTTCAGACGAAGAAACGCTGTGTCGTTTTCTCTGTCCCCATTAGGTAGGTTTTGTCAGATCCTAAGTACCGATGCCATAGTGCTCTAAAAGCGAAGACAAATATTCAGATATGTGATACTTCCCTGCTTGAATTTTACAATTATGCTGATGACTTCAGATCTCATTCGGTAGAAATGTCCTACTTGGTTCTTTGAAGATTTTTTTTTTTTTTTACCTGCACCGTGTGACACAGTTTGCCTATCAGTGAGAGCCTCTGGCATTGATAGTAATCTCTCCTGGTCTTTAGCAAAGGTATGTCTTTTTATACTTTGAGAATTGAGATAGTTGTGTACTTAATCTTCTACCTCTGTCATTTCTTCTATTCTCCTTTCTCCTAGCTTGTTCCCCCAACACTTCTCTCCATCTTCTCCGCATACACGTTTTTACCTTCCTAGTACTGCTGACTAGGGCTAAAACACTAGTCACTGAGTGAAACTGAGCTTGAAAGCACTGTATTTCTCAGCTTATAGTAGAAAAAAAAACAGCTAAACTGTGCCAAACTGCTTTTGCTCTGCTACTAACTCCATGTGTCAAATGCATTCACACATGATCCATAGCGGGTCCGTCTTCGCTTGGTGCCTGGTGTACTGCGAGTCTCCAAATGACTTGCAGGATTGAGGTGTTATGTTTTGCAAGAGGCCAGCACTGTTTCACCCGTTTTTTTTTTTGGTATGGTGTGTGTGTGTGGTGGGTCTGCTACATGTTCCTGGCCACCTGCAAAACTTAATGCTGCAGCCCATCAGAGGATTTATAGACTCTCACAGTGGAACAGGCAGCAGAGGATCCACCACACATACATGCTGAGGGAAACGCTGTAATGTGCTGCTGCTGCATGTGAGGCTTAAATCCCACTCGCACGTGGATTTGTCAGTGTTCTCAGATTGATCCACAGCTTTTGGAAACCAGAGGAAAGACTTGCCGCAGCTTCACTCGACTTCAGCCCAATCTCAGATTTTCAGCAGCTTGCAGTGCTGGTTGTCAGAGGAGAAGGCAAGTCTCCTGTTCCTCAGGAGCGTCTCACTTTTCCTGTACTGGTAGTAAGAAACTTTTTTTCCTTCCCCCTAAAAACCCTTATGGTGCGTTTTACAAGTGTGCCAGAGTGATACTTCATAGGGCCTGTAGGTAATACAGTAACATATATTAATATGAATACATTTCGTATTATAGTCTTATTTGGTAACACACTGTATTAAGAGACCACCTCTAAGAAACCTCAAACACATAATACACTTTTGCAGACAACCACATCTGTTCAGTGGCTTATTTCTGCCAGTATTTTCATACTAGTCCCAAACAGGTGGCAGAATTGGCTGCTAGCTCAAGCATGAGGTAGCTTTTTGAACAACTTAGAGGGAAAGATGGTTGACAGACGGTTATGCTATCACCACTGGCATACTTACTCTTGCCAAGAGCTTAGATCAGATAGCGGTAAGTGCTGAATGAAAACTCTTGCTTAAGCTGCAATGATTGAATGTGCTGAAAATGCTTTTTATAACAAACTCTTAAGAGAATTTTTTGGTCCAGGAATTTTTATTGATTATTCAGTATGATCACGCTAACAATTTTTCTTACAGGAAAAAAAAAAAAGACTTGGAGAGGACAAGAACAAGGAAATATAAAGTCTAGTTCTGCAGATGACAGAGGCATTGGCACCTAGCTCATGGTTGTTCCAAACACCATTTGTCTATTTTGCATCAAATGAACAAACTTTTGGAGCAAAAGTTAAAACAGAGCTTTCACTTGCTCCCCAGGCATCTGGACTAGCGTCTAGGCTGGATTCGTGTCATCTTCCTGTTGTGATACAGCGACTGCACATAGAATGGGAATTCCTCCACAGGAATTTTAAAGCCAATCCAAATAAAGCGTGAGTTGAGGAGTAGGTGAAGCACCTTGCAGAAAGAACAGAACTGAACCCTGGTCACCTACATGCTGCAGAGCATGTGGATAATGGAGCTGGTTTAGAACTGCCAATTTAGGGGAACTGTGTCTATTTGCTTCATACTAGAGAAAGCAATTAATCCAATTTATGGGGTGGCTTGTTTGTTTGTGGTGGTTGGGTCTTTTTTTTTTTTTTTTTTTTTTTTTTTTTGACAAAAGAGCTATGTTTACCTTCAGTTTTGAACCTGTGAATCTTAGTTGAAAAGGTACATGAAATAGCATTAGGGTTGTAATCCTTACAGACTCCAGGAGTTTTAAAATACTTGTCTGATCTCAGTGTATCCACACAGTCATTTTAAATGTTGATGGCTCTCAATTTTCTTATGATGAACTATAAGAGGCATGGTTGATCAATGTACAGGAGACAGAGATACAGTACGCTATCACATATTATGCACAATTTGTCTGGGTTTGGGTTGATCATAGCACAGATGTACAACTATTTAACTGCAAGGAATTAACTCGGATCTGTTGGAGTTCATTAACTAAGAGTTCTGTTAGGCTTCATCAGCACAGTGACAATTTGGTTCTTCCAGTGCTACTCATCTCTTTTCTCAACCCTCATTGCATTCTGAGTATCTAAATTTCTATATTATTTCTGTTTTGAGGAGTATCCACTAAAGAAGAATTGATTGCATTTTCTTAGTTGAGAAAGGAAGCAAGGCTGTGTATACAGAGGTTCAATTATGAACCTGCTGGAGTAATTTTGAACTCAGCTACCTAACTGAACTCAAATGCTACCTTAATTATTTATATATTACTTGAAAGTAAATGAAAACATATTCAGAGAAATAGTTTTCTTATCTTTTAGAACTATCTGCGTAGCTATCTTCTTATTGAGGTAAATTGCTGGATTGATATTATGTATGAGATGTCACTTATCAATAGAGCCTTTGGCACATGGATTCAAAAATGTGATGTGGAAGCATTTTGAGAAGAAAGGAGACTTCAGATTAATTTGTACTGTTACAGAAATGGAGGTTGCTTTAATATGTAGCTGCATGCCACTACATATCTTGAGTAGGAAAAAATGCTTCTTCGTGAATCTGCCAGAGAATTCCTCATGGTCAAATTACACCAAACCATGTTACATGACTGATTTTTAGTAGTGGAAAAAACTCAGTTCCTCCTCAGATCACCTTTTTAAATTAAAAAAAAGAAAAGTTGAAGATTAAAACTTGAAGTATTGTAGTTTTTGAGGCTGGATTCTATACTCACTTTCTTTGAGTGCAAATAAAACTGTCAGTATGTGACATCGGGTGATGTTTGAAGACACCTGGCATAGCCTTAGTATAAGTTGCAGCATCCCATGGAGCTTTAAATTAGCAGCAGCTCCTCTTGTACTGCCAACATAGTCTTTTGCAGTATGTTTGCCAGAACACAGACTATTTCAGCCCTTTGCTCTCCCACTCCTGCCGTGTGGTGTGGCTGGTGTGCCCCCAGGCCCACCCTGCGAAAGGGAGCAGTGGACACGCTCCGTCCCGCGGTTCTCCTGCTGGCTCCAGCCTGTCTCGGTGAGGCGGCAGGAGGCTGAGATACAGCACGAGTGCTGTCTGCTGGTGTGGGTCCTCCCTCTCTCCTGCTCGGTTTCAGTGGGAAAGGTGTCCGTAGAGCACTTAATCCTTTTTTAAATGATGACTGTTTATGTGGTAGCTACGTGGGATTTGTGCCTAATTCTGGGAGGGATTATTTGATTGTTGTTCGATGTATGCTTGATGTGTTTGGGTAGGGAGAGAAAGCCACAGCTGTCACTTCCCAGCGACACTTACGCTACTTCTATACTGGTAATAACACAGGCTGGGGATGGTTCTCTTGCCCCAGGGCTAAACAGCACAGCATGCCTCGTGTCCATATGGCTAAGTTCTTGTTTTCCCAAAAGAGGGTGGCCTCATTCAGACTGTCCCCTGGGAGCGGTCCCTGGCCCGTGCTGTGCCCTGAACCCTGCCCA
Organism: Caloenas nicobarica; assembly: GCF_036013445.1. Taxonomy (NCBI): domain Eukaryota; kingdom Metazoa; phylum Chordata; class Aves; order Columbiformes; family Columbidae; genus Caloenas; species Caloenas nicobarica. The sequence continues at coordinate 31,742,949 of NC_088246.1, read as the reverse complement.
GCCATTGTCTGGGAAGCTGTTGGCTGGCAGGAGCCGGAGCTGTGCCGGGGAGCGGACAATGGTGCAGCAAGGGCAGGGGGTGTCCATCCCTGCTGCAAACGGAACCCTGTTCGCGTCCGTGTTCCCTAAGTTTGGCAGCATCTTTAAATCGTGTTGTCAGGTTTCCCGTCACCTATATATTGTAATCTGGGCTAACATTACAGTTCTATTCATTTTTAAAAACTGTATTAAATGGAAAGTCAAATAATATTATGGCAAAACAGAGTGCAAATAATGGAACACAGCTGTTTTATTCTTTTGGAGGGACACAGTAAAAGGCAGAGGTAATACCTGCAGAGGCTTTTTTTTTTTTTTTTTTTTTTTTTTTTTTTTTTTTAGCTAAAAAGGGTCATATGTGTTTTTCAAGCTATGCTTAAACTGAACTAGTACACATGTAAATTGAAATGCATGTATGTGAAGCTCCAGCTGGGGAGAAAAAAAAAAAAAAAAGATCGAAGCAAGGAAATGAATTGTTAGGGGAATGTCAGTAAATATTCAGATATCCTCACAGTTTCTTAAATAAATGCACGTTTGTAAAGTATCAGATTGCATATTCCAAGCACAACTTTAACTCTGTCCCTGTATCCATTCCCAGTCTTATTGTGCGGACCAGAAAACCCCTGCAGTCAGTAACTCTACATCAAATAAATTCTGAATATGAGTTACGACCATCACACAATATGGTTACGTTGGAATATTTTTACTATTTAATAACAGACAAAGTGGATATTTTATTTTGGAATCAAAGTGCTGTTATGTAGATTTATGGTTTATAAGGCTGGCAGTGTTTCTGAGTACTTTATTTTCCAAAGTACATAAATATAAAGTGGTAAAAGTTTTGGTTTTAGCTTATAAATGCAGTTAATAATCTGTTCAAACAATAAAAAAATCTATTTATTAATGGCCAAGAAATGTTAGGGTTTTTTGGGTTTTCTTTTTTACAAGAGACTCATTTAAGTCAACTGGATGAAATGAATAGACAGTGAGTATCACAGTGGTTTAGGGGGGATCTGGCACATCGGTTGATCATGTGGAACTTCAGTCATTAGTCCATTTACAGTCATTAGTGCCTCCGAGTCTTATTTAAAGGTCATGGTCTTTTTTAAGGATTTCGTTGATGAGGGAAAGAACTATTCATGTTTGATCCCTCCAGCACGTGCAGGGATACACACTCAACTGAGTAGCGAGCTGGAGTATGTTCTCTGCTTAGGGTTTGCAACACTGAGCAGTGGGTGGGAGAGCTCTTGTGGGCTACACAAGCATTTGTATTGATCGTTCTGCTCTTACATCCTGTTTTTTATCGTCGTTACAGTATATGCAAACACGGCAGGCAATTAGACGTGTGAAGACCTGGTTCTGCTTGATTATTTCACTTCCTGCAACTAATAATGAGATGTTTGAAAGATTTAGTGCTATGCCATTGAATATAAAAGAGGATCGGAGGCCTGTGTGTGCAATGGAGTTAGGTGTGGTAGATTAAATTTGTCCTGGCATCCTTGTTGCAGCCTCCCTGTAGGCACTATCAGCTGGAATGAGCACCGTTGCCAGAAATAACACTGCAGAGTCAGAAACATGGGTGTTTTAAGGGTATAGCCAGGGGACTTGAAGTGCTCACTTATTTGTTTAACTTTAATAAAGACCCACAAGAGTCTCTCTCTTTCCCGGGTTGTTGTTGAATTCTGTCACTCAAATGCTTTTTAGTATTTTTCATAAACACTGCTGCATCCAAATTACCTATAGCTACTTAGAGAAAAGCTAAGTATCATTGTGGCACATTGAAAATATCCACTTAACGTGCACAGTAATGGCCTAAAATGAAATTCACAGCAGGATTCAGAGGAGAGGAAAGACTACTATTGTGTCAGTCAGCATTATGCCTACACTTTGAACAATGTCTTCTCTTTCAGTTGCTGAAATTTCTTTTTCTGTTCTTTGTGATAATAAAGAGTAGAAATGATCAACAAAAGTTATAAATTATGCGTAGGCTATGACTATCAGATAGTACAATAATTTCTAGCCTTATAAGGGCGAGTTTTGACTCTCAGAATGATACAGGATATACAATGATTTTGAAATTCCTGGAAGAGTCCAGGGTTTTTTTTGCATTATTTATTGCCTCTTTCCAGTAAGACTGTGGGTGTGAGAATAAAGCAAGTTAAAATTGGCACATACTTGACCTTTGTGGCACTGATTTCTCCTGCACTCAGAGGCTGGCTCGCAGGCCCAGGTGCTGGACACTGTTCAATGGGTAGGTGACCCTGAGATCAGACTGGCACAGTGTTACCAGGAAGGAGCAGAATCTCTAAGTCTAAAAATTAGTAACCCCCATGATAAATACTTTAAAGGACTGCGCTGTTGAAAGCTTCAGTACGTGCTTCATGGTGTCACTTAACCATCAACTGTAACTCATATAAAATTAAGCATATATTTTAGATTACCTTTGTAATCTTAATAAGATAGTGTGTATTCACTTAAAGAATACACTTCTGGTTATTTCCTAAATAATGACTTACGGGAACCAATCCCTTTATAATAATAGTATTAATAATCAGATAATTAGAAGTGAAGTAACTGTAAAACTTGCAAATGCATTTCAATTTGTGCTGCCTACTTTTTGTGTTTCTCTTTTTGAGTGAATTGCAATTCACACGGTGATTTCAGTGTGGTTTATAAACCACTTCTGCATGCAGGTTTCTTTACACATTACTGTGCCACATTGCCTACGTTGCAAATACTACTCACAATTTTTTGCATGTCTTCAGAACATGGAAATTAGCACTAAAGCCTTAGGTTTAGCTTTAGAAAAAGCTTTTTTCAGTCTAAAGGAATCTTGTGGTGTCATTTTCAGTCTCTCCTGTGAAAGTTAGATTTCTTTCTCTTACTTCCTTTTATCTTCAAAAACTGAAATAATTTATTACTGCAAAGGAATGTGTACTGAATCCAGTAACCAACAGAGGATGTGGAAAGATTTATTGGGAGAAACATTAAGAGCATTCCTGGCCAGGTGTATTTTTTTCTTTTTTTTTTTCTTGTGAAATGGAGAAAAAAAATATACGCCTCCAGCCAACTTTAGACATGGCTGGAGGCCGGTTTGGAAAACACAGTGTCTGTAATTGTGAAGTGCTTCTCGAGACAAGCGGAACAAAAAGCGATGAGGGACACAAAGAGGTTGGCACTGCTGAATATCGAGAAATGTATTGCTAGATCTTGAAAGGGATTGCAGTGTTTGCCGTCTGAGGGGTGTGTGCGCGAGTTCTGCTCTCCTTGTACGTTATACAGCCATTTATACCTGTGGGAAACGAGGGAGTGAAACCCCTCCCAAATTGGAGTGGTGGATTCCGAGTTCCTTGTTGTACCCTCAGTCCATGACAAAAGGTACTGGAGGAGCAGGACCTCTGAGCCAACTCGTGCAACCCTTGCTTCACTGAATGGGAGGTGTCACTCAGTAAACTGCAAGACACGGCTGTGCTGAACATTTTTACTCTAAGACATTTTTTAGAGTACTAATAAATAGTTTTACTACACATTGGAACATATAAAATAAATTTGTGAGAATTGTCATCTTCTGGGAGTTTACAAATCGTAACAAACAGCTTACTTATTTGATCATTTTTAGGATAAAAATCTAGTCACATGCAAGTATCAGTTTCCAGGAATGATAAAAGAATCAGGTATAAACTAGATATTTCTAATTCTATCAATTTACCTCTCTAGCATTTTCCTGTCATTTATATAAAGCACAAAGCTAATAAGAACA